>NC_053389.1:240745624-241945624 GCF_905171765.1 Bufo bufo | reverse complement strand
GTGTTAATATTAACTGTTTGGTTCTGCTGTACTTACAGTATGGGCTTGGTTCTGATGCTGTATTTATGTACTTAAATTGGTTCCGGTGGTGTATTTATGTGATGAGCTTGGTTCTGGTGCTGTATTGATGTTATGAGCTTTTTTTTTATATTGTCTGTGTTATGGCACTGGGTGTGGAACAATTGTATCCAGTGGCGTCGCCAGGGGGGGGCCAGAGGGGGCCACGGCCCCCCCTACATCATGCTGTGCCCCCCCATGTGCCCCCCCAACTAAAATGCCCCCACCTAGTGAGCCACCTCCGGGCACAGGGAGATGAGCGCTTCCATTGCGCTCATCTCCATTGTAAACTGCCTGTGCCAGCGGAGGTGCGGAGGTGAAGGGGAGGGAGAGGCGTGTCCCTTCCCCTTCCTCTGATAGGCTGCAGGCAGGCCCCGAAGTGGAGGAGAGGCCCCGCCCCCTAATTGCTCCTGTTTATCTTTCTAAAGCTAAAGGACCTTTGATGATGTCATCACAGGTCCTGTAAGGGAACTGCACAGTGTAAAGTGTAGTTCCCAGGTTAGAACAGTGCATCTGCCAGGACCTGTGATGACATCATCTTCAACATCACATGTCCTGCAGAATCTAGCAAAGGAACTGCACCAAAAATGGTGTAGTTCCTAGGTTTCAAAGGTATATCTGCCAGGACCTGTGATGACATCATCACAGGTCCTTCAACCCCCTAATAGCAAGTATTAGAAGTTCGCAAGCAGCTCTGCATTGATCCATACAGACTGGAATGGAGAGGTAAGAGGAGGTCCTCCACTTCTCATCATTTACCCCCCCTCCATGCCCTGTTTTTACTCATTGCTCACTCATGTATAATACTTCAGACAGTTACAGTGACCACTACCTCATGTACCTCACACACACAGTGACCATAATGTATAACTGACCACATATTTCTATAAACACTGCATCTACAGTATTATACCTTCTATGTGTCACATCAATACACTGCTCTGTGTGTAATATATATATATAGATACACACACATACATGCACACACACTGCATATATTACACAGTATTATACATTAAATATGTACAGATATATAGTATATACCGCAGTGCACTGATATGTGAGTTACAAGGTATAATAGATGCTGTGTGTACAGATATCAGTACACTTCTGTATATACTATATATGTGAGGTACGAGGTATAATAGATGCAGTGTGTACAGATATATAGTATATACAGCGGTGTACTGATATCTGAGGTACGAGGTGTCAATACACTGCTGTATTTACTATATACCTGTACACACTGCATCTATTATACCTCGTACCTCACATATTACACTACTGTATATATTGTATACCTGTATACACTGCATATATTATACCCCGTACCTCACATATCAGTACACTGCTGTATATACTATATACCTGTACACACTGCATCTATTATACCCTGTACCTCACATATCAGTACACTACGGAATATACTATATACCTGTACACACTGCATATATTATACCGCGTACCTCACATAACTGTACACTGCTGTATATAATATACATCTGTACACACTGCATCTATTATACCTCTTTTGTGTGCCAGGGCTGTTTTGTAATCCCAATCCGGCCCTGATGGCATAAATTATAAAACGCAGCAGCAAGAATAGTTCATGGAACAAAGGGAGGGGCTATAAAAGGGGAATGGGGACCCAATTTAGATTCCTGCTATGGGGCCCAGTGATTTTTATGGACGCCCCTGGCTGCAGGCACTAGGCCGGCAGCCTATCAGAGGCCGGCGCAATGACGTCATCATGCCGCCGGAGCCTTATATTACAGCGTGGGACACAGGAAGAGGCTGCATCGCATCGCTGAGACTGAGGTAAGTATAAGTGTTTTTTTTTTTTTGTTTTTTTACAATAGTGTTACTGGCACTTTGGGGGGGGCTTATTACAATACTGGCACATGATGATGGGGGGGACTTTATACTGGCACATGATGATGGGGGGACTTAATACTGGCACATGATGATGGGGGACTTAATACTGGCACATGATGGGGGGGACTTAATACTGGCACATGATGGGGGGGGACTTAATACTGGCACATGATGATGGGGGGGACTTAATACTGGCACATGATGATGGGGGGGACTTAATACTGGCACATGATGATGGGGGGGACTTAATACGGGCACATGATGGGGGGACTTAATACTGGCACATGATGGGGGGGGACTTAATACTGGCACATGATGGGGGGGACTTAATACTGGCACATGATGGGGGGACTTAATACTGGCACATGATGGGGGGGACTTAATACTGGCACATGATGGGGGGGAC
This sequence comes from Bufo bufo, assembly GCF_905171765.1. Taxonomy (NCBI): domain Eukaryota; kingdom Metazoa; phylum Chordata; class Amphibia; order Anura; family Bufonidae; genus Bufo; species Bufo bufo. The sequence continues at coordinate 241,943,286 of NC_053389.1, read as the reverse complement.
TTAATACTGGCACATGATGGGGGGACTTAATACTGGCACATGATGATGGGGGGACTTAATACTGGAACATGGGGGGGCTTAATACTGGCACGTGATGGGGGCTTATTACTGGCACGTGATGGGGGGCTTATTACTGGCACGTGATGGGGGGCTTATTACTGGCACGTGATGGGGGGCTTATTACTGGCACATGATGGGGGCTCTTGTTACTGGCATGTGATGGGGGCTTATTACTGGCACATTGGGGGGCTCTTGTTACTGGCACGTTATTGAGGGCACTTATTACTGGCACATTATTGGTGGGCACTATAGGGGCATCTACTGAGGCCACAAAGAAGGGGTGTTTTATATGGGGGGCTCTGTACAGTAGCATTTTATACTGGGACACATTATGGTGGGTACTATGGAGAAGGGGAGAGAGGAGTACTATGGAGTCATCTACGGGGGGCACTAAGAAGGGGTATTTTATACTTGCAAATTATGGGGGACACTGAGGGCATCTACTGGGGCACGATATATGGGGCATTTTATACTGGTACATTATGGGGGGCACCAGCAGGAAGGGGGGAGAGGAGCACTATGGAGGCATTTACTGGTGCACTATATAGGAGTATTTTATACTGGCACATTATGGGGGACATTAGCTCAACTGGGGGCATAAGGGGGTATGTTTTGCACATTATAAAGAGAATTATTTCTACTGGGGGGCATTATGGTGGGTGTTATTACTCCCCCATGGTATGACCCCCTAGTAGCAGCACCAGCCTCTCCCTGCTCTGCTATCCCTCTGCCCCTTCTCCAAATCCTTATTATGAAATCTTTCTCATTAGGATAAAACACAACATCAGCTCCGCCGAGCCCCCGGCCAAAGTGTTGAAGTGGCGTCCGAGATCCCCAAGGGCCAAGCCAAGTAATTGTAAGTGTTCATGTGAAATATGTTTATTTTATATATGTACACTCCTGTGAGAGGCGGGGAGGGAGATCTGTGGATGACACTGCATATATTATACCGCGTACCTCACATAACTGTACACTGCTGTATATAATATACATCTGTACACACTGCATCTATTATACCTCTTTTGTGTGCCAGGGCTGTTTTGTAATCCCAATCCGGCCCTGATGGCATAAATTATAAAACGCAGCAGCAAGAATAGTTCATGGAACAAAGGGAGGGGCTATAAAAGGGGAATGGGGACCCAATTTAGATTCCTGCTATGGGGCCCAGTGATTTTTATGGACGCCCCTGGCTGCAGGCACTAGGCCGGCAACATATCAGAGGCCGGCGCAATGACGTCATCATGCCGCCGGAGCCTTATATTACAGCGTGGGACACAGGAAGAGGCTGCATCGCATCGCTGAGACTGAGGTAAGTATAAGTGTTTTTTTTTTTTGTTTTTTTACAATAGTGTTACTGGCACTTTGGGGGGGGCTTATTACAATACTGGCACATGATGATGGGGGGGACTTTATACTGGCACATGATGATGGGGGGACTTAATACTGGCACATGATGATGGGGGACTTAATACTGGCACATGATGGGGGGGACTTAATACTGGCACATGATGGGGGGGGACTTAATACTGGCACATGATGATGGGGGGGACTTAATACTGGCACATGATGATGGGGGGGACTTAATACTGGCACATGATGATGGGGGGGACTTAATACGGGCACATGATGGGGGGACTTAATAATGGCACATGATGGGGGGGGACTTAATACTGGCACATGATGGGGGGGACTTAATACTGGCACATGATGGGGGGACTTAATACTGGCACATGATGGGGGGGACTTAATACTGGCACATGATGGGGGGGACTTAATACTGGCACATGATGGGGGGACTTAATACTGGCACATGATGATGGGGGGACTTAATACTGGAACATGGGGGGGCTTAATACTGGCACGTGATGGGGGCTTATTACTGGCACGTGATGGGGGGCTTATTACTGGCACGTGATGGGGGGCTTATTACTGGCACGTGATGGGGGGCTTATTACTGGCACATGATGGGGGCTCTTGTTACTGGCATGTGATGGGGGCTTATTACTGGCACATTGGGGGGCTCTTGTTACTGGCACGTTATTGAGGGCACTTATTACTGGCACATTATTGGTGGGCACTATAGGGGCATCTACTGAGGCCACAAAGAAGGGGTGTTTTATATGGGGGGCTCTGTACAGTAGCATTTTATACTGGGACACATTATGGTGGGTACTATGGAGAAGGGGAGAGAGGAGTACTATGGAGTCATCTACGGGGGGCACTAAGAAGGGGTATTTTATACTTGCAAATTATGGGGGACACTGAGGGCATCTACTGGGGCACGATATATGGGGCATTTTATACTGGTACATTATGGGGGGCACCAGCAGGAAGGGGGGAGAGGAGCACTATGGAGGCATTTACTGGTGCACTATATAGGAGTATTTTATACTGGCACATTATGGGGGACATTAGCTCAACTGGGGGCATAAGGGGGTATGTTTTGCACATTATAAAGAGAATTATTTCTACTGGGGGGCATTATGGTGGGTGTTATTACTCCCCCATGGTATGACCCCCTAGTAGCAGCACCAGCCTCTCCCTGCTCTGCTATCCCTCTGCCCCTTCTCCAAATCCTTATTATGAAATCTTTCTCATTAGGATAAAACACAACATCAGCGCCGCCGAGCCCCCGGCCAAAGTGTTGAAGTGGCGTCCGAGATCCCCAAGGGCCAAGCCAAGTAATTGTAAGTGTTCATGTGAAATATGTTTATTTTATATATGTACACTCCTGTGAGAGGCGGGGAGGGAGATCTGTGGATGACACTGTTATAGGGAGGGAGATCTGTGGATGACACTGTTATGGAGGGGGAAATGGGGATGACACTGTCATGGGGTGGATCTGTGGATGACACATATAGCATAAGATGCTATATACGGTATGTGGCATCCACAGATCCCCCCCATAGCAGTGTCATCCACAGATCCCCCTCTCTATAAAAGTGTCATCCACAGACAGCTGGACTTTTCTTCCCTGTTGCGGTTTTAGGTATTGGGTAAAGTATCGCAGCATTTCTAAGCGTACTTGTGTAAATGTATCGTTGTTATAGCTGCCCCCCCTACTTTTGTCCTGGCCCCCAGTGTGCCCCCCCAAAATTTGAAAGCTAGAGACGCCACTGATTGTATCAACAATGACAACTGACCCATGGGGGTCAGAGACACCAGTGCAGGGCACCAAGGGGTCAGTCAGAATCATAGTCAGGAACAGGACAAGGTCAGGGCAGGGAGTGTATGTGCTTCATGGTAAACGGTTCGGAACACAGGCAGACACCGTTGCAGGATATTAGCATGCTATAACACTTATTCCTCAGGCACCCTCCCACAGGGGAAGGTACCTTAAAGGGGTTGTACCATTTCAGACATTGGAGGCATATCACTAGGATGTGCCCCCAATGTCTAAAAGGTGCGGTTCCTACCTCTGGGATCAGCACCTTTACTTAGAATAAAGCCCGCAAAGTCCTGGACGGCACACCATGCATGTGCAGCTGCCATCCATTCATTTCTATGGGAGTGCCGAAAATAGCCGAGCACTGGCTTGGCTTTTTGAATGGGGTAGTGACCGTGCTTGCATGATCTGCTTCCCATTCTTTTCAATGGGACTTCCAAAAATAGCCGATTGTGGCACTCAGCAATTTTCGACGCTCCCATGGGAATGAATGGAAGGAGTCCACGCATGCACGGTGTGCCCTCTGGGATTTTGCGTGCTCCGTTCTAAGTATAGGTTCAGATCCTAGCAATATACCCTCTATGTCTGAGATGGGACAACTCTTTTAAGGTTGCCAGTAGAGTTGAGCGGACACCTGAATGTTCGGGTTCGACGGGTTCGGCCGAACTTGGGAAAAAAGTTTGAGTTCGGGACCCGAACTTGACCCCGAAGTCAATGGGGACACAAACTTTTGAGCACTAAAATGGCTGTAAAAATGTCATGGAAAGGGCTAGAGGGCTGCAAATGGCGTCAAAATGTGGTTAAGAGCATGGCAAGTGCTCTGCAAACAAATGTGGATAGGGAAATGACTTTAAATAACATTAAAATACGTAAAAATAAATAAAAATAATCTTGATATAGGAGGACCAGGTCCATATGGAGTAAGAGGTTGAGGAGGCGGTGGATGTGGCGGTGTAGGTGGAAGCGGCGGTGGAGGAGGAGGTAGCCTACACTGGTTTTTGGTTTTAAATTTTATTTATAAAATTAGGGTACACCCCAAAACATTGGGAAATATAACCTGTGATAACCCCCTCCAGTCGTGCTAAACATACGTTCAGACAATACACTGGCTGCAGGGCAGGCCAGCACCTCCAAGGGGTAAAGGGCAACCTCAGGCCATGTGCCCAATTTGGAGACCCGGAAGTTGCAGGGGCTGACCCCTGTCAGTCAGTTCGTGTAGGCGTGTGCACACTTACTGCCCCACCATGTCGCACGTCCCTGTGATGTTCACGATCCAATTTGATATCTGCTCTATCAACTTTCGATGTTCTTTTATGCGCCTACCATGGTGATCACGGGTGGCGGGGAATCAGGGTTCAAGGCCAGAGAGGGAGTGTGAGAAAGAGAGACCACATCCAAGGTAGGATTTATATTTTCAAATTTAAAATTTGAGTTGAAATATGGGAGAAATTATTAAAGCATAAAAGTGTGACAACTTTTCAAAGTTTAAGCATTGAATGTAAGGATGTGGTGCGCATTAATTACTGAATAATTTATTACATTTTATTCCCTGTCACCTATGCATAGCAGGTGTTTATTCACGTCTAAAATTGTATAATGTCCACCCAAGAATGTAACAGAAAAATTATTGAAATTTATTAAGCTGTCAACTAGGTAGAAGAGGGGTATATTACACCCAAAAATTGGTGAATTTCACCAGAATATATAACTGACAATTTATTTATTTTTTAACCGGCCTACTAGGTATAGCAGTGGTACTATGCACCCAAAAATTGGTTAATTTAACCCGAAAAAGTAAATGACAATTTTTTTTTGTTTAACCTGTCTACTAGGTATAGCAGTGGTACTATACACCCAAAAATCTGTTAATTTCACCATAAAATGTAACTGACAATTTTTTTTATATTTTTTACCGGTCTACTAGGTATAGCAGTGGTACTATACACCCAAAAATTGGTGAATTTCACCCGAAAATGTAAATGACAAAGTAGTGAAATGATATAAAATAAAACACGTACAAAAAAAAATGGATTTATGAGGTGGAGTTCCATATGGAGTAGGAGTTTGAGGAGGCGGTGGACGTAGCGGAGTAGGTGGAAGCGATGGTGGAGGAGGACGAACACAGGTTTTTGGTTTTAATTAAATTTTGTAAAATTAAGGTACACTCCAAAAGAGTGTGAAATATCCAAAATACAAACATGAGCAATTGCGCTGCAGTATAACAATGGCTGCTTAGTGCCGGTATACATGTCTATTCTGCACAAGGTACGGACAAGTCCTGAGGGATCCATGCCTGGTTCATTTTAATGAACGTGAGCTTGTCCACATTGGCTGTGGACAGGCGGCTGCGCTTGTCTGTGATGACGCCCCCTGCCGTGCTAAACACACGTTCAGATAATACACTGGCTGCAGGGCAGGCCAGCACCTCCAAGGCGTAAAGGGCAAGCTCAGGCCATGTGCCCAGTTTGGAGACCCAGAAGTTGAAGGGGGCAGACCCGTCATTCAGTATGTGTAGGCGTGTGCACACATCCTGCTCCACCATGTTGGTGAAATGCTGCCTCCTGCTAAGACGTTCCATATCAGCTGGTGGTGCTGGTTGTTGTGGCGTGCTGACAAAGCTTTTCCACATTTCGGCCATGCTAACCCTCCCTTCTGAGGTGCTGGCGGTGCCCCAGCTGCGTTGGCGACCTCTTTCTCGTCCTCTGCCTTCACCTTGTGCTTTCACTGTGCCCCCGCTGTCAGGTGGGAATGCCACCAGCAGCGGGTCTACCAGCGTGCGCTTGTACTCGCGCATCTTACAATCACGCTCCAGTGACGGAATTAAGGACGGTACGTTGTCCTTGTAATGGGGATCCAGCAGCGTGGCCACCCAGTAATCAGCACAAGTTAGAATGTGGGCAACTCGGCGGTCATTGCGGAGACACTGCAGCATGTAATCGCTCATGTGTGCCAGGCTGCCCAGAGGCAACGAAAAGCTGTCCTCTGTGGGAGGTGTATCGTCTGTGTCCTCTGTATCCCCCCATTCACGCACCAGTGATGGCCATGAGTTGGTCTGGGTGCCACCCTGCTGTGAACATGGCTCCTCCTCCTTCATCTCCTCCTTCTCGTTCTCCAGAACTGTGCCCTGGCTGGACAATTGTGTACCTTGGGTTTGTGGGTGCAGGAACCCACCCTCGGAGCCACGGGAATGACTGGCCGAAAAACCTACGAAATTATCCCTCTTCCTCCTCCTGTGCCACATCCTCTTCCATCATCGCCAGAAGCGTTTTTTTCAAGGAGACATAGAAGTGGGATAGTAACTGAGAACGGCGTTATCGGCACTGGCCATGTTAGTGGAGTACTCGAAACAGCGCAACAAGGAACACAGGTCTCGCAAGGAGGCCCAGTCATTGGTGGTGAAGTGGTGCTGTTCCGCCGAGCTACTCACCCGTGCGTGCTGCAGCTGAAACTCCACTATCGCCTGCTGCTGCTCGCACAGTCTGGCCAGCATGTGCAAGGTGGAATTCCACCTGGTGGGCACGTCGCATATGAGGCGGTGAGCGGGAAGGCCGAAGTTACGCTGCAGCATTGACAGGCGAGCAGCAGCAGGGTGAGAACGCCGAAAGTGCGCACAGATGGCCCGCACTTTATGCAGCAGCTCTGACATATCGGGGTAATTTTTAAGGAATCTCTGCACCACCAAATTCATCACATGCGCCAGGCAAGGGATGTGCATCAAACCGGCTAGTCCCAGAACTGCTACGAGATTTCGCCAATTATCGCACACCACCAGGCCGGGCTTAAGGCTGACTGGAACAAACCACTCATCGGTCTGTTGTTCAAGGCCCATCCACAGCTCCTGCGCAGTGTGGGGTTTGCCCCCCAAACAGATAAGTTTTAAACCTTCCTGCTGTCGTTTACCTCTGGCTGTGCTGAAGTTGGTGGTGAAGGTGTTACGCTGACCGGATGAGGAGCTGGTAGAGGATGATGAAGCAGAGTAGGAGGAGGAAGCAACAGGATGCAAACTGAAGCGCCCTGCAATCCTCAGTGGTGGAAGGACATGCGCCAAACTGCTATCCGCCTTAGGCCCAGCGCCACTGCATTTACCCACTGTGCTGTTATGGGTGCAGCGTCCTCAAGTTAGGTGTAGAAATGTTCCTGGGTGTTGTAGTGCAATAGACACTAACCTGAGACGGCTGACTCTCTGCAAGGGCAGGTGATGATGAGAAATGTTCGTGACGCCAGTGCCAATTAAACGGTGGCACGCCGTTTGCTGATAGCAGGAATAACTGAGGAACCACGTGATGTTAAAGCAGAACTCAAACTTTAGTAGTCATCATATAGGGACATTAACGGAAACGCAGTTCCTTTGCAGACAGTAGATTTTCAATACAGTTGATGCAGGCAATATATGTATAGCAAGGTGACTTCAGAGTGTTAAACACAGGACTTGCAGTACAGGCAGCTTGCACTCTATTCCTGACTGATCCTGGAACATAGAAAATCTTCTCCAAGGCCCAATACCCTAGCTCTGGCGTATATCCTTGGTTTTATCTTTATCAAGTACCTCCTCTGTTGTCTTGAGTACCTCTTGCTTTTCTTGACTTTGCCTCTGTCTCTCCCTCAGCTTCCTCAGGCTCTTTAACTGAGGTGTTCCTGCTTCTGCATAGGTGAACTCAGGAGGGGAACCTTCTCTTTGAATCTGGAACCCGGTTACAGGGACAGCAATACCCTCTCCTGGTCTGCAGGCTTCCGGCCTGGACTTGACTCTGACATAGTCTAAACTCCAACTGCTGTAGACTGGCTTTAGACTAGACTGACCTTTAGACTCCCACTACAGACTGACTTTCCTTTCCCTGACTGGGCCTTATATAAACTAGGGCTCCCTAGCTCCCTCTAGTGACTAAGAGCTGGAATGACACCCCTAGCAGGCCTGTACATGCAAGTTTCACAGTAACAGGGAAATACATAGCATTACAGTTTATAAAGATGACTTATACCAACTTCCCCATAAATAAGGGGGGACGACAGCACACAAGTGACCCTTCTGTAGTGACGGGCATTACAGTCCCCGTACACTACATGGAGATATATAACGGCCCTGACCGTGCTTACTGGTCCACGTATCCGTAGTCAGGTTCACCTTGCCACAGATGGCGTTGCGCAGTGCACACCTAATTTTGTCCCCTACTTGGTTGTGCAGGGAAGGGATGGCTCGCCTTGAAAAGTAGTGGCGGCTGGGCATGACGTACTGTGGGACAGCCACCGCCATTAGGCCTTTAAAACTATCCGTCTCCACCAGACGGAATGACAGCATTTCAAAGACCAGTAATTTAGAAATGCTGGCATTCAGGGCTAGGGATCGCGGGTGGGTAGGGGGGTACTTCCTCTTCCTCTCCAGCGTTTGGGAGATGGAGAGCTGAATGCTTCCTTGGGACATTGTGGAGATGCTTGGTGACCCAGGTGTTGGTGTTGCTGGCAGATCCTCTGTTTGCAGGGTGGCAGGTGGCACTGTCACTCCAGAGGTGACTGCCGGTATTCAGGGAAACATGGGAAGAGGAAAACACCTTTAATCACCTCTGGCCCCTTTACCCAACCTTGACCCATAACAAACAACACAGACAACTGTATCATTTTATTGCTGAATGGTGATCGGCCACAGCTTCTTTATTAAAGCGGCAAACCTTAATAAACCATATTATCAGAGCAGTATGCCAAACGCTGGACTCCCAGCGGGCAAGTTAAACCGTAATCATCAGAGCGATATGCCCACCGCTGGACTCCCAGCAGGCAAGTTAAACCGTAATCATCAGAGCAGTATGCCCACAGCTGGACTCCCAGCGGGCAAGCACGCCATCTGCTCCCACCATATCTCCGCTGTACTCAAATGCCGCCACGGAGGAGACCCGTTCTCTAAACGGGGCTCCGACCACCACCCAGTGGAACAGGGTCTGTTTAAAACCTTCTTACAGGCCGGAAAAGGAATTACCGACTAACATACAAAACGCCAACATGTACCATCAAAAACCAATGCCAATAAGAAAACCGGTTGATGAAAACAGGGGGGTAGAAAACCGTGAGGAGAACATAGCCCAACCCCCATATAAAATACTAGTCAAACCACCATGAAGGACAGTGTACAGTTCCGGTGTCCCGTAAACAAGCAGACATAACGGAGCTGGATAGGGTTCAGAAGAAAGCATGTAAGGGGTTTTGAACCCATGAACACTACATGCCAAGCAAGTGTCTTACCACTGAGCTATAGCTTTAGACGCAAGGCAACACAACTCCCATAAATCTACCCACAGGACTGAGCCACTAAAGGAGGAGATACCCTGCGTCCGGGAAAAATAAGGTTAGAGAGGTCGTTGATCCAGCTGTAAGCACTACACTATATAGCTGCAACATCCGAAACGGTAACAAACCACCACCCCATGATCTATACCTTTGTATTGTATCCCTAACGCATTCCCAAATATAGCCCAGACACAACCCACCTGGGAGATATCACCAACCTCCTAAAAATGACAGAGATAAACGTACGTAAGAACCATGAGGTCCAAAGCTACGGAATAGGCCAGGGAATTATCTCAGCTTGGTCTCCAGCATCACCGCGCCCCTGGCACAACTCTATACCAACCACCTGGAATCCCGGATCCCGTTCCAAAAACTTCCACCTCTCGAAAACCAAAAACGCCCACCGGGCCGAGGTCCTCTCTCCGAACCCACGGAAGATATCCGAAAGGCCCACCAGCCAACCGCCGAATGCCACGACCTGAAAGAAAAAACAATTAGCCTGAGCAGCCACCACATAGAGGATCGATCATATAACTAGCCACAGAATACCACTATTCCATACAAATGACATTTTATTTTATTTTTTTTAATCATGTATTAAATTAGTTATATATTTCCATTTTCCTTATTTATTTATTTAATTTTTGAAATGTAAAACCACAGAGGAAAAACCACGCTGAAGAAAAGGAATTGAAGCCCCACCATAGTAAAGTCATAACCGAATAACCAACTAACCGCCGGATCGAAACCGGGCGGAAAAGGAGGTACACACCACCTAGATCCACTGGATCGTAATGTATAGACGGGCCCTAAGCCCTATAAAACTATTACCCCATAAAAACCAGGGATAAAACCTGTGCAGCCTAGAATGAAGAGACAAACACCTTGGATGAAATATCAATAAGTCAAAACAAAGGCTGAAGGAGACGAAACATGACTTACCAAAGTAAATACTCACTTATTACAACCGCATCGCCTGCCGTAAATTGGAACGATGCATGAAAATTATATTTTGGAGGGTCAGCATGCCGGCCTGTGAAGGCCATAAGAGGACCAACCAGTGTGTCTGATCCGCTCCAAAACCGATAAGAACGGGAATATGAGAGGCTGCAGATAAAAGTGAAATTTCATGAATTGTGTTTGCATCTTTTTAAAGCTCTACCCTGAGCAACGAACGAACGGACCCGGATATCCGCTTCCGTCTTAACTTCCAATTATACCTGAGACCCGGATCCTGCAATATACACCCAAATAGAGGCAGCGGAGCCACGGCAGAACAACACAGCTGCACTAGAATAAGGCCTCCTGTACCGCACACATCGCGGGTACCCCCTTTGGATTCGTCCCTACTGAAACCCACCGAACTGCAACTCCTATAACACTGGACATGAGGCAATTGAAATACAAACAAGCAAAAATTTGTGAGGGAGTCCGAACTCACAGCTTCTGTTTTAAAAGGTTTCTGCTGGGATCCGAACCCACGACCTTCTGTATCAGAGGCAAAGCATCTAACCCAGAGCTTAGAAAATAGTAAATATACAAAGTTATCTCTATTACTGAATGTTTCTGCCAGGATTCAAAGACCACCCTGGTGTACTAGAAGCAAGTATGGCAACCACTACACAAGAGGGATATCTTACCATGTCCCCTAATTTATTTATTCATTTATTTTTTGCCCCTGTATATATGAATAAAACCATGCCATATATGACAGTATTGAAAGCACAAATAGAACAGATTAAATGATTATTATTATTATTATTATTATTATTATTTTATTATTATTATTATTTTTTTAAATACACACGGCATAGTGCCAAAGGTAGGAGCCCAACAGGAAGTACTACTTTACACAGGAAAGAAACCAAATATACTATGTTCATTATATTATTACGGAATATGCGAAATACCACGGTATATTATGTCATCCCTTGTATATCTATATCATACTCTATTTTATTTTAATTTATTTTTTATTATTATTATTATTATTTTATTTATTTTTATTTATTCATTTATTATTTTTTTATTATTATTTTTTTTTATTATCATTTTATTAAATTATTATTATTATATATATATATATATATATATATATATATATTTTTTTTTTTTTTTATATATATACCCATCTACCGGGAATGAACCAGTGGGAGCTATACTCAAGAAGGGTCACTATACCAATGGCTAAAGAAGTACCTAGCCATAATACAGCTAAAATAAAACCCTTTGTATCGTGGGGAAACAAATAACCGAAATTGAACCCCCACCGACAGTAAAAGCCTTACACACCACAGTATAGAATAACTCACCGTATATAAAAAGTAAAACCACTGGTGAACTGCCGTGAAAACAAGTAAACATTTTTATTTATTTTTTTGAGGCTGAAAGCGGTTTGAACTAAGAAAGCCTGGATGTTTGAGCTACCAGCTTGCCCTAAGCATTTACCCACACAGCCATAAGAGCTGCCTAGAGTACAAACATACGGCGACACTATATATCACAAAATAAAACCCATAGCGTACCATCTATAGAATGAGCGTACGAGATACAAGAGCGGATATAGAACTAAAGTTCCTACGGGGATATGAACTAATTTTAACTATATTTTATAAAATAATTTTTATTTTATTTTTTTTTATTTTTTTTTACTGCATTGCTATATACTGTATTGCTATATACTGTATTGCTATGAAGTAGCAAGCTAAAAGAAATATAACAGTTATAAACCCAAAAACGTTGCACATGAAATTACGTAACGCTGATCTAAAAGAATGACTCGGAGAAGGTTTTTTTTTTTTTTTTTTTTTTTTTTTTTAGGGTGCACGCATCCAAGAGTGTGCATCGGTACTCACCAGGCGTAGTGTCATCAGGGACGGCGCCACCGAAGTGACAGGTACATGAACTTCAACCCAAAGGGCCACTACAGTGACCAGGCTGAATGGATGGTAGGCACCTGGTTTTGAATGCAACATCAGACCAGACTCCTCAGACGCACCCGACATACCATCAGAAGACGACGGTGAGCGCCGCCTGGAGGAACTGGGGCGCCTACTTCCACCAGAAGCGGCGACGGGCCCGGCGCTTGCGGGACCCACTTTGGCCTTGACGTCTGACACCTGCGAAGGAGGAAAAAACACAAAGCAACCCCTGCTCCTGGGGTTGGGAGAGGAGGGAGGGAGATACAAACAGGCAAAAACTGAGACCCATAGTGCCCCATGGTTTAGGAGGGCACTAATTAATAAACCGGGGACCAGTAATCCGCTGTACAGACAATATTAAATATGTGGCACAGTAGGTGGCAGCAGAGCTACATCATGCATTTTGAATGGAAAGGGAGAAGCTACACGGTAACTGCCTGACATAAGGGGTCCTGCCCAAAAAGACCGGGCCCAGGGTGTGTGGGGGGGAAGGTAAAAAAAACAACCCATTTGGCTACAGTAAGGGGCGTTGCTAGGGCCACAGTGGTGCTGGAGCCGGTCCTTGGTGCCTAGGGGGCCACATAAAAAACTGTTCATGTATACAGAACCCCCATGAGTACCGCTAGTGGGAGGGAAAGAGGTAGGGGGGGGCGGTATGGGATGCTCATGTGTTGGGGGTGAAACTCCCTATGCCCCCACCACCGATCATAATAGTAAGCCAAAGGCGCCATGTAGGGGCTAAAGGGGGGGGGGACAGGGGCATAGTGCGGCGCTGCGAGACCCTACAGGTCGATCAATAGAGGGACGCAGGTCAGATTAGGGCTGCAATATAGAGGGGTGGAGGGGATGGGGGCTGCCGTGCGGATCGCAGGTCCCTCGCTTAGGCGGTGAGGCTGCTCGCACAGTGCGGCAGCTCCTGGCCATGCCTGTCAAATGGAGTGGAGGGGGGGGGTCGGGAGTTACCGCCGGCACCACTGCTTAAGCGCCGGGGCTGCTCGTATGATGCGGCAGCTCCCGGCAAGTTCAGCAAAATGAAGCGGAGGGGAGGGGCGGGGGTTACTGCAGGCCCCATTGCTTAAGTGCCGGGGCTGCACGCATGATGCGGCAGCTCCCGGCCGGAACCGTGAATAGGAGCAGGGGGGGGGGAGGATGCCAGGGAAAGCCGGTAACGCTCACAAATGAGCCGGCCAACCCTCACCCTCCACATGCAAACTCGCCAGGAAGCCTTGAGGCCGCAACTCCCGCGGAAACTTGGAGTGGACAGAGCAAAGAGGGAGCATACCTCTACAATCTTTGCTTCCACTTGCAAGAGGAAGTGCTGGAGCAGGGGGAGGGGTATATGTACCTTCAGGATTACTGCACCGCCCCCATCCTGTCTAAGGAGGTTCCACCAGAGAATTAACCCCTTAACGGCCGTTATAATCCACCACTACTTAAACCTTACATGACGGGGCCAGCTCCCAGAATGACCTAAAGGGGGGGAGGAGGACCATCAGTCCCTAAGCACCCTCCCTATACAGTCGGGCGCTTGCCAGAATGAAGAGGCCGAGACTGCAGCAGAAGAGGAAGCAGGAGGAGCCAAAGACCTTTCTTGGTTTTTAAGGTGTCTACTCCACTGCAGCTCGTGCTTTGCACTTAAATGCCTGGTCATGCAGGTTGTGCTCAGGTTGAGAACGTTTATGCCTCGCTTCAGGCTCTGATTGCACCGCCTGCAGGTGCAGCGAACTCAAGTTAGGTTTAGAAATGTTCCTGGGTGTTGTAGTGCAATAGACACTAACCTGAGACGGCTGACTCTCTGCAAGGGCAGGTGATGATGAGAAATGTTCGTAACGCCAGTGCCAATTAAACGGTGGCACGCCGTTTGCTGATAGCAGGAATAACTGAGGAACCACGTGATGTTAAAACAGAATTCAAACTTTAGTAGTCATCATGTAGGGACATTGACGGAAGCGCAGTTCCTTTGCAGACAGTTGGTTGCATTACATTTGATGCAGGCAATATATAGCAAGGTGACTTCAGAGTGTTAAACACAGGATTTGTAGTACAGGAAGCTTGCACTCTATTCCTGACTGATCCTGGAACATAGAAACTCTTCTCCAAGGTCCAATGCCCTAACTCTGGCGTATATCCTTGGTTTTATCTCTATCAAGTACCTCCTCTGTAGTCTTGAGTACCTCTTGCTTTCCTTGACATGCCTCTGTCTCTCCCTCAGTTTCCTCAGCCTCTAGAAACTTCTGAACACTCTAGAAACTTCTGACTAACTTCCTAGGCTAGGCCCTAGCCTATTTATACTGAACTGGGGGGGGGGGGGGGCTCCCTCTGCTGGCTGGAATAAAGATTGCCTGCACCAGGCCTAACTGGCTTAAAGGGAAACACACATAACATTCTAGCAGTGTCGGGTAACCTACCCGTATGCTGCACACCCCCAGACTTTAACGTGAGTAAGGCCTCGTACTCACACACCTTCCTGAACCGGCATAACATGGTGCATACCTTAAGCATTACATTACAAATACAATAAATAATTGTTTCACACAGAAAAACATAACATTGGTAACTTCATAAATAAGTGAAGCAATCGAAAGGGGCGTCTTCTTGCTTCTTAAGCACGGCCGCTGACCTGGCACAGCGGACTTAGGGTGAACCAGGTTAGTCCATTGTCTTTGGTGACAGTATAATAACAGAACTACCCAGGAGTTTCCTGTGGGTGTATCACAGGCAAGGGCTCACGTGGAGGAGTCCATTCTTGCGCAGAAATGTCCAGCAAGGCATTACCAGTAGCAACTGTTTGGGAGGAGACACCACCAGAATAGTCAAAGTCTCCTAAACGGACTGGCGGGCGTCCCCTGGTCATCCGGGTGGACCTTCTCAATACAGGGGTCTCCTCTTCCCTTAGCAACGAGGTAGAAGAGAGAGGAACAACAGGAGGGTCTCCATTAGTGAGACCTTGGTCAGGAACAACAGGAACAACAATATCCACTACAGGGGGAACTGGATCCGGGGCATCTTGAACCGGCTCTTCTGGAGGTGAAGATACAGTAGGTGCTGGAGCGGGCACCAACAAGTTCAGCCACGGTGTCAGAAGCCAATGCATGGGATCAGCGTCATATCTTAGATTACTGACAGCCTGCATAGGATCCTCGGGCTGTATTGCTGACTCTGACACAGGATATTCAGATCCAGAACTCTCGGCACTGGGTTCTGGTGTCAGGCAGAGCTTTAACCGGTTTCGGTGTACAATTTGGGATCCCTTGCCTTCCCGGGTGATCTCATAAGTGTGAGTTCCAACATTTGGGATTGCAGTGACAACATAGGGACTTCGCTCCCATTTACTGTCCAGTTTACTGGTACGGCGGTTATTCTTTAACCATACCACGGCCCCTATTGTCAAGGGTTCTGCATGGGCTGCTTGATCATAGTCTCTCTGCTGTCGGTCCCTAGCATAGTCCATACGCTCCTGAACAATGGCTTTGGCTGTATTCAATCGCCTTTGATGTTCAGCAACCCAGTCGGTGTTAGGTAATGGGTTAATGCAATCAGGTACGTGTATGTCCAATGAATGATCAGCAGGCAATGTCCCTTGGCGCCCAAACATCAAGTAAAAAGGGGTATACCCGGTGGAACAATGTATGGTATGATTGTATGTGAACACGAGCTGTGGCAACAGATTAGGCCAATCTCCTCTGGTTTCAGGAGGTACGGCCCTCAGCATCTCTATCAAGGTCTGATTCATTTTTTCACATAATCCATTACCTTGAGGATGGTAGGCCGTTGTCCGGATCTTCTTACAGTTGTGTAAGCGGCACAGTTCATGGAACAGATGGGACTCAAAAGCAGGTCCCTGATCGGTGAGGATCTTTTCTGGACATCCGTAGGGCAGGAGGAAGTGCTTCCAGAACAGTTCGGCTGTAGTCTTGGCTGTCTGGTCTCTCACAGGCACCGCTACAACAAACTTAGTGAAATGGTCAATAATAGTCATGGCATAAGTATACCCTGAGCGACTAGGCTCCAGTTTCACATGGTCGATGGCGACAAGTTCAAGAGGACGAGTACTTACAATGGGTCTCAGTGGTGCCCTCTGATCATGGTGCTCACTTCGTTTTAAGGCACAGGCTACACACTCCCGACACCACTTCTCCATGTCTTCTCTCATGCCCACCCAGTAAAACCGCTGGCGGATAGTAGCCTCAGTCTTTTGGACCCCGAAGTGACCGGACTGATTGTGGTACATCTCCAACACCATACCTGCATCTCGTCGGGGTATGAGAATCTGGTGCACTCTCTCGTTGGACACTGGGTCTAGGCTTCTCCGTAGCAATAGGCCCTTTTGTATGAAGAGTTGATGGCGCTGTCTCCACAGTTTGATGAGCTCAGGAACTGCACTCTTACGCCGAATCCTCTCAGGGGCTCTGCCACTAGTAATGAAGTCCAACAACTCACCCAGCACTCTACTTTCAGACTGTAGTTTCACCCACCTTTCTTCTTTAGGATCAGGCCTACTGGAGGGTGAAGGAACTGCAGCTCTGTCATTGGTAGCTCGAGTCTGATCTTGTTGAGCAAATTTGTTATAGAAAGCCGGCATCTCTACATCTTCCCAAGCATCTCGCACATCATCAGGAGCTGTCTCTGTGGGAAGCCTGGATAAAGCATCAGCATTATCATTAGTACGTCCAGCACGATATTTTACAGAGAAATCATAGTTGGCGAGGCGAGAGGCCCATCTCTGCTCCAAGGCCCCTAATTTAGCTGTATTTAGATGTGCCAGAGGGTTATTGTCAGTGAATGCAATGAACGGGGTGGCGGCTAGATAATCCTTGAATTTTTCTGTCACTGCCCACACTAATGCCAGGAACTCTAGTTTGAAGGAACTATAATTCTGGTCATTTTTCTCAGCTCCTTTCAGGGAGCGGCTTGCATAAGCTATCACTCTTTCTTTTCCCTCTTGGATCTGGGCTAACACAGCTCCCAGGCCTCGCTTGCTAGCATCAGTATACAGATGGAAGGGCTTGCTGTAGTCTGGATAACCTAACACAGGAGGCTCGGTCAGTTTCTTTTTTAGCAATTGGAACGCTATCTCTCTTTCCTCATTCCACTCAATGGGCACCGGAGTTCTAGGGCTTTTCTTGGGTTGCCCCCTCAAGAGCTCCTGGATAGGATCAGCTATTTGAGCAAAATGGGGGATAAAACGTCTATAGTAGCCGGCAAAACCAAGGAAACCCCTCACTTCCTTGACGGTAGTAGGAACCGGCCAATTACGGACAGCCGCTAGCTTATCAGGGTCAGGTTGCACGCCCTCTCCGCTGACCACATGCCCCAGGTATCTTACTGCAGGTTTGAGCAGGTGACACTTGGATGGCTTTACCTTCAAGCCATATTTGATAAGGATTTCAAATACTTCTGCCAAATGTTTCAGATGGTCTTCATATGTTTTTGAGTACACAATGACGTCATCTAGATACAGCAGCACTGTTTTGAAGTTTTTGTGACCCAAACACCGTTCCATTAGTCTCTGGAAAGTTCCTGGGGCATTACATAGCCCGAACGGCATACAATTGAATTCGAACAGGCCCATGGGAGTAGTGAAAGCAGTCTTTTCCCTATCTGCAGGGGCCATGGGTACTTGCCAGTAGCCACTGGTCAAGTCCAATGTGGAGAAATTGGCAGAGGAGCCCAGAGCAGTTAGTGACTCCTCAATGCGGGGCAGTGGGTATGCATCTTTGTGGGTTATTTGATTAATTTTCCTATAATCCACACAGAAACGGATACCACCATCCTTCTTCTTTACAAGGACTAGGGGTGCCGCCCACGGGCTACGACTGTCCCGGATTACATTAGAGTCTTTCATCTCTTGGATCATCTCTTTTACAGTCTGATATGAAGTAGGCGGTAAAGGTCTGTATCTCTCCTTGATAGGAGGATGAGAGCCAGTAGGTATGGTGTGTTGTATGGCACTAACCTCTCCATAATCAGTAGCATGCTTACTGAAGGCCTGGTGGTACTCTTTGACAAGCTGTATAATCCCTTCTTGTTGTTGTTGGGGGGTAGTCTCGTCCCCCACATGGAGCTCTTCCCACCAGGGCACTTGTGGCTGGGTCACCGATGGACGTCCGCTGACTGCAGCTGGCGGCTTTTCTGTCACTGGAATACGAATGATGTCTTGGAAGGACACCTGGGACAGCTGGGCAACACGGCAATGCTTAGTAAGCGCAACAGGATGATCACTCAGGTTAATCAGACGGACAGGTACTTTACCTTGGGAGACGTTCACCAGGCACTTTGCAGCTCTCACATAAGGGTAATCCTCCATCTGGATTGGTTCCACCAGGGCTGGATAATCTCGGCCTTGGACTCCCAGGACAGCACGACACCATAAAAGAGTTTGAGAATTAGGAGGCAAAGTCACAGGCTTAATATCACTAATCCTGGCAGTACAAATTTCTCCTTTCCCATTAGCAAACCTCTGCTGGGCACTTAACACAGTAATAGTCTTTTGAATCACCCTCCTGGATGCAGAGGAAGCAGTGGGCAAAGTCTAATGTAATACGGCAAGTATTTCTGAATAACAGTTTTTGAAGACATTGGTGCCTAGAATGACAGGATGTCCTCCTCTGTCGCCGGCCTGTACTACTATCACCCCCTGTTGAGGCAAGGTTACTTCTCCCACCTGCAGGGTGGGTTCCCAGTATCCATGAATCTTTACTGGTTTGCCATTGCTGGCGATAATTTCCACCCAGGATTCAGGCGGCTGGGTCAATTGGTTGGTGTCCCAGAATCTTTCAAAGGCGGGCAGCTGAATAGTAGTGACCTGAGACCCAGTATCTAATAGGGCCTCAAAGGGGACCCCGTTGATCTCTATATTGATTTTAGGATGGGATCCTACATAACGTGGCATCCAATTTGGATCCTCTGGACCTAGTGTTCTACCTCCCGAAGGGTGGTCCTCAGCCTCAGGGGTTGCCCGTTTAACTGCCAGCACGTGGATTCTGTGTGTCCCAGCTTTTTGCAGTATGTACACACGGGCCGCTTGCGATCTCTATTACGCCTCCCAGGATCCCTGGGGTGAGTCTCTTGGTAAGGAGGTGGGAACGGCCTAGGAGGTGACAGGAATTCTTCTTCTGTCATTATGGGTTTTTCCCATTCCTCTATTTTTCTGCACACTTTCTCTAGACTTTTAGTGAGGTGATTTACTTGCTCTGTCAGCATGGCAATAGTATCGGTAGCTGACACTTGAACAGCTTGACCGGCCTGAGCTTGGTTAGAGATAAGCGGTTTCACCCTGCAGGCTGATGACTCAGGTGGGGTGTTCATCTCCGTAGATACTGCTGACCCCAGAATTTTTATAGCCAGTTCTTTAAAGTCCAGAAAGGTGCTGTTAGGGTGCTGGGCGGACAGCATCTTTAATTGGGTCCTTATTTGCTCACTAGACACCCCGTTGATAAATTGTTCCCTCAGGGTCTGGTCCTGGTTATCAGCCTCTTTGGGATCTATCTGAATTACAGCCCCTAAAGCCTCCTGAAGTGATAGGGCATAGTCACGGAGGGACTCACCGGACTTCTGTTTCTTGCCAAAGAAGTGCATCTTTATCTCTGAGGCAGTCCTAGTTTCAAAAGTGGCCCTGAGGCGGGTGAATATCTGCTCTAGAGTACTCCGCTCAGTAGCAGGCCAGGATAGTACCTCCCTGCGGGCAGCTCCCTCCAGTTGCGCTAGCAGGATTTCCATTTGCTGATCGGCATTTATGGGGTACAGTTTGAATAATGCCAGCAGCTTTTCTTTAAAGTCTCTTAGGGTATGGGTCTCTCCTTTATAGCGGGGAAACCATGGGGCCCCGAAATAGTAAGGCATGGTAAAGGGCATCATGCTGGGGGCCATAGAATGATTAGGAGCCGCAAGCTCTCCCGGGGCCGGCTGCTCGGGAACTCCCGGTTCTGACATGTTAGCTTATTGCGATGCGGCCGCTGGCGACTAAAGGGGCCGGAACAATCCCCTTCCCTCCGGTTACAAGTTCTTACCGGTATCGCCGGGCTTGCGCAGGCCAAGTCTCGAGAGATTCCGGACGTCCTGAGTACGCGATGACGTAGAAGAAACCGGGCCGCGGCGGTGCGATGATGACGAGGGGCGGGATTCTCTGTGTCTTTGCAGGGATCCGCCCACGAAGGTCCTCAGCAGCGCGGGAAACTTTACTCCAGGCGGCCGGTGGCCATCTTGGTCACCATTCCCTGACAGCAAGCAGGGTTGTTGAAAAGTCCATAAAACCACACTCCGGTGTGGCGATTTCTTTCCTCTTGATAGCGCAACACTGCACAGCGCTTTTTGGAGGTTTTAGGCACACTTTGGGTATGTTTTTCAGTCCACAAAGTCCACTTTAATAAAACAGGCAATTTGTCACTTTGGTCACAGGGCAACTGTATAAGGCACAAAGTTCACTCTTCTTGCACTAGAAAGCGTGCGTATCCTGTTCGTGACGCCAAAAGAGAGGTGCAGCGAACTCAAGTTAGGTTTAGAAATGTTCCTGGGTGTTGTAGTGCAATAGACACTAACCTGAGACGGCTGACTCTCTGCAAGGGCAGGTGATGATGAGAAATGTTCGTGACGCCAGTGCCAATTAAACGGTGGCACGCCGTTTGCTGATAGCAGGAATAACTGAGGAACCACGTGATGTTAAAACAGAATTCAAACTTTAGTAGTCATCATGTAGGGACATTGACGGAAGCGCAGTTCCTTTGCAGACAGTTGGTTGCATTACATTTGATGCAGGCAATATATAGCAAGGTGACTTCAGAGTGTTAAACACAGGATTTGTAGTACAGGAAGCTTGCACTCTATTCCTGACTGATCCTGGAACATAGAAACTCTTCTCCAAGGTCCAATGCCCTAACTCTGGCGTATATCCTTGGTTTTATCTCTATCAAGTACCTCCTCTGTAGTCTTGAGTACCTCTTGCTTTCCTTGACATGCCTCTGTCTCTCCCTCAGTTTCCTCAGCCTCTAGAAACTTCTGAACACTCTAGAAACTTCTGACTAACTTCCTAGGCTAGGCCCTAGCCTATTTATACTGAACTGGGGGGGGGGCTCCCTCTGCTGGCTGGAATAAAGATTGCCTGCACCAGGCCTAACTGGCTTAAAGGGAAACACACATAACATTCTAGCAGTGTCGGGTAACCTACCCGTATGCTGCACAAACCACTCGTGTCTTGTCGTCAGCACATTGTCTGAAGAACTGCCATGCCAGGGAACTCCTTGGAGCTGGCTTTGGTGTGCTCGGTCCCTTGCTGCGGTGGGCAGTATCAAGCAGACTGTCTAGAGGACGGCCGCTCCGCTTTTGCACCCTGCTCCCTCTTCTGCTGTGCTGGTGGCTCTGTGCGACCATTGCCTCTTCCTCCGAACTACATAGGTCACTCGCATGACCTTGATTCCATGTGGGGTCGAGGACCTCATCGTCCTCCACATCATCTTCCACCCAGTCTTCACCTGTCACGGCTGAGGATGGGGGAAACCCTCAGCCGTGTGATGACAGTAGATGATGGTCGCTACTAGGCCAGGACAGGAATCAGGGAGCAGGTCACCTCCTATTACGTCCCTAATTCTGACCCTGACTCCTAGCTGTATGAGCCGACCCTGATGGTATGAGGGCTCATACTCCGTAACCTTGGGGTCCCTACTAGCCCTCAGGGTGGCCCTGAACTAGGAGCAGGGTAAGACGACCTGTTCCTCCTAGATACGGATGAACAGGAGTCTCACTGGCCAAGCTGCAAAGAAAGGGGAACATAAACAGCTTATGGCAATGGCAGGTAAATGCAACTAGTACAACACCTACCTGCCACAGACACACAGCCTGGAACCCATGTACAAGTGCTGCTGTCCACAACAATACAAACGGACACAACACACATCACATAGGAACCCAGGAAACCATAGCTGCAAAGAAAGAGACCAAAGAAACATCTTCAATACATCATACATAACATAAACTTATGACCACAAGGGTGGCCCTCACTGGCAGATGGTATATACCCAGGAGGATGACTCCAGCTAACCATGGCTGAAGTACCCCTCAGAGTCTGGCATCCAGCCGGAGCTAAATAGCCCCAAGTGGCCACACCCACACACAGACACACCCAGTGTTCACACACTAAGAGGGGAGATAGCCCTTCCTACACCAGGCAGGGTAGTGAAGCCACTTAAAGGGAAAAGCACATAAACAACACACTCACCTGTTACCGCCGGCAACGGCATGCGTGGCAACCATGTCCTGAGGAACAGCCAGCAGGCCGAGACACTGCCACCACATGCACACAACACCACACGTTGCCGCGGACAACCACAAGTGAAGGGAGGTGTCACAGTGCATACAAACATAATAAACCCCGTGCACACCAGACCGGGATAGTGCACACCACACGTACAAAAGGCACACCTATAAAGACAGGTTGCCAGGTGTACCCGCATGCACCTGACAGCAAGCTGCCTAGCAACAGCTCAGGCTGCTATGCTGCCAAATACAAACATGTTGCCAGCGGCAACCACACATGAGGCAACATACAAGCAGCCCTCACCATGTGGTTGACAACAAAACCAAAACCGCAGGCAACTGCATGCGGATAAGGAGTCACGACCATAACCATGGTCGTGACATCACCCCTGCCTTCCTTGTCGGTCTGCACACTTTCAAAAGCCCCAGTAGTTGGCACCTGTGTTTCGTCATCATCCGAGACGTGCTGCGATGATCCTCCCATGTACTCATCTTGAAAGATAAGTGGTTGGGCATCGGTGCACTCAATCTCTTCCACTTCTGGGGCAGGGCTAGGTGGATGGCCCTGTGAAACCCTGCTAACAGAGTCATCAAAAAGCAAAAGAGACTGCTGCATGACTTGGGGCTCAGACTGCTTGGCTGATTTGCAAGGGGGTGAGGTGAAAGACTGATGGACATCGGCTGCTGGTGCCAACTGTGGTCTTTTCGCAGGAGACTGGGTGGGAGACAATGTGAAGGAACTGGATCCACTGTCAGCAACCCAATATACTATCGCCTGTACTTGTTCAGGCCTCACCATTCGTAGAGCCGCATTAGGCCCGACCAAATACCACTGCAGGTTCTGTCGCCTACTCGCACCTGAGGAAGGGGTTTCACTTGTGCGTGTAGCTGGCACAGATCGACCATGTCCTCTCCCTGCAGCAGGAGCTTCACCAGCAGCACCACGACCTGGGCCACGTCCCATATTTGAAGCTCTCCTCATATTTCTTGAATTTAGGATCTTGCCCTAAATGGGTGTTTAATTAATAGTAGAATAGAACGACAGTATGTAAAGGGTGTATCTCACACGGCCTGAACCAGACTAGGCCTCAATTAAAGATTTCTTTGCCCAAAATGGCTTTATTTCAAATGCCTGAATCAGGGCCGTCTTTAATATTGATTGGACCCTGGGCAAAAATTTACTTGGGCCCCCTGGATCCCGCCTTCCCACACCTTAGGCAATCACGCCCTCCACCACAACACACACACACACAAAAAATCCACACACCTGGTAGAGTCCAGTGAATTACTGTAAATACTTCCAGTTCTGAAGTCTCCAGCGGCTCAGGATCAGTGCTCTGGGCAGCTGGGCTCAGGCTGGAGGTGGGCACCTCTCTGCAGGAAGGAGACCAGGGCTCGGCTCACCCTAGTGTTACAGTGCACCCCAGCACCCCACAGTAGGCAGTATAGCACCCTATAGTATACAGCAACCCACAGTATGCAGTATAGCACCCCACACTATACAGTACCCCACAGTATATAGTAGAGCAGTATAGCAGCCCACAGTATAGACCACCCCACAGTATACAACACCTCACAGTATACAGTAGAGCAGTATAGCACCTCACCGTATACAGCACCCCAAACTATACACGATACAGCACCCCACACTATACAGTACAGCAGTATAGCACTCCACACTATACCGCACCCTCAGTATACATTATACAGACCCCCACAGTATACCGTACAGCAGTATAGCCCCCCCACACTATACAGGCCCCCCCACACTATACAGCCCCCCACAGTATAAAGCCCCCCCACAGTATACAGCCCCCCCACACAGTATACAGGCCGCCACACAGTATACAGGCCGCCACACAGTATACAGGCCGCCACACAGTATACAGGCCCCCACACAGTATACAGGCCCCCACACAGTATACAGCCCCCCACAATACAGTAGTTTACAGTATATTAACATAACAACCCCATGTCACCTTTTTCTGATGTAATCTTCACACAAAAAAGCTCCACAGTTAACTTCTGCAACACTCCACAGGACCTGTGATGACCTCATAGCCATGTGACCAGTAATTGCTAGGTTACTGGTCACATGGTGATGATGTCATTAAGGTCCTAAATCACAACTTTAACACAGTACGATCATGATGCCTGGAATCCTGGTAGAGCTGACAGCCTGACACCCGGGGCAGTGGCTAGCAGGGCTCAAGAGGCAGCTGCCTTGGGCCCCCCAGGAGCAACTGGGCCCGGGGCAGCTGCCCCTTTTGCCCCTTGGTAAAGACGGCCCTGGCCTGAATCAAACCCCTGTATGTAAAGGGTGTATCTCACACGGCCTGAACCACTGTAGGCCTGAATTAAATATTGGTGCACCAAATGGCTGTATTTCAAATCTCTGAATCTAACCCAAATGTATTAAGGGTGTATCTCACAATGACATATGCAGCAAAGGCTGCCAAATAAACATTTTTTTTTTGTCTAATAACTCAATATGGCAGCAGTATATAACCCAGGAATTTCAAACATGCTTATGCTGCAAGGCCTGAAATATTGTGTATTTTGACCCAAAAAGGGTGTTCTATTAACGAAAGAATATAAGCCCTGTATATACAGGGTGTATCTCACACGGCCTGACCCACTGTAGGCCTGAATTAAAGATTTATTTGCCCAAAATGGCTGTATTTCAAATGCCTAAATCAAAACCCTGTATGTAAAGGGTGTATCTTACACGGCCTGAACCAGTGTAGGCCTGAATTAAAGATTTCTTTGCCCAAAATGGCTGTATTTCAAATGCCTGAATCAAACCCCTGTATGTAAAGGGTGTATCTCACACGGCCTGAACCACTGTAGGCCTGAATTAAATATTGGTGCACCAAATGGCTGTATTTCAAATCTCTGAATCTAACCCAAATGTATTAAGGGTGTATCTCACAATGACATATGCAGCAAAGGCTGCCAAATAAACATTTTTTTTTTGTCTAATAACTCAATATGGCAGCAGTATATAACCCAGGAATTTCAAACATGCTTATGCTGCAAGGCCTGAAATATTGTGTATTTTGACCCAAAAAGGGTGTTCTATTAACGAAAGAATATAAGCCCTGTATATACAGGGTGTATCTCACACGGCCTGACCCACTGTAGGCCTGAATTAAAGATTTATTTGCCCAAAATGGCTGTATTTCAAATGCCTAAATCAAAACCCTGTATGTAAAGGGTGTATCTCACACGGCCTGAACCAGTGTAGGCCTGAATTAAAGATTTCTTTGCCCAAAATGGCTGTATTTCAAATGCCTGAATCAAACCCCTGTATGTAAAGGGTGTATCTCACACGGCCTGAACCACTGTAGGCCTGAATTAAAGATTTCTTTGCCCAAAATGGCTGTATTTCAAATGCCTAAATCAAAACCCTGTATGTAAAGGGTGTATCTCACACGGCCTGAACCAGTGTAGGCCTGAATTAAAGATTTCTTTGCCCAAAATGGCTGTATTTCAAATGCCTGAATCAAACCCCTGTATGTAAAGGGTGTATCTCACACGGCCTGAACCAGTGTAGGCCTGAATTAAAGATTTCTTTGCCCAAAATGGCTGTATTTCAAATGCCTGAATCAAACCCCTGTATGTAAAGGGTGTATCTCACACGGCCTGAACCACTGTAGGCCTGAATTAAATATTGGTGCACCAAATGGCGGTATTTCAAATCTCTGAATCTAACCCAAATGTATTAAGGGTGTATCTCACAATGACATATGCAGCAAAGGCTGCCAAATAAACATTTTTTGCCCAAACGGGTGTTTGTTTAATAACTCAATATGGCAGCAGTATATAACCCAGGAATTTCAAACATGCTTATGCTGCAAGGCCTGAAATATTGTGTATTTTGACCCAAAAAGGGTGTTCTATTAACGAAAGAATATAAGCCCTGTATATACAGGGTGTATCTCACACGGCCTAACCCACAGTAGGCCTGAATTAAAAATTGGTGCACCAAATGGTGGTATTTCAAATATCTGAATCTAAGGCTAAGTTCACACAAACGTGTGTGATCCGTGGCCGTATTGCGGCCCGCAAACCGCGGGCCGCAATACACGGCCACAGTTCCGTGTGAATTCCACATCACGGATGCGGACCCATTCACTTCAATGGGTCCGCTAATCCGGAATCGCGGAACGGCCGCACGGGACGGGACCCCTCGGAAGCACTACGGAGTGCCTCCGTGGGGTTACGTCCCGTACTTCCGTTCCGCTAAAAGATAGAACAAGTCCTATCTTTTAGCGGAACGGCCGGATCGCGGACCCATTAAAGTGAATGGGTCCGTGATCCGATGCGGCTGACCTACGGCCGGCGATCGTGCATTACGGCCCGCTATTTGCGGGCCGCTGCACAGGCACGGGTCACACACGTTCGTGTGAACCCGGCCTAACCCAAATGTATTAAGGGTGTATCTCGAAATTACATCTACATCAAAGGCTGCCAATTAAAAATTTTTTGCTGCAAGGCCTAAAAATAGTGTTTTTTTGAAAAAAAAAAGGGTGTTTTCAAAACCACAGAAAGTGATGGGTGTGTTTCTAGCTTAAATTGCACACTGACTAATTCAGATGTTGTATATTGCCAAAAAAGTGTTTTTTTGTTAACAGAATAGGAAAGCTGTATATATTAAACTTGAATTTAACACTTGCAGATCAGGGAAATACTGTTTTTTGGCAAAAAAGTGTGTTTTTAAAACCCCAGAAAATGATGGGTGTATTTCTAGCTTAAATTGCACACTGACTAATCCAGATGTTGTATATTGCCAAAAAAGTTTTTTTTTTTTTGTTAACAGAATATGAAAGCTGTATATATGAAACTTGAATTTAACACTTGCAGATCATGAAAATAGTGGTTTTTGGCAAAAAAAAAGTTTGTTTTTAAAACCCCAGAAAATGATGGCTGTATTTCTAGCTTAAATTGCACACTGACTAATCGAGATGTTGTATATTGCCCAAAAAAATGGGATTTTCAATGTCCCAAAAGCTCAGATACAGTGCTGGTGCACTGAGCTTGCATAAAATGGCCGCCGCCGCCCACCTAACTGACTTATTAAAGTTATTTTTTTTTCGGTCACTGGGCTCAGGGCAGGATAAAAAAAATTGTGCCCTGCACCCACAAAACACAATGTATGTAGATCGCTGAGTTAGATTCTGATTTCGAGCAAAGAGTCTCTCCTCTTCTCTCCCTGAAATAACCAGCAGCATCCTCTCCCTACACAAAGCACAGCAGAGTGACGTGCAGTGCTATGTGACTCCAGCTTATATAGAGGCTGGGTCACACTGGCCAATCACAGCCATGCCATTAGTAGCCATGGCTGTGATGGCTTCTAAAAAGCTTTCAAAAAGCGCCAAGAAAGTGCCGAACACCGAACCCGAACTTTTACTGAAATGTTCGTGTTCGGGTCCGGGGTCCAAAGATCCTAAAGTTCGGTACGAACCCGAACTAGCTCAACCCTAGTTATGTCACCTCAGCAAATAGCATTTATCAAGTAGAGGTAGTTAATACAAGCCACTTACTAATGTATTGTGATTGTCCATATTGCTTCCTTTGCTGGCTGGATTAATTTTTTTCCATCACATTATACCCTGCTCGTTTCCATGGTTATGACCACCCTGCAATCCAACAGCGGTGGTCGTGTTTGCACACTATGGGAAAAAGCACAAACCTACAGTTGCAAGAAAAAGTATGTGAACCCTTTGGAATGATATGGATTTCTGCACAAATTGGTCATAAAATGTGATCTGATCTTCATCTAAGTCACAACAATAGACAATCACAGTCTGCTTAAACCACAAATAATTAAATGTTACAATGTTTTTATTGAACACCCCATGTAAACATTCACAGTGCAGGTGGAAAAAGTATGTGAACCCCTAGACTAATGACATCTTCAAGAGCTAATTGAAGTGAGGTGTCAGCCAACTGGAGTCCAATCAATGAGATGAGATTGAAGGTGTTGGTTACAACTGCCCTGCCCTATAAAAAACGCACACCAGTTCTGGGTTTGCTTTTCACAAGAAGCATTGCCTGATGTGAATGATGCCTCGCACAAAAGAGCTCTCAGAAGACCTACAATTAAGAATTGTTGACTTGCATAAAGCTGGAAAGGGTTATAAAAGTATCTCCAAAAGCCTTGCTGTTCATCAGTCCACGATAAGACAAATTGTCTATAAATGGAGAAAGTTCAGCACTGCTGCTACTCTTCCTAGAAGTGGCCGTCCTGTAAAGATGACTGCAAGAGCACAGTGCAGACTGCTCAATGAGGTGAAGAAGAATCCTAGAGTGTCAGCTAAAGACTTACAAAAGTCTCTGGCATATGCTAACATCCCTGTTAGCGAATCTACGATACGTAAAACACTAAACAAGAATGATTTCATGGGAGGATACCACAGAGGAAGCCACTGCCACAGATGAAGCCATTGCTGTCCAAAAAAAACATTGCTGCACGTTTACAGTTTGCACAAGAGCACCTGGATGTTCCACAGCAGTACTGGCAAAATATTCTGTGGACAGATAAAACCAAAGTTGAATTGTTTGGAAGAAACACACAACACTATGTGTGGAGAAAAAGAGGCACAGCACACCAACATCAAACCTTATCCCAACTGTGAAGTATGGTGGTAGGGGCATCATGGTTTGGGGCTGCTTTGCTGTGTCAGGGCCTCGACGGATTGCTATCATATGCACATTTGTGAAGACATAATATAAATTACATCAGATGACAGTGTAAAAGCTCTTAGAAGATATTAGCGGAGTAGAGACGTGTTGTAACACAACTCTGGGGTGTTACATATGCTTTTGACAGCGGTCACTAAGGGTCCTTAGGCTGAGCCACCGCCTTTTTACAGTGACCCAGTCTAAGTGCTGCACAGATCTCTCATGCAGCAGGGGTTGGCTCTCCCATGAGAATCACGCTCCTGCTCTAATGTCCTGGACCGACAGCAGCGCTAATCTGGGCCGTTTAACCCCTTACATGCTGTGTAAGCGGTATGCAAGCGGTTAAAAAGGGAGCGGACTTCCTCTGTCTCCCATTAGCATCCTGCAAATGAAATTGCTGCAGGTGACAGGCCTCATAGGAAAATTGAGCTTAGACTGTAGTTCTATTGAACTACAATGTAAGCTAAATGAGATCAGAACATTGCATGTTCTAAAAATTTAAATCACCCCCTTTCCCCAGAACTAAAATAAAAATTTAAAATAAAAAACACGATGGTCATTGGCATTGCCATGTCCCAAAATGCCTGAAATTTTAAACAATATACCCTTATTGTGAAGAGGGTAATGGAAAAAATAAAAATGACGGATTTGCTGTTTTTCTATCGCTTCACTTACACCAAAAAATTGAATAAAATGTGATCAAAAAGTTGTACACACTCCAAAATGGTATCAATAAAAACTACAGATTGTCCTGCAAAAAACGGGCCGTTACACAGCTCTGTAGATGTAACTATAAAAAAGTTATGAATGTCAGAATATGGCAATAAAGGGTTTTGATTAAATTTTTAGAAGTAATACCCAAATTAACTACACAAATATGCTGTCCTGGTAATCGTACTGACCCAGAGAATGAAGGTCACAGGTCAGTTTTACCGCGAAGCAAATGCCATAGAGACAAAACCCATAAAACTGTGTCAGAATTGCAATTTTTTCCCAATTCCACTCCATTTGGAATTTTTTTCCAACTAAATTGTATGCAACATTAAATGGTGCCATTAGACAGTACCACTTGTTCTGCAAAAAACAAGCCCTCATACGGCTACGTGAATGGAAAAAAAGTTATGGCTCTGGGAAGACAGGGAAGAAAACTGAAAATTCAAAAATTCAAAATCCTCCTTGACTCCAAAAATAAAAAAAAATACATCTAATACAATTTTTTTTTATTCCAACTTCTGATACAAAAAAATTATAAAAAATGAGCATAAGTAGGATTGCCATCCGAAAATGTCTCAAATATTAAATATCACATTATTTTTCTTGCGTGGTGAACACTGTACAAAAAAAAATCCCAGTTTCATAAATGTAATTTTTGGTCACCTCATCCAAAAAATACAATAGAATGATCAAAAAGTTCTATGTACCAATAAAACTACAGTTCGCCCACCAAAAAAAAAAAAAAAACATAAAAAACAGACTTCACAGAACTCCAGTTTATTGCATCACAAATAAAATTTTTAAAAGGTTTCTTTTTATAAAAGTAATGAGATGTAACAAAATGTAGGAAAATTTGGTATTCCATAATTGTGTTGAGCTGAAGAATAAGGTCATCATTCTTACTGCATAGTGAACGCCTTAAGAACAAAGCCCAAAAAAACATGGAGGAATAGTTTTTTTTCCCCTTCATCCCGCACATACCGTAATTTTTTTAAAGTTTCACTAGAATTATATGGAACATTAAATGCTGTCATTTAAAAATGTAATTCACCATGCAAAAAAAACAAAAAAAAAACAAGCCCTCATGACTGTCAAGAGAAAAATACAAAAGTTATGTGTCTACGAATGAGGAAAGACATATCGAAAAATGGCTTCAGTAGGATAGGGTTAATCTCCAATTAGTGTTGAGTGTATCAAAGTTAACGAAGTGGACTTCGATCCGAATTTCAGGAAAAATTTGATTTACCACGAAACCGAATTTTCTCACTCATCCATTTGCTCAGGAAGAGGCCGTTGCGGCCATCTTGATCAGTGACGTGAGACTTCATGTCAGTGTGCTAGCTGGGCGCGGTAATGTCATCAATGATACAGTCATCTCATCCTGCAAAATATTAGACCCTACAGAAAACAATTGGGCAAAAAGTTTAAAAAAAAATATGGCTCTCAGAATATGGAGACACTAAAGCATAATTTTTTTGCTAAGAAAATGCTGTTATTGTGTAAAACTTAAATAAATAAATAAAGTATACATATTAGGTATCTCCGTGTCTGTAAGAACCTGCTGTATAAAAATATCACATGAACGAACCCCTCAGGTGAACCTCTGTGGCCCATTTTTTGTCACCTTACATCACAAAAAGTGTAATACCAAGCGATCAAAAAGTCATATGCAGCCTAAGATAGTACCAATCAAACCATCATCTCATCCCACAAAAAATATACACCTACATAAGACAATCGCATAAAAAATAAAAAAAACTATGGCTATCATAATATGGAGACACTAAAACATGATTTTTTTGTTTCAAATATGCATTTATTGATTAATTTTTTTTTTTTTTAAAGTATACATATTAGGTATTGCCACATACGTAATAACTTGCTGTATAAAAAGATCACATGTGCTAACCCCTCAGATGAACACCGTAAAAATAAAAAAATAAAAACGGTGTCAAAAAAAGCCATTTTTTTGTCACCTTACATCGCAAAAAGTGTAATACCAAGTGATCATAAAATCATATGCACCCTAAAATAGTACTATTTAAACCATCATCTCAAACTGAAAAAAATGAGTCCCTACATAAGACAGTCACCCAAAAAAAACTTAAAAAACTATAGCTTTCAGAACATGGAGACTCTAAAAAAATAATTTTTTTCAAAAATGCATTATTATGTAAAACTGAAATAAACAACAACAAAAAAGTAGTCATATTTGGTATTGTCACGTACGTAACAACATTGTACGTACGTAACAACCTGCTCTATAAAAATAGCACATGATCTAGCCTGTCAGATGAACATTGTAAAAAAAAGAAAAAAGAAAAACAGTGCCAAAACAGCTATTTTTTGTTACCTTGTCTCACAAAAAGTGTAATATAAAGCAACCAAAAATCATATGTACCGTAAAATAGTACCAACAAAACTGCCACCTTAAACCGTAGTTTCCAAAATGGGGTCACGTTTTTGGGTCTTTAAATGTGACATGGCAACTTGAAATTATCCCAGTGAAATCTACCCTCCAAAAAACATAAGGCGCTCCTTTCCTTCTGCGCCCTGCCGCATGCCGTGCAGCAGTTTACGACCACATATGGGGTGTTTCTATAAACTACAGAATCAGGGTAATAAATATTGAGTTTTGTTTGGCTGTTAACCCTTACTTTGTTACTGGAAAAAATTAAAATTTCATCTACATTTTCCTTTAATTCTTGTGGAACACCTAAAGGGTTAACAAAGTTTGTAAAATCAGTTTTGAATACCTTGAAGGGTGTAGTTTCTAAAATGGGGCCATTTATGGGTGGTTTCTATTATGCAAGCCACACAAAGTGACTTCAGAACTGAAAGAAATTGGGTTTCGGAAATTTTATAAAAAAATTAAAGATTTGCTTCTAAACTTCTAAGCCTTCTAATGTCCCAAAAAAAGAAAATGTAATTTAGAAAATGATCCAAACATGAAGAAGACATATGGAAAATGTAAAGTACCATATTTTTGGCCCTATAAAGCGCACTGGCCCATAAGACGCACCTAGGTTTTAGAGGAGGACAATAAGAAAAAAATATTTTTTATTAGATCTCAGATCAGCCCAGCAATCAGACCCCCAATGTTAATCAGACCTCATCTGACAACCCCAATCAGACCCCCAATGTTAATAAGCCCCTTAATCAGACCTCAGATCAGACCTGCTTTTTTGGCACTGTTTTTATTTTTTTACGGTGTTCACCTGAGGGGTTAGGTCATGTGATATTTTTATAGAGCTTGTTGTTACGGACGCAAAAATACCTAATATGTATACTTTTTTAAATTTATTTCACTTTACACAATAATAGCATTTTTGATTTAAAAAAATGATGTTTTAATGTCTCCATGTTCTGAGAGCTATAGTTTTTTTTTTTTTTTAAATGATTTTCTTATGTAGGGGTTAATTTTTTGTGGGATGAGGTGACGGTTTTATTGGTATAATTTTGTGGGACATACACCTTTTTGATCACTTGGTGTTGCACTTTTTGTGATGTAAGGTGACAAAAATGGCTTTTATTTACACAGGTTTTTTTTAATGGTGTTTATCAGACGGGGTGGATCATCTGATATATTTATAGAGCTGGCCGTCAAATATGCGGCAATACCAAATATGTCTATTTTATTTATTTAAATTTTATTTTTTAATTACTTAATTGGGGATTTTTTTTTTTACATGTGATTAGTGTGAGCTGCCATCTCTGAATGGACGTTCTAAAACGTCCATTCAGAGTTAAACAACTGTCCATTGGACATTTAAAGTCTATGGGCGGTCGTGAAGTGGTTAAGGTGAAAACCGCAGGGTCCTGAAGGGTTTAATCCCTCAATTATTCCCTTTATTTATTGCTTCGGAGCCACAGCCTGGGGTCCAGTAGTATCCAGGTAGGAGCACAGTGACACACATAAAGAGACATTTTAGGCTGCAATATACCACTCGGCATTCCTACACCTGGGTCGCGCGACATATAGAGGGCCCTAGGGAGCGTCCGCCTGTTGCAATTTTCACGTCACGAACAGGATCTACCTTTGTATATTTATAATACAAGGCCCCCTATAAATGACGTTACTACATTTATTGCGGATCGACAGGTGCAGGAAAGTGCGCGCCGACTAATCGGTATTAATCCGCCATCTTTTCTTGTGATGGTGTATGCTCTTCTTGTACCTCAAGAGCGTGAAAATATGGAACCGCCCAGCCCAAGAGCCGGAAGACCCTCCTATCCAAACCTCCTGTCCCGTTGCCAGTAGCTGAGTGCTGGCAGTAGGGTCCAGCTCCCGTAGGCCGCGTACGCTGACTCCAGGAGTCAACGTAAGGAGTCCTCTGCTTCCAAGAGAAGCCACAGCCTCAGCCAGAGCTTCGGATCCCAGGTTTGCCCCCGCCACCATCTGTCCAGCTGGGATGCCTGTCCACTACTGTGTTTTCCTACAACCCAACAGTGGTCAACTACCAGATCCCATGGAAGATTGCGTCTGCTGCAGCAAGAGGTTCCAGGGCTCCATCACCACCACTGGAGATCCCTTGGTCACAGCCCCTACAGCCGGAGACTCCGAGCTCCCCTGCCCTGGTAGGAGGTTCCATTAAGCAACAAATTGCAGTAGCTATAGCCAGTGGGACCAGCTGGTTATTACTAGAGTCCTCCACCAGAGGTCAGTGGAGCTCTACCACAGCAGCCAGTCTTGCATACAAGAGGTAGGAGTGACCTAGCAGCGAGGAGGACTTCAGGAACCTTCTCTAAGGAGCTCCTTTCCTATAAAGATCAAGCCAGAATGATCATGGACTAATGGGAGCCACATCTTGGACTACTCCTGAAGGGTGAGGACTTGTTGGCCATTCTGTCTGTTTTTGTTATCGTTATTTGGTCCTCACTCAGATGGACATGGTTGGTTAGGACTCCCTCCCCAACTGCTGAAAATACCTCCAAGTTGTGCACGTCTGCGCCACCGTAATCCAATCCTACCCTAGCAACAAAGGAAGGGAAGCCCAGTGAGCAAAAAACTGATTGGCAGGTAAGCACCTGCCGCAAACAACACACAGGGAAACGCCTTGTGGACAAACAATACCAAAAGACCAGACATGAAACAACAAGACGTACACCACACCCAGAACATAATCCCACACCAAACATCAATACAGATAAGGTAGGGAATATAGAGGATACAAAAGGGATGACAAATTATGTTCAACAAGGTGGCACTCAAGCTGGACAAATGGAAAGGTCCAAGATGGCAGCATAACTCCAGCTCCACCAGAAGCTGAAGTCAATTTAAACCTCAGGCTCCAAACACCAGAACTATAAGAGCCAAGAGGCCCTACCAAGCTCCACCTTGCTCACACCTAAACCCCATATACACCAGAAATGGGAAGGGAACCAGACTTAAAGGGAAATTGTCCGAACATGCCACAAACTACACGTTGCCACCAGCAACAAGCATGCACGGCTAAAGTGTCACGGTCCACTACCACCAGACCATGACACAGCCATGACACCCTACCTCTAAAAAATGTGTTTAAAGGGATCAGCCTTCATGGGAGTTCTGGGAGAGAATCGGCTCCAAATCCTACTTTGGTGTGTCCTAAGACTTAGTGCGTAGCCTTATGGATATATATGTTTAGCTACCTGTTAAGTCATCAAGGTGACAAAGCGTAAAACATTATAAGGCCTTGATGCTAGGAAGGGATTACAGAATGAAGCCGCCCTTCTATATGCGGGCGTCTCATAGTATTGTGGAGGGATTACAGTACATGACACCCCCACACTCCATATACGACTCTAGCCCAGTCCTGTGTGGAGTATTTGAGTGCTTAGTACAGTATCTTTTTTAGTTCACTGGTTATACGGAGAGGACAAACTGTGAAAAGACACCCTACTCATACGGGCAGGAACCTACTGGTAGCCGTCTCTATGTTAGTATGTTATGATAGTCTAAAGTCTAAAGCAGCACTCTAACCTTCCTTGGGTACCCTTAAAGCACATCATAAGCACAAGCCGAGGGCGGCTTGCTTTTAAGTAAGGGGGAATGTAACACCCCAGAGTGGTGTTACCACTTCTCCACCTTTCTACTGTCTTTATCCTTCTGACCTCATGTCATCTTATGTATTTATTCCAGGTCCCCCACACTGTACATTTCTAAGGTTATGTAACTGTTCAAATGTAATGTGCCTGGTTCACCAGCAGGTGGCAGCAAACACGGCATAGCTGTATGTAGATAGAATGGAACTTACCATTCCATTATAACCCCCCTCTGGAGAGAAGTGGGCGAGCCCTACTTCCTGCATGAAGGGTGGGGACCAGTTAGCTTCAGTCTACCTTACCCCCTGCTAAGGGAAAGGTGTGCAGGGGCATGTCTCTACAGGACGTGCCCACTCCAGCCAGAGCACTCTAAGCTCTGCTGGCCATGGAGGCCAAAGCTTAAAGCCTCAAGAGCCAGGAGGAAAGTTCCCTGGCATAACTTAGAGTCAGACTACAGAGAGAAAGTGCAGCATAGTTATACAGCCAGCCTGTCAGTACAGCAGAGTCAAAGAGAAGCATATTCGCTATATTGCTATACATTTGTTTTTTAGAATATTCGTAATATTAAAAAAAATCAATGTATAGCAATATAGCTAATATTATGTAATAATTATGTAGTAAGTCAGTGATAATATCTGACACTGGAAAAGCTGGGTAATAACTCAGTGTAGATTGCGAGTTATTACCCAGCTTTCCCAATGTTAGATTTTATCACTGAATTATTACCCAGCTTTACCAGTGTCAGATATCATCCTAGTGTAAATCGCGAATATTCTAATCGCAAATTTATCATGCAAAAAGCTACACTAATAAGCTTGTCATAAGACTGTTTTCCATCAATTTCTAACCTTTTTTTATGAACCAGACACTCTCTTCTATTCCGAGCAGGGGGTGCCTGGTTGTCTCCTATTGACTTCCATTATACTCGGGTGCTCGGCCGAGCACACAAATATAGCAATGTGTTCGGGCCGAACACCCGAATACTTTGGTGCTCGCTCAACACTAAAATGTAACCATTGACATTGCAGGTGTGGATCAAAGCCACAAAGCTGGCAAAGACATCTATATTTTTTTCAACATTGGCACAGGATTCAGACAGTGGAGCCAGGACATGGCAGGAGATTTTAAAAGGTGTACAACCCACCACAGTACCCCCCTCCACAAACACCTCAAGACTTTACAGACAGAACAGAAACAGACAGAGGAGGCACAGAAAGGTTTTAGCACAACACAATTCCCAGCCTCCATGTTCTTGCCACCCCTCTTCCCCCCCCAGTAATTCAGACTCCTAAGAATAAATTAGCAATTGTGTCATTTTTTATTTTTTTACGGCGTTCACCGTAGGGGGTAATTTATGTGATATTTATGTAGTCTGGATTGTTATGGACGCGGCAATACCAAACATATGGGGGAGATTCTTTTTTGCATTTTTTTTAATTGAAAAGCATATTTTCAATGGAAAAAAAGCTTATTTTTTTATGGAATTTATTAAATTTAATAAATGTGTTTTTTCTTTTTTTTTTACCACTTAATAGTCTTAAAGGGGACACAACAAATAATATTTTGATTGCTTTTAAAATGCAATGCACTATCCCTATATGCTGTTCTGACATTGACCAGCAGGCTGTGCCAGAGAGGCGCAGCCTGCTGGAAATTACTCAAGTCTGGTCTGGGGCCTACATGAGACCACAGCAAGCCATTGCACACACATGGGAGACAGAGGGAGTCCGCTCCCTCTGTCAGCACTTTACATGCGGCGGGCGTCATTGCCAGCAGCATGTAAAGTGTTAAGCAGCCCGGATTGGCACTCCTGCCAGTCCGGGCTGTTAGAGCATGGCTGTGGCTCTCATGTGAGGACCTGTGCAGCGCTTAGACTGTGCCGCCGAAAAAAAAAGCGGCGGCCCAGCCTAAGGCCCCTTAGTGACCGCCGTAAAAACATGTATAGGTAGACACTAATGGGTTAATATTTTAGACTTAACCATCTTTAAAAAAGAAAAAAAAAATCTATTTTAAAAGTACAGACTGAAATAGTTGCAAAGCTTAGCCCAGGCCGTGTGACGTCACACATTCATCAGTCACATGGTCTAGATGTAAGTCTGCCCATTGAAGTGAATAGGGCTCAGCTGCGATACCAAGAACAGCCACTATACAATGTACGACGCTGTGCTTGGTGAGTTGAAAGAGGGCCACATCGCTACTGGAGCGTGGTGCCTTCTCAAACAGCTGATCGGCGAGGGTCCTGGGTATCAGACCTTCACCAATCAGATATTAATCATCAATATAAAAGTCTCGGAAAACCCCTTTAAGAGTCATGAGAGAAGAGAAGAGAACAAAATGAGTCTGGTAGGTTTTTATCCACATAGAAAATTTATAGCCTGTAAAACCATTAGATGTGAAAAATTCCGGTTTCTCAGTTATCACTAAAGGGAAAGAGGTAAAAAAATTTAATCACCTATGACACTATAAATGTACTGTATTTTTGCTACATAAGACACACTTTCTTACCCCCCAAAAGTGGGGGGGAGAAATGGCAGTGTGTCTTGTGAAGTGAATACAAAGATTGCTTGTCTTCTGCCGCACTGCGCAGTGTCCTGACGTTGTACAGCGTCTGGTCACAGTGCAGTGCAACAGGAAGTGCATGCTGGATCTCTCAAGTGGAGGTGCCGTAGGAGCAGGAGAGGTAAGTTCTTTTCTTTATTTTATGTCTGATCTGAGGTCATAGTAGCATAGTTTGTAAGCCTGAAAAAAGACATCTGTCCATCCAGTTCAGCCTGTTGTCCTGCAAGTTGATCCAGAGGAAGGCAAAAACTACCCTGTGAGGTAGAAGCCAATTTTTCTCATTTTAGGGGAAAAAATTCCTTCCTAAGGCCTCTTGCACACGACCGTTGTGTGCACCCGTGGCCGTTGTTCCGTTTTCCGTGATTTTCTGCGGACCCATTGACTCGTTGAAAACTCGTAAAATGCACCGTTTGTCATCCGCCTCGGTGATCCGTGTATCCTGTCCGTCAAAAAAATATGACCTGTCCTATTTTTTTGACGGACAACGGTTCACGGACCCATTCAAGTCAATGGGTCCGTGAAAAAACACGGATGCACACAAGATTGGCATCCGTGTCCGTGATCCGTGGCCGTAGGCTACTTTCATACAGACGGATCCGAAGATCCATCTGCATAAAAGCTTTTTCAGAGCTGAGTTTTCACTTCGTGAAAACTCTAATCCGACAGTATATTCTAACACAGAGGCATTCCCATAGTGATGGGGACGCTTCTAGTTAGAATATACTACGAACTGTGTACATGACTGCCCCCTGCTGCCTGGCAGCACCCGATCTCTTACAGGGGGCTGTGATCCGCACAATTAACCCTTCAGGTGCCGCACCTGAAGGGGTTAATTGTGCGTATCATAGCCCCCTGTAAGAGATCTGGGGGGCTGCCAGGCAGCAGGGTGCAGACCCCCTCCCTCCCCAGTTTTAATTTCATTGGTGGCCAGTGCGGCCCCCCCCCCCTCCCTCTATTATATTAATATCATTGGCGGCCAGTGCGGCCCCCCCTCCCTCCCTTTATTGTATTATCATTGGTAGCCATTGTGCTGCCCCCCCTCCCTCCCTCTATTGTATTATCATTGGTGGCCAGTGTGCGCCCCCCCGGCCCCCCCTCCCTCCCTCTGTTGTATTATCATTAGTGGCCAGTGTGCAGCCCTCCCTCCCTCTATTGTATTATCATTGGTGGCCAGTGTGCGCCCCCCCGGCCCCCCCTCCCTCCCACTATTGTATTATCATTGGTGGCCAGTGTGCGGCCTCCCCCCCCCCCCCCCCCGATCATTGGTGGCAGCGGAGAGTTCCGATCGGAGTCCCAGTTTAATCACTGGGGCTCTGATCAGTAAGCATGGCAACCAGGACGCTACTGCAGCAAGTGACAGATCATTAAGCAATGCGCCGCACAGACCTGTCACTTACTAGTAGGAGGAGCTCCCGGCCGGTCACAGACAGTGCAGCAGGTAAGTATGATGCTTCTAATATTGCTAAGTAACCATGGCAACCAGGACTGCAGTAGGGTCCTGGTTGCCATGGTTACCGATCAGAGCCCCAGCGATTAGACTGGGACTCCGATCGAAACTCTCCGCTGCCACCAATGATCGGGGGGGGGGGATCTAGGAGGGGAGACCGCCAATGATAATACAATAGAGGGAGGGAGGGGGGGCCGGGGGGGCGCACACTGGCCACCAATGATAATACAATAGAGGGACGGAGGGGGGGTGGGGGGGCGCACACTGGCCACCAATGATAATACAATAGATGGAGGGAGGGAGGGGGGGCCGGGGGTGCCGCACACTGGCCACCAATGATATTCAAACTGGGGAGGGAGGGGGGTCTGCCCCCTGCTGCCTGGCAGCCCCTGATCTCTTACAGGGGGCTATGATACGCACAATTAACCCATTCAGGTGCGGCACCTGAGGGGTTAATTGTGCTGATCACAGCCCCCTGTAAGAGATCAGGTGCTGCCAGGCAGCAGGGGGCAGTCATGTACACAGTTCGCAGTATATTCTAACTTGAAGCGTCCCCATCACCATGGGAACGCCTCTGTGTTAGACTATACTGTTGGATATGAGTTTCACGATCTAACTCAAATCCGATGGTATATTCTAACATAGAGGCGTTCCCATGCTGATGGGGATGCTTCAAGTTAAAATATACCATCGGATTGGAGAAAACTCCGATCATATGGTATATTAACTCCTGACTTTACATTGAAAGTCAATGGGGGACGGATCCGTTTGCAATTGCACCATATTGTGTCAACGTCAAACGGATCCGTCCATATTGACTTGCATTGTAAGTGAGGACGGATCTGTTTGGCTCCGCACGGCCAGGCGGACACCAAAACGACTTTTTTTTTCATGTCCGTGGATCCTCCAAAAATCAAGGAAAACCCACCGACGAAAAAACGGTCACGGATCACGGACCAACGGAACCCCGTTTTGCGGACCGTGAAAAAATACTGTCGTGTGCATGAGGCCTTACTCCAATCAGGCAATCAGAATAACTCCCTGGATTAACAACCCATCTCTAGTAGCTATAGCCTGTAATATTATTACACTCCAGATATACATCCAAGCCCCTCTTGAACTCTTTTAGTGAACTCACCATCACCACCTCCTCAGGCAGAGAGCTCCACAGTCTCACTGCTCTTACCGTAAAGAATCCTCTTCTATGTTGTATACAAACCTTCTTTCCTCCAGACGCAGAGGATGTCCCCTCGTCACAGTCACAGTCCTGGGGATAAATAGATGATGCGAGAGATCTCTGTACTGACCCCTGATATAATTATACATAGTTATTAGATCGCCCCTCAGTCGTCTTTTTTTTCTAAAGTGAATAACCCTAATTTTTATAATCTTTAAGGGAACTGTAATCCACCCATTCCAGTTATTACTTTAGTTGCCCTCCTCTGAACCCTCTCCAGCTCTGCTATGTCTGCCTTGTTCACAGGAGCCCAGACCTGTACACAGTACTCCATCTATGGTCTGATTAGTGATTTGTAAAGTGGCAGAACTATGTTCTGCTCATGGGCATCTATGCACCTTTTGATGTAATTCATAATCTTATTGACTTTGGCTGCAGCTGCCTGACACTGGTTTGTACAGTTAAAAGGGTTGTGTCACTTCAGCAAATAGCATTTATCATGTAGAGAAAGTTAATACAAGGCACTTACTAATGTGTTGTTATTACACATATTGCTTCCTTTCATGGCTGGATTCAATTTTCCATTACATTATACACTGCTTGTTTCCATGATTACGACCACCCTGCAATCTAGCACACTATATAGGAAAAAGTGCCAGCCTATGTGCGCTTCCATGGGCCACTAGAGAGGCCGGCACTTTTTCCTATAGTGTGCAAGCACAGCCATCACTGATGGATTGCAGGGTGGTCATAACCATGGAAACGAGCAGTGTATAATGTGATGTAAAAATGAATCCAGCCAACGAAGGAGGCAATATGGATAATAACAATAAATGAGTAAGTGGATTGTATTAACTTTAGACCTAGGAACGGCAGTTCTGTTAGTGTTAGGTTCCCATCTGCAGAAGCCATCTTGATTTTGGTAGATGGGCCCGACACACGGTTGATCAAAAATGTGCGTGAAGAGCTTCCAATTTTCATGTATAGTGGGTATAGTACCACTGTAATCCAGAAGCTCCAATTCCTAGTTTTATTGTTTGCATGTATAACAGTGTGCTGCCATACGTATTTTGTTTGCTGTGGCATCTTAGAAAACCCTCAGTTTACCCACGACAGATGTTACACTTACCATTACTAGCCTAGAGTTTACAGGCTCTGTTTTTGACCCTTTTATGAATATTGGCACCACATCTGCTAAGGTCTAATGAACATTGTGGGTCTGATTTGGGGGTCTGATCTGAAGTCTGATCTCAGGTTTCATGAGGACTGGGGTCTGATTTGGTGGTCTGAAATGAGGTCTGATGAAGACTAGGGGTCTGATCTGAGGTCTGATGAAGATTTGGGGTCTGTTTTGGGGGTATGATCTGAGGTCTGATTAATATTGAGGGTCTGATGAAGATTGGGGGTCTGATCTGAGGTCTGATGAAAAATATTTTTTTCTTATATTCCACCTCTAAAACCTTGGTGTGTCTTTTGGTCCAGAGTATCTTATAGATATCTTAAAGTACAGTAGTTTATAGACTGATTAGCTAATATAATAAAACAAAAATAGGGAAAACGGATAGCAAACTAGAATTTACTTGAATGAACGTGTCA
The DNA here is from genome assembly GCF_905171765.1 of Bufo bufo. Taxonomy (NCBI): domain Eukaryota; kingdom Metazoa; phylum Chordata; class Amphibia; order Anura; family Bufonidae; genus Bufo; species Bufo bufo. Next base: position 241,900,411 of record NC_053389.1, on the reverse strand, counting down.
GAAATATTATAAAAGTTAATATTAAACATAGATTTATCAAGACTGGCACAGATATCCCCTGCCCTACTGGAGGATGCACCTAATTTATGATGAAGAACAGGCCTTGTCATAAATTAGGTGCATCCTCCTGCAGTCCATGCCTATAAACAGAGCTCAGAGCTGCCATTGATTTCTGACATCATATATGCCAGAAAACTTGCATAAATGAAAATGAATTTGTTGGGGCAGCTGGTTATGCCCCCCGTAAAATGCGATAATTTTTAAAAAAAGTCACAAACATATAGTTTGCAACTTTTTAACATCATTTTTCAGGCGCAAAGAAGATGATAAATCTCAGCCACGGCATCAGCACACTTTGCAATTGCACACCAGAAAGATGCCAGGAGTCTAACATTTCCAGAGTTGACTGTGGCTGAAATGAATGTGGGAAGCGTAAAAAGCTCCACAGTTAGAAACAGTATACCATATGTATAAAAAATGTACTGCTGTGCCTAAGAGGAGTCATGATTGTGCTAGATTTGAGTTGTTTTATTAGGGACTAGCTGAATTACTGATATTAGTTTTATTCCTAATGTAAATGTGGAAATCCGATTTAAAGGGGTTTTCCGAGATTCTTACTGATGACCTATTCTATCCCTATCAAGCATAGCCGCTATACAATGTATGAAACTGTGCTTGGTGAGCTGTGAGAAGGCAGCGGTGGATTGAGCCTTCTCAAAACAGCTGATCGGCGGGGGTCCCAGGTGTTGAACCCCCACCGATCAGATACTGATGATTTATCCAGAGGATAGGGCATCAGTAAAATCAATCCTGGAAAACTCCTTTAACATTATGGGGTTATACACAAAATTTGGGCAAGTTGGTATTTTTGGTGGTGTTTTTCATCTTTTTTACAAAAAGGTAATATGCGTAAAATCTAATGCTAAAAGAAGAACAATGTGTTTTTGATATACAGGGTGGGCCATTTATATGGATACACCTTAATAAAATGGGAATGGTTGGTGATATTAACTTCCTGTTTGTGGCACATTAGTATATGTGAGGGGGGAAACTTTTCAAAATGGGTGGTGACCATGGCGGCCATTTTGAAGTCGGCCATTTTGAATCCAACTTTTGTTTTTTCAATAGGAAGAGGGTCATGTGACACATCAAACTTATTGGGAATTTCACACGAAAAACAATGGTGTGCTTGGTTTTAACGTAACTTTATTCTTTCATGAGTTATTTACAAGTTTCTCTTTGTTTACAGCCATTGACATGTCGCCGAGGTTAACACGTGAGGAGCGGATAAAAATTGTGTTGATGTCTGGTGAACGCAGTAACCGGGTCATTGCAGCAGATTTCAATGCAAGACACCCTACGAGACCACCCATCTCCCATGCTACAGTTAGCAAACTGCTTGCTAAGTTTCGTGAAACTGGTTCAGTGTTGGATTTGCCAAAATGTGGACGCATGAAATCTGTCTCTAATGAAAAAACATCAGTGGCTGTCCTAGATTCATTCAGCAAGAGCCCACAGTGTAGCACTCGCCGCATGTCACTGGAGAGTGGCATTAGTCGAACATCCCTTTGGCGAATATTAGCTACTCACAAATGGCACCCTTACAAACTCCAGCTACTGCAGCATCTCAACGAGGATGACCCAGATCGGTGCACTGAATTTGCAGAATGGGAAAAAACAAAAAAATTGGAACAGGACCCTCAGTTTACGCAGAAGATTTTGTTCAGTGATGAGGCAAACTTTTATGTGAATGGTGAAGTTAGCAAACAAAACCACCGCTATTGGTCTGACACTAACCCACATTGGATAGATCCCTCCAAGACTGTTGGAACAAAAAAATTGATGGTATGGTGTGGTATATGGGGTACAAAGATAGTGGGGCCATTCTTCATCAATGGAAACCTCAAGGCCACTGGATATGCGAAATTGCTACATGATGATGTGTTCCCCTCGTTATGCACTGAAGCTGGCACGTTCCCTGAGTTTTTCCAGCAAGATGGGTGTCAGGTCCGAGCATTCCTAGATGAACAGTTTCCTGAAAAGTGGATGGGTCGTCGTGGGCCAGTTGAATGGCCCCCAAGGTCTCCCGATCTGACCCCCTTAGACTTTTATCTTTGGGGTCATCTGAAGGCAACTGTCTATGCTGTGAAGATACGAGATGTGCAGCACCTGAAACTACGGATACTGGAAGCCTGTGCTAGCATTTCTCCTGCGGTGTTGCTATCAGTGTGTGAAGAGTGGGAGAAGAGGGTTGCATTGACAATCCAACACAATGGGCAGCACATTGAACACATTTTATAAGTGGTCAGAAACTTTTAAATAACTCATGAAAGAATAAAGTTACGTTAAAAACAAGCACACCATTGTTTTTCTTGTGAAATTGATTGATGTGTCACATGACCCTCTTCCTATTGAAAAAACAAAAGTTGGATTCAAAATGGCCGACTTCAAAATGGCCGCCATGGTCACCACCCATCTTGAAAAGTTTCCCCCCTCACATATACTAATGTGCCACAAACAGGAAGTTAATATCACCAACCATTCCCATTTTATTAAGGTGTATCCATATAAATGGCCCACCCTGTAGTTAGTAGATAGATAAGCTGACATGTATTCATTCTACTTTTTACAGATACAGTATATAGATAGATACATACATTTATCTATAGATGCATACACTGTTATACTTTATATATACATACATTGTGATATTTTATATGGGGAGCACCCCTTGAAAGGAAGTAAAAGGAAAGTACATGATGATATGTCCTGAGGAAGCTGGGGGCAGGCCTTTGAGTTTTTTAACTATTGCTTTTATGTCATATCATTTCCAGACTGATGGGCAGATTTCTTTGTGAGTATAGCATTAAAATTGCTATTTTAACTAAAAAATGTTCCCTGTAACCTAGAGATTGTAACGAAATTGGATTCCTGAGGACGGGTTAAACCTAGGAGGTGAATCAAGGTGAACACCAGAAGAGCGTTAGTTCTTGAAGAAACGCCAAGGAACGCACCCGAAGCATTACCAGTAGGGAAGGACAAAGGAGGAGAGTTGTGGGAAGCTGAGCATTTGTGTGGACGGTACAAGCAATATCTTACTACTTACTTTTTGACACTATAGCTCCAGGACAACTTTATATTGGTGAATGCACAGCACTGTATTATTGCAGCTGAGTGACGAGGCTCAAGAGCTGGGTTCATGCTATCACTTAATGGTGCTACCTGTCACCTGGCACCCTGCTCTAACATTCAGGGTTGGTAATTCAGGAGGATCCCAGCTGTTTAACCCCATAGATGCCGTGGTTAACTGCAGAATTTACAGTAAGTGGTTAGAGAGATGGAGGGGGCTCCCTCTTTCAACCCATCACTCCCCAAGAGATGCAATCGCCTGGGGGTTACAATGGCCTCCAAGTCTGCTATGTACACATCAGTCATTATCTCTGTGAATTTCCCTTTTTTGTCCCCCAAAAGAACTGACAATGTAGATAAATAATAAATCACTAGTAATTTATATTTCTTTTAGCTGTGACGTTTAGCACTCAGAATAACTGATAATTTATACTGCATTGATTTGGGCCAATTCTAGGTTGCGCAATCAAAATTTATATTGTTATGTATCAGTAATTATCAGGGTTTTTTTTTACGCTAATTGGACCAGTTTATGGTGGTACAGTGTGTATTGAATATTTACCTGCCTTATGCAATCTTTACAAACCCCGTGGAATCAATTGCATTTTTTTAAAATATCTTGCTGTAATATGTGATGCTCTGGAAGAACTCGCCATCCTTTCTTTATAGTTAGGAGACAGAGCTTGCACAGTTAGTTCCCATTTACATGAGCCGACACAGAATAAACTGCTTCTTCCCAACTAGGGATGAGAGAATCCATTCTAACAAATCAATTCGTCTCATCAGCAAAAGTTTTTCACAGTGTTCCTCAAGATGTAGAAGTGGCCCACCTGTCTCCTAAATGACAGGTCCGGACATATTGCCTTGCCCTGACAATCTCAAGCCTGCGGTGCTGCTCTAAGTGGCAGTGCAAGTGCAGGAGCTCTGCTTCCACTACTGAAGTAGTAACAGAGTAGGTGTGAGATTGTCAGGGCTGGATTAGATGTCGAGAAGCAGTTGGGCCCCTCTTCACCTGTGGGGACAGCCCCTCACAGGTGAAAAATGTTTGCGGATGAGACCAATCTATTCATATATGTCTATTCCCAACCACTGGGGCACGCGTGAACTGCATTTGCATACAGAAATCATCCCCTCTGTATGAGGATGAATGACTGTTACTACAATCATCTATCCCAACACAGATTCATTGTTTGTTGTTGGCAGCACATCCCTTTTTACACAGGCAAATGATGATTGATCCAGAGGAAGGCAAAAAAAAAACTGTGAGGTAAAAGCCAATTATCCTCACTTTAGGGGAAAAAATTCCTTCCCGACTCCAATCGGGCAATCAGAATAACTCCCTGGATCAACGACCCCTCTCTAGTAGCCATAGCCTGTAATATTATTACACTCCAGAAATACATCCAGGCCCCTTGTGAATTCCTTTATTGTACTCACCATCACCACCTCCTCAGGCAAAGAGTTCCATAGTCTCACTGCTCTTACCGTAAAGAATCCTCTTCTATGTTTGTGTACAAACCTTCTTTCCTCCAGATGCAGAGGATGTCCCCTCGTCGCAGTCCTGGGGATAAATAGATGATGGGATAGATGTCTGTACTGCCCCCTGATATACACTGCTCAAAAAAATAAAGGGAACACAAAAATAACTCATCCTAGATCTGAATTAATTAAATATTCTTCTGAAATACTTTGTTCTTTACATAGTTGAATGTGCTGACAACAAAATCACACAAAAATAAAAAAATGGAAATCAAATTTTTCAACCCATGGAGGTCTGGATTTGGAGTCACACTCAAAATTAAAGTGGAAAAACACACTACAGGCTAATCCAACTTTGATGTAATGTCCTAAAACAAGTCAAAATGAGGCTCAGCAGTGTGTGTGGCCTCCACGTGCCTGTATGACCTCCCTACAACGCCTGTGCATGCTCCTGATGAGGTGGCGGACGGTCTCCTGAGGGATCTCCTCCCAGACCTGGACTAAAGCATCTGCCAACTCCTGGACAGTCTGTGGTGCAACGTGACGTTGGTGGATAGAGCGAGACATGATGTCCCAGATGTGCTCAATTGGATTCAGGTCTGGGGAACGGGCGGGCCAGTCCATAGCATCAATGCCTTCATCTTGCAGGAACTGCTGACACACTCCAGCCACATGAGGTCTAGCATTGTCTTGCATTAGGAGGAACCCAGGGCAAACCGCACCAGCATATGGTCTCACAAGGGGTCTGAGGATCTCATCTCGGTACCTAATGGCAGTCAGGCTACCTCTGGCGAGCACATGGAGGGCTGTGCGGCCTTCCAAAGAAATGCCACCCCACACCATTACTGACCCAATGCCAAACCGGTCATGCTGGAGGATGTTGCAGGCAGCAGAATGTTCTCCACGGCGTCTCCAGACTCTGTCATGTCTGTCACATGTGCTCAGTGTGAACCTGCTTTCATCTGTGAAGAGCACAGGGCGCCAGTGGCGAATTTGCCAATCTTGGTGTTCTTTGGCAAATGCCAAACGTCCTGCACGGTGTTGGGCTGTAAGCACAACCCCCACCTGTGGACGTCGGGCCCTCATATCACCCTCATGGAGTCTGTTTCTGACCGTTTGAGCAGACACATGCACATTTGTGGCCTGCTGGAGGTCATTTTGCAGGGCTCTGGCAGTGCTCCTCCTGTTCCTCCTTGCACAAAGGCGGAGGTAGCGGTCCTGCTGCTGGGTTGTTGCCCTCCTACGGCCTCCTCCACGTCTCCTGATGTACTGGCCTGTCTCCTGGTAGCACCTCCATGCTCTGGACACTACGCTGACAGACACAGCAAACTTTCTTGCCACAGCTCGCATTGATGTGCCATCCTGGATAAGCTGCACTACCTGAGCCACTTGTGTGGGTTGTAGACTCCGTCTCATGCTACCACTAGAGTGAAAGCACCGGCAGCATTCAAAAGTGACCAAAACATCAGCCAGGAAGCATAGGAACTGAGAAGTGGTCTGTGGTTACCACCTCCAGAACCACTCCTTTATTGGGGGTGTCTTGCTAATTGCCTATAATTTCCACCTGTTGTCTATCCCATTTGCACAACAGCATGTGAAATTGATTGTCACTTAGTGTTGCTTCCTAAGTGGACAGTTTGATTTCACAGAAGTGTGATTCACTTGGAGTTACATTGTGTTGTTTAAGTGTTGAGCAGTGTATTTATACACAGTAATTAGATCTCCCCTCAGTCGTCTTTATTTCTAAAGGGAATAACCCTAATTTTGATAATCTTTCAGGATACTGTAGTCCCCCCATTCCAGTTATTACTTTAGTTGCCCTCCTCTGTATCCTCTACAGCTCTGCTATGTCTGCCTTGTTCACAAGAGCCCAGAACTGTACACAGTACTCCATGTGTGGTCTGGCTAATGATTTGTAAAGTGGTAGGACTATGTTCTCCTCACAGACATCTATGCCCCCTTTGATGCAACCCATTATCTCATTGGCCTTGGCAGCAGCTGCCTGATACTGGTTTCTACAGTTTAGTTTGCTGTCCACTAAAATGCCTAAATCCTTTTCCATGTCAGTGTTACCCAGTGTTTTACCATTTAGTATGTACGGATGACTTGCATTATTCCTTCCCATGTACATAACTTTACATTGGTCAGTGTTAAACCTCATCTGCCACTTATCTGCCCTAGCCTCCAGTCTATCCAGATCCCTCTGTAGCAGTATACTGTCCTCTCCCGTGTTAGTTATGTTACACAGTTTAGTGTCATCTGCAAAAATTGATATTTTACTATGCAAGATCATTAATAAATATATTGAAGAGAATAGGGCCCAATACTGACCCCCGAGGTACTCCACTAGTGACAGTGACCCAATCTGAGTGTGTACCGTTAATAACCACCCTCTGTTTTCTATCATTGAGCCAGTTACTTACCCACTTACAGACGTTTTCTCTGAGTCCGAGCATTCTCATTTTATATACTAACCTTTTATGTGGTACAGTGTCAAATGTTTTGGAGAAGTCCAGATACACGACATCCATTGATTCGCCGCTGTCAAGTCTAGAACTTACCTCCTCATAGAAACTGATTAAATTAGTTTAACATGACCGATCCCTCATGAATAGTGATGTACAAACTTCAGCCGGGACGATTCGCGAGCACGAAAGTGCGTTTGCTATCAAATGATCGTGAACTGCGCGTTCGCGGCGGGCCCCATTCACTTTAATGGCAGGCGAACCTGAAAAACCTTCAGGTCATATTTGCAGCCAGCAAACACGTACTAGAAGTACACAAAGAGTCCCACAACATGGACAGTGATATACTAGAGGGGGATCATTGGCAAAAATTCCCACAAAAAATATGTATTTTAATCACGGGCCATTTTTATGCGTCTCAAAAATGTGCCCTACTGGAGCCTAGAATTTTTTTTATTTCCTATCAGTTTGATGTATACAAATGTGCAGCAGTCCATTAAAAAAATGCATACGTTAACGTAATTTTTTTTTTACCATGGAACTGTATGGTGAATGGACACCACTGTACGGCATCAGTCTGAGGCATCTGTTAATGCATACATTTTTGGTATGCATTAAATGGATGTCAATAATTGGATGTGAACCCAGCCCTAGTGTCAGAATAAGCACCAGTACACAGCGGAGCAGCATAACGGAGAGGGGAGGCCGCCATGTACTGATGTACTGACAGAGCGCTACCTGGTCCTGGTGGTCAGGGATGAGGACTGTGCTTCCCAAGGTCCATTTTCTACTGGGAAATACAGGGCACAGTATAATACACTAGACTCTATTCAGGCATGCTCAACCTGCGGCCCTCCAGCTGTTGCAAAACTACAACTCCAAGCATGCTCGAACAGCCTACAGCTATCAGCCTACCGCAGGGCATTGTGGGAGGCAAAAAGCAGACTGCAAATGTATCTGGAGCGAGCCATGCACCATGCACGGTCACATCTTGCGCTCCCAGGATACCAGCACATGTCTCCGCAGTGTAGGCTTTTTTTAACGTGTTAGCTGCTTTTTATTCCAACATTATCAGGATTCCTGTGGATATTTTATGAATGCATTGCGCTCCCAGGGTAAATACACCTACAATATTTAAAGTGACACTCAGTTTCGCAATTTGGGATAGAGCTCTAGAGGAAATACCTCCTCCTTCACAATAACAGCATACATAAGATCTGGACAATACTTGAAGTTTCTGGTGTGATTTATACCATTGAATTTATCGACTGTACAGGGAGTGCAGAATTATTAGGCAAGTTGTATTTTTGAGGATTAATTTTATTATTGAACAACAACCATGTTCTCAATGAACACAAAAAACTCATTAATATCAAAGCTGAATATTTTTGGAAGTAGTTTTTAGTTTGTTTTTAGTTTTAGCTATTTTAGGGGGATATCTGTGTGTGCAGGTGACTATTACAATGCATAATTATTAGGCAACTTAACAAAAAACAAATATATACCCATTTCAATTATTTATTTTTACCAGTGAAACCAATATAACATCTCAACATTCACAAATATACATTTCTGACATTCAAAAACAAAACAAAAACAAATCAGTGACCAATATAGCCACCTTTCTTTGCAAGGACACTCAAAAGCCTGCCATCCATGGATTCTGTCAGTGTTTTGATCTGTTCACCATCAACATTGCGTGCAGCAGCAACCACAGCCTCCCAGACACTGTTCAGAGAGGTGTACTGTTTTCCCTCCTTGTAAATCTCACATTTGATGATAGACCACAGGTTCTCAATGGGGTTCAGATCAGGTGAACAAGGAGGCCATGTCATTAGATTTTCTTCTTTTATACCCTTTCTTGCCAGCCACACTGTGGAGTACTTGGACGCGTGTGATGGAGCATTGTCCTGCATGAAAATCATGTTTTTCTTGAAGGATGCAGACTTCTTCCTGTACCACTGCTTGAAGAAGGTGTCTTCCAGAAACTGCCAGTAGGACTGAGAGTTGAGCTTGACTCCATCCTCAACCCGAAAAGGCCCCACAAGCTCATCTTTGATGATACCAGCCCAAACCAGTACTCAACCTCCACCTTGCTGGCGTCTGAGTCGGACTGGAGCTCTCTGCCCTTTACCAATCCAGCCACGGGCCCATCCATCTGGCCCATCAAGACTCACTCTCATTTCATCAGTCCATAAAACCTTAGAAAAATCAGTCTTGAGATATTTCTTGGCCCAGTCTTGACGTTTCAGCTTGTGTGTCTTGTTCAGTGGTGGTCGTCTTTCAGCCTTTCTTACCTTGGCCATGTCTCTGAGTATTGCACACCTTGTGCTTTTGGGCACTCCAGTGATGTTGCAGCTCTGAAATATGGCCAAACTGGTGGCAAGTGGCATCTTGGCAGCTGCACGCTTGACTTTTCTCAGTTCATGGGCAGTTATTTTGCGCCTTGGTTTTTCCACACGCTTCTTGCGACCCTGTTGACTATTTTGAATGAAACGCTTGATTGTTCGATGATCACGCTTCAGAAGCTTTGCAATTTTAAGAGTGCTGCATCCCTCTGCAAGATATCTCACTATTTTTGACTTTTCTGAGCCTGTCAAGTCCTTCTTTTGACCCATTTTGCCATAGGAAAGGAAGTTGCCTAATAATTATGCACACCTAATATAGGGTGTTGATGTCATTAGACCACACCCCTTCTCATTACAGAGATGCACATCACCTAATATGCTTAATTGGTAGTAGGCTTTCGAGCCTATACAGCTTGGAGTAAGACAACATGCATAAAGAGGATGATGTGGTCAAAATACTCATTTGCCTAATAATTCTGCACGCAGTGTATATTATTGAATGGTATCGAATATTTTATCATCGAATATTTTATCATTGAATATTTTACCATTTAATACATCGAATATTTTTCTATCGAATATATTATCGATTATATCTACCATAGTATATGTGATTGTATTTGTTGTATGTTATTGCTTTAGTATACTGTTTTTATAATTTTATTATTCTTTTTAACCACTTAAGGACCACAGGTTTATACCCCCCTAAAGACCAGGCCCTTTTTTACAAATCGGCACTACACTACTTTCACCGTTTATTGCTCGGTCATGCAACTTACCACCCAAATGAATTTTACCTCCTTTTCTTCTCACTAATAGAGCTTTCATTTGGTGGTATTTCATTGCTGCTGACATTTTTACTTTTTTTGTTATTAATCGAAATTTAACGATTTTTTTTGCAAAAAAATGACATTTTTCACTTTCAGTTGTAAAATTTTGCAAAAAAAACGAGATCCATATAGAAATTTTGCTCTAAATTTATAGTTCTACATGTCTTTGATAAAAAAAAAATGTTTGGGTAAAAAAAAAATGGTTTGGGTAAAAGTTATAGCGTTTACAAACTATGGTACAAAAATGTGAATTTCCGCTTTTTGAAGCAGCTCTGACTTTCTGAGCACCTGTCATGTTTCCTGAGGTTCTACAATGCCCAGACAGTACAAACACCCCACAAATGACCCCATTTCGGAAAGTACACACCCTAAGGTATTCGCTGATGGGCATAGTGAGTTCATAGAACTTTTTATTTTTTGTCACAAGTTAGCGGAAAATGATGATTTTTTTTTATTTATTTATTTTTCCTACAAAGTCTCATATTCCACTAACTTGTGACAAAAAATAAAAACTTCTATGAACTCACTATGCCCATCACGAAATACCTTGGGGTCTCTTCTTTCCAAAATGGGGTCACTTGTGGGGTAGTTATACTGCCCTGGCATTCTAGGGGCCCAAATGTGTGGTAAGGAGTTTGAAATCAAATTCTGTAAAAAATGACCAGTGAAATCCGAAAGGTGCTCTTTGGAATGTGGGCCCCTTTGCCCACCTAGGCTGCAAAAAAGTGTCACACATCTGGTATCTACGTACTCAGGAGAAGTTGAGGAATGTGTTTTGGGGTGTCATTTTACATATACCCATGCTGGGTGAGATAAATATCTTGGTCAAATGCCAACTTTGTATAAAAAAATGGGAAAAGTTGTCTTTTGCCAAGATATTTCTCTCACCCAGCATGGGTATATGTAAAATGACACCCCAAAACACATTCCCCACCTTCTCCTGAGTACGGCAATACCAGATGTGTGACACTTTTTTGCAGCCTAGGTGGGCAAAGGGGCCCATATTCCAAAGAGCACCTTTCGGATTTCACAGGTCATTTTTTACAGAATTTGATTTCAAACTCCTTACCACACATTCGGGCCCATAGAATGCCAGGGCAGTATAACTACCCCACAAGTGACCCCATTTTGGAAAGAAGACACCCCAAGGTATTCCGTGAGGGGCATGGCAAGTTCCTAGAATTTTTTATTTTTTGTCACAAGTTAGTGGAAAATGATGATTTTTTTTTTTTTTTTTTTCATACAAAGTCTCATATTCCACTAACTTGTGACAAAAAATAAAAACTTCCATGAACTCACTATGCCCATCAGCGAATACCTTGGGGTCTCTTCTTTCCAAAATGGGGTCACTTGTGGGGTAGTTATACTGCCCTGGCATTCTAGGGGCCCGAATGTGTGGTAAGGAGTTTGAAATCAAATTCTGTAAAAAATGACCTGTGAAATCCGAAAGGTGCTCTTTGGAATATGGGCCCCTTTGCCCACCTAGGCTGCAAAAAAGTGTCACACATCTGGTATCTCTGTATTCAGGAGAAGTTGAGGAATGTGTTTTGGGGTGTCTTTTTACATATACCCATGCTGGGTGAGAGAAATATCTTGGTCAAATGCCAACTTTGTATAAAAAAATGGGAAAAGTTGTCTTTTGCCAAGATATTTCTCTCACCCAGCAGGGGTATATGTAAAATGACACCCCAAAACACATTCCCCACCTTCTCCTGAGTACGGGGATACCAGATGTGTGACACTTTTTTGCAGCCTAGGTGGGCAAAGGGGCCCATATTCCAAAGAGCACCTTTCGGATTTCACAGGTCATTTTTTACAGAATTTGATTTCAAACTCCTTACCACACATTTGGGCCCCTAGAATGCCAGGGCAGTATAACTACCCCACAAGTGACCCCATTTTGGAAAGAAGAGACCCCAAGGTATTCGCTGATGGGCATAGTGAGTTCATGGAAGTTTTTATTTTTTGTCACAAGTTAGTGGAATATGAGACTTTGTATGAAAAAAAAAAAAAAAAAAATCTGCATTTTCCACTAACTTGTGACAAAAAATAAAAAATTCTAGGAACTTGCCATGCCCCTCACGGAATACCTTGGGGTGTCTTCTTTCCAAAATGGGGTACTTGTGGGGTAGTTATACTGCCCTGGCATTTTCCAGGGGCCCTAATGTGTGGTAAGTAGGTAAATGACCTGTGAAATCCTAAAGGTGCTCTTTGGAATATGGGCCCCTTTGCCCACCTAGGCTGCAAAAAAGTGTCACACATGTGGTATCGCCGTATTCAGGAGAAGTTGGGGAATGTGTTTTGGGGTGTCATTTTACATATACCCTTGCTGGGTGAGAGAAATATCTTGGCAAAAGACAACTTTTCCCATTTTTTTATACAAAGTTGGCATTTGACCAAGATATTTCTCTCACCCAGCATGGGTATATGTAAAATGACACCCCAAAACACATTCCCCAACTTCTCCTGAGTACGGCGATACCAGATGTGTGACACTTTATTGCAGCCTAGATGCGCAAAGGTGCCCAAATTCCTTTTAGGAGGGCATTTTTAGACATTTGGATACCAGACTTCTTCTCACGCTTTGGGGCCCCTAGAATGCCAGGGCAGTATAAATACCCCACATGTGACCCCATTTTGGAAAGAAGACACCCCAAGGTATTCAATGAGGGGCATGGCGAGTTCATAGAAATTTTTTTTTTTTGGCACAAGTTAGCGGAAATTGATATTTTTAATTTTTTTCTCACAAAGTCTCCCGTTCCGCTAACTTGGGACAAAAATTTCAATCTTTCATGGACTCAATATGCCCCTCACGGAATACCTGGGGGTGTCTTCTTTCCGAAATGGGGTCACATGTGGGGTATTTATACTGCCCTGGCATTCTAGGGGCCCTAAAGCGTGAGAAGAAGTCTGGAATATAAATGTCTAAAAATTTTTACGCATTTGGTTTCCGTGAGGGGTAGGGTGAGTTCATGTGAGATTTTATTTTTTGACACAAGTTAGTGGAATATGAGACTTTGTAAGAAAAAAAAAATAATAATTCCGCTAACTTGGGCCAAAAAAATGTCTGAATGGAGCCTTACAGAGGGGTGATCAATGACAGGGGGGGTGATCAATGACAGGGGGGGTGATCAATGACAGGGGGGGTGATCAATGACAGGGGGGTGATCAGAGAGTCTATATGGGGTGATCACCACAGTCATTGATCACGCCCGTGTAAGGCTTCATTCAGACGTCCGTATGCGTTTTGCGGATCCGATCCATCTATCAGTGCATCCGTAAAAATCATGCGGACATCTGAATGGAGCTTTACAGGGGGGTAATCAATGACAGGGGGGTGATCAGGGAGTCTATATGGGGTGATCACCACAGTCATTGATCATGCCCCTGTAAGGCTTCATTCAGACGTCCGGATGCGTTTTGCGGATCCGATCCATCTATCAGTGGATCCGTAAAAATCATGCGGACGTCTGAATGGAGCTTTACAGGGGGGTAATCAATGACAGGGGTGTAATCAATTACAGGGGGGTGATCAGGGAGTCTATATGGGGTGATCACCACAGTCATTGATCACGCCCCTGTAAGGCTTCATTCAGACGTCCGGATGCGTTTTGCGGATCCGATCCATCTATCAGTGCATCCGTAAAAATCATGCGGACATCTGAATGGAGCTTTACAGGGGGGTAATCAATGACAGGGGGGTGATCACCACAGTCATTGATCATGCCCCTGTAAGGCTTCATTCAGACGTCCGGATGCGTTTTGCGGATCCGATCCATCTATCAGTGCATCCGTAAAAATCATGCGGACATCTGAATGGAGCTTTACAGGGGGGTAATCAATGACAGGGGGGTGATCACCACAGTCATTGATCATGCCCCTGTAAGGCTTCATTCAGACGTCCATATGCGTTTTGCGGATCCGATCCATCTATCAGTGCATCCGTAAAAATCATGCGGACATCTGAATGGAGCTTTACAGGGGGGTGATCAATGACAGGGGTGTAATCAATGACAGGGGGGTGATCAGGGAGTCTATATGGGGTGATCACCACAATCATTGATCATGCCCCTGTAAGGCTTCATTCAGACGTCCGGATGCGTTTTGCGGATCCGATCCATCTATCAGTGCATCCGTAAAAATCATGCGGACATCTGAATGGAGCTTTACAGGGGGGTGATCAGGGAGTCTATATGGGGTGATCACCACAGTCATTGATCATGCCCCTGTAAGGCTTCATTCAGACGTCCGGATGCGTTTTGCGGATCCGATCCATCTATCAGTGGATCCGTAAAAATCATGCGGACGTCTGAATGGAGCTTTACAGGGGGGTAATCAATGACAGGGGGGTAATCAATGACAGGGGGGTGATCAGGGAGTCTATATGGGGTGATCACCACAGTCATTGATCACGCCCCTGTAAGGCTTCATTCAGACGTCCGTATGCGTTTTGCGGATCCGATCCATCTATCAGTGGATCCGTAAAAATCATGCGGACGTCTGAATGGAGCTTTACAGGGGGGTGATCAATGATAGGGGGGTGATCAATGACAGGGGGGTGATCAGGGAGTCTATATGGGGTGATCAGGGGCTAATAAGGGGTTAATAAGTGACGGGGGGGGGGTGTAGTGTAGTGTAGTGGTGCTTGGTGCTACTTTACTGAGCTACCTGTGTCCTCTGGTGGTCGATCCAAACAAAGGGGACCACCAGAGGACCAGGTAGCAGGTATATTAGACGCTGTTATCAAAACAGCGTCTAATATACCTGTTAGGGGTTAAAAAAAACACATCTCCAGCCTGCCAGCGAACGATCGCCGCTGGCAGGCTGGAGATCCACTCGCTTACCTTCCGATCCTGTGAGCGCGCGCGCCTGTGTGCGCGCGTTCACAGGAAATCTCGGCTCACGCGAGATGACGCCTATTGGCGTTAGCGTAGCCTGGGGGAGCCGCCGCAATGACGCCTTTCGGCGTTACAGTTGCGGGAAGTGGTTAAGACACCGCTGTACTTCTTCCTGGGTCAGACAGGGCACTTTTAATGGGTAATGTACTTTTACATTCTGCATTTCCTCTTACAGTTTTTTTCCTCAGTGAATACAGTGGAGAAAAAAATATTTTATAGCTTTGCATTCTCCTCATCGCTTTCTGCAACTCCCCCCTCATTACTCTGTAGAGGGCCAACACATTCAGATTTATACTTTTTACCATTTATATAATTGAAGAACATTTTAGGGTTAGTTTTGCTCTCTTTGTCAATTAATCTCTTGGTCTCTAGTCTGGCTGCTTTTATTTGTTTTTTACATATTAAATTTTCTTCCTCGCTACCCTCCTGTTTTAGTGATTTAAATGCTTTCTTTTCATTTATTGCTTTCTTTACAGTTCTATTTACCCACATTGGTTTTTCTGGTTCCTTAACCTTTAATTCCCATAAGGTATGCACCTCTCACAATTATATTTTAGGATGCTTTTAAAAATACAGTATCACATTTTGTGGCTGTATTTTTTTTTTTTTAGGACTTTGTCTCATGTTAGTTAGGCCTATGGCCTCTCTTAGTTGGCTAAATTTTGCTTTTTTGAAGTTTGGTATTTTTGTTCCTCCCTGAAGAAACACTCTTTTGAATGATAATTGTAAGGTTATTACTTTATGGTCACTATTTTCCACGTGTCCCCCAACCTGCAGATCTGTTGTTCTGTCAGGTCTATAGGTTAATACTAAGTCCAGTATGGCTGTCCTTTTAATTGGGTCCTGAACCAGTTGTGAAAGGTTATTGTCTTTGGTTATTGACAACAACCTCTTTCCTTTATGAGACATAGGCCCCTTTCACACGGGCGGGTTTTCCGCGCGGGTGCAATGCGTGAGTGGAACGCATTGCACCCGCACTGAATCAGGACCCATTCATTTCTATGGGGCTGTTCACATGAGCGGCGATTTTCACGCATCACTTGTGCGTTGCGTGAAAATCGCAAGCTCTATTTTGTGCGTTTTTCACGCAACGCAGGCCCCATAGAAGTGAAAGGGGCTGCGTGAAAATCGCAAGCATCCGCAAGCAAGTGCGGATGCTGTGCGATTTTCACGCACCGGAGCTAGGAGACGATCGGGATGGAGACATGGTTATAAGGGAAAATAATAGCATTCTGCATACAGAATGCATAGTACAATAGCGCTAGAGGGGTTAAAAAAAATAATAATAATTTAACTCACCTTAATCCACTTGATCGCGCAGCCGGCATCTCTTCTGGCTTCTTTTTTGCTGTGTGCAGGAAAAGGACCTGTGGTGACGTCACTCCGGTCATCACATGGTCCGTCACATGATCTTTTACCATGGTGATGGATCATGTGATGGACCATGTGATGACCGGAGTGACGTCATCAAAGGTCCTTTTCCTGCACACAGCAAAAAAGAAGCCAGAAGAGAAGCCGGGCTGCGCGATCAAGTGGATTAAGGTGAGTAAAAAATATATTTTTTTTTTAACCCCTCCAGCCCTATTTTACTTAGCATTCTGTATTCAGAATGCTATTATTTTCCCTTATAACCATGTTATAAGGGGAAATAATACAATCTACAGAACACCGATCCCAAGCCCGAACTTCTGTGAAGAAGTTCGGGTTTGGGTACCAAACATGCGCGATTTTTCTCACGTGAGTGCAAAACGCATTACAATGTTTTGCACTCGCGCGGAAAAATCGCGCATGTTCCCGCAATGCACCCGCACCTCTTCCCGCAACGCCGTGTGAAAGAGGCCATACAGGTTTAATTTTCCCAGTCTATATCTGGGAAGTCCCCAATAATAACACCCACATTATGATCTGCCAGCTCGTCTATCTCGTTTAGTAGCAGACTTTCTGTGGACTCTGGTATATTAGGTGGTTTATGATAAACCCCTATTAATACTTTATTATTGTTTTTTCCTCCATGTATTTCTACCCACAGTGACTCCACATGTAATATCTTCTGTGGGCTTTAGACAGGACTTTACATAAAGGCAGACCCCTCCCCCTCTCCATTTTTTTGCAATCCTTTCTAAACAGACAGTAACCCTGTACGTTTACCTGCCCAGTCATAGCTATCATCCAGCCATGTCTCAGTTATTCCCACTATGTCATAGTCCTCCTCACACATCACTAATTCCAGTTCACCAGTTTTATTAGTCAGGCTTCTGGCATTAGTATACATACAACTAAGAGGTTTATGTATATTTTTTATCCTACACCTTTCCTTATGAACTGTTCTAGTCCCTCCTTCCATTCCTCCCTAGTACTATTACCTTGCCCCTGGTCTCTATCTGCACTATCTTCCTATTATTATTATTATTATTCCCATCCTATAACGTAATTTCCCTCCCCCAGTCCCTAGTTTAAACACTACAACCTTCTAGACATCTTCTCCCCCAACACAGCTGCCCCTTCCCCATTGAGGTGCAGCCCATCCCTACGATAGATCCTGTAGCCGACAGAGAAGTCGGCCCAGTTCTCCAGGAACCCAAACCCCTCCTTCCTACACCAGTTCTTGAGCCACTTGTTAATCTCCCTAATCTTCCGCTGCCTTTCTTGTGTGGCCCGTGGTACAGGAAGTATTTTGGAAAACACTACCTTTGAGGTCCTTGCCCTAAGCTTGTGACCTACAGTAAATCCCTAAAATCATTTTTAAGGACGCTTCACCTACCTCTGACTTTGTCATTGGTTCCGATATGGACCATGACTGCTGGATCTTCTCCAGCCCCTCCCAGTGTTCTGTCAACCTGATCCGTGATGTGTCAAACTCGAGCACCAGGAAGACAGCACACTGTTCGATGATCCCGGTCTTTGTGACAAATCGCCCTATCTGTACTCCTAATAATTGAGTCTCCCACTACCAGCACCTGTCTGGCCTGCTCTGCTCTCCTGGTCCCCTGCTTACTGCAGCAGTCCTCTCCCTGAACTGACATCCCCCTCATCTGCAGTTTGAACAAAGATATGCACCCTCATACAGCTGTTCCAGGAATGCATACATTAGACAAGATGTGCATTGGACTGCGCTGTCAATAATGGAACACATACTAAATGGGGATTACGCAAGAAAAGAGAAAAAATACAATATAGTGCAATGATAAGAATCTAACGTACTGTAGTCCCCTCTTAAATTCCCTGAATCGCAAGTCATGTAATCTAAAGTTACACACTTAATACAAACACACACTTAAACTCAAACATGCTTTTTGTTTCATTTTCCATGTCAGTATCTTTATTTAAACAAAAAACATTAGATCCTACAGTTTTCACACTGATCACTAACCCTTATAATAGGGGCCACATCTTGGTCTGTACAGATCACTTTATTGCAGTTACCTGCTTATCCTACTTGTAATAATAAGGCGATATCACCTCTGTGTATAGATAAGACAGAATCCTCCATTCACAATAGGTGATTGTTAAAGTTTATCTCTTTTTTCCTTGTTACAATGACCTCTGCACAGGTCACAGAACATGCCCAGAAAACTCTCCCATAGAAGTCACTGAGGTCCCCTCCTGTCCATGGTGTCTATGGACCATGGTGCTAACGTAAAGCAATGCTGTTAAGAACAGCTCAGGCAAGATGGCCTCCCCTATAATCATGTTCAGATAATAGAATTAAAAAAAATCTAATCAGAAATTAGAAACATTAGAAAAGATTAGAAAAAATTATGTGTTACTATCTGCTTTTAACCTGTTACGTACACAGGGCGTACTTAAGGACACAGGGCGTACTTGGTGACCCGATAACCCAGAATAGGACGGTGATCAGTGGTGTGATAATACACCACCAATCACCTGAGAGGTGGCAGTCTGGGCCGCCATCAGGGGAATAAAGCCGATACCCCTGTAAGGGGCCCGGACCCCGGGGGGGCCCGGCCGGTCCCGAGACATTATTTTTTTTTGTGTCAGTGTGTTAAATTTGCGTTTTCAAGTGCCGCCCAGCTCATCAATATTCACTTCGCTGGGCGGCTTCTGCTTTCCCCGACGCTCCGAGATCCCGCACATGCCCAATAGAAAGCTATGGGCATCGGCCTCACTTGCAGCTTCTGGGCATGCGCGGATACCTTGCCCGGCACTCCCAGTGGCCACAATGATAATGCGCCTGCGTCCCATAAACATCGCTGAGGCAGCTTCAGCTGCGCCTGCGCCGGCTTTGTGATCACAGCCACTACATGTCTTGCTGCAGATATGTGTGAAAAAGCGCCTGCGTCGGGGACAGCAGAAGCCGCCCAGCGAAGTGAATATTGATGAGCTGGGCGGCGCTTGAAAACGGCGGTTGGGGCGCGGCTGGGCACAAGTGGAGCTGAAACGCCGCCCCTTGGGCGCAAAGGAGAGCGATTCTATCAGGTTATCAAACATGATTTTACTGTATTTATAAGGTGGACAGGGGGTATACTTATATGTTTTTAATACACATTAGAAGACCTATGCCTGCATATATATTTAGCTAAAAATGCTTATTGGGCCTGACAGTGTCCCTTTAAAGTTAAAGTTACTGTCACAGTCTGCAGGATACCGATTACAGTTTATAAATGTATACTACTGTGAGCGGCGGGGAGGGGGATCTATGGATGACGGCACTGTTATAGGGAGGGGATCTGTGGATGACACTGTTATGGGGGGGTCTGTGGATGACACTTATGGGGGGGATCTGTGGATGACACTGTTATGGAGGGGGATCTGTGCACTGTTATGGGGGGGATCTGTGGATGACACTTATGGGGGATCTGTGGATGACACTGTTATGGAGGGGGATCTGTGGATGACACATAGCATAAGATGCTATATACGGTATGTGTCATCCACAGATCCCCCTCCATAACAGTGCCATCCACAGATCCCCCATAACAGTGTGTCATCCACAGATCCCCCTCCATAACAGTGTGTCATCCACAGATCCCCCATAACATTGTTATCCACAGATCCCCCATAACAGTGTCATCCACAGATCCCCCATAACAGTGTCATCCACAGATCCTTCATAACAGTGTCATCCACAGATCCCCCATAACAGTGTCATCCACTGATCCCCCATAACAGTGTCATCCACAGATCCCCCATAACAGTGTCATCCACTGATCCCCCATAACAGTGTCATCCACAGATCCCCCATAACAGTGTCATCCACAGATCCCCCATAACAGTGTCATCCACAGATCCCCTAATAACAGTGACTGGAGCAGACCTGCTGATAAACACACCTAGGCCACCACCAGTCAAGGTAAAAACGTACAGTTGTCAATAATGTAATGTAGTGTAGGGGGCCAAGTAATGTTTTGAGGCCAAAATGGCACAGATGACCACCAAGAATATCTAAAATTAGCTGGTCAAGTAAAACGTTGCATGAAACAATCATTAAATAGGTGGCCGACAAAAAGGGGCGGGTTAAACGGTGTGGTCAATGGGCTGAGTCAAGGGGGGCGGCAAAATTAGCTTTCGCCTGGAGGGGGGGGGGGGGTTGGGGGGCCCAGGCCTTGAGCTGTGTAAGGGGCCCCAAAATTTCTGATGGCAGCCCTGGTGGCAGTCACGCCACCTCTCAGGATCGCTGCTGATTGGTCCTCTGGGCACGTGGGTGGGCAGAGTGGCAGTTTTGAATTGCCGGAGCTCCTCTCCCTGCTCATACCGGTCGGTGGAGCAGCAGAGAGAGGAGCCCGGCTGTTGTGTGAGTTTCTTTTGTGCCATCAGAGATAGGGAGAGGTAGATTAGGCAAGGATAGTGAGGGAGAATTAGGGGGAAAAAAAAGTTTTTTTTACTGTGGTGTAGCACCAGATCGGGTGTCTGGGGTCCACAACACTCATCTGTGTGACCCTAGACCCCCCAGGGGTGCTGCAGCTTGCCCCCCCACACATTTTTTTGCATGCGCTGACTGTGGCCGGCACTCTTAGCGTCCGGCCACTGTTAGCACATTGCCCACCCCACCGCTGATCAGCTTGGATCAGCGCGTTTGAATCTTTTTCTTTTTTTTTTTATTACACTTTTTTGGGTTTTTTAAATTTTTTAATTTTTCCTTTTTTCTGTTAGGTATAGGGCAATGTCCGTGAACACCCATCCCCCACACACATGCACACTGAATAAAGTTTTCCACGCACGCACACACACGCACACACTCCCTTATGGCCCGCCAGACGTTCTCGGCCGAGGAGGCATATGCCCTGCTTGCCTCCAACTCTGAGAGCCCCAGTGAAGACAAGGATGACCCCACTTTCCTTTTGTCATCCGCGTCATCTAGCAATGATGATGAGCTCCCAAGGCGGCGGAGATGCCGCCACCCGGAACAAGGGGACCGCCATGCTAGGGACCCTGTGGCCCACACTAGTACGAGCAGCTCTGGGGCTCGTATTAGTTTTCCGGCCCACCAGATAAGTACACCTGAGCCACTGCTAGATAAAGGTTACCACCTGTACGTGGATAACTTTTATACTAGTATCCCCTTGTTCCAGTCCCTCGCCGCCAGATCCACATCCGCTTGTGGGACCCTGCGGAAAAATCAACGCAGCCTCCCTACCCACCTATCCCCAGGGGTGAGACCCATGCCCTTACCAGTGGAAACCTGTTGCTGGTCAGATATAAGGACAGGAGGGATGTCCTTGTATTGTTCATGATTCACAGAAACAGCAACACCCCTGTCCCTGTGCGAGATACCGCGGCAACGGTCCTCAAGCCCGATTGTATCGTCGACTACAATCGGTATATGGGAGGAGTTGATCTCTCTGATCAAGTCCTCAAGCCATCTGCCATGCGCAAAACCCGGGCATGGTAAAAAAAAGTTGCGGTCTACTTGGTACAGGTTGCCTTGTACAACTCTTTTGTGCTGTCCCAGAGCGCTGGCAACACAGGGAAATTCCTGCAGTTCTATGAGGCAGTCCTCAAGGCCCTGATGTTTTCTGACCGGGAAAGAGCAGGCCGGAGTACCTCGGGAAGTGGAGGCGCCAGGATCGTCCCTGGCCAACACTTTCCAGGTGTGGTCCCCCATACTGGAAAGAAGGGACGGTCCCCAAAAAAGTGCAGAGGAGTGTGTGTCACAGGAGTGGGATATGGAAGGACACCACCACTCAGAGTGACACGTGCCCCGATCATCCGGGCCTCTGCATTATTGGTTGCTTCAGGGAGTACCACACTTCCATGGAGCACTAAATTTATTATCCCCTTCCCCAATTTTAATTCCATTTAGCCACTGACAATCAGAAAAAAAACTATGGTTCTCAGACTTGAGACACTAAAACAAAAACATTTTTTTCAAAAATATTATTTTGTAAATCCAAAATAAAAGAAAAAAAAGTAGACATAATAGGTATCGCTGCATCCGTAAGAATCTGCTCTATAAAAATACCCCATGACCTAACCCCTCAGATGAACACGGTCAAAAAAATAAAATAAAAACGGTGCAAAAAAAAGGTCTTTTTTTTGTCACCTTACATCACAAAAAGTGTAATAGCAAGTGACCAAAAAGTAATATGCCCCCCAAAATAGTGCCAATAAAACCGTCCTCTCATTCCACAAAAAATGAGCCCCTACCTAAGATAATCGGCTAAAACAAAAAAGAAAAATGACTCTTAGACTATGGAGATACTAAAATGTTTTTTATTTTTGTTTTTTAAAAGGATAATATAGTGTTAAACCTAAATAAATTAAAAAAGTAGACATATTAGGAATCACTGCATCTGTAATAATCTGCTCTATAAAAATACCCCATGATCTAACCCCTCAGATGAACACGGTCAAAAAAATAAAATAAAAACGGTGCCAAAATAGCTATTTTTTTGGCAAATTTTCCATTTTAATCAGTTTTTTCCAGTAACAAAGCAAGGGTTAACAGCCAAACAAAACTTAATATTTATTACCCTGATTCTGCAGTTTACAGAAACACCCCATATGTGGTCGTAAACTGCTGTATGACCAAACGGCAGGGAGCAGAAGGAAAGGAACACTGTCCCATTTGAAGAACCCTTGATGCACCCCTAGAATAGAAACTCTAAAAGTGACCCCATCTAAGAAACTACACCCCTCAAGGTTTTCAAAACTGATTTTACAAACTTTATTAACCCTTTAGGTGTTCCTCAATAGTTTATGGCAAATGGAGATGAAATTTCAGAATTTCTATTTTTGGTAACCTTGCCTCACAAAAATGTAATATAGAGCAACTAAAATTATATGTACCCTAAAAATAGTCCCAACAAAACTGCCACCTTATCCCGTAGTTTCCAAAATGGGGTCAATTTTATGGAGTTTCTACTCTAGGGGTGCATCAGGGGGGCTTCATATGGGACATGGTGTAAATAAACCAGTCCAGCAAAATCTGCCTTCCAAACACCACACGGCGCACCTTTCCCTCTACGCCCTACCGTGTGCCCGTACAGTAGTTGATGGCCACATATGGGGTGTTTATGCAAACTACAGAATCAGGGCAATAAATATTTAGTTTTGTTTGGCTGTTAACCCTTGCTTTGTTACTGTAAAAAATTGATTAAAATGGAAAAATTGGCCAAAAATTGAAATTCTGAAATTCCATCTCCATTTGCCAATAACTCTTGTGGAACAACTAAAAGGTTAACTAAGTTTGTAAAACCAGTTTTGAATACCTTGAGGGTTTAGTTTCTTAGATGGGGTCACTTTTATGGAGTTTCTACTCTAGGGGTGCATCAGGGGGGTTTCAAATGGGACATGGTGTAAATAAACCAGTCCAGCAAAATCTGCCTTCCAAAAACCACACAGTGCACCTTTCCCTCTACGCCCTACCGTGTGCCCGTACAGTAGTTTACGGCCACATATGGGGTGTTTCTGAAAACTACAGAATCAGGGCAATAAATACTGAGTTTTGTTTGGCTGTTAACCCTTGCTTTGCTACTGGAAAAAAATGGATTAAAATGGAAAATTGTCACAAAAAAATTTAATTCTGAAATTTTATCTTCATTTGCCATTAACTCTTGTGGAACACTTAAAGGGTTAACGTTTGTAAAATCAGTTTTGAATACCTTGAGGCGTGTAGTTTATAGAATGGGGTCATTTTTGGGTGGTTTCTAATATGTAAGCCTCACAAAGTGACTTCAGACCTGAACTGGTCCTTAAAAAGTGGGTTTTTGAAAATTTCAGAAAAATTTCATGATTTGCTTCTAAACTTCTAAGCCTTGTAATGTCCCAAAAAAATAAAATGTCATTCCCAAAATGATCCAAACATGAAGTAGACATATGAGGAATGTAAAGTAATAAATTTTTTTGTAGGTATTACTATGTATTATAGAAGTAGAGAAATTGAAATTTGCTAATGTTTGCAAATTTTTGGTAAATTTGGTATTTTTTTATAAATAAAAAAGAATTTTTTGGACTCCATTTTACCAGTGTCATGAAGTACAATATGTGAAGGGAAAAAAAAATCTCAGAATGGCTTGGATAAGTCAAAGCGTTTTAAAGTTATCACCACATAAAGTGACACTGGTCAGACTTGCAAAGAATCGCCTGGTCATTTAGGTGAAAATGAGCCCGGTCCTTAAGGAGTTAACTGGCAGATACAATTTTTGGTGACACTTTTCCTTTAATTAGGTGACCTGCTCCCATTTACTATGTAAGAGATCATGGATTATAAATTTCGCTGATGCTATGTTTACAATATAAATGAATATATGCAAATTATAATCCATAGTTTCAATGTTTGCAGATTGCATTTGCACCTTGTGTTTGCTTTTGTATTTTCAGCCACCTGCACATTTATTTTATTTTATAAGATGTGATCACTAAATTCGGTTTTGCATTGTGCTTATGGGGTGTGGCTGCCTCCACTTTTGTCTTGCACCCTAGCTATCCACCTGTTCTTACCTGTCTCTCCAAAGAAACCTGGACAGTAACTATAAAAGGATAGAATTGGACAGAATTGGATTGTTTTAGTTACTCGCAGAGGACTTTTTTTTAGAGCACCTTGTGGTGCCCTAGAAGGCAAGAAAAGGCCTGTTCATCACCTTGGCACACCCTGGCACCATGACACCCCTGGATGTATCTTCAAACAAAAGCGCATAAGCTTCTAGCTAAACAATGATTGACTTTGTGACCTTTTATTTTTTTTATTTTTTTGTGCTTTAAGTAAACATTTATAAAGTTGAGAAATCTTAACCCTCTGTGCTGGCTTTGCCATCAAATCATTCAAAAATGTGGAAGTATCTATGTTAAACAACAATTTTCCTTTATACTAAAAAGTGCCAAACGTAACTGAAAATACCTAAACCAAAATAGATTAGATATATTTTCTTTTTGTGCTAACTCCAAGAATGAAAGAATATCCATGTTCCCAACCACCTGTGCAACATAGAGAATCTTATTCTTTTGCCAATACTGTTCCCCAACCAATTCATCTATGGCCTGTAAATAGTAATTATGCAAAAGGGGCGTACAACAAACCGATCCCTTTATTCCCAACCAATCTCTACTTGTACTCCAGGACTTAATAAGCAGCTTTGCAGCAACTCTATATTCTTGTTCGAGATTGAATAATTGGCCAGATTCCAATAAAGTAAAGATATTATCATGTGAGTAAATGCTCACCAAGGTTCTAAAAAGTGGGCTTTTTCCCCCATTCATAATATAGCCATAGCTGAGATGCTATAAAATAGCCCTTGAAACAGGGAAGATTTAATCCTCCCTGTTCCATCGGCTTATAAAAAATACTCCAATTTCAGCCTTACTAGCTTTCTCCCCCAAAGTAGATCATTAATGATTCTCTCAATTAATTTAATAAACTTGTCTTCAATCCATACTGGGGAATTCCTAAGGATATAAAGTAACTGGGGCAAAATCCCCATCTTCACCAGTGATATTCTATCTGCTCTAGATAACGGAAGTCGGAGCCAGGGGCATAACTACCATAGCGGCAGACCATGCAACTGCTATGGGGCCCAGGGAAAGAGGGGGTCCAGTCTTATTTGGGATTATCTCCTCTTCTACTGGAGATAAAAACTTGGTCAGGACTCTACCCTAAAGGAACAACTTTTAGCAAATAAAGGTCATTGAAAAGGATTTAGGCAGAAACCCTTCTGTTCTGTGTGGGGGCCGGGTTTGAGCATTGCTGTGGGGCCTTTACTTCTCTATGTACGCCACTGGTCAGCCATATTTTTAGTCCTCAATTTGGTTATCAAGCGGATCAAATTGAGCTGTAAAAAATCTTCAATCTCAGAAGAGATAGTAATACCCAAGTATTCAAGTGAATCAGAGATCTTCAAACTACTGGAAGACTCCTCAGTATGAAGTTCAAATCTGTCTAAAGGCATAAGAATGGTTTTAGACCAGTTAATATCAAAACCTGAAACTTCACCAAAGGAATTAACAACTTGAATAACCCTTGGGAGTGTAGTATTAGTATGTTGTATGTAAAATAAAACATCATCGACATATAAGGAAATACGACTTTGCGACCTTTCAAGCAATAATCCTTTGGGATAAGGTAAATATTTGTTCAGATTGTATTATAAATGGAAGTTGTTTGTTGCTATTATATAATATTTGAAATGGCTTTGAAAGTTCACATACCGTACACGAGAAAGATATCTCTTTTGTATTGGAAGCATTATGAAATTTAGATATGCAACGACTTCTGCATTGGCAGATTGTCCCATTTGACAAGTCAGCTGCTTATTCTTACTTATTCTTATAGAGGTTTTAAGGAGATAAATTCTGAAAAAAAGGTTGCAAAAGTTTAAAAATAAAAACATTATCTCACTGATCCCCCCTCCACAGCTATTCCAACACTGCTCGCGACTACCTAGTCCTACTGTGACTTACCAGTGTGGGTTACCACGGTAGCCAGTGATCGACATCATTTGGTAAAGACCAGATTAATAAATTTGACATATCTTCTGATGTCCATATGCCACAAGAGAAATCTATTCCAGCCAGGAGTCCTTTCTGGTGCAATGTGCGCAGTTTTCTGGCACACATGTTGTAAAATGAATCAGACTACAGAGCTCCCGGTAGTGGCCCAACTCCTTCTGCCCACTTTTTGGAAAAATGCTGAAGGTGTCTACAAAACAGTTGCAAATTTTGTTGCAAATCAACACTTTTAACAAAAGTTGCAGCTTTTCTATGCCACAAAACATATAAAGAAGGTTAATATGTAGATTTGAAATTTCTTTAAACATCGCTTCTTGCCCCTTTGTTTGTAATTTTATATATAATTCAATTGTTTAATAACAACCTTATTCTTGTAGGTAACATCTTCCATATTGTGTTGGGCATAACAGTCCCCGTTGTATTACTGTATATTGATGTTATATTTGTTTAAATGCCATGAACACATTTCACATGGAACAATGATTTGACATGCTCTACATCAGGGATGGCCAACCTTACAAACACAAAGAGCAAAAGAGACAAAAAAAACCAAAACGGATGACTACCAGAAGCCACAAGCTATACATTTACACAAGAGTCACCGTATTTTTCGCCCTACAAGATGCACCTAGGTTTTAACAAAGAACAATAAGAGAAAAAAAATATGTTTCATCTGATCTGAGGTCTGATAAAAATATTTTTTTCTAATTTTTCATTAGCAGAGAAAAAAAGAAAAAATATATTTTTCATCAGACCTCAGATCAGACTCCTACATCAGATCCCCAATCCTCATCTGACCTAAAATAAGATCCCCAAACCTCATCAGACCTCCAAATCAGACCCCCATAATAAGACTCCCAATGCTCGGATCAGACAACACAAATCAGACTCCCAGTGTCAGACCCTCAGTGCTCAGATTTCCCCCCCATGCTCAGATCTCCCCCCCCCCAATGCTCAGACCTCCCCCTTCTCAGATCTGACCCCCCATGCTCAGACCTGACCAACCCATGCTCAAACAAGACCCCCATGCTCAGATCTGCCCCCCCATGCTCAGATCTGCCCTCCATTCTCAAATCTGAACCCCCATGCTCAGATCTGAACCCCCATGCTCAGATCAGACCCCCTATTGCTCATATCAGGACCCCCCATGCTCAGTTCTATCATTTAAAAAAATCTCTTCCCTCTCCTGATCAGGCACTGGGCTCCTGCTCGGGCACCTGCTACTCTACAGGCCTGACACGCTCTCCACTGTGACTTGATTAGCAGGTCATAGTGCGTGTCTCCACGTACTACGTTCTCACACTGTGTGCATTAGGACGTAGTGGAGAGTGAGCTGGAGCTGCAAAGTAGCAACAGTGCCCGATCAGAAAAAGAGATCTGAGCATGGGGTGGAGAGTGAGCCGGCCTGGCTGCTTCCCGGCTCCAAAGCTAGAGCCGCATGTGGCTCAAGAGCCACAGGTTGGTCATCCCTGCTCTACATACTATTGTTACTTTTCTACAAAATGTACAAAAGCAGTCTACAATCTTTATTCCTTCATGTTTAGATATTCTGATGTGCAATTTGCAACCTGCTCCTACAGTAGCTTCAGACTTTTCTCTTGCGGACATGTCCCTCCCAGTAATACATACTGGATGTGAGGTCTGTGTGTCCAAGGTGCTACTGTCTTCCCTTTTCAAACTGCCTTTTTGTCCTATATTCCATACAGGGGCGGATTAAGTGCATGATAGGCCCGGGGCTGTCTACCCAACTCGCCCCCCCCCCCCCCCCCCTGCTTTGTAAGCGCCACAGTCTCTTCCTTGGCCATATGACATTGTTTACATGGTCTTGGTGCAGCTCTGTCCCATCTTAGTGATTGTGGCTGAGCTGCAGTACCAAGCACAGTGCTATCAAATGGACAGCGCTGTGCTATGTAAGGAGCAAAGAGGCTGCGGCGCTCACTGGGACATTGCGGTCTCCTAAAACAGCTGATTGGCGGGGGTGCCAGGAGTCGGACCCCCACCATCTCATAACTCTCTGAGTACAGATGTCATAGATGTTACCTGCAGTCCTATGTAACACCCCACATAACACAGTGAATTATTGTGTTATGTGGGGTGTTACATAGGACTGCATGGAACATCTACTACATTATCTGCATACAGAAAGTTATCACTGTTATCTGGGCTGTTACATAGGACTGCAGGTGACAAATTAAAATTTGAGTTGCCAAAATTAAAATAGATATAAATATGATAAAAAAAGACTTGGAGGAGAAGATGAGATGCAGGTCACAGTAGTGAGCCAGCTCTACATAGAGGAGAATAAAGCACCACATTCCTCCTACATCCAGGGACATCTCCTGTCATGTAGACCAGCGGTCCCCAACCGCCTAGCCGCGGCCCAGGACCGGGCCCTGGAAGATGGTTTGCCGGGCCGCGGCGATCAGGGCTGTCTTTAACGCTGTACTAATGAAGCGCTTCCATTATGGAAGCGCTTCATTTGTACAGAAGGACCAGGAAGCGGTGAAGGATCTGTACTCACCACTTCCTGGTCTTCGGCTCGGCTATCGGCTGTGCAGGGCTGCGCACAGTGTGAGGTCTCTCTGTGACCTCACGCTGTGCGCCGCTATACACAGCCAGCCGACAGCAGAATGAAGAATGATGAGGATCGCGATGGTGACCAGGTAAGTGTTTATTTTATTTTATTTTATTTGCACTGAGGGCTGATGGCTGACCTGGGGGACATGGAGCAGACATGAGGGGCTAATGGGGGCTTATGGCTGACATGAGGGGCTAATGGGGGCTTATAGCTGACATGAGGGGCTAATGGGGGGCTTATGGCTGACATGAGGGGCTAATGGGGGCTTATGGCTGACATGAGGGGCTAATGGGGGCTTATGGCTGATATGAGGGGCTAATGGGGGCTTATGGCTGACATGAGGGGCTAATGGGGGGCTTATGGCTGGCATTGGGGGGCTTATGGCTGACATTGGGGGGGTTTATGGCTGACATTGGGGAGGTTTATGGCTGACATTGGGGGCTGATAGATGGCTGAAGGTTTGGGGGTCTGATCTGAGGTCTGATTAACATTGGGGGTCTGATTAATGGTCTGACCTGAGGTGTAATGAAAGATATTTTTTCTTATTGTTCTCCTCTAAAACTAGGTGCATCTTATAGGGCGAAAAATACGGCACAGTGCAGCAGAGACCAGTGCAGCAGAGACCATAGTCAGTTTATATAGTCGTTATATAGTGTTATATATTTTAATATGCACCTTGTGTTTTGTTATCCGCGTGAATCAGTCAGCCCTCCAAAGAAATGCCACCCCACACCATTACTGACCCAATGCCAAACCGGTCATGCTGGAGGATGTTGCAGGCAGCAGAACGTTCTCCACGGCGTCTCCAGACTCTGTCACGTCTGTCACATGTGCTCAGTGTGAACCTGCTTTCATCTGTGAAGAGCACAGGGCGCTAGTGGCAAATTTGCCAATCTTGGTGTTCTCTGGCAAATGCCAAACGTCCTGCACGGTGTTGGGCTGTAAGCACAACCCCCACCTGTGGACGTCGGGCCCTCATATCACCCTCATAGAGTCTGTTTCTGACCGTTTGAGCAGACACATGCACATTTGTGGCCTGCTGGAGGTCATTTTGCAGGGCTCTGGCAGTGCTCCTCCTGTTCCTCCTTGCACAAAGGCGGAGGTAGCGGTCCTGCTGCTGGGTTGTTGCCCTCCTATGGCCTCCTCCACGTCTCCTGATGTACTGGCCTGTCTCCTGGTAGCGCCTCCATGCTCTGGACACTACGCTGACAGACACAGCAAACCTTCTTGCCACATCTCGCATTGATGTGCCATCCTGGATAACCTGCACTACCTGAGCCACTTGTGTGGGTTGTAGACTCTGTCTCATGCTACCACTAGAGTGAAAGCACCGCCAGCATTCAAAAGTGACCAAAACATCAGCCAGGAAGCATAGGAACTGAGAAGTGGTCTGTGTTCACCACCTGCAGAATCACTCCTTTATTGGGGGTGTCTTGCTAATTGCCTATAATTTCCCCCTGTTGTCTATGCCATTTGCACAACAGCATGTGAAATTGATTGTCACTCAGTGTTGCTTCCTAAGTGGACAGTTTGATTTCACAGAAGTGTGATTGACTTGGAGTTACATTGTGTTGTTTAAGTGTTCCCTTTATTTTTTTGAGCAGTGTATATATATATATATATATATATATATATATATATATACACAAACCGGATTCCAAAAAAGTTGGGACACTATACAAATCGTGAATAAAAACTGAATGCAATGATGTGGAGGTGCCAACTTCTAATATTTTATTCAGAATAGAACATAAATCACGGAACAAAAGTTTAAACTGAGAAAATTTACCATTTTAAGGTAAAAATATGTTGAATCAGAATTTCATGGTGTCAACAAATCCCCAAAAAGTTGGGACAAGGCCATTTTCACCACTGTGTGGCATCTCCCCTTCTTCTTACAACACTCAACAGACGTCTGGGGACCGAGGAGACCAGTTTCTCAAGTTTAGAAATAGGAATGCTCTCCCATTCTTGTCTAATACAGGCCTCTAACTGTTCAATCGTCTTGGGCCTTCTTTGTTGCACCTTCCTCTTTATGATGCGCCAAATGTTCTCTATAGGTGAAAGATCTGGACTGCAGACTGGCCATTTCAGTACCCGGATCCTTCTCCTACGCAGCCATGATGTTGTGATTGATGCAGAATGTGGTCTGGCATTATCTTGTTGAAAAATGCAGGGTCTTCCCTGAAAGAGATGACGTCTGGATGGGAGCATATGTTGTTCTAGAACCTGAATATATTTTTCTGCATTGATGGTGCCTTTCCAGACATGCAAGCTGCCCATGCCACACGCACTCATGCAACCCCATACCATCAGAGATGCAGGCTTCTGAACTGAGCGTTGATAACAACTTGGGTTGTCCTTGTCCTCTTTGGTCCGGATGACATGGCATCCCAGATTTCCAAAAAGAACTTTGAATCGTGACTCGTCTGACCACAGAACAGTCTTGACCCTTACGCACAGAGATTGTTCCAGATTCTCTGAATCTTCGGATGATGTTATGCACAGTTGATGATGGGTAACACCTTTCTGATATTGCTCCACTATCTTTCTGCGCAACATTGTGGGAATTGGTGATCCTCTACCCATCTTGGCTTCTGAGAGACACTGCCACTCTGAGAAGCTCTTTTTATACCCAATCATGTTGCCAATTGACCTAATTAGTGTTAATTGGCCTTCCAGCTCTTCGTTATGCTCAAATTTACTTTTTCCAGCCTCTTATTGCTACTTGTCCCAACTTTTTGGGGATTTGTTGACACCGTGAAAATTGGAATCAACGTATTTTTCCTTTAAAATGATACATTTACTCGGATTAAACGTTTGATCTGTCATCTACGTTCTATTACAAATAAAATATTGACATTTGCCATCTCCACATCATTGCATTCAGTTTTTATTCACAATTTGTTTAGTGTCCCAACTTTTTTGGAATCCGGTTTGTATATATATATATACATATATATTTTCTTTTATGTATACATCAATAGAGGAACAAGAATTGGATGCAATACTGATGGTTTCCTGCTTCTGTGACGGCTCCTAGCTATAGAAGTCCTCCTTGTCTTTTCTACTTCACATACGATTGCTAAATATCCCCAAGTGCAAGCTGGGTGAGGACGACGGCAGCAGCACAGAGAGGAGACACACATACAGTACAGACCATAAGTTTGGACACACCTTCTCATTCAAAGAGTTTTTTCTTTATTTTCATGACTATGAAAATTGTAGATTCACACTGAAGGCATCAAAACTATGAATTAACACATGTGGAATTATATACATAACAAACAAGTGTGAAACAACTGAAAATATTTAATATTCTAGGTTCTTCAAAGTAGCCACCTTTTGCTTTGATTACTGCTTTGCACACTCTTGGCATTCTCTTGATGAGCTTCAAGAGGTAGTCCCCTGAAATGGTTTTCACTTCACAGGTTTAATAAGTGGGATTTCTTGCCTTATAAATGGGGTTGGGACCATCAGTGGCGTTGAGGAGAAGTCAGGTGGATACACAGCTGATAGTCCTACTGAATAGACTGTTAGAATTTGTATTATGGCAAGAAAAAAGCAGCTGAGTAAAGAACGAGTGGCCATCATTACTTTAAGAAATGAAGGCCAGTCAGTCAGCCGAAAAATTGGGAAAACTTTGAAAGTAAGGGCTATTTGACCATGAAGGAGAGTGATGGGGTGCTGTGCCAGATGACCTAGCCTCCACAGTCACCGGACCTGAACCCAATCGAGATGGTTTGGGGTGAGCTGGACCGCAGAGTGAAGGCAAAAGGGCCAACAAGTGCTAAGCATCTCTGGGAACTCCTTCAAGACTGTTGGAAGACCATTTCAGGGGACTACCTCTTGAAGCTCATCAAGAGAATGCCAAGAGTGTGCAAAGCAGTAATCAAAGCAAAAGGTAGCTACTTTGAAGAACCTAGAATATTACATATTTTTAGTTGTTTCACACTTGTTTATTATGTATATAATTCCACATGTGTTAATTCATAGTTTTGATGCCTTCATAGTCATGAAAATAAAGAAAACTCTTTGAATGAGAAGGTGTGTCCAAACTTTTGGTCTGTACTGTACGTCGGTGGTCCACCCACTACAAGCATATATAGCCATTGTTATTTTTTAATGGAACAAGGTGAGTGTGTGTGTATCTATCACACCAAGCACTTTTGAAGCACAGCGGTGTCACACTAGAGGCGTGGCCTCTTTTCCTTCTTTTATTTGTCTTCAGCCTGTGTGAGCTTCCATCCTTGGAATCTCCCCCTCCCCTCCACTCACATCTGTAGTGTACAACTTCCTAATGATATCTCTTACACCAAGAGAAGGGAGGAGGAGAGCAGAGAGAGCTGTCAAAGAAAGGAACAGCGCTCTGACAACATGATGTCAGATTCAGCAGTACCAACAGCTAGGTAAAGCAGCCCAATGGATCAGGCAACAAGTCCAGGACAATATAAGTATGAAAAAAATGGCAGCACTCTCACAAAAAAATTAGTAAAAAGAAAAACACTTTATTCACCCCTGTGGTCGCAACTTGGGATGAGTGAACTTGTGTTTCAAGTTTGGCGTACAAGTTTCAGGTTCGGGTTATGTAAAAATTCTGTTTGGATTCCGCTACCACGGACCATAACTAAGGGTCAACCGTCTGCATAATGGGTCCGCATCAATTCTGCAATTTTCAATAGGGCCGCATATGCTGTCTGCATCCGCACTTCCGTTCCGCGGCCCCGCAAAAAATAGAGCATGTTCTATTCTTGTCCGCAGCCACGAACAAGAATTGCCATTTCTATCATACTGCCGCCATGTGCGGTCCGCAAAATGCGGAACGTGTGAAAGGACCCTTGTGGTCCGTGCAGCGGAATCCATAATGGAATTCTTAGATAACCAGAACCTTGTACGCCGAACTTGAAACACAAGTTCACTGAACACTAGTTGCAACATTTTAGCTTACAGCTTGAAAAAAAGACTCTGTGAATGAACTGAAAACATTGCGACCACAGGGGTGAATAAAGTGTTTGGGGGTACTGTTATTTTTTTCTTTATATATATATAGTCATTTATCAAACTGGTGTAAAGTAGAACTGGCTTAGTTGCCTCCGGCAACCAATCAGATTCTACCTTTTCATTTTTCACAGCTTCATTGGGAAATGAAAGGAGGAGTCTGATTGGCTGCTATGGGCAACTAAAACTGTTTTCCTTTACACCAGTTTTGATAAATCTCCCCCACTGTGTACTTCTATGTGTACATAGCATTGTGTGTCGTCACACTGTACTAATCTGTGTGGGAAAAGTGACCGCTCACTGTGCGGACTGCACACAATACTGTATTCAGAATTGAGTGCAGGTAGTGAGAGCTGTCAGTAAGGAGATCTATATCCTGCTTATAGCTCCATGGTTCTGACTGTAGACCGCTGCACTAGCGTTATCAGCAGAAATATCTATTGTGTCTACAAATAATGAACTTTCTACAGAATGGAAAGGGAGAAATAAATCAGCTGATGACAAGCCATCTGTATGGAGGTAGCTGCTCGCTGTGCTGTGTAACAGGATGTGGGGGCGGGGCAGCAGCGCTGTGCTGATGCATGTGAACGCCCATAGAGACTCAGAAGAGATGACAGCAGTGAGCAAAACTCATAGAAGAGCATTTCTGAGAGCATGTGAAGCAGAGCTGATACTAGTAAAAAAACAAGTGCAATTTTATTATGTGCTGCATTACGGTAACTGATTTTTAGTGCACAAAGGTGTCCATAGCCTTTAAGAGCTGCAATTCTAGGTCACCATGTACAAGCAGCACTGGGTCAAAAGGGAATGGGTGCTCACCCTTTGGGCTCATGCACACGAACGTATATTCTTTCCGTGTCCATTCAGGTTTCCGTGTCCATTCCGTATACGGAACCATTCATTTCAATGAGTCCGCAAAAAAAACGGAAGGTACTCCGTGTGCACTCCGTTTCCATATGTCCGTATTTCCGTTCCGCAAAAAAAATAGAACATGTCCTATTATTGTCCGTATTACGGACAAGGATAGTACTGTTCTATTAGGGGCCAGCTGTTCCGTTCTGCAAAATCCGGAATGCACATGGACGTCATCCGTATTTTTTGCTGATCCGTTTTTTGGCGGATTGCAAAATACATACGGTCGTGTGCATGAGCCCTTTAGCTTATGCAATGTAATCAGCAAGGCGTATACTCTAGCCTGCATAGTGAGGAAATGGAGATTCTCAGGTAGATGGCTGAGAAGGACAATGAAATGTAACCATTGACATTGCAGGTGTGGATCAAAGCCACAAAGCTGGCAAAGACATCTTTTTTTTTTTAAATTGGCACAGGATTCAGAGAGTGGAACCAGGACGTGGCAGGAGATTTTAAAAGGTGTACAACCCACCACAGTGCCCCCCTTCCCTCCACACACACACACCTCAAGATAGACAGAGGAGGCACAGAAAGGTTTCAGCACAACACAATTCCCAGCTCCATGTTCTTGCCACCCCTCTTCCCCCCCAGTAATTCAGACTCCTTTCA
The DNA here is from genome assembly GCF_905171765.1 of Bufo bufo. Lineage (NCBI taxonomy): Eukaryota > Metazoa > Chordata > Amphibia > Anura > Bufonidae > Bufo > Bufo bufo. The sequence continues at coordinate 241,864,264 of NC_053389.1, read as the reverse complement.
TTGTTCCCAGTCTGAATGTCCATGAAAACGGCACCTGCGGCAGCGATCTTGCTTCCCTCTTAGTGTCCCACCTGCAAGGAGACAAATTACATTGTGGAAAGGAGGAGGGACTGTATAAACAAAGGAAGGAGGGAGAGGCTGCCAGCCAGAGAGGACTGAAGGAAAGACACAGAACAATTGCAAAAAAGTGCATGGAATTTTTTACATTTAATGTTTTTTTTTTTTTTGCCACTTAATAGTCCCTATAACAGACTAGTATTTTGATTGCTTTTAAAATGCAATGCTCTATCCCTATAGTGCATTGCATTTTAATGGCAATGCTATTTTGACATTGACCAGCAGCCTGTGCCAGAGAGGCATAGCCTTTCGGAAATTACTCAAGGCTGGTCTGGGGCCTACATGAGACCCCAGCAAGCCTTTACACACACATTCCGCTCCCTCTGTCAGCACTTTACATGCGGCAGGCGCAGCATGTAAAGTGTTAAACAGCCCGGATTGGCATTCCTGCTGGTCTGGGCTATTAGAGAAGGGCCATGAGAGCTGGGTCCCCTCTCCCCGCTGCATGGTGGACCCGTGATGGGCTTAGACTGTTCCGCCGTAAAAAAAAAAAAAAAAAACGGCGGCCCAGCCTAAGGCCCCTTAGTGACCGCCATAAAAACACGTATGGGTGGTCAATAAAATGTTAATATTTTAGATTTAACCATCTTTAAAAGAAAAAAAAAATTCTAATTCAAAAGTACAGACTGAAATAGTTACACTGCTTAGCCCAGGCCGTAAGACGTCACATTCATTAGTCACATGGGCTAGATGTAAGACTGCCCCATTGAAGTAAATGGGGCTGAGCTGCGATACCAAGAACAGCCACTATACAATGTACGATGCTGTGCTTGGTGAGTTGAGAGAAAGCCACAGCACTACTGGAGCGTGGTGGCTTCTCAAACAGCTGATCGGCAAGGGTCCCGGGTATCAGAACTTCACCAATCAGATATTGATCATCAATATAAAAGTCTCAGAATACCCCTTTAAGAGTCATAAGAGAAGAGAACAAAATGAGTCTGGTAGGTTTTTATCCACGTAGAAAATGTAAAGCCTGTAAAAACATTAGATGCGAAAAATTCCACTTTCTCAGTTATCACCAAAGCGAAAGAGGTAAAAAATTTAATTACCTATGGCACTATAAATGTACTGTATTTTTGCTCCATAAGACACACTTTTTTACCACTCAAAAATGGGGGGGGGGGGGAAATGGCAGTGTGTCTTGTGAAGTGAATACAAAGAACACTTGTCTTCTGCCGCACTGCGCAGTGTCCTGACATTGTACAGCATCAAGTCACAGTGCAGTGCAACAGGAAGTACATGCTGGATTTCTCGAGTGGCGGTGCCGTTCAGAGCAGGAAAGGTAATTTATTTTCTTTATTTTATGTCTGATCTGAGGTCATAGTAACATAGTTTGCGAGCCTGAAAAAAGACATCTGTCCATCCAGTTCAGCCTGTTATTCTGTAAGTTGATCCAGAGGAAGGCAAAAAAGGCCAATTTTCCTTATTTTAGGAGAAAAAATTCCTCCTGACTCCAATCGGGCAATCAGAATAACTCCCTGGATCAAAGACCCCTCTCTTGTAGCTATAAACTGTATTATTACACTCCAGAAATACATTCAGGCCCCTCTTGAACTCTTTTAGTGAACTCACCATCACCACCTCCTCAGGCAGAGAGTTCCATAGTCTCATTGCTCTTACCGTAAAGAATCCTCTTCTATCCAGACGCAGAGGATGTCCCCTCGTCACAGTTACAGTCCTGGGGATAAATAGATGATGGGAGAGATCTCTGTACTGATCCCTGATATATTTATACATAGTTATTAGATTGCCCCTCAGTCGTCTTTTTTTCTAAAGTGAATAACCCTAATTTTGATAATCTTTCAGGATATTGTAGTCCACCCATTCTGAGTATTACTTTAGTTGCCCTCCTCTGAACCCTCTCCAGCTCTTCTATGTCTGCCTTGTTCACAGAAGCCCAGAACTGTACACAGTACTTCATGTGTGGTCTGACTAGTGATTTTTAAGGTGGTAGGACTAAGTTCTTATCACGGGCATCTATTCCACTTTTGATGCAACCCATTATCTTATTGGCCTTGGCAGCAGCTGCCTGACACTGGTTTCTACAGCTTAGTTTGCTGTTCACTAAAATTCCTAGGTCCTTTTCCATGTGAGTGTTACCCAGTGTTTTACCATTTAGTATGTACGGGTGACTTGCATTATTCCTTTCCATTTGCATAACCTTACATTAGTCAGTGTTTAACCTCATCTGCCACTTATTTGCCCAAGCCTCCAATCTATCCAGATCCCTCTGTACAGTATACTGTCCTCTTCAGTGTTAATTACTTTACACAGTTTAGTGTCATTTGCAAAAATGTATATTTTACTGTGCAAGCCTTCTACAAGATCATTAATACATATAGTGAAGAGAATAGGGCCCAATACTGAACCCTGAGGTACTCCACTAGTGACAGTGACCCAATCTGAGTGTGTACCATTTATAACCACCCTGTTTTATGTCACTGAGCCAGTTACTTACCCACATACAGACATTTTCTCTGAGTCCAAGCATTCTCATTTTATATACTAACCTTTAATGCGGTACAGTGTCAAATGCTATGGAGAAGTCCAGATATACAACATCCATTGATTCGCCGTTGTAAAGTCTAGAACTTACCTCCTCATAGAAACTGATTAAATTTGTTTGACATGACCGATCCCTCATGAAGCCATGCTGATATGGCGTTATTGGTTTATTTTCATTGAGGTACTCCAAGATAGCATCTCTTAGACAACTTTCAAACAGTTTACCCGCGACAGATGTTAAACTTACCGGCCTATAGTTTCCAGGCTCTGTTTTTGGACCCTTTTTGAATAATGGCACCACATTTGCTATTCGCCAATCCTGTGGAACACTCCCTGTCATTATAGAGTTCATAAATATCAGAAATAAGGATCTGGCTATGACATTACTTAATTGTCTTAGGATACGTGGGTGTATGCCATCTGGTCCTGGCGATTTGTCTATTTTAATCCTTTTAAGACGCCGCTGTACTTCTTCCTGGGTCAGACAGGGCACTTTTAATGGGGAATTTACTTTTACATTCTGCAATTCATCTGACAGTTGTTGTTTTTTTTAACATTGTTTTTATTTATATACCAATTTCAATTACAGTTATATAAGAAGCAATTGTCAGACAATGACATGGTATTATTTTCAAGTTAAAAACCATTGTAACATGGGAACAGAAAAATTCAAGGAACACCTGTTAAAGATACCTGTTAAACAACAAGTAGGGTTTACTGCATTAATCAAATGTAAAGTATATTCTACAGCACATAATGTTCAGTGTATTGAGTCATTGCTAAAGGCATCTGAATCAATTCTATTTATATGCGATTTCAGACAAAGAAGGCTTAAGCATATTTGTACTCTACTATCCTGGTTTATAGAATACAGATAGCGACCATACATCCCACCTAGGATAATACTTGGGAAGAGAGTTGAAGGCCGAGGCAGACATCTTTTCGTACAAACATTTCTCATTCGCTGACTCGATAACATTGGATATGTGTATCGGTATATGTTGCTTCCAACGAGCCGCAATTTTTTGTCTAACTGTTATACACATATGGGAAATAATAGTAGTATGTAGGAACGAGAATTTGTCTATTCCCAGTGAGAGGAGAGCCAATGCTGGATCTGGGTCAATAGAGAATTGGCATATTTTGGATAATAACAGAAATGCTTGATTCCAGATTCCCCTCACATGTATACAATCCCACCACATATGCATATAATTACCCTCATTGTTATCACATTTCCAACATTTGTTAGACGTGCCTGGGAATATTTGTCAGAGACAAGTTGGAGGAAAATACCACCTATAGAATATCTTTCAATATATCTCGAGGTGGGTGGTACATTTGGAAAGTTTGTACATAGAAGATAGAGTAGCCTGCCATTGATCTTCTGAGAAGACCTAATTTAGGTCTCTTTGCCAGTGGTTTTTAATGTGTGATGTCCCTTCTCCCTTCTCCATCAGCAAGTTTCTATAGCAAAATTAAATATGGTGCGAATTAGAGTTGGCATTTGACAACCACATCGGTAGTATGGAGAGTTGAGATGTGGTAGAGGTAGTTTTAATCCTCATTCTAACCATATGTCTCAGCTCTAAATATGTGAAATAGTCTGTACCTGATAGGCCATGTTTTTGGGCAAGGGTGGAAAAATTAGACAGTTCAGGGTCTCCAACATCTCTCAATTAAGTAATACCCTTACTGATCCAGTTAGCCATAGAGAGATCTGGAACAAATACTGTAGTTCAAAAATTGTTATAGGCAGATCAGTTATGTCAGAGACCATGAATTGATGGGTCAAGCCACAATTTTATCATAGCTGTGTATTCAGATGTTAAGGGGATCTGTTGTATGGTACAAAATTGAGATGCGTGAAAAAGAAATGTGAAATATTGTGGTTTTTCAACATTCCCAATTCAATTTAGACCCATTTTTTATATATATCTTTAGTCCAAAGTGATTTCAGGTGTGCAAGAATAACTGACTTATAATATAACAAGAAAATTTAGACTAGAACCTTCAGAATCACATGTGCATATCCATGAAGCAAACATGATTATAAAAAAGAAAATGGCTGCACACCATTATACATACAAACAATAGAGCTAAGAAATGGGGATCACTAGTGTGGATCAATAATGGGGATCAATACTAGTGTTAGGGACCCATCTGCGGAAGCCACCTTGATGCCTGGTAGATGGGTCCGACACACGTTTGATCAAATATGTGCGCTAAGAGCTTCCATTGACTCATTTATAGTAGGTATTATACCACTTTTATTTAGAATGATCCCCAGTTCTTAGCTCTATTGTTTGTATGTATAATGGTGTGCAGCCATTTTCTTTTTTAGCTAACGGACGTAGTATCAATTGATTCACTGCACTAATAATTGTGTGTCACTGCCTGATAAGCGGTTTAAAAAAAAAAACAATAAATCTTTATTGAGAATTCTTATATATATAAAAAAGGGCAAAACAGTAGTTTCTCTGATTTCAGAGACAGGCAATAGTGGGATAGGTATTATACCACTTTTATTTAGAATGATCCCCATTTCTTAGCTCTGTTGTTTGTATGTATAATGGTGTGCAGCCATTTTCTGACTTTTAATATAGTGATAAGGAAGGGCAATTTGCCCCACCTCAAGACACATGAGAGATTAAGACGTCTGTCTTTACTCTTGTCCTTTTCCCATTCCAAACAAACTTCATAATCATAGCTTGTAGCCTATTAATGTAGAATGCAGGGACATAAATCAAGACATTCCTGAAGGTGTACAGAATTTTGGGAAGTATCATCATTTTTGCTAAAGCTATTCTACCTAACCATAATTTTCCTAATGTCCTATAAGAGGTGAGTTGTTTTCTAATTTCTTCCAACAGAGCAATATCATTAGATTGAAACAGCGAGGAAGAGGGGTAGGACAATGTTATGCCTAGGTATGGTAGTCTATCCTTAACCCATTGGAATTGGAATGTAGCTTTAAGTTCCCTTCTGCCCAGATCTATAGGGAGTATTTGGGATTTACTTACATTGATCTTATAGTAAGAGACTTTGCCTAAATGGTTAAGTATTTCCACAGCCTCAGGGAGAGAAACTGAGGGACGTGTCATAATCAGAATGGTATCATCAGCGAAAAGACCAATTTTATTATCTGTCCCGTGTGTGTTAATACCGGTGATGACCTGGGAGTAGAGATGGCCTTGCGGTTCGCCCGGCGTTCGTTTCGCGGCAAACTTTGCGTGTTCGCGATTCGCCGAACATGCGAACATATGGAGAAATTCGCGCCCGCCATATTCTTTTACATTATAAAGAACTTTGACCCATGACACATCCATCAGGTGGTACAGGACAGCCAATTGAGATATTTCAGCACATGGACATACCCCCCTACCTTATAAATAAACCAGATCTGGCCGCCATTTTACATTCAGTGTTTTGCCAGTGTAGGGAGAGGTTGCTGTGTGGAGCAGGGACAGACTGTTAGGGACACCAAACGCTAGCTAATAGGGCCACAAAAGTCATTTTAAGGACTAGTATACTGTAGGTGTGCTATCTATACACTGCGTGCAGAATTATTAGGCAAATGAGTATTTTGACCACATCATCCTCTTTATGCATGTTGTCTTACTCCAAGCTGTATAGGCTCAAAAGCCTACTACCAATTAAGCATATTAGTTGATGTGCATCTCTGTAATGAGAAGGGGTGTGGTCTAATGACATCAACACCCTATATTAGGTGTGCATAATTATTAGGCAACTTCCTTTCCTTTGGCAAAATGGGTCAAAAGAAGGACTTGACAGGCTCAGAAAAGTCAAAAATAGTGAGATATCTTGCAGAGGGATGCAGCACTCTTAAAATTGCAAAGCTTCTGAAGCGTGATCATCGAACAATCAAGCGTTTCATTCAAAATAGTCAACAGGGTCGCAAGAAGCGTGTGGAAAAACCAAGGCGCAAAATAACTGCCCATGAACTGAGAAAAGTCAAGCGTGCAGCTGCCAAGATGCCACTTGCCACCAGTTTGGCCATATTTCAGAGCTGCAAAATCACTGGAGTGCCCAAAAGCACAAGGTGTGCAATACTCAGAGACATGGCCAAGGTAAGAAAGGCTGAAAGACGACCACCACTGAACAAGACACACAAGCTGAAACGTCAAGACTGGGCCAAGAAATATCTCAAGACTGATTTTTCTAAGGTTTTATGGACTGATGAAATGAGAGTGAGTCTTGATGGGCCAGATGGATGGGCCCGTGGCTGGATTGGTAAAGGGCAGAGAGCTCCAGTCCGACTCAGACTCCAGCAAGGTGGAGGTGGAGTACTGGTTTGGGCTGGTATCATCAAAGATGAGCTTGTGGGGCCTTTTCGGGTTGAGAATGGAGTCAAGCTCAACTCCCAGTCCTACTGCCAGTTTCTGGAAGACACCTTCTTCAAGCAGTGGTACAGGAAGAAGTCTGCATCCTTCAAGAAAAACATGATTTTCATGCAGGACAATGCTCCATCACACGCGTCCTAGTACTCCACAGCGTGGCTGGCAAGAAAGGGTATAAAAGAAGAAAATCGAATGACATGGCCTCCTTGTTCACCTGATCTGAACCCCATTGAGAACCTGTGGTCCATCATCAAATGTGAGATTTACAAGGAGGGAAAACAGTACACCTCTCTGAACAGTGTCTGGGAGGCTGTGGTTGCTGCTGCACGCAATGTTGATGGTGAACAGATCAAAACACTGACAGAATCCATGGATGGCAGGCTTTTGAGTGTCCTTGCAAAGAAAGGTGGCTATATTGGTCACTGATTTGTTTTTGTTTTGTTTTTGAATGTCAGAAATGTATATTTGTGAATGTTGAGATGTTATATTGGTTTCACTGGTAAAAATAAATAACTGAAATGGGTATATATTTGTTTTTTGTTAAGTTGCCTAATAATTATGCACAGTAATAGTCACCTGCACACACAGATATCCCCCTAAAATAGCTAAAACTAAAAACTACTTCCAAAAATATTCAGCTTTGATATTAATGAGTTTTTTGGGTTCATTGAGAACATGGTTGTTGTTCAATAATAAAATTAATCCTCAAAAATACAACTTGCCTAATAATTCTGCACTCCCTGTATGTGTGATACACAGAGGGGTGCGATATACTTATACTTTTATAATGAGTCAAAAACACATAGATCTATATAGTGAACACCTGGAAGTCAGGGCTAGGGGCTTACTAGGGCCATTTTTATATAGGGTAAGGTTCCGGATGGGGTCGCTTTTATCAGGGCGGGTGGTCTGTGGTTAGGCTATCAGGGCCAGAATAGCACCCCCCTGTAGGGCAATATCAGGGACAGTTCTTTGCCCACCCTGTCCTTCAATACCACATCATCATCTAGCCCAGGGATAGAAGGTTTTTGCTTTCCCTCCGGGATTCATGGATGTGCACTGGAACCCCCGGATTGTGGTAGGACATATGGTTTTTGATTTGGTGCCGCCGAGCACCTGATTTAGTGCTGCCGAGCACATCTATGCTTTTTGCTTAAAGGGGTTCTGCACTTTGTTTTAACTGATGATCTATCCTCTAGATAGATCATCAGCATCTGATCGGCTGGGGTCCGACACCCGGGACCTCCGCCGATCAGCTGTTTGAGAAGGCAGCGGCGATTGGATAGAAGTTTAGAGAAGATCTTTAAGTTAGAGTTGAGTAGGGATATGGGTGGAAATTAGATGGTGTGTCAGGTGGTTTAGCCGCCTTAGGCAGTGTCACTATCATGGCCGATCAACATTTCTTTGGGTACGGGTCTGCCATCAAAAAATTCCTGGATACATTCCTTCATGGGTTTTGCTAATAATGAAGAAAGTACCTTCTAGTACTCATTAGTAAGTCCGTCAGGACCTGGGGATTTGTTAAGTTTGAGGGAAGCTATGACTTGCACCATTTATGACATTTGTATTTTTTTATTTAATGTGCCTAGTTGCGTTTCTAAAAGTTTAGGGAGAGATATTTTGTTTAGAAACGCATTGATATTTTCCATGGTGGATTGTGGAGTGCCATTATATAGTTTAACATAATAGGACGCAAATTTGTTCGCAATGTCCTGTGGGTTCATAATTTTCTGTTGGTTTGCATTATATAGAAAAGGTATTCCAGACTGATTTGGTTTTGATGCTATTCGCTAGTGATTTATTGGCCTCATTTCCACTGTAGTGGTACCTAGATTTGAATTTACGAAGGAGAAATTCTAACCAAGAGTGCATGAGAACCTGTAATTCGTGTCTGAAGTATTTTAGTTGAGAGGTAAGGGATGCATTAGGTGATTTTTTTTATTTTTATTCTCCAGTTGTGTAATGTTGTTAGTAAGTAAATCCATTTTTTGGAGGCGTTTTTTCTTTTCAATAGCTGACTATTTCAAGAAAAGACCCCTTATAACGCTTTGCGCGCGCACCATAATGTTGTTGTTGCTGGGGACCTATGAGCTGAACCCCCACTGGACAGAGATGATTTACTTGCCAGTGGAGGTGTTTACTGTCTTGTAGAGCACTTGCTTGTCGAGTCCAGCGCTTCATGTGCAGTCTCGTCTGGGGAGTGGGCACCATCGTGGATTTGTGCCGCAGAAAAGAAAGAGGTGAGTTTGGCTGAAGGGCCAGGAGTCTTTTTTGCTCTGGTCATTCTCCTGCTCTCCCTATCTGCTGGGGCCATTGAGGAAGCTACCTGATGAGCTCTGGATGGAGAAAGGAAACTTTCACAGCGCTATTTGTAGCTGAGGCTGCAGGAACTTGTGGTGCGCGCTTCCTCTCAGCTCGGCATCAGGCCACGCCCCCCCCTGACAGTTTATTTTCCTCAGTGAATACAGTGGGGAAAAAAATATTTTATAGCTTTCCTTTCTCCTCATCGCTCTCTGCAACTCCCCCCTCATTACTCTGTCGAGGACCAATACATTAAGATTTATACTTTTTACCATTTATATAATTGAAGAACATTTTAGTTTTGCGCTTTTTGGCAATTAATCTCTCTGTCTCTAGTTTTTACCCTCCCCAGTCCCTAGTTTAAACACTCCCCCAACCTTCTAGCCATCTTGTCCCCCAACACAGATGCCCCTTCCCAATTGAGGTGCAGCCCATCCCTATGATAGAGCCTGTAGCCGACAGAGAAGGCTCAGTTCTCCAGGAACCCAAACCCCTCCTTCCTACACCAGTTCTTGAGCCACTTGTTAACCTCCCTAATCTCCCGCTGCCTTTCTTGTGTGGCTCGTGGTACAGGTAGTATTTCTGAAAACACTACATTTGAGGTCCTTGCCCTAATCTTGTGACCTAAATCCCTAAAATAATTTTTAAGGACGCTCCACCTACCACTAAATTTGTCATTGGTTCCGATATTGACCATGACTTCTGGATCTTCTCCAGCCCCTCCCAGTAATCTGTCAACCCAATCCGCGATATGTCGAGCACTAGGAAGACAACACACCGTTCGACGATCCTGATCTTTGTGATAGATTGCCCTATCTGTACTCCTAATAATTGAGTCTCCCACTACCAGCACCTGTCTGGCCTGTCCTGCTCTCCTCCTTATTGGAACTGACATTCCCCTGACTGGCAGAGGAAATTTCCGGCTGCACCAGTGCTCTCCCTGAACTGACTTCCCCCTCATCTGCCAACCTTGCAAACTTGTTGGGGTGTGTCAGATCAGGGCTAGCCTCCCTGGCACTCTTCCCTATACCGCGCTTTCTGCTATCCAGCTAGCTACCTCACTTTCCTGAGCCTATCAATGATTGAACACATACTAAATGGGGATTATGCAAGAAAACAGAGAAAATACAATATAGTGCAGTGATAAGAATCTAACTTACTGTAGTCCCATCCTAAAGTCCCTGAATCACAAGTCACATAATCTAAAGTTACACACTTTATACAAACACACACTTGAACTCAAACACACGAACTCTCACAAACTTGCATTGTTTGTCTGCTTGTACAAGTGCAGCTCTCAAACCAGACTGCTTTTTGTTATGTTTAATTTTCCATGTCAGTATCTTTATTTAAACAAAAACCATTAAATCCTGCAGTTTTAACACTGGTCACTAACACTAATAGGGGCCTCATCTTGGTCTGTATGGATCACTTTATTGCAGTTTCCTGCTTATCCTACTTATAATGATAATGCAATATCATCTCTGTGTATAGATAAGACACAATAGGTGATTGTCAAAGTTTATCTCTTCTTTCCTTGTACAATGACCTCTGCACAGATCACAACACATGGCCAGAAAACTCTCCTATAGAAGTCAATGAGGTCCCCTAATGTCCATGGTGTCTATGGACGATGGGGCTATTGTAAATCAATTTTCCTAATGCTTTTTAAATGCTGTTAAGAACAGCTCAGGCAAGATGGCCTCCCCTATAATCATGTTCAGCAAATAGAATTACAAAAAATCGAATCAGAAAATTAGAAACATTAGCAAAGATTAGAAAAAAGGATGTGTTACTATCTACTTTTAACTGGCAGATACAATTTTTGGTGACACTTTTCCTTTAATTAGGTGACCTGCTCCCATTTACTATGGAAGAGATCATGGATTATACATTTCGCTAATGCTATGTTCACAATATAAATGAATATATACAAATTATAATCCATAGTTTCAATGTTTGCAGACTGCTTTTGAACCTTGTGTTTGCTTTTGTATGTTCAGCCACCTGCACATTTATTTTATAAGATGTGCTCACTAAATTTGGTTTTGCATTGTGCTTATGGGGTGTGGCTGCCTCCACTTTTGTCTTGCACCCTAGCCAACCACCTGTCCTTACCTGTCTCTCCAAAGAAATCTGTACAGTAACTATAAAAGGATACAATTGGACAGAATTGGATTGTTTTAGTTACTCGCAGAGCACTTTTTTTTTTTTAGAGCACCTTGTGGTGCCCTAGAAGTCAAGAAAAGGCCTATTCATCACCTTGGCACACCCTGAAACCATGACACCCCTGGATGTATGTTCAAATAAAAGCGCATAAGCTTCTAGCTAAGCAATGATTGACTTTGAGACCTTTCCAAGCAGTAATCCTTTAGGACAAGGTAAATATTTGTTCAGATTGCATTTTAAATGGAAGTTGTTTGTTGCTAGTATATAAAATTTGAAATGGCTTTGAAAGTTCTTGTACCGTACATGAGAAAGATTTCACTTTTGTATTAGAAGCATTATGAAATTTAGATATGCAACGACTTCTGCATTGGCAGATTGTCCCATTTGACAAGTCGGTGGCTTATTCTTATTTATTAATATACGGGTTTTAAGGAGATAAATTCTGAAAAAAAGGTTGTAAAAGTTTAAAAATGAAAAACAAACATTACCTCACTGATTCTCCCCCCCCCCCCCTCCTCCACAACTATTCCAACACTGCTCCAGTCCCCGCTGCTCGCGACTACCTGGTCCTAGTGTGACTTACCAGTGTGGGTTACCACTGTAGCCTGTGATCTGCTAAGATATTGGGAGGGTGGGGGGGCAGCATTTGGTAAAGACCAGACAGTCTTAGCAAAAACCTTGTCGCTTGAAGAGCTGGACAATTTATTGAGAGGCGCATACCTCTTAATTTGACCTATCTTCTACTGTCCATATGCCAGAACAGAAATCTATTCGAGGCAGGAGTCCTTTCTGGTGTAATGTGCCCAGTTTTCTGGCACACATGTTGTGAAAATGAATCAGGCTACAGAGCTCCTGGGTGTGGCCCGACTCATTCTGCCTACTTTTTGAAAAAATGCTGAGGGTGTCAGCAAAACAGTTGCAAATTTTGTTGCAAATCAGCACTTTTAACAAAAGTTGCAGCTTTTCTATGCCACAGATCCTACACAGAAGGTTAATACGTAGAATTGAAATTTCTTTAAACATCGCTTCTTGCCCCTTTGTTTGTAATGTTATGAATAATTCTAATTGTTTAATAAGAACCTTATTCTTGTAGGTTACATCTTCCATATTCTGTTGGGCATAAGAGTCTCCGTTGTATTACTGTATACTGATGTTATACTTGTTTAAAGGCCATGGACACATTTCACATGGAACAATGATTTTACATACTCTACATACTATTGCTACTTTGCTACAAAATGTACAAAATGTAGCATTCTACAGTCTTTATCCCCTCATGTTTAGATATTCTGATGTGCAATTTGCAACTAGTGATGGACGAACATCGACCGGGATGATTCGCGAACGCGATCAAATGTGCAAGTTCGCGGCGGGCCCCATTCACTTTAATGGCAGGCGAACCTGAAAAACCTTCAGGTCATATTTGCAGCCACTAAATAATTACTAGAAGTGCACAAATCGTCCCACAACATGGACAGTGACATACCAGAGGGGGATCAATGGCAAAAAGTCCCACAAAAAATATGTATTTTAATCAGGGGACATTTTTATGTGTCTTAAATTGAAACTCTCAAAAATGTGCCATGCTGGAGCCTTTAAAATTTTTATTTTAGGCCATGGGAGTACAGGCCACAAACATTAGGCATTCACCGGACAGAAAACATCAAGTGATTATGTGGCTGGAGGTATATTAGACGGTCATTAGATATCAATTTTACTGCAGGCCAGTGGAGTACAGGACCCAAAAATTATTCATTCAATGTTCAGAAAAGAACAAGCTTTGTCTTCTTCTCATTGTCCGTCGCTAGTAGAGGCCTAAGCATGCCAGGTAGGTTCCCCCAGAAGTATCTTGCTGGATGAGCAGCCAATACCGCACTTGCATCAATCTTGACAGGATTCGGCTCCAGGTGTAGAGGAATTGTTCTTTTGGAATGCTTTCTCCATCGCAACACCCTCCACGTCATTGAATAAACTGAAGACTGGCGGATTCTCTCCTAAGAATTTTTTTTTATGTTATTATTAAATTTATTAAACATTTTATTATGAAATAAATTTCATATATATTATAAAATTCGGTGAATAGATAACGGATGATCGGGACGCTCCATGATCTTCCCAGGAGCTGCTTTTGAAAGCCAAGATTCATTTCTAAGACGTCTTTGTGGGAATCTGAAGACCATCTCCATCTTCTTGCACTACAGGATGTCCTCCTCCTCCTGTCTTAGGAAAAATTTAATTTTTATTTTATTATTGCATTTATTAAATATAATAAGGATGCTCTCCTTTCCATTCCATGATGACTGGGAACCCCTGATGAAGAGACTGGGCCCTAGTTGGTTTGAATCGTGATTAAATTCACAACTCTTCTGGACTCCAAGCAATCTTGAAGCTTTGTCTTTATACTGTCTTCATACACGTTAGCACGGTATGTAATCTGACATGTAGCTAAACCTTCTCTGTCTTGATAAGAAGAGAAAACTGTACTGCTTTAACTTTCACTTTATTGATAGTAGATTGACAGGAAAGGTGAAACTACAGAATAACAGTAGTATATTAGAACATAAATATCCATATTACATGGCATAAGACACAGAATAATTTGCTATACACTCAGCACATGAGATAATACAATGATAGTGAGCTATCAGATACAAGAAACATACACTGCTCAAAAAATAAAGGGAACACTTAAACAACACAATGTAACTCCAAGTCAATCACACTTCTGTGAAATCAAACTGTCCACTTAGGAAGCAACACTGAGTGACAATCAATTTCACATGCTGTTGTGCAAATGGGATAGACAACAGGTGGAAATTATAGGCAATTAGCAAGACACCCCCAATAAAGGAGTGGTTCTGCAGGTGGTGACCACAGACCACTTCTCAGTTCCTATGCTTCCTGGCTGATGTTTTGGTCCCTTTTGAATGCTGGCGGTACTTTCACTCTAGTGGTAGCATGAGATGGAGTCTACAACCCACACAAGTGGCTCAGGTAGTGCAGCTTATCCAGGATGGCACATCAATGCGAGCTGTGGCAAGAAGGTTTGCTGTGTCTGTCAGCGTAGTGTCCAGAGCATGGAGGCGCTACCAGGAGACAGGCCAGTACATCAGGAGACGTGGAGGAGGCTGTAGGAGGGCAACAACCCAGCAGCAGGACCGTTACCTCCGCCTTTGTGCAAGGAGGAACAGGAGGAACACTGCCAGAGCCCTGCAAAATGACCTCCAGCAGGCCACAAATGTGCATGTGTCTGCTCAAACGGTCAGAAACAGACTCCATGAGGGTGACCCGACGTCCACACATTGGGTTGTGCTTACAGCCCAACACCGTGCAGGACGTTTGGCATTTGCCAAAGAACACCAAGATTGGCAAATTCGCCACTGGCGCCCTGTGCTCTTCACAGATAAAAGCAGGTTCACACTGAGCACATGTGACAGACATGACAGAGTCTTGAGACGCCGTGGAGAACGTTCTGCTGCCTGCAACATCCTCCAGCATGACCGGTTTGGCATTGGGTCAGTAATGGGGTGGGGTGGCATTTCTTTGGAGGGCCGCACAGCCCTCCATGTGCTCGCCAGAGGTATCCTGACTGCCATTAGGTACCGAGATGAGATCCTCAGACCCCTTGTGAGACCATATGCTGTTGCGGTTGGCCCTGGGTTCCTCCTAATGCAAGACAATGCTAGACCTCATGTGGCTGGAGTGTGTCAGCAGTTCCTACAAGACGAAGGCATTGATGCTATGGACTGGCCCGCCCGTTCCCCAGACCTGAATCCAATTGAGCACATCTGGGACATCATGTCTCGCTCTATCCACCAACGTCACGTTGCACCACAGACTGTCCAGGAGTTGGCAGATGCTTTAGTCCAGGTCTGGGAGGAGATCCCTCAGGAGACCGTCCGCCATCTCATCAGGAGCATGCACAGGCGTTGTAGGGAGGTCATACAGGCACGTGGAGGCCACACACACTACTGAGCCTCATTTTGACTTGTTTTAAGTACATTACATCAAAGTTGGATCAGCCTGTAGTGTGTTTTTCCACTTTAATTTTGAGTGTGACTCCAAATCCAGACCTCCATGGGTTGAAAAATTTGATTTCCATTTTTTTATTTTTGTGTGATTTTGTTGTCAGCACATTCAACTATGTAAAGAACAAAGTATTTCAGAAGAATATTTAATTAATTCAGATCTAGGATGCGTTATTTTTGTGTTCCCTTTATTTTTTTGAGCAGTGTATATTGAACTGCAGTAAATGTCACAAGATAGTGTCCTTACCGACTATGCTTGAAAACAGGCTGAATAACAGATGATGGGGAAGGAAACCAGTGAGAGAGTGCTGCTCCTAAGACACAAGATGATTGCTGCTTCACATAAAGCACAAGACTAGAAAGAACCAGGAACTACCCACAATGCCCTTGGACTCCCATAATGCATAGGAAAAACAGGCTGGATGAAATACATGAACTCATCAGTAGATGGTGCTGTTACCATAAAATATAATGCAAATTAATTACAACACAGTTAAAATGCAATGTCAAACTGATAAACCCATAGAAACAACTGGATCTGCATCTGGGGACAGAACACTCCCCGATTGACGTCAACCAAAGTCACTATTGTATTTGTTGGGTGCAAACAGTAGAACGAGTTCTCCTACTGGTCTGAGGAACAATTTGGTCTCACCCTGTCTCCGTATTTTCAATTCTACTTTGTGTATAATTCCGTCCTTACTTGGGAATGTCTTAGTCACAAGACTTAATGGCCACTCGTTTCTTCATGACTGGCAGTCTTTCATTAGGGCTATATCACCGGCCTAGAGGTTAGGCTTACTGGTTTGCCACTTTCTCCTCAGTTGCAGAGTGGTAATGTATTCTTTTTTCCATTTGTCCCAGAACGAGTTTGAGAGACTCTGTACTTGTCTCCATCGATTCCTGTAAAGATCTTTGGAATTAAATTCTCCAGGTGGAACACAAATTTGTTCAATCTTTTGGGTAAGCAGTATGGCGGGTGTGAGAACTGTTGGGTCATCAGGATCGCTAGAAATCTGAGTTAGCGGTCTGGCATTTATAATAGCTGATTCTTCTGCCATGAATGTAGTCAGGCTTTCATGAGTCAGCTTTGAAGATCCTGCTTGTAAGAAGATTGAGTCGATGATTCTCTGTGCGATGCCTATCATCCTCTCCCAAGCACCTCCCATGTGTGAAGAGTGTGGTAGGTTGAAGGTCCAAGTGCATCCTCGTTCACTGAGGTATCTTTCTATGTTGTCAACGTCCAAGTTGGAAGAGTGCTGTAGTTATCTCGCTGCTCTGATGAAGTTTGTGCCTCGGTCAGAACGAATGTGTTTGACAGGTCTTCTAATGGCAATGAAACGTCGGAAAGCATTAATGAAACATGAAATATTGCAGAAGACACAAAGTAGTTGGTAGCTGGTACAGAAACATATGGGCGAGCTATGTGAAGATCAGATAAGGCTCTAAGGGAATTCTTCCAGACCATCCATGTGGTTCTTTCCTTCATGGGAAGGGGAGTGTCCCAGTTCGACCCTTCTCTGGTGAAGTCTCTTAACATAGCTTTACCTTCAATGAGTATAGGAGCTGCAAATCCCAGTGGGTCATATAAACTGCTTATGGCCAACAGTACTGCTCTGCGAGTAAAAGTTTTTTTTTCTCTGGTCCATTGATCTGCTGTCTAACCTTGTGGACCTGTAGGATATCTCTATCGAGGAGTAAGACTATTTGAGCTTCAGGATCAAGGTTCGGGATCAGGTGTCTTATATGCTTCAGGTGAGGATGGCTTTGCCTCAGTCGTCTGCTGGGTAAACCCTCACTAGGGAGATTTTAGATCAGGATCTGCCTCCTCTGAGGTCTCTGCAAACCTCTGTACATAGAAGTAACTGCCAAAGTGTCAGTATCTGTGTCCTTTCACTCCCCGCCAGGCTCTTGGGTTTTGGGTGAAGCCCACGGTGGCCCAGGGTGTAGAGCTGTGTTATGATCTGTGCTGTCACATTCGGCACACTTTCCACTAACCTCACAGTCCCTGGCGAAGTTTGAAGTTGAAGAGCAGCATTTAAAAAAGATGTTGTTTTCCTTGAGGAAGGTCTTGCGGTCTTCCAATGACTTTTCCCTGAAGGTTCTGCACTGGAGTAGGGAATGAGGCTTACTGTGTAAGGGACACTGCCTGCTCGGGTCCTTTGGTTTGTCTCCTCCTTGACAGGAGCTGAGCTCTTTATGGACTGAACCTGTGGAAGAAACGTTAATTTTGTGGACCTCCACCATTGCCCTACGAGGTTTACTGACTGAGGTGGTGGCACATGACATCATGAAATCAAAGCTAGGATCATTTCAGATTTTTGCTTGTTCAGAGACAAAATCTACAAACACATTAAATGGAGGAAATGGTACATTGTAGGTCTGTTTATACCGAGAACAATATATGACCCACTTCTCTTGCAGGTTGTATGGGAGCTTCTGAACTATGGGATTCACACCTCTAGCAGTGTCAAGGAATGTCAATCCTACCAGATCTCCTTCTGCCTTTGCTACAATCAGTTAACTCTCTAAGCTTTGAATAGCCTTTGTTCGCTATTTTAGGAAAGGCCTCAATTCTCTTAAATAAGGTGCTTTCTATGACCTCTACTGCGCCATGAACCTCATCAAGTATATCCCAGACCCTTTTTAGACCAATGTCTGGATAAATTACATTGATGTCTCTAATCCTTCTAGCGTGTTTGGCGGACTCACTTCCCAGCCATTTTACCAGGAGATCCAGTTCCTCACTACATGACAGACCAAAGTCTCTGTTGGCATTTTGGAAGGAAGCTCGCCAAGCTCTATAGTTCTGAGCGCGGTCGCTGAACTTTACAAGTCCCTTGGTGACCAGCTCACGTCGAGCAAGGAACCTGGCAAAGTCCATTGTGGCTTGATTGGCGCTAGAACCGGCTGGTGTTGTGTTGTTAGAGTGAATGTGTGGTGCACGGCCATACCTGTTGGAAGTCTCTGGTTTAATCCAGTCTGTGTAATACTGTTCTGAAGCGAAGGGCATCTCTCTTAGCAGTTTTTATCCAGTTTTTATCCATTTTTATCTAGTTTTTATCTTACATTGAACGTTTCATCTATGTCTTGATTTAATTATATCCATTCATCATTAGGGATTATTCTCATAGGCATTTTAAGTGAACTATTATGTATACTATATTATTTTGTATGTATTCTAATCATGGTTATATGTAGGGGCATATTGGCTGGATTATCATGGGGATTGCAATGATTATATGGACCATGTACTATGGACATAATAGCAACTCATATATGGCAGTAACCACTCCATGCCAGAGTTTAGCAAATACTTCCATCCCATCATCCCTTTCTGACCAAATATAGTATAAATACGCTTTGCCACTTGCTGACACTGACACTGAGGAAGGGGAGGTACCCTGAAACGCGTTTTGCCCTGGTGACTTAGCAAGCACCCATATTATAAGCGGTGTCATTGGATTTCACTTCATTGAAGATGTCTACAAAGGTCGGACTAAAGTTTACAAGTGGAACGCATTGCGTATACATGGAACACACAGCTGATCATCTCCGACGGAGCTTACGTTGATCATGTGGATACCATCCAGTCACGTGAGACGCCGCCAGGTCACGTGGGATGCCGCTCTACGACCGTGAGACCACACGGGACGCCGTAGAAGGTACAGGCGGCAGAAGAAAGAAGCAGCTGACATCCTAGAGCGTGGTGGTAATGTACTAAACCAATCTGTATGCCATCAATTTCTATGCCACCAGTCTAATGTTTGTCCTGGAACATATTTATTATATGAGACGGACATATTCCAATATAGAGTGGCTGTCTATCAAAGGGATCATCTGCGATGCAGTATATTTCTACTGGGACATTAACGAGGTTCACTATCCTCTCTATTTTACAATGTTCCTCTAGTACCACTGATATTTGCTATATTAGGCCTATGGTCACGAGGAGTACTATCCTTTGGCGTATACTAGAGCACTGGAGCTTAGTCCTCCCCTACAACCTTCAACCATCTATTTAGTTGTATGTTTTTATTTGATGTGATTTTATTTTATTTTATTTTATTTCCGCATGATTTTTCTTGATGCGATTTTATGCATATGAGGCGTTCTATTGGTGATTAATAAATACCATTGTATCTGCTGCCTAGAGTTCTCAAATAATTGAGTGCCCCTCCTTTTATACGGATTTCTGATTCTCTGTTCTCACTCAGTACATGAGATAATACAATGATAGTGAGCTATCAGATACAAGAAACATATATTGAACTGCAGTAAATGTCACAAGATGGTGTCTGTTAGGCCTAATTTACTCTCTCGCCTAACGTGTGTCCCTGACACATGATTTCAGTGATCAGCTTGAATTAAGTCTTACCGGTATCGGGAGAATGAAGAAGATAGACCACATGAACACATGTCTATTTCCAATCCATTCTGGTTTATTCACAGCTGGCAAACAGTTTTAATAGAGGGGGTTGAGCTTCCTTTACATCCAATCATATGTTAGCATTAGTATTTGACCTATGGTATGATCACACATGAGCTCTGCATTAACATCATAGCTGACTCATAGTAACAGCATTTGACCAATCAGGTATATACACATAAGCTAGTAGACACTTGAGCCAGATGTCCTTTTATGGCTAGAAGGCTGTTCATACTTTCAACATGTATGGATTTCATGAAACAGTTTAAGGAAGTGTCTCACATTCCATAGGGGGAGGGAGGTTTTGTAGTGCACTAACCAAATGTAATACACGTGGCTAAATGAGACAAAATGGAGTCACATATATCCCATCAAATCCCCTCTTAGAACCTTATATATATATATATATACTATATGGTTCTTTCTCTGCTCTTCCTTGGTTTGCTTATAAGCCTTTAGGTATTCCATATACCCTTCAGCAGTATAATCCTCAGGCTTTGTTGAGGTTGGGTTTACCTCTTCTACCTCTACCGGAGTATAGAGGAATGTTGAGTGTACCCCTCTTTCGGCCACCTTTTTTGACATATGGTAAGAAAGGAGGGCACACACTGTAGACAACAGCAGAGACCCACTATTGCAGCGACCACGGCGAGTGCCACTCCTAAAACATATCTTATTTGACCAAAGTCAGGTATTCAGCCAAAAAGCCAGTCCCACCAACCTTGGTCAACATCCTGTTTTATATGTTTTCTCATCTCCTCTAATTGGCCTATTTTATCTTTCATTCCACGGGAGTGATCTAATAAATTGAAACAACACATCCCTGCGAACGCTGAGCATCCTACACCATGTTGGAGCAATAAATAGTCAATAGTTGCCCTATTCTGCAAGATAGCCTTTTCATACGATTGTATATCCAGCAGCATATCTTGCAGAACTGCACTAGTGACATTTATCTGTTTTATCATAAAACAGGCAAGTTTTGATATTGTCCTGTGGTTATATATGGCCAACCCTGGTACTCCTATCAAAGATACCCCTAAACTCATATATTCTGATCTAGAGAGGAGATTCACATTATAATCACAATTTTCTGGTAACTGTAGGGAAGTGTCTCTCGTGTGTCGTATCTGCATTGCTGGGAATAGTGGTATCATTGCTAATGTCAGCCTAGCTATTGTACAGGGTCCCTCTGTAATATTGGCCGGTATGTATGTGTAACTAGTATTCCCACAGGCCAATACCCATCCTGCTGGTAGAGGTACATGTTTGTCTAGGGATGGTACTGTTTTTGTAATATTACATTGCATATTCTTTCCTGATATTATCTTTTTACAACTACCTAAATCTCTATCACAAATATTTGGTTTAGTCTTGTTCTGCATTTTTGCTTGTATGCAGGGAGGCAATAGTGTCTCATCACAGGTGAAGTTATAACATATTTCTGCTGCTGTGACAAGACCTGTAATTACTTCTATCATATTACTCTGCAGATTCTCATATATAGGACAGTCATAACAAGCATGATAAGGATTTACATATCCATATTTAACATCATGATCCTCCATATCTGCGTCATTCCATTGGGAACGTAGGAGCTCCGTCCATACATCTAGTGGGGTGGGGACTGCTACCAGACATGTCTCCAAAATGTTAGATGCCGATAAAGTGGTTTGGAGACAAAAGTCAGTTAAGTTCAGAGTTTTGGCCAGGTACAGCCATAAGTTCTCCTTTGTCTTGCATAGACTGTCTTCCCCTCTGCATTCTGTTTCCAGGTATATCTGTCTGTTCCACAGCCATGGGACAGTAAGTAGGAGACACAAAATTACAATTATTAAGGCACTACATCTCAGCCATCTCGAGGAATTTCCCGACTGCGTCATCTTGTTGGGGGTCAAGGCTGTCTGCCTCCGTTAGTACCCCTTCTGTATTTTCTTCGAGGTCAAGGCTGTCTGCCTCCGTTAGTACCTCTGGGCCTCGTTGGAGGTCAGGGCTGTCTGCCCCCGTTAGTACCTCTCTTTTCTTCACCAACTTAATCCTTGTGGCGTGGATCCACGTGGGCGATTGTTCAGTGAGGACCGCTGTTCTGGTGATCACGACTACCTCGGTGGGTTGTCCGTAGGTGAAACTTCCTGGTTCCTTTCCCTTCTTTAAGATCTTGATCATCACCTGGTTGCCTATCCGGAATGGACGGGTTGATTCCTGTGAAAGAGAAGGAGACTTACAAGCCACTTTTTCTTCAGTTTTACTGAGGACTTTGATCAGATCAGTACTTCTCTCTGATCAGGTCCAAGTCCCCTTCCTGCACCACCAGGGGGCGTCTTGCCCATGGTGTGGGGAAAGGCCTACCCATGAGTATCTCAATGCTGTTTATGTCCTACTCTGTGGAATGTCCTACTCTGTGGAAATGTGCTACTTAAGATGGAAGCACTGTGTTGGGGAATGCATAACTTCCCCTCTTCGCAGACTAATCCTATCTCAGGATTTTTCTGCAATACTGGATAACACCAGTCCTGCTGTTCCTGTTCAGTGACATACCACTGAAGATCAGTAAGTATTTGCAGCATCTCAGGGGTTGGAGATGCCAAACATGGCATCTCCCAATGGTTATACAAACCTGTGAGGTTGCTTTTGGCAACTCATTTCGCCATCTTAACTGCCAGCGCATTGCCCTGTGAGACATGATCCTTACCATCTGCTGCCATAAATCCTCTCCTCTGCCAGATCATACCATGGTCCCACACTACCCCATGTGTGTACCTACTCTCAGTATGAATGGTGACAGGTCTATCAGCATGTAGAATACATGTCCTAGTGAGTGCAATAAGCTCAGCTGCCTGCTGTGTTGAGTGCGGATGTCCTTGAGTAGGCCTACAACATCATGAGTGGTGTGCAAAATGGTGTAATGTCACATTGTGAAAGAATTTGCCGACTCTACCATCATAGCACAGGCTGCAAGAGAACGCAGACATGCCGGCATCCCCTGGACAGAGGTGGGCATTACCTTTGAGAAAAACACACAAGGACGCAACTTGCCTCCGTTTTCTTGTGTCAGTACACCCGCCATGGTTTTACAATTCTGGCGTGCAAACATGTGGAAGGGCATATTATAGTCAGGGAGGCCCAGCCCTGGACTCGACATGAGCGAACATTTCAGATAATCAAATGCATTGTACATTTCAGAAGACCATTTAATCAAATCTGGATTTCCATCCAGAGTGGCTTGCCTCAAAACATTGTCAATAGTGGGAGCAACCAGTAATCCATTGTCTACCGTTTATCATACCAAGGAAAGATAACATTTCTTTCTTGGTGTGCGGGGCGACCAAACCCGCAATAGACTGGACTCTTTCTGCGCTGATTCTCCGTTCACCTTTTGTGAGGACAAAGCCCAAGTATTCAACCTGCATTTTACACCATTGCATTTGCTTAAGTGTCACTTTGTGACCACATCCTGACAACCATTATAACAGTGATAAACCATCCTGAATGCTGGCCTCCGCTGACATGCTACACAGTAATAAATCATCGACATATTGCAGCAGCACAGAACCTTGGGGGGATGTACCATGACTCTAACATCGCTCGGAGGACTATGCTGTACACTACAGGTGAATCAGCATATCCCTGGGGCATCTCTGCACCAGGTCAGTTGGCGTCTGTCAAAGGAAAAAGCAAAAAGTAGTCTGGTTATCTTATCAACTGGGATAGAAAAGAAAGCATTTTTCAGATCTATCACACTGAACCAAACAGCGTCTGCTGGAATGGCAGATAATAATTAAGTGACATCAGGTACAACAGGGGCTATAGGCACAATGATGTTGTTGATGGCCCTTAAATCCTGTACAAAGCGGGCAGCACCATCTGCCTTTGTCACTGGATTCACGGGCGTGCTGTAGGGTGAAATCTCCTCTGCCAGGATTCCCTTTTGTAGGAATTCCTTTATCATTGGCCTAAGTCCATCAAGTTTCTCTTTTAACAGCAGGTATTGTTTCTGGAACACTGAGATGACACCTGGTTTCACAGTAGCTTTGTAAGGTGTGCAATCTATGAATCCTGTGTCATAATCATTTGAGGACCATAATGCAAGGTTAATGTTATTCTGGGTGGTCCTGTATGTTTGCAAGAATCAGTGGCACTGGTGTAGAGACTGGAATGAGACCTGAGTGTACTCTTATGTCCTGATTCTTTGCTGATACCTGCAAGTTAAGCCTAATGAACAAATCTCTCCCTAATAGGCTGACTGGGTAATCTAGTATAATGCTAAATACATGACATGATGTATTCCCTGTCCATGGTTTCTACTGGTAAGGAATCTGTTCTGTATGTCCTTGTCAGTACCCCATTTATTCCCATAGAGGGCTCACATTTCCTTCCTGACACTCTGAGTCACCTAAGTCCGCCCCTTTTGGTGGACGCTTTGGTCTGTCTTCTGTTCTGCCATTAGTATCTTAGCTGTCCATACGAGCAGAGCTCTGATGTTAAGCACAACACTGAACATGTAACATGTAACTGCAAACATTGAAACAAACAGATCTGACAATACAGACATGAACACACAAAGGGCCCATAAAAACTTTTCATTGAAATAAAAATGTACAGCTTGATCAATGCTGTTGGTACCAATAAAAAAAAACAAAAAACTTCCAAGAAAATAAAATAAAATTCTTAATGCGCATATTTAAAAACAAATACCGTATTCCATACGCATTCATATACATTTTCATGTACTCATCTTCACAAACCAGCTCATAACCACGCCCCTATACATAAAATATGAATTACACACACAGCTCTGCTACGTACATACAACTCAGAGCCACACCCATTCACATTCCACTGAATCATGTATCTTTCACCCAATCACACAATCTCTTTGTTACATCCCAAAACTTGCAGCACAGACAAACACAGCAATTGCTGATGGTCTGTCGCTGTAAAACAATATACATGTTAATCATACAGTCATTTTGTTAAAATTAACAAATCATCTTATATGCCATGTAGTTTTTTTGTTTAGTGTTACACACATCGTTACTTATTCTATATAACTAACCCTTCCCCCATTTCCTCTGCCTTGCGTCTCCTATTTCAGGAGTGTTCAAACAGGGGAAGTAAAGCAATACATCAAGACGTTCAGCTGTACCACATGTTCCTCAAACTTTTACTCACATCTGAATAAGAACTTATTGGGTGCAACCTTAGATTGATACGAGTGGACACTTCCAATTAGCATCATCACTGCAGGCACATATTAAACCATCGGAACATACAATTTGGAAAGATACAATTAATACTGGAGCCCTGTCTGGAATATCTTATAGATAACACAGGTTAGTATCTTCACATTGCTGCTTATGCATTACCAATTAGCAGCCCCCCTCCCCCCTCAACCCCCATATGAAATTCCTGAGCAGAGGAGGGGGGTGAGATGGGAGGGGGCTCTCTCTGAAAACACATCTCAGACAGAACAGGAAGAATTTTTTTTTTTTTTTGTGGGACTACAAGTGACATTTTGGAGTTTACTGCAGATGTGGTGGGGGGGGGGGGGAGGGATGCCTCATGGCAACTTCTTTGTTCTCTATAGGATTCAAAATCCTCCATCTTGAAATAAGAAATGCTGCTCATTTCATTTCTCTAACTTCAAGTTCTCTCAGTCACTTCCATATACACTTTTTCACCATAACTCAGCTTGCACCAGGCTATTATTATCCTTCAACAACTTCTCTCTTCAACTATCAATACACTTATGCATTAACTGTCCATCTTTTAGTGCTGTAATCTCTAATTCCAGGGACTATAAATCGTCACTATTTAAACACACACAGATCATTAGGGCAACAAAACGTAACCAGTTCATTTCTGAACATTTAACACAAGCCCTTTCTAATTGCAAACACTGAGACACTTTTTCCCTTGCCATGAATTAACTTCCTGACTCTGCTGTGTCTTGTCACTCACCCTAACCCCCCTTCACAATCACAGGAGCTCTGATGTAACCAGTCTGTAAGCTTCTAACAGCTTTTTTGCAGCCTTTCATCCCTGCCAGCCTGGCATAACATTTTGTTTCACATTTTAACTGTCAATTCTCACATCTTGCCCAATTGTCTACTCATGTGTTAACTAGAAAATAATTTGTGGGACTAGACCGTGCAACAAAGTTTACATGTTGGCAGTGAAAGAAACAGAATGATTTCAAAGCGGGATGCGACCGTAAACTTACCACCCGGCCAACATCTCACACAGACAGATAATCTTAATACTTCTAAAATACTTATACTATATATACATAAGAGTTAATTC
Source organism: Bufo bufo (assembly GCF_905171765.1). Lineage (NCBI taxonomy): Eukaryota > Metazoa > Chordata > Amphibia > Anura > Bufonidae > Bufo > Bufo bufo. The sequence goes on along the minus strand of NC_053389.1, from coordinate 241,838,051 downwards.
AAGCTTGTATCCTTCTGTTCCCGGAACAGATATCCTTATATAGTGCACTATCTCTTAACGATATGGACTTACTAAGCCTCTTATAATCAACATTTTTACCTAACGATATGGACCCTATGATATGAGCTGCTTAAAATCAACAAGCTCCCTGAGCTTTTGCGCGTGTCCCAGACATCGCAATTCACCGAAATCATAAATAGATGGTTCGACTTACTTGGATGAGATTTTGGTCATTGCTCCCAGGTCCAAGGCGGACAAAAATTGATGTCTTTCACGGTAGACCTGAAGAGTTGACCCTCCCAATCCCGGAAACTGAGCCCCCAAAGCTGTTAGGCCTAATTTACTCTCTCGCCTAACGTGTGTCCCTGACACATGATTTCAGTGATCAGCTTGAATTAAGTCTTACCGGTACCGGGAGAATGAAGAAGATAGACCACATGAACACATGTCTATTTCCAATCCATTCTGGTTTATTCACAGCTGGCAAACAGTTTTAATAGAGGGGGTTGAGCTTCCTTTACATCCAATCATATGTTAGCATTAGTATTTGACCAATAGTATGGTCACACATAAGCTCTGCATTAACATCATAGCTGACTCATAGTAACAGCATTTGACCAATCAGGTATATACACATAAGCTAGCAGACACTTGAGCCAGATGTCCTTTTATGGCTAGAAGGCTGTTCATACTTTCAACATGTATGGATTTCATGAAACAGTTTAAGGAAGTGTCTCACATTCCATAGGGGGGAGGGAGGTTTTGTAGTGCACTAACCAAATGTAATACACGTGGCTAAATGAGACAAAATGGAGTCACATATATCCCATCAGTGTCCTTACCGACCATGCTTGAAAACAGGCTGAATAACAGATGATGGGGCAGGAAACCAGTGAGAGAGTGCTGCTCCTGAGACACAAGATGGTTGCTGCTTCACATAAAGCACAAGACTACAAAGAACCAGGAACTACCCACAATGCCCTGGAACTCCCATAATGCACAGGAAAAACAGGCTGGATGAAATACATGAACTCATCAGTAGATGGTGCTGTTACCATACAATATAATGCAAATGAATTACAACACAGTTAAAATGCAATGTCAAACTGATAAAAACACAGAAACAACTGGATCTGCATCTGGGGACAGAACGGTCTTCTTCTCATTGTCTGTCGCTAGTAGAGGCCTAAGCATGGCAGGCAGGTTCCCCCATAAGTATCTTGCTGGATGAGCAGCGAATACCTCACTTGCATCTATCTTGACAGGATTTGGCTCCAGGTGGAGAGTATTTTTTTTCCCGTTGAATAAACAGAAGTCTGGCCGATTCTCTCCTGTCTTATGCAACAGAATTTTTATTATTAAATTTATTAAATATTTTAACATTAATTTTATTAAACCAAAACTTGATTAAAATTATAAGAAAGTATACTTAAATTTGCCAAACCTGGCTTAAAAACTAAAGTATGAACTCTGCCTTATAGGTCGATGTTAGTGTCAAGAAGAAGTGCACTCCTTTTACACCCTTGTCAGCTGATTCCACATAGATGTCTGCAGAACCTGTTCTATTACACACTTATACAAATAGAGCCCCCCTGACAGAGTGGAAAGGATGTCAGCAGTAAGTTTGTGTTGACGTCACTGATTAATTTTTGCCCTTCCTCTGATCAGTCAGAACAATAACTCACAAAAAACGGATCCTGTCTGTGGAGCATCCGCCTACACTCAGTCAGCATTTGCTCAATAATCCATCAGTATTGCTAATGCCAATAAAAACAAGAGTGGATCTAAAACAGAGATGACACATGAATGGAATATATTCATATCTTCTGTGTATTGTACCCACTACTGCTTTTGGCTACTAAATCATAAGCCAATTCTGATGGGACCATACAGGCCTTACAGCTGCTACACAGACAGGATCTGTTGTGCGTCTCATTTTTCCTTCCTTCTGACAGATCAGAAGAAAGGTCAAATAAATGATGATGTCAGCCAGGCCAAAAGCCAAAATAGTGGCCCAGTCATGAAGTGGGGAGGGTGTGAACAGCATATGAAGTCCACAGAGTGTCCCTATGACAGAGTGGTGAGGTTGAAGCAGCATGAGGAGACCACACAGTGTCCCAATGACAAAGTCTGGAGGTGACGGCAGAATCAGAAGGCCACAGAGTGGCACAATGACAGTGTGGAGGTGGCAGCAGTATGTGGAGGCCAGTGAGTGGCAAGGTTACATAGTGTGGACATGGCAGCAGCAGCAGCATGATACAACAGAGTGGCACGGTGACATAGTGTAGACATGGCAGCACCAGGAGGCCACAGAGTGGCAAGGTGACAGTGTGGAGGTGGGTGGCAATACTAGTTCTCGCTGAAGATGGTGGGTGAAAGAAGGAGCACTTGGCATCAGATGTTTGGCATCAGGCGGGTAACAGCATCAGAATAGTAGCTGAGGCAGGTAGCCAGAAGAAAACAGTCTCATTTGTCAAAATGTTGGTGTGGCACCATGGATGATCTAGTACAGTGATGGCGAACCTTTTACACACCGAGTGCCCAAACTGTAACCCAAAAACCACTTATTTATCGCAAAGTGCCAACACAGCAATGTAATCTGAGCACTACAGTGCAATATAGTATATCTTCCATGTACTTTACCTATAATAGCTTGCCTACATTCAATGCGCTGCCTGTTCTGTTCATAGTGCGCCCTGCACTGATGAATGGCAGGAAAAGTCTAATGCATATTGGTACACCATAGACTTTTTCCAGGGTGCCACACCACACCCGTGCCATAGGTTTGCCACCACTGATCTAGTATGATGCATCAGGCATTGGTGTGTTGAAATCCTGGCTTATCCACGCCAGATTCATCTTGATGCAGTGTCCCCCTATGTGCTATATGTGGGCACTTTAAACTCAAATCAAATGTATTGTGGTATCATGCTGTAGTTCCCTTTAACAGGCAGGCAGTATCATTTACCTTTATTCGCTCCTAGGTGGTGCAGGAACCACTTAGATATATAGCTGACTGCTGAGGGGGGATGTAAAGTTAGTGTGTCCGATGTTAATGAAGAGATGAGGACGTTAATGGAGGAAGTGGAAATTTTTATTTCCACCTAAATAATTTACAAAAGATTTTACTGCATACAAGTGCAGCACTCAACGCCGAAAACAAGGCGTTTTTTTTGCCACCCAAATATTTCAAAAGAGATTTTCACACATATCAGTGCAGCGGTTAATGCCGAATACAAGATTTTTTTTCCACCCAAATATTTAAAAAGAGATTTTAGCGCATATCAGTGCAGCGCTTAACGCAGAATACAAGATTTTTTCTGAAGTGAACGGGACGTAGCGTAGGAAGTAGGTCCACGCTGGAAGAGCGAGACGCGGACCTCGTGCGGTTTCTGTGCTGCAGAAAAGTCCCCATAGTGTCCAGTAAGCAATACCGTAGATAGATGTGGGCTGGTGTGAATTATTTCGCATTTTTGTGCAGGGTTACTGCATAGTGCATTCACTTGTATTGGTGCGCCACTCTTATGAACGTCGTCACGTAAGTGCGTAGTGTGTGAAACGTAAATACAAAATTTTAACACAACGTAATTCAGTCCATACCGCAAAAAGGACTTTACCACATATAACTGCAGCTCTGAATATATCTTGATTTTTGTACAGAAATATGCCGCTAAAGGCTTTACCTCATATAACTTGAACAGTGAAAGCTGAATATATTTTTATTTTTCTACTGATATAACTCAATAAATGTTTTTCAAGATATAAGTGCAGCAGTGAATGGCAAATGTATATTTCTTTTTCTACTGCTATATGCCAGTAAAGGCTTTACCAGATATAACTGCAACAGTGAACTGAGAATATATTTTTCTTGTAGTACTGAAATACGCCCCTATACGCTTTCACCAGAAATAACTGCAGAAGTGAACTGAAAATTAATTTTTCTTGTTGGACTGAAATAGGCCAGTATACGCTTTCACCAGCAATGCATATGTATTTAATTTTTTTTTTTATTAAATAAGCCCCTATACTCTTTCACCAGAAATAAATGCAACCGTGCAGTGCGTTTAAATGTTTAGTCATGGCCGGACTGGGGGCGCAGCCTTAGGGGAGGGCATCATGACGGGGGTTTGGTTTAGGGAGACCCCAGTGTGTAGGCTAGGTGGAGTTAGAGGGGATGGGAGGAGGAATCGTTGGAAGTGGGGGGATTGGGTGGTTTAAGTTTAGGGGTGTGGCTATGGGGTTAAATAGGGTAGCTGAGGTGAGACCGGGGGCCATTTTGTCAGGATCCAAAAGAGCTCCTGCCCACCCTCCCTTTATTTTATGGGGTTGTGGTGGTGGTACAAAGGGGGAATGGGACAGGTTATGGTAGTTTTGGTGTCACGGTGGCTGTGGCGGGGGGAGGTCCTTGAAGTTGGTCATATTCACAGAGGAGGATGCTGGGAGGGCTCCATGGTTGGGGCTGGACTCCCAGTGGTGACGGATTTTAAAGGGGCCATTCAGTGGTGCTTCTGAGCTAGAGGACAACGGCTGGAAGCAAGATGGCTAACCCACTGGGGTATTTGCGGTTGTTTGGGGGCTTCAAGGACTTCCCCTCGGGGGGGTGGAGAATTGTTATTTATTATATGTTATGTTTATATGTTAATAAAAGACGGCTGCTGTGGCCGATTTATTCCAAGCCAGGTGACCGTGTGTCATTTTGGGGCATGTTGAGATGAGGTATTGGTGAGGGTTGGATACGGGGTTTGGAGTGAATAGAGGGGGGTATGGTTAAGGGTCGAACGGCGGATAACCAATACCACCGTCATGTCTATTATTGAAATACTGCCCTATGCTCTTTCACAAGAAATTACTGCAAATGATTTTAGCGTAATTATCACCCCTGCTTCAATAAAAAAAATTGGGGGGCAATTCGTATATCACACTAGTAGAAATTATTTGTTCCAAGGCGTTTGTCACTCTGTGTAGCTGAGGTAACACAGCTACTGTAAACAGCAAACAAATTCTGCACTACCTAAATGCACTATATAGAAAGGATATAATTGGTATATAACACCCCTGCCTCAATCAGTTTTTTTGGGGGACAACTGGTATATCACACCAGTAGAAATTATTTGTTCCAATAGCGTTTGTCACTCTGTGTAGCTGAGGTAACGCAGCTAAACCGCAAACAAATGCTGCACTATGTAAATGCACTATATAGAAAGGATATAATTGGTATATAACACCCCTGCCTCAATCAGTTTTTTTGGGGAGCAACTGGTAAATCAGACCAGTAGAAAGTATTTGTTCCAATAGGGTTTGTCACTCTGTGTAGCTGCAGTAACGCAGCAGAACCGCAAACAAATGCTGCACTACCTACATGCACTATATAGAAAGTATAATATTGGTTTATAACACCCCTGCCTCAATCAGTTTTTTGGGGGGGCAACTGGTAAATCACACCAGTAGAAATTATATGTTCCAATAGCGTTTGGCACTCTGTGTGGCTGCAGTATCACAGCAGAACCGCACACAACTGCTGCACAATACAATTGCACTATAATATACTTTCTATGTTAGAAAGTATATTATAAGTATATTACAGCCCTCAGTATGTCACACCTATCGATAGCACACCTATACCAGTCCTTAAAAGTACTTTTGTGGACCTATTAGCTAGCGTTTGTGTCCCTAACAGTCTGTCCCTGCTCCACACAGCAACCTCTACCTACACTGGCAAAAGACTGAATATAAAATGGCGTCCAGATCAGGTTTATTTATAAGGTAGGGGGTATGTCCATGTGCTGAAACGTCTCAATTGGCTGTCCTGTACCACCTGATGGATGTGTCATGGGTCAAAGTTCTTGACATTGTAAAAGAATATGGCGGGTGCAAATTTCGCCATATGTTCGCCTGTTCGGCGAACAGCGAACGAGCAAAGTTTGCCGCGAAACAACCGCCGGGCGAACCGCAAGGCCATCTTTGTTTGCAACCTGCTCCTACAGTAGCTTCATACTTTCTCTTGTGGACATGTACCTCCCAGTAATACATACTGGATGTGAGGTCTGTGTGGTGCTACTGTCTTCCCTTTCCAAACTGCCTTTTTGTGCTTTATTCCCCATGTCCAGCCTGTCATATGTGAAGAAGTAAAGTCAAAGAGGACTTAGGCGTCGTCACAGAAGCATGAAACCTTCAGAATCGCATACAATACCTGGTGTGTACATATATACATATATATTTGCTTTTATGTATACACCAATATAGGAACAAGAATTGGATGCAATCCTGATGGTCTCCTGCTTCTGTGACGGCTCCTAGCTATAGAAGTCCCCCTTGTCTTTTCTACTTCACATACGATTGCTAAATATCCCCAAGTGCAAGCTGGGTGAGGACGACGGCAGCAGCACAGAGAGGAGACACACATACAGTACAGACCAAAAGTTTTGGACACACCTTCTCATTCAAATAGTTTCCTTTATTTTCATGACTATGAAAATTGTAGATTCACACTGAAGGCATCAAAACTATGAATTAACACATGTGGAATTATATACATAACAAACAAGTGTGAAACAACAGAAAATATGTCATATTCTAGGTTCTTCAAAGTAGCCACCTTTTGCTTTGATTACTGCTTTGCACACTCTTGGAATTCTCTTGATGAGCTTCAAGAGGTAGTCCCCTGAAATGGTTTTCACTTCACAGGTGTGCCCTCTCAGGTTTAATAAGTGGGATTTCTTGCCTTATAAATGGGGTTGGGACCATCAGTTGCGTTGAGGAGAAGTGAGGTGGATACACAGCTGATAGTCCTACTGAATAGACTGTTAGAATTTGTATTATGGCAAGAGAAAAGCAGCTAAGTAGAAAAAAACGAATGGCCATCATTACTTTAAGAAATGAAGGTCAGTCAGTCAGCTGAAAAATTGGGAAAACTTTGAAAGTAAGGGCTATTTGACCATGAAGGAGAGTGATGGGGTGCTGCGCCAGATGACCTGGCCTCCACAGTCACCGGACCTGAACCCAATCGAGATGGTTTGGGGTGAGCTGGACCGCAGAGTAAAGGCAAAAGGGCCAACAAGTGCTAAGAATCTCTGGGCACTCCTTCAAGACCGTTGGAAGACCATTTCAGGGGACTACCTCTTGAAGCTCATCAAGAGAATGCCAAGAGTGTGCAAAGCAGTAATCAAAGCAAAAGGTGGCTACTTTGAAGAACCTAGAATATGACATATTTTCAGTTGTTTCACACTTGTTTGTTATGTATATAATTCCACATGTGTTAATTTATAGTTTTGATGCCTTCTTAGTCATGAAAATAAAGCAAACTCTTTGAATGAGAAGGTGTGTCCAAACTTTTGGTCTGTACTGTATTTAATCGCCTTAAGGGCACACTAGATGACACAATATACACAGAGAATATATACAGTGGTCTGAGGTTACAGATACAGGTGATATAGGTACAATAGGGTTAAGCAGAGCAAAAGTCAGTTACTGGGTAGTTAAAAGTTCTATGATGGTGGAATAGTCCTTGGCTGCAGTCACGTGGGGGCAGTGATGTCAGCTGGTTCCCGGTCTCTCCAAACACATTGGCACGATGTGCCCCCCTTCAGAAAAGATGCCGCCCACTGGCTTGCATGGGCTTATGACCTGTAGCTGGCCGCTCCCCTCCCCGCCTAGGGGTAGGGTCCCCTCCTCCTCCTGGTGCTGGCAGCAAATGACTCATAAAACCCCTTAGGGCTCATAGCCCCAGTCCAGAATGTCGCAGGAAGATGGTTCCGGGCCCAATTGATCCGTCTTGGTTCTGGCTACAACTAGAGCCCAATCATGGTACCGTTATTTGGTTTCTGTGGGGAGATATGTATATCTCCCCTCCCGGGCATCCTAGCTTCAAGCCAGAACTACGTGGATGTTCGGCTTTGCCCTAGGATCACAAAAACATAACTGACTTATGCCTGGGATGGATGATTCATAATTCCTTATGAAATGTAGGTGCCAACATGTCTGGGAGGTATCATTGATCCTAGGCAAGAGCTGAGACCCCCTGCTGGGGGTTTTCCTGCAGGATTAGCTTGCTTCCAAACTGGCTGGTTGAGGTGTGACATTATCCACCTGGGGCCTCCTTAAAGCCTGGACCCCTGGGGCTTTCTCCCTTGCTAGCTGACAATCAGATGGCTGGGGGGATGAGAACATATATTGCATGTACACTGACTGTGTACATGCCAAAAGGTGAATCAAATGACAATCAGGGCTGCCAGTAAATAATAATCCATATTCCTGACACCTAGTTCTATTGTTTGCATGTATAACAGTGTGCTGCCATACATATACTATAATTTACTCGAATGAACGTGTAAGAAATATTATAAAAGTTATTATTAAACATAGATTTATCAAGACTGGCGCAGATATCCCCTGCCCTGCCGTAGGATGCACTTAATTTATGATGAAGCGCAGGCCTTGTCATAAATTAAGTGCATCCTCCTGCAGTCCATGCATATAAACAGAGCTCAGAGCTGCCATCGATTTCTGACTTCATATATGCCCAAAAACTTGCATAAATGAAAATGAATTTGTTGGGGCAGATGGTCATGCCCCCCGTAAAAGCCTAGAGATGCGATAATTTAAAAAAAAATTGCAAACATACAGTTTTCCGAGATTATCTTACTGATGACCTACCCTTCCCCTACCAAGCACAGCCGCTATACAATGTATGACATGCTTGGTGAGCTGTGAGAAGGCAGCGGTGGATTGAACCTTCTCAAAACAGCTGATCGGCGGGGGTCCCAGGTGTTGAACCACCACCGATCAGATGATGATGACTTATCCAGAGGATAGGTCATCAGTAAAAACAATCCTGGAAAACCCCTTTAACATTATGGGGTTATACACAAAATTTGGGCAACTTGGTATTTTTGGAGAAGTTTTTCATCTTTTTACGGAAAGGTAATATGAGTAAAATCTAATGCTAAAAGAAGAAAGATGTGTTTTTGATATAGTTAGTGGATAGATAAGCTGGCATGTATTCATTCTACTTTTTACAGTGTATATAGATAGATACATACACTTACAGTATATATAGATACATACACTGTTATATTTTATATATACATACATTGTGATATTTTATATATTTTATATGGGGAGCACCCCTTGAAAGGAAGTAAAAGGAAAGTCCATGATGATATCTCCTAAGGAAGCTGGGGATAGGCCTTGGAGTTTTGACTACGTTATATTGCTTTTATGTCATGTAATTGGGCAGTTTTAAAATTGCTATTTTAACTGAAAAATGTTCCCTCTAACCCAGTGATTGTAACAAAATTGGATTCCTGAGGACTGGTTAAACCTAGGAGGTGAATCAAGGTGAACACCAGAAGAGCGTTGGTTCTTGGAGAAACACCAAGGAACGCACCCAAAGCATTACCAGTAGGGAAGGACAAAGGAGGAGAGCTGTGCGAAGCTGAGCTTTGTGTGGACGGTACAAGCAATATCTTACTACTAACTTTTTGACACTATAGCTCCAGGACAACTTTATATTGGTGAATGCACAGCACTGTATTATTGCAGCTGAGTGACGAGGCTCAAGAGCTGGGTTCATGCCATCACTTAATGGTGCTACCTGTCACCTGGCACCCTGCTCTAAGGGCTCATGCACACGATCGTCCGCAAAAAACAGATCCGCAAAAAATACGGATGAAATCCGTGTGCATTCCGTATTTTGCAGAACAGAACAGCTGGCCCTTTATAGAACAGTACTATCCTTGTCTGTAATGCGGACAATAATAGGAAATGTTCTATTTTTTTGCGGAACAGAAATACGGACATACGGAAAAGGAATGCACAAGGAGTAACTTCCGTTTTTTTTGCGGACCCATTGAAGTGAATGGTTCCGCATATGGTCCGCAAAAAAAAACGGAACTGACACGGAAAGAAAATACGTTCGTATGCATGAACCCTAACATTCAAGGTTGGTAATTCAGGATGATCCCAGCTGTTTAACCCCATAGATGCCGTGGTTGACTGCAGAATTTAAATGATTAGAGATAAGGAGGGAGCTTTCTCTTTCAACCCACCACTCCCCTGAGATACAATCGCCTGGGGGTTACAGTTGCCTTCAGGTCTGCTATGTACACATCAGTCATTATCTCTGTGAATTTACCTCTTTTGTGCCCCAGATGAACTGACAATGTAGATGAATAATATATCAGTGGTAATTTATTTTTCTTTTAGCTGTGACGTTTAGCACTCAGAATAACTGACACTCAAATTTTATATTGTTATGTATCAGTAATTAATTATCAGTATTTTTTTTTACGCTAATTGCACCAGTTTATGGTGGTACAGTGTGTATTGAATATTTACCTGACTTATCCAATCTTTACAAACCCCTGGAATCAGTTGCATTTTTTTTTTATATCTTGCTGTAATGTGTGATGCTCTGGAAGAACTCGCCATCCTTTCTTTATAGTTAGGAGACAGAGCTTGCACAGTAAGTTCCCATGTACATGAGCCGACACAGAATAAACTGCTTCTTCCCAACTAGGAATGAGAGAATCCAAGGTCCTTTACTTAAAGGGAACGTGTCATCAGAAAATGACTCACATTTTTATGTTCAACATATTTTTTAAGAATTTTTGATAGTTATGTTTAATTTTCCATGTCAATATCTTTATTTAAACAAAAACGATTAAATCCTGCAGTTTTCACAATGGTCACTAACCCTAATAATAAGGGCCACATCTTGGTCTGTACGGATCACTTTATTGCAGTTACCTGCTTATCCTACTTGTAATAATAAGGCGATATCACCTCTGTGTATAGATAAGACACAATAGGTGATTGTCAAAGTTTATCTCTTCTTTCTTAGTACAATGACCTCTGCACAGGTCACAGAACATGCCCAGAAAACTCTCCCATAGAAGTCACTGAGGTCCCCTCCTGTCCATGGTGTCTATGGACCATGGTGCTACCGTAAAGCAATGCTGTTAAGAACAGCTCAGGAAAGATGGCCTTCCCTATAATCATGTTCAGATAATAGAATTAAAAAAATCGAATCAGAAAATTAGAAACATTAGAAAAGATTAGAAAAAAGGATGTGTTACTATCTGCTTTTAACTTTTTCTTTAATTAGGTGACCTGCTCCCATTTACTATGGAAGAGATCATGGATTATAAATTGCGTTTATTCTATGTTCACAATATAAATGAATATATACAAATTATAATCCATAGTTTCAATGTTTGCAGACTGCTTTTGCACCTTGTGTTTGCTTTTGTATGTTCAGCCACCTGCACATTTATTTTATAAGATGTGCTCACTAAATTTGGTTTTGCATTGTGCTTATGGGGTGTAGCTGCCTCCACTTTTGTCTTGCACCCTAGCCATCCACCTGTCCTTACCTGTCTCTCCAAAGAAACCTGGACAGTAACTATAAAAGGATAGAATTGGACAGAATTGGATTGTTTTAGTTACTCGCAGAGGACTTCTTTTTAGAGCACCTTGTGGTGCCCTAGAGGTTAAGAAAAGGACTGTTCATCACCTTGGCACACCCTGGCACCATGACACCCCTGGATGTATGTTCAAATAAAGGCGCATAAGCTTTTAGCTAAACAATGATTGACTTTGAGACCTTTCCAAGCAGTAATCCTTTGGGATAAGGTAAATAGTTCAGAATGCATTATAAATGGAAGTTGTTTGTTGCTAGTATATAATATTTGAAATGGCTTTGAAAGTTCACGTACCGTACATGAGAAAGATTTCTCTTTTGTATTAGAAGCATTATGAAATTTAGATATGCAACGACTTCTGCATTGGCAGATTGTCCCATTTGACAAGTCGGCTGCTTATTCTTACTTATTCTTATAGGGGTTTTAAGAAGATAAATTCTGTAAAAAAGGTTGTAAAAGTTTAAAAATAAAAAACAAACATTACCTCCCTGACCCCCCCTTCCCCCCCCCCCCCTCCACAGCTATTCCAACACTGCTCCAGTCCCTGCTGCTCGCGACTACCTGGTCCTAGTGTGACTTACGAGTGTGGGTTACCACTGTGGCCAGTGATCGGCTAAGACATTGGCGGGGGTGGGAGGGCATCATTTGCTAAAGACCATACAGTCTTAGCAAAAACCTTGTCGTTGGAAGAGCTGGAAAATGTACTAAGAGGTGCATACCTCTTAATAAATTTGACATATCTTCTGCTGTCCATGTGCAAGATCAGAAATCTATTCCAGCCAGGAGTCCTTTCTGGTGTAATGTGCGCAGTTTTCTGGCACACATGTTGTTAAATGAATCAGACTACAGAGCTCCCGGCAGTGGCCCGACTCCTTCTGCCTACTTTTTGGAAAAATACTGAGGGTGTCAGCAAAACAGTTGCAAATCAGCACTTTTAACAAAAGTTGCATCTTTTCTATGCCACAAAACCTACACAGAAGGTTAATACATAGAACTGAAATTTCTTTAAACATCGCTTCTTGCCACATTTTTTTGTAATTTTTTGAATAATTCTAATTGTTTAATAACAACCATATTCTTGTAGGTAACATCTTCCATATTCTGTTGGACATAACAGTCCCCGTTGTATTACTGTATACTTGTTTAAAGACCATGGACACATTTCACATGGATTACTTTGCTCCAAAATGTACAAAATGTAGCAGTCTACAATCTTTATTCCTTCATGTTTAGATATTCTGATGTGCAATTTGCAACCTGCTCCTACAGTAGATTCAGACTTTTCTCTTGCGGACATGTCCCTCCCAGTAATACATACTGGATGTGAGGTCTGTGTGTCCAAGGTGCTACTGTCTTCCCTTTCCAAACTGCCTTTTTGTGCTTTATTCCCTATGTCCAGCCTGTCATATGTGAAGAAGAAAAGTCAAAGAGGACTTCTACAGTTAGGCGTCGTCACAGAAGCATGAAACCTTCAGGATCGCATACAATACCTGGTGTATACATGTGTGAAGGCTTTGGCCTGGATTTGTGGGAGGGGCTGAGGTCCGCCTCCAGCCTATTTAGGGCACCCCTCTACCTGGCTCCTGCACCGTCCGAGGTCTGAACTTGAGAGAGAGAGAGTCGCGTGTGGAGTTAACTGGAGAAGTTACTTACGAGTTGCTGTTTTTCTGAAGTTCGTTGCTTTCGGGTCCAGGATTTGGAGCATTCCGGTTCCATCCGTCCGGCTTCACCTGGTTCCTTGCGGGTCACGTTTTTGCCCGTTAAAACTGTGAGTCTTTCATACGGTACAGCACAGGGCCTCACGGCTGCCCCTGTACCAGCTCGTTTCATTTCACCATTTCCATTTCAACCATGTCACAGTTTCACTCCAAGTCACGGTTTCATGTTTGCCACCTTTTTCCGGTCATGCATGCACGCGTACCACACCGCATCCCCACTCCTAGCACTGCCAACACGTGTACCAGGTTCCCATGGCAGCCACCACGCCGTTCCCCTCCTCACCAATCATCCCACGCACTTTTCCTTCCCCTCACACCCCTCGCCAGATCAGCGGCACGCCCGCCCTCTCACTTGCACCAGATGCTCGCCGCATCCCGGTCGCTCCACACGCTCCCCCTCCACAAGCCAACACCAGTGCCGCGGTCCCCCTCTTCCCCGCCGCCGCGCCGGCCCGCGCCTCCGTCCTCCTGCCGCGCTGTCGATGGCGGCCGCCGCGTCCCGGCGCCCGGTTTGCGCATGCGCGGCGGGGGCGCTGCGCGTGCGCGGCCGTGGCGGCGCATGCGCGGTAGCCTGGCGGTCGGCACAGGTGCCGCGCGCGTGCGCTGTGTGTGGGGGTGGGGAGCCGAGGGGTGCCGCATGCACACCCCTGCACCAGCACCACAGATCCAGCTACCGCTCCCCTCCATCAGGCAGCGCATTCAGGGGGGGCGCAAGTCAATCATCACAAGAGCTTGCATCAGGGAACACACCCGCCATGCCAACATCAATGTACAATAAAAATCCACCAATATCACACCATTCAAAACGCTTCATACAATCACCAAAGAAACCCGCCATGGAAAAAATAAAAAAAATAAAGAACCCGCCATATGGTAAAAAAAAAAAAAAAAAAAACGTTTTTTAATTGTAACATCAATATCTCAGTAAAACCCGCCATGTAAAAAAAAAAAAAAAAAAAAAGGTCCGCGTTCACACCTTCCGCCACGGCACGGGGCCTCATTTCACATACCATCCACCATACCGGGTCACCGTTGCAACTCACGGCGCAATCCTCTCAGGTCATGCTAAACGTTCAGACCACAGTCAACTCTCGTCATAACACTTTCTGTCTGCCCCTCTTTTAGGCGGTCAAGCTTAGACTTATTTACGCTGCACGTATCCAGTGACTTTTTTCTTGCTACCAGGTACGTACACCTGCTCAATCGTTTATTTTTCCTACATTTCAGTCCATCCCGTTAGGGTCAGCGTGCTGGCATCAGGGGCTTCGGAATCCCACTAGATTAACCCCCTCTTGGCTTCGCCAACAGTCAGTGGTCCGCGAGGCCAACACCCCGCCTCACACGCTCGGAGGCAGCCGCCCATCGCGCCACTCGTTAGTAAGCCGCCTCGCTGTTGCATAGAGAGGGCCTCACCTGTCACTCCCTTTCCCTAGTCCTGTCTTACAAGTCACCGAGAGGCCTCACACTCCTGCCACCACGTCAGTGGCCTCATCAACCCCTCGCGCCAACTTATAGATAGAGCCTCTCAAGCCGCTCGGCAATTAGCAGGGCCTCATCTGTCACCATCCTAGGCTTAATTATTTCGCCATCCGGCATAGCTAGCTTGCCAGCACGGTCCTGTGTTTCCCCACACTAACAAACTATTCTGTTTTAGCATGTCTCTGGAAGGAATTGAGAACTTTTCCCTTCCTGGCACTCCGGCTAGATCCATCACCTTAGCCCAGGGAGACGATCTTGCCAGCCCAGCGTCCATCAGATCCTGGACAATTCCGCGTATCACGACGGAATTGAGGAGACGGCAGATCCCCTTCCCCGCCACGGCAAGGAAAGCGGAGCTTTTCCGACTACTGCGCACGTCAACCAGTAACGCGGAGGCAGGGGAAGGACCCAGCCAGTCCAGCACGGGGGATATACACGCCATGCTGGCCTCTTTGATGACGTCCATGTCCAGGGTCAACGACAGGTTAGAGAGGCTGGAGTCGGTCACCACATCCCTCTCCTTGGCAGGGCCACCACCAGCAGCGTCACCGGCACCATCCGGTTTGCCAGTGGGCGTGCCATCCATCAACCCAGATGACCAAGAAGTCAGCCCGGCGCACATGATACCGGAGCACCATCGAAAAGGGACATTCTGGAAGGTAAGGATGTGAACCTGGCCTCCCTCCTGATTGCCTCTCAAGATATTGTTGAGAACAAAACTTATGCCTACGACGATGTCTCAGTTGTGGTCAAATCTAGGGATGCCCGCCTCAATAGAAAACTGTCTATTCCAGAATTTGTGTTGGCTTTCGGCATCTACAGGGAGGTCATCTGCACGGTCTACCCTAACAGAAGGGAGGAGTTTGACCTCTACATGCACAAACTGGTGGACCTGGGCAACAAATATGGGGGGTCGGCATTCTATGACTACCATAGATCTTTTTCGGCAAAGGTGGCAGGGGCTTTCTCCCAGTACGGAGTCCGCTCCAACTGGGCAAGAATCGACACTGTCATTTTTTGCCGACACTTCGCAGGCCTGAGGACGCCAGCCTGTGTGCACTGCTCCTCCACGGCCCACACCACCAATTTCTGCCCGAACGCGGCGGACACACAAGCCCCCTCTCAAGCGGCCGGCCCCTCCCGGGTCACGGAGAAATCAAGCCGGGACAAGCTGGGGCGGCCAATCAAGTTTCTGGGCAAGTCCCAGATTTGCAACAATTTCAATGTGGGATCCTGCAATTTCAGCGGGTGTAGGTTGTTGCACATTTGTACCAATTGTTTCCGGGCACATGCCAAATCAATGTGTCCAAATAAAATGTTTTCTAAACCATATCTATCGACCATAAATATGCCGGTTTTTACAGCATTTATGGCTCAGCACCCATCCAGACATCTCACGGATTTCCTCGTGGCGGGGCTGACAGAAGGCTTCCACACGGGCATCCTGCACATGCCGACGGGCACCCTGGAATGTCCAAATCTCCTATCCGCCCAAGGCAACCCCACCACAATTGACGCCCTCATAGCCCAGGAAGTCGCAGAGGGCTTCATGCTAGGACCATTCAAGACACCCCCATTCACCACATGGTGCACCAATCCCATTGGCATCGTCACCGGGAAATCTTCCCAGAAACAGAGGCTAATCATCGATCTATCGGCACCACACGGTTCAGCCGACCCCAGTCTCAACTCCCTCATTCCGTCGGAGGAATTCTCACTCCAATACACCACTATAGATCACGCCATCACCGCCATCAGGCAAGCAGGGGTCGGAGCATGGCTCAGCAAAACCGACATCGCCAATGCGTTCAAATTGCTACCAATTCACCCGTCGCTATGGCACCTTCATGGCATCAAGTGGTCCGGAAACTATTATTTTTTCTCCCGGTTGACCTTCGGATCCAAGAGTAGCCCGGCCATTTTTGACACATTCGCGGAGGCACTATGCTGGTTGCTCTTGAACGTAGCAAGATGCCCGATGGTCTTGCATTACCTTGATGACTTTCTACTCGTGGAGGAAAACATCTCCCCTCCCGCCAGCCTCAGGGCCACCATCAAGCTGTTCGGGGAACTTGGGGTACCCATCTCCACTAAGAAAACAGAGGGGCCGGACACAGTCATCACCTTCTTGGGCATTCAGTTGGATTCTGCCTCTATGCAAGCCAGTTTGCCACTCGGGAAGATCCAGGTTATTCTCAACCACATAGACAATTACCTTCAACTCGGCAACTGCAATCGCAAGGAATTACAGTCCCTATTGGGTTCCCTGAACTTTGCCATGCGCATCATCCCCCAGGGTCGCTCGTTCATTTCACGGCTTCTGCGCCTTTTCCCCCTTTTCCTTCACGACTCTCACAGGCTGCCCCTGGATGCCCATGCCACTGCAGATCTGGGTATGTGGAGGAGATTTCTGTCCGCCTGGAACGGCAGGAGCATGTTCCTCCCTCAGCTGTCGGACTCTTCCCCATCAATCTGGTCGGATGCGGCATCCACCACAGGTTTCGCGGCCATTTTTGGGAACGATTGGCTGTGGGGTAGCTGGCCTCCTGCGGTCCAGGGTTTGGAGGGATTCTCCACTACCTCGGCTCTGTTCGAGATCTACCCCATCGTGGCGGCCGCCGTGGCGTGGGGTCATTCATGGGCAAACAGGTCGGTCCGATGCTACTCAGACAACCAGGCAACCTGCCAGATCATTAACAGGGGTCGGTCCAAATCCCTCACAATCATGAGGTTCCTGCGCAGGCTTACTTGGTTGGCAGCTTGCAACAATTTCTTCATACACTGCTTCCACGTCCCGGGAAGGTGCAATACGGCAGCTGACAATCTGTCTCGTTTCCAATTTCAGGCGTTTCTTCAGGCTCTCCCGTCAGCGTCACCCACGGCCTCCATCACCCCGTCATTTCACCAGCTCATTCTGGATTAGATGTCATCATGCGCCATAGCCAGTTATTATCCCATTCTGCACTATCAGACAACACACGCAGGTCATACAACAGAGCATTCACACTGTTTAACAAGTTCCTGTTGGAACACAACATCACGCACCCATTTGTCATGACTTCCCTGCTGGGGTTTGCTTCCTTTTGCCACCTCAAGCTCAAACTGTCATACAACACCATCAAACTCTATCTCACCGGCATTCAACATCACATGCTGATCATACACCCTAACAACATCAGTTTCATGGCCTCGCACCAGATCAAAACCATACTCAAAGGCATTCCGAAGACAGAACCCGCACGGCCGACACAGAGACTGCCCATTAACAGTCACATTTTCAAGGCATTATCCGACTTATTAGACACCAGACCTTTTGAAGCTGATACCAACTCCATCATCATAACAGCGATGTACCTGGCCTTCTACGGATTCCTGAGGCCCGGGGAATTCACCACGACCTCGGCGACCCAAACCACACATTGTCTGCTAGCCTCCCACTTGACGAAACACGGGGATCATTATATCCTAACCTTACCTCACTCCAAAAGCAGTCAGCTCTCACCCGTGGACATTCCATACTACCCTACGCAGAACAGATGATGCCCAGTCGGGGTTCTGGACGCATACAAACAGCATCACAAGTTCCTACCCTGTCAGCCACTACTTCAACTGCGTGGGTCTGCACTCACCACCACCACCTTTATGACCTATGTCAGGTCATCCCTCACTCAACTAGGCCTCAACGCATCCAACTACTCTGGGCACTCCTTTCGGATCGGGGCCGCGTCCACGGCCTCCAGTGCCAACATCCCGGCTCATGTCATTAAGAAGTTGGGGCGCTGGAAGTCATCCGCTTTCGCACGTTACATCCCCAATCCAACACGGGAGTTAAGAAACGCTTTCCAAAACATGTCGGGTTGAGCTTTCATGTATATCGAATACAATAAACTGTTTATTTCTTTTTGCCCTCTTCTTTCTCAGGCCTACCTCATCCTCGGTTTCGGCACACCACAACCGACTACGCTTATTCCCTGATTTCCTAGGTTCTTCACTGTACTACCGTAAGTGCCTCACACAAGTGTGAAGGCTTTGGCCTGGATTTGTGGGAGGGGCTGAGGTCCGCCTCCAGCCTATTTAGGGCACCCCTCTACCTGGCTCCTGCACCGTCCGAGGTCTGAACTTGACCCTCCCACCACTCCACTCATTTATAACTCATTTCTTCCACATCTCTTTCCTTGGGTGGGCCCTCTTCTTTCTCAGGCCTACCTCATCCTCGGTTTCGGCACACCACAACCGACTACGCTTATTCCCTGATTTCCTAGGTTCTTCACTGTACTACCGTAAGTGCCTCACACAAATATACATATATATTTGCTTTTATGTATTGTAGGAAGGTACAAGGGGTCGTCATTGATGGTAGGTATGTGTCACCGAGGTTCCTGGCCTCGGTGAAGTAAGAGCCAGTATTTTCATGTGTCAGCGGCAGCTAATGCTGATTGACACTTTGCTATTTAGTATGGCTGTAAATAGCTGATCCAGGACGGCTCTTACCCAGAGTAGTCAATGTGCTGGGTGGGTGACTACAGAAGCAAAATAGATTGAATTTTTAATGACTTAATGACTTACACATACATGACTTAGAAATTTGCTTAAAAAGTCAGTGCAATCATGTACATGTACAAAGCCTTCAAGCTTCAGTTTTCAAAAAAAGTTTGTATAATGCCTCTGTTTCTTTGTACAATCAAAACTGAGAAGGAACACTTATGTTTGAGCTTCCCACATTATTGTCTGTTTCAGCTAAACAGTTAGATGCATTTCACTGAGAAGCAGTGGCCATCTTTCAGCAATGTACTACTGTGACATCCTATTCCTTATCCCCACAGTTTTTTTTTCAGCTCCGAAGCTCACAGAACAGATAAGGAGGAATACATCGCACTCACAGAAAAGCAGGAGGTTCCTCTGATGTTCAGAAGGAGGTTTTTTATCTGACTATCTATCTCAGCTAGCTCTGACACACAGGCAGTGGACTGAAACTTAGGTGGAAGTGAGAACCCTAGTGGCCATGACTTTACACCCATGGATGCAGGCAGAATTTTTAAATGAAGTGATTTAAAAAAATGTTTGGTCTAATTTCGTATCCACCTTTCCATTGATTTTAATGAAAAAGGTGCCTTAAAGAAGTTTTATTACTAGAAATCAAGCTTCCCCATTCCAGATTCACAAATTGCAGCTGGATTTGAAAAAAGAACAACATATTAAAGGAGTTTTACAGACCTTGAATACTCATGATCTGTCCTTAGGCATGAACCTCTCTAGTCAGTGGAAGCTGAGCTGCAGTAACCCAGTATGGCCACTACACTGTGCACAGTTGTCGGCTTCCTGCCCCACTATGTTTGTTTCAGTCCGGAGATGATCATGGGGGTTATGTGTGTTGGACACACTAAATCAAATATATTGATTACTTGCCACAGTTTTATGGGTTTCATTTTTAAAGTGTTCCCTATGCATTAAAAATGACATGTTAACCTCACTCTGCGGGTTGGTACGATTACAGCGATAGCACATTTATTTTTAGATTTTCTTGTGTTTTAATACTTTCAAAAGAAAAAAAACTTTGAACAATTTTTTTATTTTCTTTGCATCCCCTTATTTTTGTATTTACACAGACTGCCATCAATTACCATTATAGCCTATGAGAGGCAGGGATTAATAGTAACTTTACAATTTCAGGCCTTGGAGCACTGAGAAGGCCCGAGGCTGCCATATCAATCGAACAGCTCCCGCTAATGGTAATTGACCTCTGAGATGCCATGGGCATCTGAGGGGTTATAAGTTCATGATTGGCATTGTTAGTGATCACGGATTCTGCCACCTAGTGTCTGCTGTGTAAAACAGCAGGCACTGAGCAGCTATGGTGCTCCGTTTTGCTGACCAATTAGTAAAACATTAGTAAAAAATGTGGGATGGGCACTCATATGGAAATATAGGACACTGTTTATTTCTAAAACATATAATACAATAAAATTACAATAATAAAACAATCTAATATAACACAATATACTTATTCTCGCTATTTGCGAATGTATTCGTTTGGGCAAGGGTTGGTAACCCCAAAATTTTCTCTCTGATATTCGAAAAAGTCTCAGAGAGAAAATGGCGTATGCCGCCTCCACTTGCTCAAAAAAATGATGTAATATATATTCTTCCTGTAATCCTGATAAAATGGTGGTATGTGCAGGAAAACACACCAATGGTAAAAAGGCACCAATAATGATGACCCAAATCAGTCCTATATTTGTATAAAAAAATCACACCGTTATCTTCTTAAGTCACTGGACAATTTATGCAGTTTGGTTTCAATGCAAGATATAAGCGGGGATAAATGTTCAAGAAGTGCTCCAAATAATTGATACTTTTTATAGGATGTGTCTGGTTACTGTTTCACCAGCTATATATTATTGCGATTCATTGAAGTTGGATTGCTGACAACAGAGGTTCTTGGTGGATGGCTAATAAAGTTCATTTGTTTCTTACTTTTACCCACTATATGGGCTTACCTTCGCTTGTGCTGTTAAACCGATGGGATTTCCTAGTGAGTCTTTACTCCGTTCTGTATGCCACTGAGGAAGGGGAAAGCGTCTCCCCGAAACGCGTTTGGCGTAGAACCTTGGATATCTCGTTTTTTGATGGAACTAAGTGCACTATAAAGAAATAAAGGGAAGAAAAGGAAATCCTCTCACTTTGCAACTAAAGACCTTATTACGTCATCCACCAGCGCCTGGAAGTGAGAGCCTGCGATCTTCGCATTGGACTGAGACATTGAGATCAGTTGTGAGAAACACGTGGGACGCGAGTAACTCCACAGCCGAGACGCCGGCTTACAGAACGGAGAAAAGACTCACTAGGAAATCCCATCGGTTTAACAGCACAAGCGAAGGTAAGCCCATATAGTGGGTAAAAGTATTAGGAGGCGTTGCATTAAGACAGTGGAAAGTGAAACAAATGAACTTTATTAGCCATCCACCAAGACCCTCTGTTGTCAGCAATCCAACTTCAATGAATCACAATAATATATAGCTGGCGTAACAGTAACCAGACACATCCTATAAAAAGTATCAATTATTTGGAGCGCTTCTTGAACATTTATCCCCGCTTATATCTTGCATTGAAACAAAACTGCATAAATTGTCCAGTGACTTAAGAAGATAACAGTGTGATTTTTTTATACAAATATAGGACTGATTTGGGTCATCATTATTGGTGCCTTTTTACCATTGGTGTGTTTTCCTGCACATACCACCATTTTATCAGGATTACAGGAAGAATATATATTACATCATTTTTTTGAGCAAGTGGAGGCGGCATACGCCATTTTCTCTCTGAGACTTTTTCGAATATCAGAGAGAAAATTTTGGGGTTACCAACCCTTGCCCAAACGAATACATTCGCAAATAGCGAGAATAAGTATATTGTGTTATATTAGATTGTTTTATTATTGTAATTTTATTGTATTATATGTTTTAGAAATAAACAGTGTCCTATATTTCCATATATGACTGCCCATCCCACATTTTTTACTAATTTTTTCCTATTGTGAGGGGTGTCTCACTTTTGGTTTGGAGCACCTATCCTGAAAGAACAGAGGTGAGCGGATCTTTTTTCTCTAGTCTTACCAATTAGTAAAACATGCTGCTTTCTTGATTTGAAAAGGGTTTGTACAGAAAAGAAAAAAATGGTTCCTTTTTACCAGAACCTCTCTATGGCATGTGTTTGACATTATGGCTCAGTTCCACTGAAGTTAATGGGGATGAACTGCAATATGATACACAACCTGTGAACAGGGATGGCACTGTTTAGAGAGGAAAATAGCTATGCTTTTCTAATCCTGTACAATCCCTTTAACCCCTTAAGGACCACTAACAGTCGGACCCCTGCTGCATATGCCAGCATTGGTGAAAACACCGATGCCGGCATATTAACCCCTTGTATGCCGCGGTCAAAGTTGACCGAAACATGCACAGGGTTTGCAGAGGGCCTCCGCTTACCCATCGGGTCCCCGCGCTGCAGTGACGGGGACCCGATGGCAGAGAAGGCACCCCAATGCCTTCCATAGGCATCGGGGCTTGCCTTCTACAGAAGCCTGTGAGATCCAGCCCTTAGGCTGGGTCTCACAAGCAGGCTGTCAGCATACAAGCTGACATGGTATGTATTGCAATAAAGGATATATTGTAATGCATTGCAGAGGGGATCAGACCCCCAGAAGTTGAAGTCCCAGAGTGGGACAAAATTTTTTAAATTTTTTTTAAAACATGTGTTTTCCATAATAAAAAAATAAATAACGTTTCAAGTAAAAAAAAGAAAACGCCCCATTCCCAAAATAAAACACATAAAATTGTAAAAAATTTTAGAAAAACAGACATATTTGGTATCGCCGCATCCGTAATGACCAGCTCTAAAAAAATATCACATGATCTAACCCCTCAGATGAACACCGTCAAAAAAATAAAATAAAAACTGTGCTAATAAAACCATTTTTTTGTCACCATACATCACTAAAAGTGCAACACCAAGTGATCAAAAAGGTGTATGCCCCCCAAAATAGTACCAATCTAACCGTCACCTCATCCCGCAAAAAATGAGCCCTTACCTAAGACAATGTCCCAAAGAATAAAAAAAACTATGACTCTCAGGTTATGGAGATGCTAAAACATAATTTTTTTTGTTTCCAAAAAGCCTTTATTGTGTTAAATGTAAAAATAAAATAAAAAAAAGTACACATATTAGGCATCGACGCATCCATAACAACCTGCTCTAAAAAAATACCACATAACCTAACCCCTCAGGTGAACACCATAAAAAAAATAAAAAAAACTGTGTCAAAAAACCCATTTTTGTCACCTTACATCACTAAAAGTGTAATAGCAAGCAATCAAAAAGTCATATGCACCCCAAAATAGTGCCAAAGGGCTTCCGGTTCCAGCGCCAGCATGAGCGGTCGTGCTTACTAGAGCTCCGCATCGTGCAGCTCTGTCCACCACTTGCTCATCATCGTACCAGGCCTGTTATCAAACAGGACCTGTGCTCATCAATGCCTTACATCATTACCGAGTCATATGGACTGGTTCATTGTCAACATGGGGAGCAAAACTCATCAAAAAGGACAGCAAAAGGTTGTGGGAGCAGCCCCTACAGCAAACAACATGGCGGACCCTGCCCCTCTGCCAGCTCCTGAGGACGCTCCTCCACTACCGCCTTAAGACGATTACCTAGATGGAGATGACCAAGGCGAGGAATTAAAAGTAGACTACAAAAAGTTGGCGCTTGAAGTAGCAGACAGAATACTCCCTGACTTACAGGAATTTCTTTTAACAACGGTCGCAGCGTCATTAACGCACCTACGCCAAGAAATAACAGAACATGGCCGGCGATTGGATACTACGGAGGAAACGATAAGTTCCCTGGAAGACGAATATACTGGCTTAAAGACAGATTATACAAAACTACTCCAAGATAACGAAAAGATGGGTGATAAAATAGACGGCCTGGAAAACCGCTCTTGGCGAACAACCTGAGGCTAGTTGGAGTGCCTAAGTCCATCCCTTTACAAGATCTCTTAAACATATGCGAACAAGAGCTACCTAAAGCACTTGGCCTACCCGCCATCTGCAAGGTTGAGAGAGCACACAGTGTGGGTCCGGTGTCTTCCTGCCTCCGCCATGTCCAATCTGATCCTCCATTTCATCCAGCGCTTGCACAAAAGCCCAGACAGGTCATAATGCGTTCTTTTCAGACAAAGCCTCTATACTCCGGGCCTACAAGAAACGCAACATGCCACTGGAGCTGTGGGGCCACCATGTATTACTCTTTGAGGACATTTCTGCACGAAGGTGGGAATTCTCGTCAATCTGCTCTGAACTGCACTGTGCACAGACAAAGTTTGCACTACTGTACCCTGCAACCCTGCGGATCTATAATTCAGATGGCTCTACAGAAACCTACCGCACTATTCAAGATGCGAAAACCGCAAGACCGGGTCAATCGCCGCAAGATAACAGACGACGCAGATATTCTCCGTTGAGGGACTCGACGACTGACCCGCCAGAAACTAGACCGTTACAAGATCCTAAGGAACAGAGGAAAAGATCCCGAGCCCAACCAGGCTCATGAGAGGACCATCGCCATAACTGGTGGAGTATACAGGGACACAGATTATCATTGGGTGGCGGGGATTACATAGTAACCGCCATTGATGTTATAAAGCTGAAGGGGAAACAGAGATACTGCTAAAATTACTACTTTCCAGTATCATTTAAAAAAGAGCACCGCAAGCGAATAGCTTCCTTCCATTTTGTCTGAGGTCCGAGATATTTGTCACTTAAGTGATTTCATGTTGTTATATTTATATATTTTGTTATATAGTTTAGTTGGGATTGTTATTCGGGGAACTTGTTTACATCTCCTTAACAATATTGTACACTACGATCTAACAAGCTTCTGGGGGATAAACTACCTATTTCAGCCCCTAACCATGACACAAATTATTACGTGGAATGTTAAGGGCCTACGGTCTCCCCACAAACACCTTATGGTTCTGAGACACCGTAAACGTTTAAAAGCAGACATAGCATTACTTCAGGAAACACACTTGACCAGGGCAGACTTTTCTCACATGCAGCGACTATGGGTTGGTCGTGTGCTGGGATCACCCCCTAGAGGCTCCAATGGGGGGAGCGATTCTCCTGCTCCATAAAAATCTAATCCACAAGGTGATATCTTCCTCGGAGGATCAGGAGGGAAGACTACTACATGTTCACCAAATGACACCAATTCAGAATTTTTTGAGGACCTGAGAATCGGGCTACTTAAAGACCCAGTACCTCTCCAAATAGTTGCGGGTGATATGAATACGGTGATGATCCATGAGGATCGCCGTAGTTCCCTAGGTCGACAAATAATACCCAGACATAAAAAATTGTCCTCTGAAGCCGGTTTACATGACTCAAGGCGTCAGTTCCACCCGGAGGGAAGAGAATTCACCCATTTCTCAGCAGCACATGATTCCTGGTCAAGCCTAGACTACTTTTTTGTGACAGAGAGCATTCTTCAAAAAATGCTCTCTATAGGCATAGATGACCTAGTCATCTCTGATCATTCCCCAGTACCTATGGACATTTCAGATAGTATCCCAAGAGGGACAGACTTCATTTGGAAATTTCCATCTGATTTGGTTAAAAATGAAAATTTCTCAGAAATGCTAAAACATTGGTGGGGGAATACTGGGATACTAATTTACCCTCCTGCGAGCCACAATTGGTCTGGAGAGCGGGTAAAGCAGTGAAACGGGGAAAGATCCTGGCATACACAAGGGGGCTAAAAAAAAATAACACTCAAGAAACTAAAAGAACTAACTAACACTCTCAGGGATTCTAATACTGAATTTCAATTGCGCCCATCTGCTCGATCTAAACAAAAATGGATCAAAACTAAAGCAGAATATGATAGATGGCACAGACAAAAAGAGGAATTAGATGGGACATGGAGGGAAGCTCGTCTATTCAGATCGTGTAAACTCTTGGCGTCTTTAGCAAAGGGGATGAAATCCCCTTCATTAATCTCTTCATTAAAAAATACACAAGGTATACTCTGCCATCAACTTAAAGAAATAATTGAGATACTATGAGATTATTATAAAAACCTTTATACAATGCCGAAAGAGGGTTTTAGAGCGGGTAAATAATGGCTAGAAAGTCTCTCAATGCCCCGAGTCACACCTGAAGATCTGACATCCCTGAATCAACCCATCACTGTGGAAGAAGTGCAGAGGGTAATCCGCCAATCTGGAAATGGAAAAGCTCCTGGACCAGACGGCTATACGAATGAGTTCTATAGAATGTTGGCCCCAAAAATCTCTCCAGCGCTTACATCCTTATACAGCCAAATACTACAAGGCCAACCAATACCACCAGACATGAACACAGCATATATCAAAGTACTCTCAAAACCGGGCAAAGTACTTTGGCATCATCTTATCGGCTTTCTTTCCTAAACTTATAACATCCCACCAAGTTGGCTTTATACAAGGTAGAGCAGCGGTTTATAATATACGCAAGGTACTGGCTGTGCTTGATGAGATCAAACTACGTCCCCTCCTCCACCCATTTCCAGCTCTCCTCGCCATAGATGCGGACAAAGCACTTGATAATGTGAGCTGGGGATGGCTGAATGAGGTATTAGACATCATGGGCTTCACAGGTCAATTTAGAACATATATTACATCCCTCTATTGCCCCTTCCCCCTTAGCTAGGATCTCCACTCCAAGCCACCTGTCACAAGCTTTTAGCTTACAAAAAGGCACTAGAGAGGGATGTCCCCTTTCGCCATTATTATTCAACCTAGCCACTTTCTAAAGCAATAACTCTAAACATATCGAGGGTATTGCCATTGGCAAACAGGTGCTCAAACACGCTTTATTTGCTAATGATCTGTTGTTGATTCTAGCAAATCCCCATCCAGCTTTATTCAAACTTATCTCCCAGTTTGGCTCAATGTCAATATCAGGTTTTAAAGTGAACTGTCCAAATGGGAACTACTTGACCTGTCGACCGGTCACCATAGCGACCCAAAGTATCAAATACTTGGGAATTCGAATAGGAAGGACCCCAGAATCCCTATATACACTAAATTACCCCCCATTATTTAAAAAATATTCTCAGAACTTAAATCCTGGTCTAACCAGCTTGTTTCTTTCCTGGGAAGATGTCACTTACTGAAAATGATGGGTTTTAGTAAACTCTTATATCCCATGCAAACCTTACCAATCATATTGAAACATGCTGATATCCAGTTACTCCTAAAGGCTTTCCGATCATTTGTTTGGCAGTCCAGACGATGCAGAATATCTTTAACTACGTTGACCAGGCACAGAAGCAGAGGTGGCATGGAGCTTCCTGATATCAGAACCTATAACCTGGCAAGTTTACTGAGACATGCTCTGGACTGGATAAATAAATCCTCATACTACTCAGTACTATCCATTGAAAAAGAAATGGCTAGACCCTGGAGCTTAAATGCTATCCTACATACTAAATACGCAGTCAAACCTGGCCAGATAAAACACAGTGTATTGCTACAAGACACAATAGCTGCATGGAAAGTGGTCAGAAGGCTATATAATCTCCCATTTTTATTATCTAAAAGAATGGCGATATGGAAACATCTGGAATTCCATGCAACCTCTATAAACAAACAGTTTCAGAAATGGCCAGAGAAAGGTATACTATAGATGAAGTTAGGCACATCTGGAACCAGACAGAGCGGAGATTCTACACGTTTCAGGAAATGCAAAATCTATATCATTTGCAGATCATTTCCTGGCATACAATCAACTTATGCCATTTTTACGCCCCAGAGTGAAAAATTTGTCACCAGAATTCTCTGCCAACGCCTTTGAGCCTTTCCTAAGCTCTCCTAGAATCAAAAAAGACTTGGTGACAATATATGGCTCTCTGAGGGAGTTAAGGTCTAGGAAAGGAGATCCTTCCTTGTTTAAGACATGGCTTAAAGATTTCCCAGACCTAAATTTCCCAAACCAATTATTGGAGGGATAGGCCCTAGTTCAAAAAATTGTGAGCAGTGAGGTTTGGAGGGAGACGTATTTTAGAATAATACATAGGGCTATATATGGTTTCCATGCTTCATGTGATCCTAATAAGATAGTTGAGGGCAGAAAAACACACTGTCCCAAATGCCAGGTACCTAACACAGATCTAACTCATGGGCTTTGGTCCTGCCCGAGGGTGCAAATCTTCTGGCAGTCCTTCCTATCCCTGATGGAAACAAAATGTCACATAAAACTCCCAATGGATCCAGCGACTCTTCTGTTTGTACAGGGAGAGGTAAAACTAAGATTGCAGCAGCATTCCATGTAATTATCCTGGAAGCTAAATTATGTCTCCTAACCTACTGGCTCAAACCAGATACCCAGCCGCTGAAGGAGATTATCCATCAGACGACAAAGTGCCTTACGCTAGAGCGCATTGAGACAAAGTGTCGCAGATTGACATTAACAACCTCCTTCTTTAGAAAATGGAGAGAATTTATGGTAGCCTTCTTCACTGAATCAGAAATATTGGCGACTATCCACCCATTTCTTCATACTGAGTGGTATGCCAAGTTGGGGGCATCAGACCCATGGTACAAGATACACACAAAACAGGAAAATAAATAACTCAATTAACAAACAAATTTTAAATATTTTATTTTATTTAGGTTGATGGATAGAATCCACAAGATTACATTTCTTATACGTCTTTACACCTTTTACATTTGTCTCTACACCTGAGAAGAAGGGGGGATGAGGGGGGGGTGGAGGGAGGGATTTAGAGGGGTATGTTATGTTCTAATGATATATTGTATGACAAAAACTGTGTTGTATGATTGTATACCATTATAAGACAAAAAACTAAATAAAAAGATGGTTTATAAAAATAAAAAAATAGTGCCAATCAAACCGTCATCTCATCCCGCAAAAATGATACCCTACCTAAAACAATCGCCCCCAAAAAAACAAAAAACTTTGGCTCTCAGACTATGGAGACACTAAAACATAATTTGTTTTGTTTAAAAAATGCTGTTATTGTGTAAAACTTAAATAAAATAAAAAAAGTATACATGTTATGTATTGCCGCGTCCGTAACCACCTGCTCTATAAAAATATCACATGACCTAACCCCTGAGGTGAACACCGTAAAAAATAAAAATGGTGTCAAAAAAGCAATTTTTTGTCACCATGCATCACAAAAAGTGTAATAGCAAGCAATTAAAAAGTCATATGCACCCCAAAATAGTGCTGATCAAACCGTCATCTCATCCTGCAAAAATGATACCCTACCTAAGACAATCACCAAAAAATAAAAAAAATATTGCACTCATACCATGAAGACACTAAAACATGATTTTTTTTTGTTTAAAAAATATTATTGTGCAAAACTTAAAGGGTTGCTGTCATCAGAAAAATCGTTATGTAGCTGGCTGACATTAGCGATGTGCTAATGTCAGCAGAACATTACTGTATGACATATCTCCCTGCCTGCCACCGTTCGCGCTAAATAATTACTTTTATAATATGCAAATGAGCCTCTAGGTGCCAGTGGGGCGTTGCTGCAGCACCTAGAGGCTCCGTCCTCTCACCTTTGGCACGCCCTTGTAAAGGTGATTGACATCCTCTGTCTCCTCCATACCCAGCAAATCCCACGTCTGCGCCATCCATTTTAGTAGTAGGCGCAGGTGCAGTGAGTGAAGGACTCTCACCTGCTGCCGTCCTTCACTCACTGCGCCTGCACCTAATACTAAAGTGGACTGCGCGGGATTTGCGGGGCACAGAGGAGACAGAGGATGTCAATCACCTTTACAAGGGCGTGCCAAATGGTGAGAGGATGGATGCTCTAGGTACTGCAGCAACGCCCCACTAGCACCTAGAGGCTCATTTGCACATTATAAAAGTCATTATTTTGCGCGAACGGTGGCAGGCAGGGAGATATAAGTCATACAGTAATGTTCTGCTGACATTAGCACATCGCTAATGTCAGCCAGCTACATAACGATTTTTCTGATGACAGAAACCCTTTAAATGAATTTTAAAAAAGTATACATATTAGGTATTGCCACGTCCATGACGACCTGCTCTATAAAAATATCACATGACCTAACTCCTCAGATGAACACCGTAATTTTTTTAAATAAAAACAGTGTAAAAAAAGCCACCTTACATCACAAAAAGTGTAATATCAAGCGATCAAAAAGTCATACGCACCACCAAAACCCCCCAATCAAACCGTCATCTTATCTCGCAAAAAATGAGCCCCTATATAAGACAGTCACCCAAAAAAAAAAAAAAGCTATGGCTTTCAGAATATGGAGACAGAAATTTTTTTTTTTTTTCAAAAATGCTTTATTATGTAAAACTGCGGACAAGAATAGGACATGCTCTATCTTTTTTGCGGGGCCATGGAAAGGAGCAACTGATGCAGACAGCACACCGTGTGCTGTCCACATCTTTTGCGGCCCCATTGAAATGAATGGGTCCGCACCCGTTCCGCAAATTTGCGGAGCGGATGCGGATCCACTTATACGGTCGTGTGAATATACCCTTATTCTCGTGGGTGTTTAAGTTGGCTCCAAAGGTGTTTAACAGAAGCTTACTAACCTCCTGCATTGAGAAAATATGCTTGCTCTGTATTTAGATGTTTGAGGCAGTCAAAACATGTCTGCAAAAATCTGCTGTGTGTGAAATATACTGTACATTTAAGAAATCAACGAAGCAATAGGACATAGGATCTGTGTCTTCCTTTAGTGGTGGCTATTGACAACCAGAAAGTTATCATGTAATGTTATATCATATCAATCCAGGAGATCTGAAGATCTACCACTTATAAGGAGAACGGAGGAGGTACTTCTCAGAATACAAAACAGTTTCCCTATGGCAAGTTGCTTCCTTTTGGAGGAAAAATTGCTCCCTTGAATCGCCCCATGTACTTTTCTTGAGAGATAATTAAGTAAATGGCACAATAATAGGGTTCACCAGTAACAGGCATGATAATTGTGACTATGGACTTCTTCAAATTATTGTGCAACATGTCCAGTCATGAAGAGCAAGTCTGTTGATCTCAGGTTTGTTATGGCTGGGGGAAATCACTCCTTGACAAGGAACATTTGATGTTCAGGGCTCTTTATTAGTTCTCAGCCTACCTTCCTCAGAACAGATATAACTAAGCTATTGCTATACGTTACAATGTACATGCTGCCAGATATATAGCATCGGTGCAAGTGCCTTCTCTATACATTTCTGTGCTCACAATGCAGGAATCAGAGCCCAGCTTCTATGCCCCCTCCCGTTGGCATCAGTTAAATTGGCAGCAGAGACTCCACACACCCAGTGCCACATGATTGAGGGTGGGGCAAGGACTGGGTATATAAAGTGCACAAACTATGTTTTATCACAGTTGTGCAGTAAAGGATACACTGCACTATGGCGCTCAAGGCAGATTGCCGCATTACGCTGAATGATGGGCATAAGATACCAGTTATTGGATTCGGCACCTTTGCCCCGCCATCGGTAAGTAATGTTAGGCTATGGAAATGTTAGGTTAGGTAATGCAAGGAGTGATGCCACTGTCACATCTGCATATTTGCAAGCTTGGTGGTTAGGTGCTTCTAGGCATGGGTGGCACTGCTGGCATGCCACTCTCTTGGACAATAAACCATAGCGCAGATAGGCATTGATATGAACTGCCAAATTGCCAGTGCCAAATCTCAGCGTGACGATGCAACAGTTTGCAGCAATGGGCAATCACCGGTCACGATGGGATTCATGTTACCACTAAAGTCAGTGATTGCTTGCCAATCATGATGTGGCATCAGTGTGGGTGGCATATTAGCGCATAACAGAGACAGACACAAGGTTTTATTTAGTAGTTTTAAGCCTCAATTTCTAAAAAAAATGTGTATGAGCAAACATCTCCTGCTGCTAGTTCACTAAATGTTGCCATTGTTCTAAGGACCCAATTTTTTCCTCAATTTGGTATTTTTGAATATTGCTATTATGAAAGACAATGGTTCTGGTTCATCTGTGATCAACTATAATCTAAACTATTACTATTATATATACGGTAATAATATTACAGGCTATAGCTACTAGAGAGGGGTCGTTGATCCAGGGAGTAAGGCCTTATTCACACGTCCGTTGTTTCTTCCCTGATCTGTTCCGTTTTTTGCGGAACAGATCTGGACCCATTCATTTTCAATGGGTCCTGAAAAAAAACGGACAGCTCAATGTCTGATTTTTTTTCAGGACCCATTGAAAATGAATGGGACCAGATCTGGTTCAGATCTGTTCCGCAAAAAACGGAACAGATCAGGAAAGAAACAACGGACGTGTGAATAAGGCCTTATTCTGATTGTCTGATTGGAGTCGGGAAGGAATTTTTTATTCCCCTAAAGTGAGGAAAATTGGCTTCTACCTCACAGGTTTTTTTTGCCTTCCTCTGGATCAACTTGCAGGATAACAGGCCGAACTGGATGGACAGATGTATTTTTTCAGCCTTATGTACTATGTTACTATTACATGTTCTCATATGCACTTTATCTGCTCTGGCCAGTAGATGACAGCGTACAATGGGGGACCCTTGTTTTCAGCAATAAGAAGTTTATTTTATCTGACGATGGAGTAGAAAGACACATATAGAGGTTACTTTTAACGTTGTGTTTTTTTAACACTAGAATGATCCTGATTGTATCTTATTCTGCACAGGTCCCCAAAGAACAGGCTGAGGCGAGCACCAAGGTGGCCATTGAGGTTGGATACCGCCTCATCGACAACGCATTTGTCTACAAGAATGAGGCTGAAGTTGGAAAAGCCATTAAAGGAAAGGTTGCTGATAAGACAGTGAAGAGAGAAGACATTTTTTACATCGGGAAGGTAACCATGGTTTTCTCATTTGTACCTATAAAACTGGCTGACCTGTTACATGAGCACTTGGCAGATAAAGGCATCTGTGTTGGTCCCATGTTCATATATGAACATGGGTCCAATAAAGATGCCTTCAGCTGCCAAGTGCTCATGTAACAGGTCAGCCAGTTTCATAGGTACAAATCTCCTGACACCCTTTAAGCTCGCACCATTCCAAATAATGTCGTTTCACCTGGATCTAATTTCCAGGTCTACTGGTTGGCGACGCGCATTCATTTTTAATTTATTTCTGCAGCTCTGGAATAATAGCCATGCTCGTGAGAAAGTCCGACCCGCCCTGGAACAATCTCTGAAGGATTTGGGGCTGGATTACATGGATCTCTTCCTTATCCACACCCCCATGGGGTTTAAGGTCTGTCCAACTGTGAATTATGTAATAGTTTATGTATTTTATAATTTTGTTTTTAAATTTAATATTTAGTTTTAATTCACATTTGTATTGTACACAACAGGAAGAATAGCACTGCATTCAACTGTATTCTTCCCATGAAAACAATGAGGCACACTGTTAGTCAATGTGTAGCGCTAGGTGGTGGTATCTGCGATACAATGGATCCAGCAGATCACTGGAACTTTCACAAGTAGGGAGTTGTGAGGCCTAGATGCAGCTCTGGTTGTGACTAGAGAAGGGGGCGTGATATAAGGGTCCATATATAAGGGTCCGCAAATTGCGGATCCGCAAAACACGGACACCTGCAATGTGCGATCCGCAATTTGCGGATCCGCACATCACAGACACTATAATAGAAAATGCCTTTTCTGGTCCGCAATTGCGGACAAGAATAGGACATGTTCTGTTTTTTCCAGGAACGAAATTGCAGATCCCGAAAAAACTGATGCGGATCCAGGAAATGTGGATTTGCATCCGTTCCAGCCCCATTGAAAGTGAATGGGTCCGCAAATTGCGGAACGAATGCGGACCCAAATTACGGACGTGTGAATGGACCCTAATACTGATACTTTGTTTTATTTCTCCTCCAGCCTGGGGATGATCCCTTTCCCAAGGATGAACATGGAAAACTGATTTTTCACCACACAGATATTCGGGAAACCTGGAAGGTAATTTATGAGAGATGGATTTATAAAGGTAGCTCTAGGCAAATTTACCTATAAATGAACTCTCCCCTGACAAGATTTGTTGAGTTTAGACCATGGCTATGTAAAGGTTTATTCACATGTCGTATTGAGGTTTTTGGCATGTTTTTATTATCAAACTATGGTATAAAGTATGTCCTTCATAACATAACGATCTAACAAGACGCCTCCTTAGTAGCCAGAGAAGAGAGCCACTAAAAATCGCAGCTCTCACTCTACCATTTATTTAAAGGGCATCTGTCGGCAGGATTAATCCTATAAAACATGATCAAAACCATACCTTTCTTTTCCCATCCATTGAAGCATTTAGGAGAAATCTGTATTTTAAACAATATGCAAATTTGGGTTTAAGTGCACTGAGAGCAGGCTGCAGCCACTCGGTGCACCTTAGCTCTTCTGGTCAGCTTTCCTGCTCACTCCCTTCTCCACTTGATCGACAGGGCCAGGCATCCAATTCATCACCTTTCCTTGTGGAAACACTAAGCACCAGCTAAGGTGTGCACTGAGTAACTAAAGCCCGCCTTTGATGCACTTAGACCCTAATTTGCATATTTAAAGAGGACCTTTCACTAGAATAAAACATCTAAACTAACTATACAGACGTGTAGAGCGGCGCCCAGGGATCCCCCTGCACTTACTGTTATACCTGGGCGCCGCTCCGTTCGCCCGGTATAGCCTCCGGTATCTTCATACTTAGGCTCCACCCAGGGGAACTTGCCGGCGTCTCATTCTCCCATGCTGTAGCGCTGGCCAATCGCAGCGCTCAGCTCATAGCCTGAGAGGCTTTTTTTTCTCTCAGGCTATGAGCTGAGCGCTCTGATTGGCCAGCGCTACAGCATAGGAGAAAGAGACGCCGGCAGGTTTCCCTGGGTGGAGCCTAACTATGAAGATACCGGAGGCTATACCGGGCGAACGGAGCGGCGCCCGGGTATAACAGTAAGTGCAGGGGGATCCCTGGGCGCCGCTCTACACGTCTGTATAGTTAGTTTAGATGTTTTATTCTAGTGAAAGGTCCTGTTTAAAACATTGATTTCTTCTAAATTCTGCAACTGATTGGAGGATGCTGTACTTTCAATCACAACTTATGATCGCCTGTGTAGGACTGACAAAATGGTCTATTTCTAGGCTCTGGAAGCATGCAAAGATGCTGGGCTTGTCAAATCCATTGGGGTCTCAAATTTTAACCACAAACAATTGGAGAAGATTCTCCACATGAAAGGACTGAAGTACAAACCAGTATGCAATGAGGTATCTATGATATGTTTTCCTTTAATATCAAAGCCCCCAACCCTGTTAATGCAAGATGCAAATTGTTCTCTTGTATTCATGCCTCAGCTCCTTAGAAAGCTGGTTATAACCCTTTCTGTAATGACTGTCGTACTGCTTGACGAGAGGTTGGATTCATCTTTCTACAGGTGGAATGTCACATATACCATAACCAGAGCAAACTACGGGAGTTTTGCAAAACTCATGACATTGTGGTTATCGGATATGCAGTCCTGGGGTCCAGCAGAGACGAGAACTGGTAAGGACAAGTATATTGACTTAGTATATGTGATGATATAGAAGAAATAGAAGATATAATGGAACTCGGGGGCCCTTAAAGAGGACTTGTCACCACAAAATGCAATGTAATCTAAAAGAACCATGCTATAGAGCAGGAGGAGCTGAGCAGGTTGTAGGAAAAGATTCAGTAAAACCTATAATTTACATATTTGCTTCTTTCACCTCCTGTGACCAGCTATTAGTACAAGGAGGATAGGTTATCAGTGACTGACCGCTATCTCACTATGCACACTTATACACACAATGCCAGCAATGACTGATAACCTCTCCCTCATGTACCGATACTCAGGAGGTGAAAAAAGCAAAGATATAAATGTATAAATTACAGGTTTTATTGAATCTTTTCCTATACATTGTATATCAATCTGCTCAGCTTCTCCTGCTCTATAACACAGTGCTGTCAGATTGCATCGCATTTTGTGGTGACAGGTCCTCTTTAAGTTGACACTTGTGCTAAAAATAGAAAAAGGCATAAGCATATATTGTAACTTGTAACTGATCATTCTATAATACTGCTCCTATGTATTTCATGCTCCAATGCGCTCCCTTGCCCTGTGCTAGATCGCGCAGAGCAAGGGCTCTTTTGTTTACAATAACACACTGCCGGGCCGGAAGCTTACACTCAGCAGTGTGTTCGGTGACGTCACTGCCTCTAATGGGCGTGCTTTAGCGCTGCCCTAGTCATTTTACTGGCTAGGGCAGCGCTAATGCCCGCCCATCAGTGACGGTGACGTCACCGGGCTTCCTGGCAGCCCATGGAGACGGACTCTCCATGGGCTGCCAGGAAGCCCGGTGACGTCACCGTCACCATCACTGATGGGCGGGCATTAGCGCTGCCCTAGCCAGTAAAATGACTAGGGCAGCGCTAAAGCACGCCCATTAGAGGCAGTGACGTCACCGAACACACTGCTGGGTGTAAGCTTCCGGCCCGGCAGTGTGTTATTGTAAACGAAAGAGCCCTTGCTCTGCGCGATCTAGCACAGGGCAAGGGAGCGCATTGGAGCATGAAATACATAGGAGCAGTATTATAGAATGATCAGTTACAAGTTACAATATATGCTTATGCCTTTTTCTATTTTTAGCAAAGTTTCGGTTGGTCACCGAAACTCCTGAAAATGCCTTTGCCCTGCGCGATTTAGCACAGGGCAAAGGAGAGCATCAGAGCATGAACTGCTCCGATGCTCGTCAGGGGGGCTGCCTGTGTGAAAATGGAGGTATGTCCGCGTTCAGCTCTGAACCTGGACAACCCCTTTAACTTTACCCCTTAACTTTAAGTTTTTAAAAGATAATAAATGTTGAATATTGCTGTTTCTGTCTCACAGGGTTGAGGATCGGGATGCTCCCAAAGTGCTTGAAGACCCTGTTTTAAACACAATAGCTAAAAATCTGAAACGCACCCCAGCGCAGGTGGCCATACGATATCTGCTACAGAAGGACATGGTTGTCCTTGCAAAAAGCTTCAACGCTGAGAGGATCAAGGAGAACTTCCAGGTAAATAAGGCAAAACATATTAATGCTTTATATATTATTTCTTCAGTTTTATGGAATTCTTAATTACCCCCTTACAAAGGTTGTTTTGAACTAGCCCTAGGATTGTGTTGTACCTCATCTGCTCCACATCGCTCCTTTCCAGCGCCCTAGCTCCATTGCACAATTTGCCGGTCCCTGGCCTGTAAACGTCTGGACAGTGTCACGTGTGCCATTACAGCCAATGCCTGGCCTCACTGGTAATATATCCCCACATAGCATGTCACTGCTGGACTGGGGTGTAGCTAAAGGCTCATGTGCTGCTTGGGGACATGCCAGTACTGAGTCATAGGCTCACGCTACCCCGTTCAGAAGTTTACAGACCAGGGACCGAGTAATTGAGGAACGGGGCCAAGGCACCAGAAAGGAGTGGTCGGGAGCAGGTAAGTATACATTTTTCATTAGGTACAAGCTAATTCTGGGACTAGTTAAAAAATGAGCATAAGGCTGGACAACAACCCCTTTATAGATGTGGCTAATTCTAGCCATCAGATCGCAGCTTATTTCTATGTTTTTACCTGACTGCATTCCAAAAGCCAATTGATTGAATACCAAATATCTACTTGCTTTTTATATTTTTGCTAAGTTTGGATTAAGGATGAACAAATTGAATCTAAACTAACCAGATTTATAACAAATTTGTCAGACAAATCTGTACATTTTTTTATTTGTTTTGGACAAATGGCATAAAACAGCACACAGAGTCATTTTAACGTCCATGTTGGTGGGCAACATCACAAGGGAGGAAGAAGAGGGATGGCCACACGATACACTAGAGTGGGAGTGAGGGCATTCTGCATTGTAATTGCAACCTGGAAGGATGTTATGCTGTGGCTCTGTCTGCCAAACAGCAATTGCAGACACAAGTCACTGATAAACTGTGATAGGGACAGTATAAGAAGATTATAGGGATACAATAGGAGATATATTTGGGGTATATTAAGGGGTGTAATCAGGAAAAGAGAGTGAGGGAGTTAGAAATGGTCACTATCAGGTGTATATTGGTAGGCTACTGTCAGCTCAGGTTCTGACAACTAGTGCTACATTACGGATTCCTGCCAAAACAGGCATTTTTGTTAGTTTCTTTCCACACTTCTACACAAATTGCTACTGAGAAATTGCCCTTTTTTCTAGAAACCAATTTCTATCTACCATATTTAATTATGCATCTTAGTAAATTAGAGCCATGTTACAGAACACATGGTACATTGCCGCAAGATAACAGGTAGATCCAGCGGCAAACACATTTCACATCAGTATGTTTATCACCAATGCAATAAATTGTATTGTCACACCTGAGTTTTAGTGACGGGCTAGTATCACTGCATCTGAGAGTGTAGTTCAAACATGTTTCACTGCAAAAATTGCATTACCATTGTAAATTCCTATTACCAGTGTGTTTGTGAAAGGGTAGGGTTTAAGGACATAAAATTGCACCTCAATCTTTAAATGACATAAACACATACCAAAATGTGACTTATAGTCTTCATAATAAAATGTCTGGGAAATGGAAGAGTACAAAACAATAGACCCATGGCATGTCCACCACAAAATCAGAATGTGGGTAGCAGCACAAGCCATCCATCCAATAGTAGTAGTAGTCGGCTACAGTTCTCCCTGGCTTCTGAAAGGCATAACATTATTTGTGAGGACAAAGAGGATGAGATTGTGGACTAGATGGCTCACGATTCCTCTCAGTCATATCGGGATGTGGAAGTCT
The DNA here is from genome assembly GCF_905171765.1 of Bufo bufo. Lineage (NCBI taxonomy): Eukaryota > Metazoa > Chordata > Amphibia > Anura > Bufonidae > Bufo > Bufo bufo. The sequence goes on along the minus strand of NC_053389.1, from coordinate 241,799,059 downwards.
CCTCTGAGTCTGACACCTTGCCTTGGAGTCAGGGGTCACAGCAATCCTCCTTGCAACCCCAGAGTAGCCTTTAGTTGCATCATCTCTGTTATCACTCTCCCTTCCTAGTGGGGTGCCTTCTTTTTTCCTAAGAAGAGGCAACATAACCCCACCATGCACTACAGAAGATAGTCAAGAGAATCTTCCTGTTGATGAATTGGGACCCCAAGTATACAGTAACTTTGTTGGTAGAGGCGGTGGCACACAAAGCCACAGTGGTAGTGGTAGGGGCAGTGTTAGCGACAGTGACACTTGGAGCAAATACAAAGCAGAGGTAACATCAGAGGAAGAGGTTGGTGGCAGCGGCACCAATAAAAAGCAGAGGCAACATATGTCCAGAACCTCAAGGAAACTGCCAGGGCCAGACCTGCTCCTATTATGATCAGCCTGGGAACTGGTAATGCTGCTGATACTGTGGGCACAGGTATATACACAAACTGAAAAGACTAGCGTGGTATTAGCAGGAGGTGCTCAAACCCACATGCAGTCGTGCATATATATAGGGGAGCAATTCCTGCACTTGTGGCCTGTTGCTAATGGCGATCCCCAGCAAAAATGCATACGGTGGAGGATGCCCGCAGCGAACCACAAGTACCACAATAGACATCCTACACAAGGTAGCAATTGTGTGGATGTAATAATCAATATAACAATATAACAAAATAATAGCAAAGACAGGTGCACTCTGCAGTCTTACTAAACCCTCAAACTGATTTTAAAATTGAGAGATTAGTCAACATATCCTACGGTGTAGGACATGTCTAAGCCCGGGCACCATGCCAAGGTTTCTAAAGTAGCCCGGGACCTAACACTCTCCTAACTGAGCCGTATGGGCAATACCAGGAGCCAGTGGGCAAATTACAGGAGCATGAGGCCGACTCACAAACAGCTCGCCAGTTACCCCCAGCATGTAGCCATGCTTGCAGTGGGAGGAGGGAGGAGTCTGCGAGTCCCACTCAAGACTGGCTGATAAGGCCCAGGCCTCACAGGTGACCTAAATGTGACCTGTAGATGGAAAACAGGCACATTTAAATTGGAGTTTATACACCTCCAGGAATCTCTATATATACGCAAACTGAAAAGACTAGCGTGGTATTAGCAGGAGGTGCTCAAACCCACATGCAGTCGTGCATATATATAGGGGAGCAAATCCTGCACTTGTGGCCCGTTGCTAATGGCGATCCCCAGCAAAAATGCATACGGTGGAGGATGCCCGCAGCGAACCACAAGTACCACAATAGACATCCTACACAAGGTAGCAATTGTGTGGATGTAATAATCAATATAACAATATAACAAAATAATAGGAAAGACAGGTGCACGCTGCAGTCTTACTAAACCCTCAAACTGATTTTAAAATTGAGAGATTAGTCAACATATCCTACGGTGTAGGACATGTCTAAGCCCGGGCACCACGCCAAGGTTTCTCAAGTAGCCCGGGCTTAGACATGTCCTACACCGTAGGATATGTTGACTAATCTCTCAATTTTAAAATCAGTTTGAGGGTTTAGTAAGACTGCAGCGTGCACCTGTCTTTGCTATTATTTTGTTATACTGTGGGCACAGGCTCAATACGTGCCAGGCTTAAGATGCACTCAGCTGCCGCTAGCTCTGTGCAGAGTATCTTCTGCCTGGCAGTTTGTCTCCACAGTGCCAGAAGACAAAATCATTGCCATGGGTGTTTAAACACAAAGGCACCATGGCTGTATTGAACCACATGAAGCAGCATCACCAGTTACTGTAGGAAAGAAGAATTGGCCACCAGCTAGTGCAACAAGAGTACAGTATCTTCCTTCTCCCGATCTCCTTTGTATCCACGTGCAGTACACTTATGCTGGCTAGAATGGTGAGCTCTATGCTTGCTTTCTTATGTGCTGACAGACCTATCTTTCACATGAAGCAGTCTGATGATTACCCTCATCAACACAAAATGGGTGATTGTTTTCCTCCAGCCGAAAGAAAAGCCAAATTACTTTACCAGGAAACCCTGTGTTCTAATGCTCGCTGCAGCTTCTGGCAAGCAGACACCTGCCACATGTGTGTCTGAGGCCCCTCTCCACTCCCCGCAGAGTCACCCACCTCCTGCCAACTCTGATATCACAAGCAGTAGAAGCTGCAGCAGCCAGTTCAGTATCATAAACATGATGGAGAATATTTTGAATGTGCTGCGTCAGGCTGAGGCAAATCACTTCAACACCAAGGTTCAGTCCTACTTGAATAAGACATGGATGTGTAAGGATTTTTACACTCCTCTGGCTGAGGCAGATGAATACCATCACGTTCCGTACCATATGGCTGCTTCCACCATCATGCTGTTGCCACCGTCACTCCAAGTACCATGGTGTTCTATAGCGTATGGCTGCTTCTGCCGCCATCAAAAAAATTCCCAGCTGCCAATCCCATATTGCTACATCCGTTACTGCTACAAAGTCATCACTACCACTACTGCTACCACCCCTAAACAGCTGCACATGCAACTACTGCTGTGTCTGTCCCATGCTATACTGTTACTGCTGTCGCTGCTATTGCGGCCACATGCCACTATTACCCTAACTTTTTCACATTCACACTGTACTTGCTTCTGTTCCCAATTAAAATGGAGAATTTTTCTCTTTCAGAATAACACACTCTTTTTTTCAGACAATTAACAGTTCTGCATACATAAATAAGGCCATCTATTCCAGCTCCGTTAATGCACAATTTTTGGATGCTTGTGCAGAACAAGACAATCTTTATTCTGACACTTAACACTGCTGCGTGTATAAATACAGGCAGGCATTCTGACCCCATGACATAATTTTTGGACGCTTGTGCAGAATGAGCCACTGTTTCTTCTAACATTAATGTGTGTATGAACAGGAATCTGACTCCACTGATGAATATTTTTGGAGGCTTGGTCCCAACAAGCCACTGTCTTTTTTCCATAACACCGTGTGTGTTTAAACACCATCTGCCCTCGACAAAAGACAATTTTTGGTAGCTTTTTTCATCTTTTCATAAAAAAAATCTGAGTCCCAGAAGATGGTGTTATATATTGGAGCAACTGCCATTCGTGCAGAGTCAATTCAGGTACAAATCAAATTTTTCGCCATGTCCAACGCAATGCAAATGTCAAGAACTTCACTCATATCTTATTTGGATCCATTTTAGGACACCATAGGCGGACTCTAAATGTAATTTATTTTTTACTCATTAAAATGAATATGTAAGAAGATTTAAATTGTGTTTGACTTTTCTCCTACAGGTTTTTGACTTTGAATTATGTGAGAAAGACATGAAAGCTCTTGATGGAGTCAATAAACACTTGCGTTACCTGCGTCTTAAATCGTGAGTGTCTTCCACAACATTCAGTATTACGAGTTTAGATTTTTAAAAAATGAATTTTTTTTTTCTTTTTTTATATTTATTTAAAAAAATATATATTTATATTCATTTATTTTATCTTTTTGTATTTCAGCTGGATAGAACACCATGAGTTTCCCTTTCACGAAGAATTTTAAAAACACTGGAAAATCACCCTGGACGCATCCTATAACTTTTGATGCCTAAGGGCTCATGCACACAATAGTATGTATTTTGTGGACCGCAAATTGCTTGAATGGGTCCATGGTCCGCATTTTTGTTCTAGGACATGTTATATTTTTTTTTGTGAAATGGACATATAGATGAGAAAAGCACATGCATCATCTGTGTGCTTTCCACATCCTTACATCTGTCCCATAAAAACACAAAAAGATAAAATATCTCTGCAAAATGAGGACCATGGACCCATTGACGTCAATAAGTCACAAAAAAATGCGGACGGCACACAGACAGCGTTCGTATTTTGTGGATCCGCAGATTAAGGGCTGCAAAACAGATACGGTCATGTGCATGAGGACTTACTTCCCTATTTTGAAAGACTCCCATTCTTGAGGTTTACGCAATGGTAGATCTGAATTCCGGCATATTTGTGCTAAAGATCTCGACACAACAAATTTGCACCACAGATATGCACATAGATTGTCCATAGTGGCATCTTTTATGGTACCCCTAGCTGTAAGCTTTTAAACCTCAAGTTTGTCTGAATCTGCATTTATTATTTCAGTTTTATTCACTCTTGTCTGTTGCTTTTTCCTGCTGTTCCACCCATGTAAATGGACTCTGACCCTATATACCTGTTCACACAAGATGAGGTAACTAAGCCTCGAGCAAATTATAAATATAATAGCAATGAGGGTTTGAGCTTTTGCTGTGGTAATAATAAATCTTTGCTGTGGGCAAATAAGGGAAAGGGGGCTGATTTGTTCTAGAAGGTCTAGCGACCACTTACAAGTGATCCCTCAGAATACAATATTTTCAACATACAATGGTCTTTTCTGGGCCACCATAAGTTGAAACCAGACTCAACATACAATGCCTCAGACTCAGATCCATCCAATCAAGGCCACTTCTCTAGTAAAACACCGCTGCGGTACTACATGTCCTGTACAGCCACTATCTATGCTCGGATGAGCTGCTCCTTTGGATACTAGGTGAGCTGTGGATTTATTTTATTTTTCTAATGCCTGTGAGTACGATACAAGACTCTGAAGAAGCTTCTGAACCATAGAAAGTCACTTACAGTCTCCAGCATCTATTCCACACTATTATATGTAAGAACTCCCTTTACCTGTCTCAGTTATCTGCTTATTTTTCTTAAAATCAAATTTTTTCTTATTTGGGTGGGTAATTTTTGGCTTTGGAACCAATTATCAGTTGCAGTATGGACTCAAGTTACAGTGGTTTCAATGTACAATGGTTGCGCTGGAACCAATTAATATTGTAACTTGAGGGATCACTGAAGATACAAAACTGAATGGTAGAAATCATATACAGATACAGAAGGGGCGGCGGCTCATCTGGCACTGCAGCATCTCCAGATTACACCACTCTGACTGAAGGGCGTCCCAGGATCAACGAAACAAAGTGATTATTTGAACTTCTATATTCTTTGATCATTTATACTCATTTGTTGTATTCAATTTGCAAATAAATCAGTCAGTTATTTTCATTTAGTTTGTAAGTGTTGTTTCCTTTGTTCCCAAACTCGATGCATTCATTGGAAAACAAGGGGGAATTTATCAAGCCCTGTTCTCCAGAATAATGGCTTTGAAAAGTCGCAAAATAGGGCTTTGAGACTTTTGCTGTTACTTGCGCATTTTGTGACTTTTTGCATTTTTACACCACTCACTTTAGTTGGGTAGAAAAGTAGGTGGTGTCATGTTAAAGAGATTGACACCAGATTAAGGCTAGAGTTACACGTTACACTGGTTGTGCAACAGTTTTCGTGGCCAGGATTGCAGAGTAGCGGTATTCCAATAGAAATTAATGGGGCTGCAGTGACTCACACAGTGATCCCTTTAATTTTTATTGGGTCACTACTACTTTGCAATGCTGGCCAATGCTGGCATGACCATTGCATCATGTAGCCCAGGCCTTATCACTGAGACTTTTTTTTTAAAGTTACAAAAAAGTCGGAAACTCAATCCAGTAGTAAGTTAGCGGATGTGCTTGGAATTGTAGCTCAGGTTCATTCAGTTGAACAGTAACTAAGTCATGTTACTGAAGAACTTGACGTCACTGGTCTAGGAAGAGTCTGACCTCCACTGATCACATTTTGATTTCCTGAGGATAGGCCATCAATATGAAAATCTCAGACAACCCTTTAAATGATCCCACATTACTGGCAGATATACAGGGAGTGCAGAATTATTAGGCAAGTTGTATTTTTGAGGATTAATTTTATTATTGAACAACAACCATGTTCTCAATGAACCCAAAAAACTCATTAATATCAAAGCTGAATATTTTTGGAAGTAGTTTTTAGTTTGTTTTTAGTTTTAACTATTTTAGGGGGATATCTGTGTGTGCAGGTGACTATTACTGTGCATAATTATTAGGCAACTTAACAAAAAACAAATATATACCCATTTCAATTATTTATTTTTACCAGTGAAACCAATATAACATCTCAACATTCACAAATATACATTTCTGACATTCAAAAACAAAACAAAAACAAATCAGTGACCAATAAAGCCACCTTTCTTTGCAAGGACACTCAAAAGCCTGCCATCCATGGATTCTGTCAGTGTTTTGATCTGTTCACCATCAACATTGCGTGCAGCAGCAACCACAGCCTCCCAGACACTGTTCAGAGAGGTGTACTGTTTTCCCTCCTTGTAAATCTCACATTTGATGATGGACCACAGGTTCTCAATGGGGTTCAGATCAGGTGAACAAGGAGGCAATGTCATTAGATTTTCTTCTTTTATACCCTTTTTTGCCAGCCACGCTGTGGAGTACTTGGACGCGTGTGATGGAGCATTGTCCTGCATGAAAATCATGTTTTTCTTGAAGGATGCAGACTTCTTCCTGTACCACTGCTTGAAGAAGGTGTCTTCCAGAAACTGGCAGTAGGACTGGGAGTTGAGCTTGACTCCATCCTCAACCCGAAAAGGCCCCACAAGCTCATCTTTAATGATACCAGCCCAAACCAGTACTCCACCTCCACCTTGCTGGCGTCTGAGTCGGACTGGAGCTCTCTGCCCTTTACCAATCCAGCCACGGGCCCATCCATCTGGCCCATCAAGACTCACTCTCATTTCATCAGTCCATAAAACCTTAGAAAAATCAGTCTTGAGATATTTCTTGGCCCAGTCTTGACGTTTCAGCTTGTGTGTCTTGTTCAGTGGTGGTCGTCTTTCAGCCTTTCTTACCTTGGCCATGTCTCTGAGTATTGCACACCTTGTGCTTTTGGGCACTCCAGTGATGTTGCAGCTCTGAAATATGGCCAAACTGGTGGCAAGTGGCATCTTGGCAGCTGCACGCTTGACTTTTCTCAGTTCATGGGCAGTTATTTTGCGCCTTGGTTTTTCCACACGCTTCTTGCGACCCTGTTGACTATTTTGAATGAAACGCTTGATTGTTCGATGATCACGCTTCAGAAGCTTTGCAATTTTAAGAGTGCTGCATCCCTCTGCAAGATATCTCACTATTTCTGACTTTTCTGAGCCTGTCAAGTCCTTCTTTTGACCCATTTTGCCAAAGGAAAGGAAGTTGCCTAATAATTATGCACACCTAATATAGGGTGTTGATGTCATTAGACCACACCCCTTCTCATTACAGAGATGCACATCACCTAATATGCTTAATTGGTAGTAGGCTTTCGAGCCTATACAGCTTGGAGTAAGACAACATGCATAAAGAGGATGATGTGGTCAAAATACTCATTTGCCTAATAATTCTGCACGCAGTGTATTATCCTGTAAAATATGAGCACATGGCCGCTTAGCATTGTTGTTTACTGGACCCTGTATGGCGGTACACAGACTCCTTAATACAGGGGTAAAACTTAGCATCAGAGCAGTGAAGATGTCAGGACCTATTAATTTCACTGGAAGGGGGAGTGAAAAAAGGAGAGGTGAAGGTAAAGAGATGCTTTGAGAGGTTAGGCCATTCCCTTGGTGCTCCGAACACCACATTAACACACAATTAAAATACCAATTTCTCTTCATCAGTAATACTGATTGCAGAGGGAAAGGGATGTGTCACGAGGGTGTCATGAACCACGCCTGACTCCGTTATACCCAGGGTCAGGAAGTCGCAGCGGTTGGCTGCGCGCTCTATGTAAGATAGGGCTGTTTCCTTATGGTAGCTTTCTGAGTTTGCTTTGCAACCCTTTTTGGCTCACTCAGGGATCCGTAGCTCCTTCTCCTCAGCTGTTCCTTGTCCAGCACTCCCAACCTCCTTATATTCCCCTCTCACACTTCTCTGGTTGCCAGATATAGAGCTTCCTGCCTGGACTTCTATTCTGACCCTCTGGAGCTGTGTTGCTGCGTTCTCTGGTAGTTGGTCCAGAACGTTACCCTCCGGATCCCTGTTGGACCTTTGTGGTCTGCTGTGGTCGCCCACCTGGGTGTATGTGTTTGTCTGTATTGTCTGTCCTCTCCCTGGTGTTTCCCTCTTAGTGTCAGCTGTGCGGACTAGCGATCCCACCAGCCTGTTCACTATCTAGGGCTCATTCTAGGGAAAGCCAGGGTTTAGGCACGTGATCGCCGCACGGGTGAGGAACCCGTCTAGGGACGTCAGGGCAGTCAGGTGCCAGCCGCAAGGTGAGTCACGGGTCACCACCTTTCCCTCTCCCTTGGGCAGGGATTTCCCTTTTCCCTCCCTGTGTGTGACGCCGGTCATTACATTATATCTGGCCCTTATTTGGTGTAGGTAAAAAAATAAAAAATTAATTAAAATAAATTAAACTTACTTAGAATCCAGTATGGATCAAATTGCTGCTCTGTCCAAACAATTTCATGGCCTGTCTTTGGAGGTGGCAGGATTGAAGGCGTCGGTCCTCCAGCAACAGCAGCAATTACAACTGACCGCAAGCCCAGCGGTTGCTACTGGTAACCAGGTTGTTGCGGAACCCAAGGTCCCTCTCCCTGACAGATTTTCTGGGGGAAGGGACAAGTTTTTGACATTCCGTGAGGCCTGTAAATTATATTTTAAACTGCGCCCTTACTCCTCTGGTAATGAAGAACAGCAGGGGGGGGGGGGGGGGGGGTTGTTATTTCCCTGCTGCAGGGGGACCCGCAGTCCTGGGCGTTCTCTTTACCCACTGATTCCCAGGCTCTTCGGTCAGTGGATGAGTTTTTCGGGGCCTTGAGTCTCATATATGACGACCCTGACAAGTCGCACTGGCTGAATCAAGATTACGGAGACTCCTACAAGGAGAGCGGCCGGTAGAGGAATATTGCTCTGACTTCCGTAGGTGGGCTACGGATACCCAATGGAACGACCCGGCTCTCAGGAGTCAGTTCTGCTCTGGGTTATCCGAAAGGGTTAAGGATGCGCTTGCATTATACGAGACCCCTTTTGCCTTGATGCGGTTATGTCCCTTTCTATCCGTATAGATAGACGCCTTAGGGACAGGTTGAAAAAACCGGAGCAATTGGTAACCCCTCCCAAGCAGCAGTTAGTCTGTACGGACTCAGACGAGCCTATGCAGCTAGGAGGAACTACTCGTCAGGTCCGTCCTCCTGAGGCTCGCCGTAGACATTTCATTAATGTCTGTCCTTCTTTCCTCAGAAACAAAAGACTGTCGGAAAACTACTAACCCCAGGCTGTGTGGAGGATGTCAGCCGGGGGGTATACGTTTCCTCCATACGTACATCGCAATTTGTGTTGCCAGCGGTTATTGTTTTTGGTATTAAGACGGAGACTATTTCTTTCTTTCTAGACAGTGGAGCAGGGGTAAATTTGATAGATGCCCATTTTGCCCGCACTATGGGTTTGTCTCTCTGTACGCTACAGAGACCTATTCCTATATTCGCTATTGATTCTGCTCCTCTGTCTCAGAGAAACCTCACCCACATTGTTCATAATTTACACCTTCGGGTAGGGGACCACCATAACGAGATGCTTTCATGTTATGTTCTGGAGAGGCTTCCCACTCCGGTAGTGCTGGGCCTTCCCTGGTTGGTAGCGCACAATCCAGTGGTGGATTGGCAGGCCAGGGAGAAATCGGAGTGGAGTGAGCATTGCAGAGAAAATTGCTTAAATAGCAATTGCTTAGTCGCCTCCATAACTACCCTACCTACATTTATTTCGGATTTTGAGGACGTTTTTTCTGAAAAGGGTTGTCAGAAGTTACCACCTCACCGTCCTTATGATTGCCCGGTTAACCTTATTCCCGGCGCAAAATTACCCAAGGCCAGGTTATATAATCTTTCGGGTCCAGAGAGACAAGCCATGAAAGATTATATCTCCGAGAGCTTGGCTAAGGGACACATCAGACCCTCTTCTTCACCCGTGGCTGCAGGGTTTTTCTTCGTTAAAAAGAAAGATGGGGGCCTGCGTCCTTGCTTAGATTTTAGCGAATTAAGTCGGATAACCATCCGAGACCCATACCCTCTTCCTCTCATTCCTGACCTGTTTAACCAGATTGCGGGTGCTAGGAGGTTCTCCAAACTTGATCTTAGGGGGGCCTACAATCTGATTCGTATCAAGGAGGGGGATGAGTGGAAGACAGCTTTTAACACCCCTGAGGGGCATTATGAAAATCTAGTTATGCCTTTCGGTCTGACCAATGCTCCTGCCGTATTTCAACATTTCGTTAATGACATTTTTAGTCATCTAATCGGCAGGTTTGTGGTAATATACCTAGATGATATTTTAATTTATTCGTCTGATCTGAAAACACATGAAGTGCATGTCAGACAGGTACTGCAGGTCCTACGAACGAATAAATTATATGCTAAAATTGAAAAATGTGTCTTCGCCATTCAGGAGATACAATTCCTAGGTTATTTTTTATCTGCTTCAGGTTTCCGAATGGATCCTAGGAAGGTCCAGGCAATTTTAGATTGGGATCTTCCTGAGAACCTCAAAGCACTGCAACGGTTCTTGGGTTTCGCAAATTTCTATAGGAAATTCATTAAAAATTATTCAGTTATTGTAAAACCCCTTACTGACATGACTAGGAAGGGGACAGATTTTTCTAAATGGTCTGACGCCGCTAAAGTTGATTTTTTCGTCTCTAAAAGAGAGGTTTACCTCGGCACCTGTATTAGTCCAACCTGATGTCTCTCAGCCTTTTATTGTTGAAGTCGATGCGTCAGAGGTGGGAGTGGGGGCGGTGCTGTCTCAGGGTCTGTCTCCTGGCAAATGGCGTCCTTGTGCTTTCTTTTCTAAAAAAACTATCTGCAGCAGAAAAGAACTACGATATTGGCAATAGGGAACTATTAGCTATTAAACTAGCGTTTGAAGAATGGCGTCACTTTTTAGAGGGGGCAGTCCACCCCGTCACTGTGATTACGGACCACAAAAATCTTCTGTACCTCGAATCAGCTAAGCGTCTCACCCCTAGACAAGCTAGGTGGTCGCTATTTTTTACCAGGTTCAACTTTGTTATTACCTATCGTCCTGGGGCAAAGAATACCAAGGCTGATGCACTATCTCGTTGTTTCCCTGGAGGGGGAAATGTGAGTGATCCAGTACACATTCTTCAAAGAGGAGTGGTTGTTTCTGCGGTACACTCTGCTCTGGAGGGGAAGGTGTTAGAGGCCCAGGGGGACGCCCCGGTCTCTTGCCCCTCAGAGAAATTGTTTGTACCGTTGAACCTGCGTTTCGAAGTATTAAAGGAACATCATAATTCGGCACTTGCTGGGCACCCGGGTAGTAAAGCAACCTTGGAGCTATTGTCTCGTCGTTTTTGGTGGCCAAGGTTGCGTCAGGATGTATTGGATTTTGTGTCTTCTTGTTCTACCTGTGCGCGCGCAAAAGTCTCTCATACACGTCCTGCAGGGTCTCTATTACCACTCGTCATTCCCAATAGACCATGGACACATCTGTCAATGGATTTTATCACTGACTTGCCTTTGTCTGCGGGTAAAACAGTTATTTTGGTAGTAGTGGACAGGTTTAGCAAAATGGTACACTTCATTGCGTTACCCGCACTACCTAATGCTAAGACTCTTGCTCAGGTATTCATCAGTGAAATCGTGAAGCTTCACGGGGTCCCTTCCGATGTTGTTTCGGATCGGGGTACCCAGTTTATTTCTAAATTTTGGAAAGCTTTTTGTTCCCGTTTGGGGGTACACTTGTCCTTTTCCTCAGCTTTCCATCCTCAGTCGAATGGACAGACTGAGCGCACCAACCAAAACCTGGAGACATATCTAAGATGTTTTGTGTCTGAAAACCAAGAGTTGTGGTCATCATATTTACCGTTAGCTGAGTTTGCCATAAATAATCGTCGTCAGGAATCCACTGGCAAGTCACCATTTCTTGGTGCATATGGTTTTCATCCCCAATTCTGTACTTTCAATGGAGGGGGGTCTTCTGGGGTTCCCGAAGAGGAACGGTTTTCGTCATCTCTTTCATCGGTATGGCAGAAGGTGCAAGCTAACTTGAAAAATATGGGAGGTAAATACAAATGCATGGCTGATAAGAGACGGTCGCCAGGTCCGGACCTAGGAGTGAATGACTATGTGTGGTTGTCTACTAGGAATATTAAATTAAAGGTTCCCTCTTGGAAACTGGGTCCTAGGTTCATTGGCCCTTACAAAATTGTAGCCATCATCAACCCCGTGGCTTTTCGACTGGAGCTACCTCAGACTTTTAAAATCCATAACGTTTTTCATAAGTCGTTACTCAAAAAATATGTTCCACCTCTAGAACCGTCGCCGCTGCCACCCCCTCCTGTTGTTGTGGATGGTAATCTAGAGTTTCAGATATCCAAAATTGTTAATTCTCGTCGGGTCCGCCGCTCTCTTCAATATCTGGTGCATTGGAGAGGTTACGGTCCCGAGGAAAGAATGTGGGTTCCTGCGTCTGAGGTAAACGCTGACAGGCTAGTTCGGGCTTTTCATGCCTCTCATCCTGAGAGACCTGGTCCTGAGTGTCCGGAGGCCCCTCGTAGAGAGGGGGGTACTGTCACGAGGGTGTCAAGAACCACGCCTGACTCCGTTATACCCTTTTTTGCAGCCTAGGTGGGCAAAGGGGCCCACATTCCAAAGAGCACCTTTAGGATTTCACAGGTCATTTTTTACACATTTTGATTTCAAACTACTTACCACACATTAGGGCCCCTAAATTGCCAGGGCAGTATAACTACCCCACAAGTGACCCTATTTTGGAAAGAAGACACCCCAAGGTATTCCGTGAGGGGCATGGCGAGTTCCTAGAATTTTTTATTTTTTGTCACAAGTTAGCGGAAAATTATGTTTTTTTTTCTTGTTTTTTTTTCTTACAAAGTCTCATATTCCACTAACTTGTGACAAAAAATAAAAACTTCCATGAACTCACTATGCCCATCATGAAATACCTTGGGATGTCTTCTTTCCAAAATGGGGTCACTTGTGGGGTAGTTATACTTCCCTGGCATTCTAGGGGCCCTAATGTGTGGTAAGTAGTTTGAAATCAAAATCTGTAAAAAATGCCCTGTGAAATCCTAAAGGTGCTCTTTGGAATGTGGGCCCCTTTGCCCACCTAGGCTGCAAAAAAGTGTCACACATCTGGTATCGCCGTACTCAGGAGAAGTTGAAGAATGTGTTTTGGGGTGTCATTTTACATATACCCATGCTGGGTGAGATAAATATCTTGGTCAAATGCCAACTTTGTATAAAAAAATGGGAAAAGTTGTTTTTTGCCAAGATATTCCTCTCACCCAGCATGGGTAAATGTAAAATGACACCCCAAAACACATTGCCCAACTTCTCCTGAGTACGGCGATACCAGATGTGTGACACTTTTTTGCAGCCTAGGTGGGCAAAGGGGCCCACATTCCAAAGAGCACCTTTAGGATTTCACAGGTCTTTTTTTTACACATTTTGATTTCAAACTACTTACCACACATTAGGGCCCCTAGAATGCAAGGCAGTATAACTACCCCACAAGTGACCCCATTTTGGAGAGAAGACACCCCAAGGTATTTCGTGATGGGCATAGTGAGTTCATGGAAGTTTTTATTTTTTTGTCACAAGTTAGTGGAATATGAGACTTTGTAAGGAAAAAAAAAATCTAAAAAAAATCTGCATTTTCCGCTAACTTGTGACAAAAAATAAGAAGTTCTATGAACTCACTATGCCCATCAGCGAATACCTTAGGGTGTCTACTTTCCGAAATGGGGTCATTTGTGGGGTTTTTCTACTGTCTGGGCATTGTAGAACCTCAGGAATCATGGCAGGTGCTCAGAAAGTCAGAGCTGCTTCAAAAAGCAGAAATTCAAATTTTTGTACCATAGTTTGTAAATGCTATAACTTTTAAACAAACCATTTTTTTTTACCCAAACATTTTTTTTTTTATAAAAGACATGTAGAACAATTAATTTAGAGAAAAATGTATATATGGATGTAGTTTTTTTAAAAAAAAATTACAACTGAAAGTGAAAAATGACATTTTTTTGCAAATATTTTGTTAAATTTCGATTAATAACAAAAAAAGTAAAAATGTCAGCAGCAATGAAATACCACCAAATGAAAGCTCTATTAGTGAGAAGAAAAGGAGGTAAAATTCATTTGGGTGGTAAGTTGCATGACCGAGCAATAAACGGTGAAATTAGTGTAGTGCAGAAGTGTAAAAAGTGGCCTGGTCATTAAGGGTGGTTAAGCTAGGGGAGCTGAGGTGGTTAAGGCTGCCATGCACAAGCCCACCCCTGTTGAAAGAACATTTCCACCTGGACATTTCTGACATATCCTATCCACAGGATATGCCATAAGTGTCTGATAGGTGCCGATCTGGAACCTGCTCTAATCTTGAGAATGGGGCACTGTCCCGCACTGCCCGGATGTAGTAACTGGAGAGATGCTTGGTGAGCCAGCAAGGCACATGGTGAGGGATGGCATGAACAGCGGTCGGGCCATTTTAGTTAACCTGGCAGCAGAAAACAGGCCGGAATGGGATCTTAAAGTGGCCCTGGAAAAAAGTCCCATATTATAGGCAGGTCCAAATTGGCGGAAGGCGGTAGAACACTAGTAGGCTAGTAGATAGGGCCAGCAATATCACAGTACAGCACAATACTTCCCTACTGTGGTGGCTAGAAAAAGTTGCCACAATCTGTCTTCCACAGCACAAAGCCAGTCCTACCTTAAAAGGGTGGGCCTATTTGGGATACTGATGGCATATTGCTAGGATATGCCATCAATGTCAGATAGTTGTGAGTCCCACTGATGAAACTCACTCCTATCTGCAGATCAGGACCCTCGAAGTGAAGGGTGACTGTGCATGTGTGGTATGTTATACATTCATTGCTATAGGAGTTCAGAAAATAGTCAAGAAAGTGTGCTCGGCTTTTTTCAAAAGACCTATACCAGTGAATGGAGAGTGCATCATGCACGCATGGTGACCTCTCCATTCACCTATGGGACTGCAGGAAATGACCAAACTAGTGCTCTGCTATTTTCAAGTCTCCCATAGCAGTGGATGAAGGATCGCCATGCTTCTGCAGTGCGCTTTACTTTATTTTGGGAGTCCTGTTCTGGAGATAGGAGGGGGTCCTAGAGGTGGCGCTAGGCCATCAATGTCTGATATGGCAACAGACCATGACAGTGGTAAAATGGAGTAAAAAAATTTCATTTTACCAAAAATATTTAAATATTTCCAAATTTCATTTTCTCTACTTTTATAATAGATAGTAATACCTCCAAAAATAGTTATTACATTACATTCCCCATATGTCTACTTCATGTTTTGATTATTTTGTGAATGCCATTTTATTTTTTGGGGAAGTTAGAAGGCTTAGGCCCCTTTCACACGGGCGAGAATTCTGCGCGGGTGCAATGCGTGATGCGAACGCATTGCACCCTCACTGAATCCGGACCCATTCATTTTAATGGGTCTGTGTACATGAGCGTTGTTTTTTACGCATCACTTCTGCGTTGCGTGAAAATCGCAGCATGTTCTATATTGTGTTTTTCACGCAGCCCTGGCCCCATAAAGCGAATGGGGCTGTGTGAATAACGCATTGTATCCGGATGCAATACGTTGCGTTTTTAAAGCATGTTATTTAGCAACAGTTGAAGGTAGTTTTCACAGGAAGTGAGCTTTTTCAAGTGTCTGGCTGCTGCTACCTCTGTGGAGCTGCATTGGATTTCTCATAATGCTGCCTTTGCTGAGCCCCAGACAACATGTCAATGCAACCCAGCAAGCCCATGTACGTCGAGAAGATGATCGTGATGGTCCAGGAGAGGCCCTGCCTTTGGGACACCAGGTCGGGGGACTACCATGATAGATATAAAAAGGATGCTGCCTGGGAGGAAGTCACCCAGGAGGTGTTTGCTACTGTTTGGTCCAAAACACCTGAACCAAAGCGCCTGACTTTAAGTAAGTGCACTGTCCATATACAGGGCCGGATTAGGAGCATCATGGGCCTGGTGCTGAAGATTTTAATGGGCTTTTTTTTTATAGAAAATGAAAACGCAACACCGAGCAATTTTTTATAACACAAATAAAGTGCATCTGTCATATGTTTTATGCATATGAAATCACCAGCATAGCTGAATAGATGTTGATGTATCGATACCTTGCTTACCTTTTCTAGAATCTGTTCTTTAGCCTTTACTTAGCTTAAAAAAAAAGTAAAACACTTATGGGGGCCCAGAGTGTCAAAAGAGGTGTGGTAGGGGGTCCTCTGTGCCCTCCAGACCGTAACACCTCTCCAATGTGAAGTCACGCCCGTTCCTTTGGTCCACACCAATGGCTCACTTGACAGCAACGTGTTGAGATCCTGCACATGTGCCATGAATAGGGATTGCGGTACACAAATGTGGAGTCTGTAGGAACCCGAGACTGTGCATGCACCGCAATACCTATTCACAGCGCATACGGGATGTGTGTGTGTCAAAGAAGGTGCAGGCATGAATTCACAGGGCAAAAACAATGGTGCTTATAGAACAGACTACACAGTGTAGAGGTATACTGTATATTGTGTGGCACAGTGTATGCTATATGTGTATAACATAAACATACACATTAAAACTTACAATTACTTGGCTTGGCCCATGGGGATCTCAGACACCACTTCAACTCTTTGGCCGGGGGCTCAGTGGAGCTGATGTTGTGTTTTATCCTAATGAGAAATATTTCATAATAAGGATTTGGAGAAGGGGCAGTGGGGTCGCAGAGCAGGGAGAGGCTGGTGCTGCTACTAGGGGGCTCATACCATGGGGGAGTAATAAATCCCACCATAATGCCCCCTCAGTAGTAATAATTCACCTTATAATGTGACAGTGCAAAAAATAGCCCCTTGTAATGCCCCCAGTTGAGCTAATGTCCCCATAGTGCCCCCATAATGTGCCAGTATAAAATACCCCTATATAGTGCCCCAGTAGATGCCCTCAGTGTCCCCAATAATTTGCAAGTATAAAATACCCCTTCTTAGTGCCCCCCATAGATGACCCCATAGTACTTCTCTCCTCTATAGTACCCACCATAATGTGTCCCAGTATAAAATGCTACTGTACAGAGCCCCCCATATAAAATACCCCTTCTTTGTGGCCTCAGTAGATGCCCCTATAGTGCCCACCAATAATGTGCCAGTAAAAAGTGCCCCAATAATGTGCCAGTAAAAAGTGCCCCCAATAATGTGTCAGTAATAAGTGCCCCCAATAATGTGCCAGTAATAAGTGCCCCCATAGATGCCCCCCAATCATGTGCCAGTAACAAGAGCCCCCCCATCATGTGCCAGTAACTAGAGCCCCCCAATCATGTGCCAGTAACTAGAGCCCCCCAATCATGTGCCAGTAACAAGAGCACCCCCCCAATCATGTGCCAGGAACAAGAGCACCCCCCAGGGCCCCAGTCAAGTGCCAGGAACAAGAGTCCCCCCATAATGTGCCAGGAACAAGAACCCCCCCCATCATGTGCCAGTAACAAGGGCCCCTCCTTCATGTGCCATTAACAAGAGCCCCCCATTATGTGCCAGTAACAAGAGGCCCCCCATCATGTGCCAGTAACAAGAGGCCCCCCATCATGTGCCAGTAACAAGAGGCCCCCCATCATGTGCCAGTAACAAGAGGCCCCCCCATCATGTGCCAGTAACAAGAGCCCCCCCTTCATGTGCCAGTAACAAGAGCCCCCCCATTATGTGCCAGTATCAAGAGGCCCCCCCATCATGTGCTAGTAACAAGAGGCCCCTCCATTATGTGCCAGTAAAAGTATTGTAATTGTACATATAAAAAAAACACTTATACTTACCTCCATGTCAGCGATGCGATGCAGGCCTCTTCCGGCCTGTGTCCCGCATTGTACGGTTCAGGTGGCACGATGATGTCATCGCGCCACCTGCACTGGCCTCTGATAGGCTGCCGGCCTAGTGCCGGCAGCCTATCAGAGACACAGGGAAGGGACACGCCTCTTCCTCCCCTGCACGGCCGCAGCACAGCCATCTGTATCGCTGTCCTGAGGACAGCAATACAGATGACTATGGAGATGAGCGCTTCCACAATGGAAGCACTCATATCCCTGTGCCCTGCCGCCGCTGCCCCTACTATTCACCAGGGCCGCGCCGCCAGCTCGGGGAAGGGGGGGGGCTATTGACCCGTCCCCCCCCACCCCGGATCCGCCAGTGTGGGCCGAGGCGGCCTAGCGGGCTGCTGGGCCTATTTTCACGCAGGGGCCTGGAGCTGCAGCTCCATCCACCCCTACATTAATCCGGCCCTGTCCATATATACATACATGTGTGATATTTAGTTTATGTAAAGTAGCATAGCACATGTCTAAGGTTGTCCTCCATTACATAGCACATGTTAACCAAAGACATTGTTTGCCATGTGCTATGCTACAGACGACCTTGTTTGACATGTGCTATGCTACAGACGACACATGGTAGTGATACAGTATTTAATGTACTAAAATATTTTTTATTTACATTGTTTGTAGTGAATGAAGTCAAGAATAAATGGAGAAGCTGCCGGGACCAATTTAGAAAAGAAATGGCCCATCATGGCCGCAGTGGATCGGAAAAGGCCCTATACGTATAGGGAGCAACTAATGTTCCTTCGTCAAATAATGGACGTGCGCCCGTAAGTATATACAGTATATAATCATTTATGCTTTGTAATGTATATGAAAGTATGGGTTTGAAATAAATCAAATGTGTAAATTTGCCCCTCCACCCCAACAATATGGTCAACCAATATTAACCGGACAGAATAATATCAAAAACATCGGACCCCCAAGGAGTCATGATAATCACCAAAAAAATGAATAAAACTAACTTACATATATATGAAGATCCAAAAAACTTTATTGTAAGTATATATAAACATATAAACAATATATACATATATAATAAAACAGGCAGCACAAGGCGGGACACACAGATGAGTAGCAGGACCCAAGGAGAGGCCGGGAGATCAGTGCACAAAATAACAGGGAAAAAAGAATGCTAGCTGAAAAAGCATATCTCAAAACCTCATAGCAGCAACGCCCCAAACAAAGTGCAAAGGAGGCAATTGTGGAGATTGAGGTTGGAATGAAAAGGACAAAGTATAAACATACCCTGACTGGTGCAAAGATCTCTCGGCCGACTCCTGACCCAACGCCGTTTCGCCAGTAGATCTGGCTTCTTCCGGGGTTGGGTCAGGAGTCGGCCGAGAGATCTTTGCACCATTCTTTTTTCCCTGTTATTTCGTGCACTGATCTCCCGGCCTCTCCTTGGGTCCTGCTACTCATCTGTGTGTCCCGCCTTGTGCTGCCTGTTTTATTATATATGTATGTATTGTTTATATGTTTATATATACTTACAATAAAGTTTTTTGGATCTTCATACATATGTAAGTTAGTTTTATTCATTTTTTTGGTGATTACCCCAACAATATGGGCAGCAATACATAGCTGACACGTCATATGTGCCACAAGCTCCCTCCGCCGCTCAGGCTGCTCCACCCCAGCACTTAGGACCCTCTTCTCAGGGCCCTTACCAGCCCTCTCAAGGTGAGGTTCACCCACCCACACCTGAACGTTATTATAATTTGTAGTTCTGTGTGTTATTTTGTACAATATGCTATTTTCCTTGTCGGATCCGACTATATTTTTTTATTTCATTATACACTCACCTAAAGAATTATTAGGAACACCTGTTCTATTTCTCATTAATGCAATTATCTAGTCAACCAATCACATGGCAGTTGCTTCAATGCATTTAGGGGTGTGGTCCTGGTCAAGACAATCTCCTGAACTCCAAACTGAATGTCAGAATGGGAAAGAAAAGTGATTTAAGCAATTTTGAGCGTGGCATGGTTGTTGGTGCCAGACGGGCCGGTCTGAGTATTTCACAATCTGCTCAGTTACTGGGATTTTCATGCACAACCATTTCTAGGGTTTACAAAGAATGGTGTGAAAAGTGTATAACATCCAGTATGCGGCAGTCCTGTGGGCGAAAATGCCTTGTGGATGCTAGAGGTCAGAGGAGAATGGGCCGACTGATTCAAGCTGATAGAAGAGCAACGTTGACTGAAATAACCACTCATTACAACCGAGGTATGCAGCAAAGCATTTGTGAAGCCACAACATGCACAACCTTGAGGCGGATGGGCTACAACAGCAGAAGACCCCACCGCGTACCACTCATCTCCACTACAAATGGGAAAAAGAGGCTACAATTTGCACGAGCTCACCAAAATCAGACTGTTGAAGACTGGAAAAATGTTGCCTGGTCTGATGAGTCTCGATTTCTGTTGAGACATTCAAATGGTAGAGTCCGAATTTGGCGTAAACAGAATGAGAACATGTATCCATCCTCTGATGGCTACTTCCAGCAGGATAATGCACCATGTCACAAAGCTCGAATCATTTCAAATTGGTTTCTTGAACATGACAATGAGTTCACTGTACTAAAATGGCCCCCACAGTCACCAGATCTCAACCCAATAGAGCATCTTTGGGATGTGGTGGAACGGGAGCTTCGTGCCCTGGATGTGCATCCCTCAAATCTCCATCAACTGCAAGATGCTATCCTATCAATATGGGCCAACATTTCTAAAGAATGCTATCAGCACCTTGTTGAATCAATGCCACGTAGAATCAAGGCAGTTCTGAAGGCAAAAGGGGATCCAACACCGTATTAGTATGGTGTTCCTAATAATTCTTTAGGTGAGTGTATTGTAAAGAAATGAATACTACAGACAATAAAAAGGACTTTGTTTTATTTGGTTTTTAAAGTAATATACACTGCATTTTATTTAGATTATTTTGTAAAGAGGACTTCTTATATTGTAATAATGAGGGATTAGTTTATATTTCACACACATTGTAACTTACATTATGCATGCAAAATATGTAAGCTTGCAACCCACGTCAAGGGTCCTCATCCTTTTGCGAGTCCCTATCTAAAAAAAAATATAAAAATACTAACTGAAAACATTATCCATCCAGGATACATACACTGTATAGTCATCTTGAGGGTAAAGAAAAATAATTATGTAGCTCCATGTGAAGATTGCTACTAGCTGGAGACATGAAATAATCTGAAAATAATTTGCTCACTCTCAGTCCTGCTGAACCAGCTCTTTCAAGTTGCGAGGGGTCTCCATGTGCTGCTGCAGGAAAGAGGTCACCATCTTTGTCCTAAGTAGTCTCATACATGCGAATGTAGTTATGGAGAGCTACACACGCTTTGATAACTGTATTAACATTTTCCGGGGCAAGCTGAATGGCCGAAAGAAAGATACGCCATTTGCTCCTAAGATCCCGAAGGCACACTCCACAAACCTTCGGGCCCTGCTTAATCTTTAATTGAAAGTGCGCCTTTTATCATCCAATCCTCGTCTGGGGAAAGGACGCATTAGGTTTGGCGATAGCGCAAACCCCTCATCGCCAACTATATTAAATGGTGCAGGTGGGCCAGAGGAGCCAGGAAGAGGAGCTGGCTGGGGAATGTCCAGTTGGTTGGACTGAAGCCACCAACCCATTCTGGAAGCCTGGAAGATGCGAGCATCTGCCGAACTTCCATAGGCCCCGATATCTACAAGTATAAACCTGTAGTTTGTGTCAGCCAAGGCCAACAAAATAACAGAGAAAAACTGTTTATAATTATAGAATCTGGACCCTGAGTTCAGTGGCTTCTTCACCCGTATGTGCTTCCCGTCAAGGGCACCAATACAATTGGGAAATTGTGCCCTCTCCAGGAAGCCCTGGGCAATCTGAAGCCGCTACTGCCTTGTTGGTGGTGGCAGCACATCAGCTCGCAGCCACAACCAAATAGTGGCACAAGTTTCCCTCACTATCCCAGCTATTGTGGAGGTGCCCATACGAAATTCAAAATGTAGGGACGAAAATGAATGTGGAAAAATCTGTGGAAAAAAAAAAATTATTAAAATCATGGAACGCTGAAAACACTGTCACCATCCACTTTATTTTTGTCATATGCAACTTTACATCATCTATATATCGGAACTACATTACTTTTATGTGTTTATAACTGCACTATTTTTTTTTACAAACCTGAGCATTATGAGCCGTTCCTCAGCTGAAACACAACGCTGCATGTTAGTGTCCATAAAGGTCAACCCAGGCCTTAACTCCGCCAAAAGCCGATCAAAGGTAGGAATGGACATTCTGCAGTAACTATAAAATTTGGCAGGGTGCTCACATAGGTCTGAATACAGACTTGCAAACTGACCTTTGCAAGCCCTCTGCGCAATAATCCCACATCCTCTTCCTCCGCGGTTCCTCCTCAATCATTTCTCTCCGCTCTCCAAAGCATCGGTACACCAGCCAGTGCAAAAGAACATGGTCAGGATTCGATAAGGGAAAAGCTGGCATCCTGCAAAGGAAAAAAACACAAACACTCCACACAGTAGATTCTCTTCTCACAAAATGGAGCTTTCCCAAACAGAAGAGGATGCTGGTGGTATTTATATGTGTTTATAATTAACATGTGACTCAAGAGGATGGTTGCGTTTTTTTTTCACGCGCGTGAATAACGCATTGAATCCGGATGTCATCCGCGTGGAAAAAAACGCTAACACTCAATAAAATCGCAGTTAAAACTGACTTATTTTGAAAGCAAATCGCGTGTTTTTAACTGAACCCATCCGGAACGCACTCATCTGCAAGGGGCCTTAGAAGTTTAGAAGCATATCTTGAAATTTTGCAGAAAATTTCCAAAACCCACTTTTTAAGGACCAGTTCAGGTCTGAAGTCACCTTGTGAGGCCTACATAATAGAAACCACCCAAAAATGACCCCATTTTAGAAATCATTTAGGTGTTCCACAAGAATTAATGGAAAATGGAGATGAAATTTCAGAATTTCACTTTTTTGGCAGATTTTACATTTTAATCTATTTTTTCCAGTAACAAAGCAAGGGTTACCGTAACAGCCAAAAAAAACTCAATATTTATTGCCCTGATTCTGTAGCTTACAGAAACACCACATATGTGGTCGTAAACTGCTGTACGGGCACACGGCAGGGCGCAGAAGGAAAGGAACGCCATATGGTTTTTGAAAGGCAGATTTTGCTAGACTGGTTTTTCGACACCATGTCCCATTTAAAAGCCCCCTGATGCACCCCTAGAGTAGAAACTCCAAAAAAGTGACCCCATTTTGGAAACTACGGGATTAAGGTGGCAGTTTTGTTGATACTATTTTAGGGTACATATGATTTTTGGTTGCTCTGTTAGATGAACGTTATAAATAACAAAAGATAAAAACGGTGCCAAAACAACTATTTCTTGTTACCTTGCCTCACAAAAAGTGTAATATAGAGATCATGTGCCATTTTTATACAGCAGGTTCTTACGGATGCGAAGATACCTAATATGTGTACTTTTATTTATTTATTTAAGTTTTACACAATAATATTATTTTTAAAACAAAAAATAAATCATTTTAGTTTCTCCATAAAAGCTGAAAGCCATATATTTTTTTATTTTTTCGGCGATTGTCTTAGGTAGGGTATTATTTTTGCGGGATGAGATGGCAGTTTGATTGGCACTACTTTAGGGTGCATAAGACTTTTTGATCGTTTGCTATTACACTTTTTGTGATGTAAGGTGACAAAAAATTGCTTTTTTGACACTTTTTTTTTTTTTTTTTTACGGTGTTTACCAGAGAGGTTAGGTCATGTGATATTTTTACAGAGCAAGTTGTTACGGATGTGGCAATACCTAATATGTATATTTTTTTATTTATTTAAGTTTTACACAATAATATCATAAAAAAAAAAAAAAAAAAGGGTATAATTTTATGCGGGATGAGGTGACGGTTAGATTGGTTCTATTTTTGGGTGCATATGACATTTTGATCGCTTGCTATTACACTTTTTGTGATGTAAGGTGACAAAAAATGACTTTTTGACACTGTTTTTATTATTATTTAGTCTGACTTTACCAATCACTCCTTGCTCTGGATAGCTTCATTTGGTTTTGGAAGAGCTGGAGTGTGGTCCTCAGAAGTTAAGTGTTCCGCTTGTTGTGTTTTGTATCCCCCCTGGTTGTCTACTAGGCCTCGGCGAGACGCTGGTTCCTTCACCAGGGAAGGAACGGGTTGTCTCTGCCCTGTCATTACCTGTAGGGCTACCGAGGGTCACCAGGGTTTTCTAGGTTCCTGTGTATGGGCATCTCTACCATCGAGAGGTGCCCATATAGATAGGAGTTAGGGCCAGGAGCAGGGTTTTATAGGTGGTGACCCTTTTCCTTCCCTAGCAGTGAGGCCTAGTGTCTTTCCCCTTCCTTCTTGTTGTCTTTTGGTGTTCTCCCCTATTACATCCTTGACACCACATTTTTTAAACAAAAAAAATGATGTTTTAGTGTTTCCATATTCTGAGAGCCATAGTTTTTTTATTTTTTGGCCCATTGTCTTTTTTTGCGGGACAAGTTAGATTGGTACTATTTTGGGGGACATACATCTTTTTGATCGCTTGATGTTGCACTTTTAGTGATGTAAGGTGACAAAAAAATATTTTTTTTTAGCACAGTTTTTATTTTATTTTTTTGACGGTGTTCATCTGATGGGTTAGGACATGTGATATTTTTATAGAACTGGTCGATACGGACGCGGTGATACCTAATATATTAATAATAAATTTTTTTACTTTATTTTGTGAAAAGGACGCTTTTTTTTTACTTGAAACTTTAAAAAAAATTCCACTTTTTTTTTTGTCCCACACTGGGACTTCAACTTTTGGGGTTCTGATCCCCTTTTACAATGCTTTACAATACTTCTGTATTGTAAAGCATTGGCTGTAAGTGTATTACTGAATGGAATACATTTACAGCTTCCTGCCTATGAGATCCAGGGGGCTCGATCTCACAGGCTGTCACGGAAGGCATCGGGCTGCCTTCCCTGCCATTGGATTCCTGTCACAGCTTGCGCGGGTCTTTAAGGGATTAAGCATGCCGCCTGATCTTTCAGCACTAACAAGCAGAATACAGCACTACATACCTTTCTACATTACATCCAGTGACATCTCTGATGAAGACATTCTCTTTCCCTATCATTTCCATTTGGCCCAGCCTGCCAGGACGACTTCTTTAGGGATGCCTCGTCTCTGCAGAGTGTGCCACACAGACATCCTAGATTCCTCACTCTTCCATCATCTTCCTATCCCCCCCTCCTGGAGCCCCCAACTGTGTTATCCTGCTGCCACTCCCAACACCCCAACACTGTGTATGCAGGGCCCCTAAATACAATACTTCAGAAAAAAGGGCCTCCAGTAGTAATAATGCACCTAAAGGGCCCCCAGTAATAATAATACCCCTATAATTCTCTCAGTAATAAAAATGCCCCTAGTAATAACCCTTCAGTGCGCCTTGTGTTAAAAATGTCCCCATATTGCCCCTACAGTGACCCTAGAAATGACCCCTGGAATATGATTCCCAAGTGGCGGAGGACAGAAAATAAATAAAATATCTGTGTCCCGCTCCATGCCGCTTGAGGCAGTGCAGGCCTGAGCCTGAGATCCCTGTGTTCTGCCACTGTCTGTACACGGCCTCATATGGTGGCCTGTGTCTTATGAGGGTGAAAGGCTAGGCACTTATCATTGTCCTAAGGAAAGAAACAGGGGAGGATTAAGAGACCCAAAAGCCCATGGCTGTTCCTCAAGCTTAGGCCCCAAGAAAAAAAAAAAGGTATGCTACACAGTGTATTCCTACCCCCCGCCATAGTGCAAAAGACATATTTAGATGGACATTAAATTTTGCACAGTCACACATACAGGACAATACGGCACTGCATACCTCTTACATTTAGTGATGTCTCCTTTGAAGTAGATGTTCTCTTTCCTCCACTGGGAGCAGAACGCCATATTTCATCCAAGTCTCATCTCTGCGGAGTTTACCACACAGACATGTTACTTTCTTCAATTTTCCATCATCCACCCCCATAAGTACTACAGCATTATGCCAGTGTTATCCAACACATTCCAAAACGCTAAGTGTTAAATAGCATCATAAAGCAATAAAGTGCTATACGACCCTGGCAGTGCTGGGAGGTCAGCACAGGAGCTGCTGCATAATCATGCTGCGAGTCCGGAGTGCAAAACTCGCAGTCAGTAGAAGGTGGCCCTAAATATCTAAAGGTCTGGAAGGCATATGCCTCACTGCCCAGCCCGTCCCGGTCTCCAACACCACCCAAAGTGGTCAGAAGGTTGAACATTGTCCCCCTATCCCCCCAGCACTACTATTCCCATCTCTCTGCTGTCACCTGTGTCACTACTCCTCCCATCTCTCTTTTTTCACCTGTACCTACTACCACTACTACTCCTATCCCTCTGCTGACACCTGTGTCACTACTACCCCCATCTCTCTGGTCACCCGTGTCACTACTACTCCCATCTCTCTGCTGTCACCTATGTCACTCCTCCTCCCATCTCTCTGTTGTCACCTGTACCTACTACCACTGCTACTCCCATCCCTCTGCTGACACCTGTGTCACTACTACTCCCATCCCTCTGCTGTCACCTGTCACTACTACTCCCATCCTGCTGCTGTCACCTATGTCATTACAAGTCCCCTCCCTCTGCTGTCACTTGTATCACTAAGACTCCCATCCCTCTGCTGTCACCTGTGTCACTACTACTCCCATCCCTCTGCTGTCAGCTGTGACACTACTCCTCTTATCCTTCTGCTGTCACCTGTGTCACTACTCCTCCCATCCCTCTGCTGTCACCTGTGTCACTACTACTCCCATCCCCTTGCTGTCACCTGTACCACTACTACTCCAATCCCTCTGCTGTCACCTGTATCACTACTACTCCCATCCCTCTGCTGTTACCTGTGTCATTAATATTCCCATCCCTCTGTTGTCACCTGTACCATTACTCCTCCCATCCCCTTGCTGTCACCTGTGTCACTACTACTCCCATCCCCTTGTTGTCACCTGTACCACTACTACTCCCATCCCTCTGCTGTCACCTGTTCCACTACTACTCCCATCTATCTGCTGTCACCTGTACCACTATTACTCCCATCCCTCTGCTGTCACCTATACTACTACTACTCCCATCCCTCTGCTGTCACCTTTACTACTACTACTCCGATCTCTCTGCTGTCACCTGTACTACTACTACTCCCATCCCCCTGCTGTCACCTGTACCACTACTACTCCCATCCCTCTGCTGTCACGTGTACCACTACTACTCCCATCCCTCTGCTGTGACCTCTACTTCTACTACTACTTCTCCCATCCCTCTGCTGTCACCTGTACCACTACTACTCCCACCCCCCTGCTGTCACCTGTACCACTACTACTCCTTACAGCTTACAGCTCCCGCCACAACTTACAGCTCACGCCACAGCTCCAGTAAGCAGGGGACCAGCAGAGCAGGGCAGGCCAGACAGGTGCTGGTAGTGGGAGACTCCATTATTAGGGGAACAGATAGGGAAATCGGTCACAAAGACTGTGAACGTCGAACAGTGTGCTGTCTTCCTGGCACTAGAGTTCGACACATCGCGGATCGGGTTCACAGATTACTGGGAGGGGCTGGAGAAGATCCAGCGGTCATGGTCCATATCGGAACCAATGACAAAGTTAGGGGTAGGTGGAGAGTCCTTAACCTCTTAAGGACATAGGGCATACAGGTACGCCCTTGTGCCCTGGTACTTAAGGACACAGGGCGTACATGTACGCCCTGTGTATTTTCGATCACTGCCGTGCGGCTGGCAGTGATCGGAGCCCGGTGCCTGCTCAAATCATTGAGCAGGCACCTAGGCTAAATGCGCGGGGGGGGTCCCGTGACCCCCCCATGTCGGCGATCGCAGCAAACCGCAGGTCAATTCAGACCTGCGGTTTGCTGCGATTTCTGCAGTTTCTGGTCCCCGCGGTCCCTGACCGCGGGGATCAGAAACTTTATATGCCTAAAAAAAGTTTTATTCACCCCCCCCTGCACCCCCAAATGATTTTTATGGTGGCGGGAGGTGCAGGGGGATGGTTGCGGGCGGTGTGGGCGGTGTGGGAGGCGGGCTGTGCGGCAGGCGGGATCGCGATCCCCCGCCCGCCTCCCCTTGAAAATTCATTGGTGTTCAGTGGGTATACCAGGGTGCCAGCACATTGCTGGCACCCTGGTATAAACGGCTGACATCTGCGATGCGATGTCAGCCGTTTAACCCTTTCCATACAGCGGTCCGTACGGACCGCTGTATGGAAAAGGTTAACAGCGCAGGGAGCTCCCTCCCTCTCCCATCGGGGGGCTGCTGTGCCTTTGCAGCCCCCCGATGGAGAGGGAGAGAGCCCCCAGACAGCCCCCCGAGAGATCCCCTCCTTACCCTTCCCCGTCTGCGAAGTTCTGAGCAGTACTGAGCAGACAGGGAAGGTTCCCATGGCAACGGGACGCCTCTCAGGCGTCCTGCTGTCCATGGTGCTGAACAGATCTGTGCTGAAAGGCATAGATCTGTTCAGTGTAAGTAAAATACAGTGCAGTACAATATATATTGTTCTGTACTGTATTATACAGACATCAGACCCACTGGATCTTCAAGAACCAAGTGGGTCTGGGTCAAAAAAAAGTGAATAAAAGTGAAAAAAAAGTAAAAATCAAAAAACACATTTATCACTGATAAAAAATGAAAAAAATAAAATTCCCTACACATGTTTGGTATCGCCGCGTCCGTAACGACCTGATCTATAAAATGGTCATGTTACTTTACCCGAACGGTGAACACCATAAAAATAAAAAATAAAAAACTATGATAAAATTGAAATTTTGCCCACCTTACTTCAAAAAAAGGTAATAAAAGTGATCAAAAAAGTCGCATGTACGCCAAAATTGTAGCAATCAAACCGTCATCTCAACACGCAAAAATCATACCCTACCCAAGATAATCGCCCAAAAACTGAAAAAACTATGGCTCTTAGACTATGGAGACACTAAAACATGATTTTTTTTGTTTCAAAAATTAAATCATTGTGTAAAACTTACATAAATAAAAAAAAAGTATACATATTAGGTATCGCCGCGTCCGTATCGCCCGGCTCTATAAAAATATCACATGATCTAACCCCTCAGATGACCACCGTAAAAAAATAAAAATAAAAACGGTGTAAAAACAGCCATTTTTTGTCATCTTACGTCACAAAAAGTGTAATAGCAAGCAATCAAAAAGTCATATGAACCCCAAAATAGATGCCAATCAAACCGTCATCTCATCCCGCAAAAAATGAGACCCTACTTAAGATAATCGCCCAAAAACTGAAAAAACTATGGCTCTTAGACTATGGAGACACTAAAACATTTTTTTGGTTTTAAAAATGAAATCATTGTGTAAAACTTACATAAATAAAAAAAATTGTATACATATTAGGTATCGCCGCGTCCGTGACAACCTGCTCTATAAAATTACCACATGATCTAACCTGTCAAATGAATGTTGTAAATAACAAAAAAAAAAACGGTGCCAAAAAAGCTATTTCTTGTTACCTTGCCGCACAAAAAGTGTAATATAGAGCAACCAAAAATCATATGTACCCTAAACTAGTACCAACAAAACTGCCACCCTATCCCGTAGTTTCTAAAATGGGGTCACTTTTTTGGAGTTTCTACTCTAGGGGTGCATCAGGGGGGCTTCAAATGGGACATGGTGTAAAAAAAAACAGTCCAGCAAAACCTGCCTTCCA
The DNA here is from genome assembly GCF_905171765.1 of Bufo bufo. Classification (NCBI taxonomy): domain Eukaryota; kingdom Metazoa; phylum Chordata; class Amphibia; order Anura; family Bufonidae; genus Bufo; species Bufo bufo. The sequence goes on along the minus strand of NC_053389.1, from coordinate 241,769,453 downwards.
AAAACCATATGGTGTTCCTTTCCTTCTGCGCCCTGCCATGTGCCCATACAGCTGTTTACGACCACATATGGGGTGTTTCTGTAAACTACAGAATTAGGGCCATAAATAATGAGTTTTGTTTGGCTGTTAACCCTTGCTTTGTAACTGGAAAAAAAATATTAAAATGGAAAATCTGCCAAAAAAGTGAAATTTTGAAATTGTATCTCTATTTTCCATTAAATCTTGTGCAACACCTAAAGGGTTAACAAAGTTTGTAAAATCAGTTTTGAATACCTTGAGGGGTGTAGTTTCTTAGATGGGGTCACTTTTAGGGAGTTTCTACTCTAGGGGTGCATCAGGGGGGCTTCAAATGGGACATGGTGCCAAAAAAACAGTCCAGCAAAATCAGCCCTCCAAAAACCAAACGGCGCACCTTTCACTCTACGCCCTGCTGTGTGCCCGTACAGTAGTTTACGGCCACATATGGGGTGTTTCTGTAAACAGCAGAGTCAGGGCAATAAAGATACAGTCTTGTTTGGCTGTTAACCCTTGCTTTGTTAGTGGAAAAAATGGGTTAAAATGGAAAATTAGGCAAAAAAATGAAATTCTCAAATTTCATCGCCATTTGCCAATAACTCTTGTGCAACACCTAAAGGGTTAACGACGTATGTAAAATCAGTTTTAAATACCTTGAGGGGTGTAGTTTCTTAGATGGGGTCACTTTTAGGGAGTTTCTCCTCTAGGGGTGCATCAGGGGGCTTCAAATGGGACATGGTGTAAATAAACCAGTCCATAAAAATCAGCCTTCCAAAAACCATACGGCGCACCTTTCCCTCTACGCCCCGCTGTGTGGCCGTACAGTAGTTTACGGCCACATTTTGGGTGTTTCTGTAAACGGCAGAGTCAGGGCAATAAAGATACAGTCTTGTTTGGCTGTTAACCCTTGGTTTGTTAGTGGAAAAAATGGGTTAAAATGAAAAATTAGACAAAAATATGAAATTCTCAAATTTCCTCCCCATTTGCCAATAACTCTTGTGCAACACCTAAAGGGTTAACAACGTATGCAAAATCAGTTTTGAATACCTTGAGGGGTGTAGTTTCTTAGATGGGGTCATTTTTGGGTGGTTTCTATAATGTAAGCCTCGCAAAGTGACTTGAGACCTGAACTGGTCCCTAAAAATTGAGTTTTTGTAAATTTCTGAAAAATTTCAAGATTTGCTTCTAAACTTCTAAGCCTTATAACATCCCCAAAAAATAAAATATCATTCCCAAAACAATTCAAACATGAAGTAGACATATGGGGAATGTAAAGTCATCACAATTTTTGGGGGTATTACTATGTATTACAGAAGTAGAGAAACTGAAACTTTGAAATTTGCAAATTTTTCCAAATTTTTGTTAAATTAGGTATTTTTTGGTGCAAAAAAAATTATTTTTTTGACTCCATTTTACCAGTGTCATGAAGTACAATATGTGACGAAAAAACAATCTCAGAACGGCCTGGATAAATCAAAGCGTTTTAAAGTTATCAGCACTTAAAGGGACTCTGGTCAGATTTTCAAAAAATGGCCTGGTCCTAAGGTGTAAAAAGGCTGTGTCCTTAAGGGGTTAAAAATGATTTCAGGGATTTAGGTCAAAAGCTTAGGGCAAGGAACTCAAAGGTAGTATTTTCCAAAATAGTACCTATACCACGGGCCACACAAGAAAGGCAGGGGGAGTTAAGGGAGATTAACAAGTGGCTCAAGAACTGGTGTAGGAAGGAGGGGTTTGGGTTTCTGGAGAACTGGGCCGACTTCTCTATCGGCTACAAGCTCTATCATAGGGATGGGCTGCACCTCAATGGGGAAGGGGCAGCTGTATTGGGGAAGAAGATGGCTAGAAGTTTGGAGGAGTGTTTAAACTAGGGACTGGGGGAGGGAAATTAATTTATAGGAGGGGAAGATAGTACAGATAGAGACCGGGGGCAAGGTAGTGGGACTGAGGGATGAATAGAAGGAGGGACTAGAACAGTTCCGAAGGAAAGGTGTAGGGTAAAAAATATACATAAACCTCTCAAATGTATGTATACTAATGCCAGAAGCCTGACAAATAAAACTGGGGAACTGGAATTAGTGATGTGTGAGGAGGACTATGACATAGTGGGAATAACTGAGACATGGTTGGATGATAGCTATGACTGGGCAGTTAATGTACAGGGTTACAGTCTGTTTAGAAAGGATCGTCAAAACCGGAGAGGGGGAGGGGTCTGCCTTTATGTAAAGTCCTATCTAAAGCCCACACTCCGTGAAGATGTAAGTGAGGGACATGAACATGTGGAGTCACTCTGGGTAGAGATACATGGAGCTAAAAACAACAATAAATTACTAATAGGAGTTCACTATAAACCACCTAATATACCAGAGTCCACAGAAAATCTACTACTAAATGAGATAGACAAGGCGGCAAATCATAATGAGGTGGTTATTATAGGGGAATTCAACTACCCAGATATAGACTGGGAAACTGAAACTTGTATATCTCATAAAGGAAACAGGTTCTTGGCAATAACCTCTCCCAACTGGTTCAGGACCCGACTAGAGGGACAGCCATACTGGACTTAGTATTAACCAATAGGCCTGACGGAACAACAGACGTGCAGGTTGGGGGACACCTGGGAAATAGTGACCATAAAGTAATAACCTTACAATTATCATTCAAAAGAGCATTTCTAAAGGGAGGAACAAAAATACCAAACTTCAAAAAAGCTAAATTTAGCCAACTAAGAGAGGCCATAGGCCTAACTAACTGGGACAAAGTCCTCAAAAGTAAAAATGCAGCCACAAAATGCGATATCTTTAAAAGCATCCTAAAATCTCATTGTGAGAGGTACATACCGTATGGGAATAAAAGGTTAAGGAACAAAAAGAAACCAATGTGGATAAACAGAACTGTAAAGAAAGCAATAAATGACAAAAAGAGAGCATATAATACAGTAAAACAGGAGGGTAGCATGGAAGCACTGAAAAACTATAAGGAAAAAAATAGAACATGTAAAAAACAAATAAAAGCGGCCAAACTAGAGACCGAGAGATTAATTGCCAAAGAGAGTAAAACTAACCCTAAAATGTTCTTCAATTATATAAATGTTAAAAAGTATAAATCTGAAGGTGTCGGCCCTTTAAAGAGTAATGAGGGGGGAGTCGCAGAGAGCGACAAGGAGAAAGCAAAGCTGTTAAATATTTTTTTCTCCAATGTATTCACTGAGGAATATAAACTGTCAGATGAAATGCTGAATGTAAAAATAAATTCCCCATTAAAAGTGTCCTGTCTGACCCAGGAAGAAGTACAACAGCGACTTAAAAAGATTAAAATAGACAAATCGCCAGGAACGGATGGCATACACCCCCGTATCCTAAGGGAATTAAGTTATGTCATAGCCAGACCAGACCCTCATTTCTGATATTTGCGGACTCTATACTGACAGGGAGTGTCCCACAGGATTGGCGCAAATGTGGTGCCAATATTCAAAAAGGGTCCAAAAACAGAGCCTGGAAACTATAGGCCGGTAAGTTTAACATCTGTTCTGGGTAAACTGTTTGAAGGTTTTCTGAGAGATGCTATGTTAGAGCATCTCAACGAAAATAAGCAAATACCGCCATATCAGCATGGCTTCATGAGGGATCGGTCATGCCAAACTAATTTAATCAGTTTCTATGAGGAGATAAGTTCTAGACTTGACAGCGGCGAATCAATGGATGTCGTATATCTGGACTTCTCCAAAGCATTTGACACTGTACCACATAAAAGGTTAGTATATAAAATGAGAATGCTTGGACTGGGAGAAAACGTCTGTATGTGGGTAAGTAACTGGCTCAATGATAGAAAACAGAGGGTGGTTATTAACGGTACATACTCAGATTGGGTCACTGTCACTAGTGGGGTACCTCAGGGGTCAGTATTGGGCCCTATTCTCTTCAATATATTTATTAATGATCTTGCATAGTAAAATATAAATTTTCGCAGATGACACTAAACTGTGTAAAGTAATTAACACTGAAGAGGACAGTATACTACTACAGAGCGATCTGGATAGATTGGAGGCTAGGGCAAATAAGTGGCAGATGAGGTTTAACACTGACAAATGTAAAGTTATGCACATGGGAAGGAATAATGCAAGTCACCCGTACATACTAAATGGTAAAACACTCGGTAACACTGACATGGAAAAGGATCGAGGAATTTTAATAAACAGCAAACTAAGCTGCAAAAACCAGTGTCAGGCAGCTGCTGCCAAGGCCAATAAGATAATGGGTTGCATCAAAAGGGGCATAGATGCCCATGATGAGAACATAGTCCTACCACTTTACAAATCATTAGTCAGACCACACATGGAATACTGTGTACAGTTCTGGGCTCCTGTGAACAAGGCAGACATAGCAGAGCTGGAGAGGGTCCAAAGGGAGGGCAACTACAGTAATAACTGGAATGGGGCAACTACAGTACCCTGAAAGATTATCAAAATTAGGGTTATTCACTTTAGATAAAAGACGACTGAGAGGAGATCTAATTACTATGTATAAATATATCAGGGGTGAGTACAGAGATCTATCCCATCCTCTATTTATCCCCAGGACTGTAACTGTGACGAGGGGACATCCTCTGCGTCTGGAGGAAAGAAGGTTTGTACACAAACATAGAAATAGATTCTTTGCAGTAAGAGCAGTGAGACTATGGAACTCTCTTCCTGAGGAGGTGGTGATGGTGAGTACAATAAAGGAATTCAAGAGGGGCCTGGATGTGTTTCTGGAGTGTAATAATATTACAGACTATAGCTACTAGAGAGGAGTCGTTCATCCAGGGAGTTATTCTGGTTGCCTGATTGGAGTCGGGAAGGAATTTTTTATTCCCCTAAAGTGAGGAAAATTGCTTTCTACCTCACAGGGTTTTTTCTTTGCCTTTCTCTGGCTCAACTTGCCGGATGACAGGCCGAACTGGATGGACAAATGTCTTTTTTCAGCCTTATGTACTATGTTACTTCCATCCCCTTGTTGTCACCTGTACCACTACTACTCCCATCCCTTTTGCTGACACCTGTACCACTACTACTCCCATCCCTTTTGCTGACACCTGTTCCACTACTACTCCCATCCCTCTGCTGTCACCTGTACAACTACTACTCCCACCCCCTGCTGTCACCTGTACTACTACTACTCCCATCCCTCTGCTGTCACCTGTACCACTACTACTCCCATCCCTCTGCTGTCATCTGTACCACTACTACTCCCACCCCCCTGCAGTCTCCTGTACCACTACATTACTTAATATTTAACCTGTTGGAGCAGCAGTGGTACAGCAGGCCTGGCAGGCAGTCTGGAGAAGAAGGGTCCCAGCAGCTTCAGGGGGCAGAGAACAGTCAGACACCAGGCAGGGGCGGACTGAGAACCCTCAGGGCCCCCGGGCAAAATAAATCAAGGGCCCCCTTACAGGCCCTACCCATGTTCTGCTGCAAGCCCCACCCTTGTCCTGCCTCCAGCCACACCCTACACAATCTTTAATAAGATTTCAAAGTTAAAGCGACACAAAAGGCACCCAGACCACTTCAGCTCATTGAAGTGGTCTGGGTACATTGTCCCTTTTGCAAATCGAGCTGCAATGTTCTAGAGAAACTGCATTGTTTAGGTTCCAGCAATAAGTCAGCCTATAGTGGCTGGCAGCCACCTGAGGGCTTCCTGGAGTAAAACAGACCTTTGGTCTGGTATCTGACGCTGGACGTCCTCACACTCTGCATGATGACCTCCAGGGTCAGATTTTTCCCCATAGGAAAGCATTGATTCAGTGCTTTCGTATGGGGTGATCTAATCTCAGCCTCCATTAGTGAGCCTCTGTTAGAAGCAGTGTGGGCATAACTACTGTGAAGGGGGCACATATCTGGGCATAACTACTGTGAAAGGGGGGGAGGCCCTTCACAGTAGTTATTAATCCCTTTCAGCAGTCCCCCTTTGTGAATGGGGGACTGCTGAAAGGGGTTAATAACTACTGTGAAGGGCCTAGCCGTCTGGGCAACCCCACAGATCATCCCCCCACCCACCTTATACTTGTTCCACTGATCTGCTACTTGCGGGTTCAGTCACTTCGGTGCGCAATCCCATCCTGCGGCGCGTGATCCCGCGAGACCCGTGACCTACAGCGGCGGGTCTTGCGGGATCACGCGCTGCAGGACGGGATTGCCCTCCGACTGAACTCATTCCCGCGCAGCCCACAAGTAGCGGAACAATTACAAGAGGGGTGGGGAATAGCCAAATTAAAAAATATTTTGAACCAAAAGGTGTTATGGTGGCTCTGTGGGTGGCACTGTTGTGGGGGCTCTGTGGATGGCACTGTTGTGGGGGCTCTGTGGATGGCACTGTTGTGGGGGCTCTGTGGATGGCACTGTTGTGGGGGCTCTGTGGATGGCACTATTGTGGGGGCTCTGTGGATGGCACTGTTGTGGGGGCTCTGTGGATGGCACTGTTGTGGGGTCTCTGTGGATGGCACTGTTGTGGGGGCTCTGTGGATGGCACTGTTGTGGGGGCTCTGTGGATGGCACTGTTGTGGGGGGCGGGGGATCTGTGGGTGACACATATAAAGCACCTTATGCTATATATGTGTCATCCACAGATCCCCCACAATTATTTCTACTAGGGGGGGGGGGCTCGGCGGAGCTGATGTTGTGTTTCATCCTAATGAGAAATATTTCATAATAAAGATTTGGAGAAGGGGCAGTGGGGTCGCAGAGCAGGGTGAGGCTGGTGCTGCTACTAGGGGGTCATACCATGGGGGAGTTTTTAAAGCCCACCATAATGCCCCCCCCCCCCCTAGTAGAAATAATTCTCCTTTTAATGTAACAGTGTAATGCCCCCAGTTGAGCTAATGTCCCTATAGTGCCTCCATAATGTCCCAGTATAAAATACCCCTATATAGTGCCCCCAGTAAATTCCCCCATAGTGCTCCTCTCCCCCCTTCCTGCTAGTGCACCCTATAATGTGCCAGTAAGTGTCCCCATAGATGCCCCCCCATCATGTGCCAGTATCAAGTGCCTCTCTCCTCCCCCCCACATGTCCCAGTATCATAGTGCCATCCCCCCCAATGTGCCAGTATCAAGTGCCTCTCTCCTTCCCACCCCCATGTGCCAGTATCATAGTGCCAAACCCCCCATGTGCCAGTATCAAGTGCCTCTCTCTTCCCCCCATGTCCCAGTATCATAGTGCCATCTCCCCTTCCCCAAAAAAAAGTGCCAGTATCAAGTGCCTCTCTCCTTCCCCCCATGTGCCAGTATCATAGTGCCACCCCCCCATGTGCCAGTATCAGGTGCCAACCCCCCACCCCCCCATGTGCCAGTATCAGGTGCCTCTCTCCTCCCCCCCATGTGCCAGTATCCTAGTGCCAACCCCCCTCCCCCCCTCCCTATGTGCCAATATCAGGTGCCAACCCCCCTCCCCCCATGTGCCAGTATCAGGTGCCAACCCAACCCCCCTCCCCCCATGTGCTAGTATCAGGTGCCAACCCCCCTCCCCATGTCCCAGTATCAGGTGCCAACCCCCCACCCCCCCATGTGCCAGTATCAGGTGCCTCTCTCCTCCCCCCCATGTGCCAGTATCCTAGTGCCAACCCCCCTCCCTGCCCATGTGCCAGTATCAGGTGCCAACCCAACCCCCCTCCCCCCATGTGCTAGTATCAGGTGCCAACCCCCCCATGTTCCAGTATCAGGTGCCTCTCTCCTTCCCCTCCCCATGTGCCAGTATCAGGTGCCAACCCCCCACCCCCCCATGTGCCAATATCAGGTTCCTCTCTCCTTCCCCCCCATGTGCCAGTATCCTAGTGCCAACCCCCCTCCCCATGTGCCAGTATCAGGTGCCAAGCCCCCTCCCCCCCATGTGCCAGTATCAGGTGTAAACCCAACCCCCCTCCCCCATGTGCTAGTATCAGGTGCCAACCCCCCCCCATGTGCCAGTATCAGGTGCCTCTCTCCCCCCCATGTGCCAGTATCAAGTGCCTCCCGCTCCCCCCATGGCAGTAACAGTCGGGTATTAAAAAAAAAACACTTGCGATGCGATGCAGCCTCTTCCTGTGTCCCGCCCTGTATGTCCATATATGTGACAGTGCTTGTATTTCAGAAAAGTTTCTGCTGGGATTCAAACCCACAACCTTCTGTATCAGAGGCAAAGCACCTAACCACACGACCATAAGAAAGGCATTGACACTGACTGAAAAAATATGAGACTTCTACTGTTATAGCTGGCTAAGTGTACATCTATACACATGACTGTGCCCTAACACACCCAGCACTGCTATATCTCTATATGACAGCTGTCCCAGCACACTCAGCTCTCCTATATCTCTATATATGATAGCTGCCCCAGCACACCCAGCTTTGCTACATCTAATACACATGACAGCTGCACCAGCACACTCAGCTATACTATATCTCTATAAATGACAGCTGCCCCAGCACACCCAGCTCTGCTACATCTATACACATGACAGCTGCCCAAACACACCCAGCACTGCTATATCTCTATATGACAGCTGTCCCAGCACACTCAGCTCTGCTATATCTCTATATATGATAGCTGCCCCAGCAAACCCAGCTCTGCTACATCTAATACACATGACAGCTGCACCAGCACACTCAGCTGTACTATATCTCTATATATGACAGCTGCCCCAGCAAACCCAGCTCTGCTACATCTATACACATGACAGCTGCCCAAACACACCCAGCACTGCTATATCTCTATATGACAGCTGTCCCAGCACACTCAGCTCTGCTATATCTCTATATATGATAGCTGCCCCAGCACACCCAGCTCTGCTACATCTAATACACATGACAGCTGCACCAGCACACTCAGTACTACTATATCTCTATATATGACAGCTGCCCCAGCACACCCAGCTCTGCTACATCTATATATCTCTAAGTATTGCTATACAGTAGATATATAGAGATATAGCAGAGCTGAGTGTGCTGGGGCAGCTGTCATGTGTATAGATGTAGCAGAGCTGGGTTTGTTTGGGCAGCTGTCATGTGTATAGATGTAAAGTAATGCAAACCAGCAGCTCAACCTATAGACCGAATGGAAATGGGTGCTCACCTCTCGGTCCACCCAGACCGCACGGTAGACAAAAAATGGTAATAGAAAAATGAGGGGCACTCCTTATAAAGGGAACTGGAAACGGTAGTTAAGGGTTAAAATTTAATGGAAATAGCACACATCACATCAAATCGTCATACATAAAAACATCATATCAATAACAATAAAATAAATGAATGAAGGTAGGGTCCTGAAAACACCTGTTGGTAATAAAAGTTCAAGGGTCCATGAGACACTGCCCACAATAAGAATCAGTCCCAGCAAGTCTGAATGCACCTAGATACGGTTCCAAAAGCGTGTCGTTTGACTGTATCAGATGAAGGTATAATTGCCAAACAATGTCCAGCTTCAAACCTCCAGGGTATAGCTGGCTAAGTGTACATCTATACACATGACTGTGCCCTAACACACCCAGCACTGCTATATCTCTATATGACAGCTGTCCCAGCACACTCAGCTCTCCTATATCTCTATATATGATAGCTGCCTCAGCACAACCAGCTTTGCTAAATCTAATACACATGACAGCTGCACCAGCACACTCAGCTCTACTATATCTCTATATATGACAGCTGCCCCAGCACACCCAGCTCTGCTACATCTATACACATGACAGCTGCCCAAACACACCCAGCACTGCTAAATCTCTATATGACAGCTGTCCCAGCACACTCAGCTCTGCTATATCTCTATATATGATAGCTGCCCCAGCAAACCCAGCTCTGCTACATCTAATACACATGACAGCTGCACCAGCACACTCAGCTGTACTATATCTCTATATATGACAGCTGCCCCAGCAAACCCAGCTCTGCTACATCTATACACATGACAGCTGCCCAAACACACCCAGCACTGCTATATCTCTATATGACAGCTGTCCCAGCACACTCAGCTCTGCTATATCTCTATATATGATATCTGCCCCAGCACACCCAGCTCTGCTACATCTAATACACATGACAGCTGCACCAGCACACTCAGTACTACTATATCTCTATATGACAGCTGCCCCAGCACACCCAGCTCTGCTACATCTATATATCTCTAAGTATTGCTATACAGTAGATATATAGAGATATAGCAGAGCTGAGTGTGCTGGGGCAGCTGTCATGTGTATAGATGTAGCAGAGCTGGGTGTGTTTGGGCAGCTGTCATGTGTATAGATGTAAAGTAATGCAAACCAGCAGCTCAACCTATAGACCGAATGGAAATGGGTGCTCACCTCTCGGTCCACCCAGACCGCACGGTAGACAAAAAATGGTAATAGAAAAATGAGGGGCACTCCTTATAAAGGGAACTGGAAACGGTAGTTAAGGGTTAAAATTTAATGGAAATAGCACACATCACATCAAATCGTCATACATAAAAACATCATATCAATAACAATAAAATAAATGAATGAAGGTAGGGTCCTGAAAACACCTGTTGGTAATAAAAGTTCAAGGGTTCATGAGACACTGCCCACAATAAGAATCAGTCCCAGCAAGTCTGAATGCACCTAGATACGGTTCCAAAAGCGTGTCGTTTGACTGTATCAGATGAAGGTATAATTGCCAAACAATGTCCAGCTTCAAACCTCCAGGGTATAGCTGGCTAAGTGTACATCTATACACATGACTGTGCCCTAACACACCCAGCACTGCTATATCTCTATATGACAGCTGTCCCAGCACACTCAGCTCTCCTATATCTCTATATATGATAGCTGCCCCAGCACACCCAGCTTTGCTAAATCTAATACACATGACAGCTGCACCAGCACACTCAGCTCTACTATATCTCTATATATGACAGCTGCCCCAGCACACCCAGCTCTGCTACATCTATACACATGACAGCTGCCCAAACACACCCAGCACTGCTATATCTCTATATGACAGCTGTCCCAGCACACTCAGCTCTGCTATATCTCTATATATGATAGCTGCCCCAGCAAACCCAGCTCTGCTACATCTAATACACATGACAGCTGCACCAGCACACTCAGCTGTACTATATCTCTATATATGACAGCTGCCCCAGCAAACCCAGCTCTGCTACATCTATACACATGACAGCTGCCCAAACACACCCAGCACTGCTATATCTCTATATGACAGCTGTCCCAGCACACTCAGCTCTGCTATATCTCTATATATGATAGCTGCCCCAGCACACCCAGCTCTGCTACATCTAATACACATGACAGCTGCACCAGCACACTCAGTACTACTATATCTCTATATATGACAGCTGCCCCAGCACACCCAGCTCTGCTACATCTATATATCTCTAAGTATTGCTATACAGTAGATATATAGAGATATAGCAGAGCTGAGTGTGCTGGGGCAGCTGTCATGTGTATAGATGTAGCAGAGCTGGGTGTGTTTGGGCAGCTGTCATGTGTATAGATGTAAAGTAATGCAAACCAGCAGCTCAACCTATAGACCGAATGGAAATGGGTGCTCACCTCTCGGTCCACCCAGACCGCACGGTAGACAAAAAATGGTAATAGAAAAATGAGGGGCACTCCTTATAAAGGGAACTGGAAACGGTAGTTAAGGGTTAAAATTTAATGGAAATAGCACACATCACATCAAATCGTCATACATAAAAACATCATATCAATAACAATAAAATAAATGAAGGAAGGTAGGGTCCTGAAAACACATGTTGGTAATAAAAGTTCAAGGGTTCATGAGACACTGCCCACAATAAGAATCAGTCCCAGCAAGTCTGAATGCACCTAGATACGGTTCCAAAAGCGTGTAGTTTGACTGTATCAGATGAAGGTATAATTGCCAAACAATGTCCAGCTTCAAACCTCCAGGGTAGGAGGATAGACAATTGTATCAAGTCCTGAAAGGAATAGCTCTTCAGATATTGTAGCAAAATAGTAACAGATGCTTCTTACCATATGCCTTCACTAGGCTCACTGTGGTGAATCGAAGCAGCAGCCGATCACAGCTAACGCGGCGTCCCACGTGGTATAGAGTCTGAACGTGACGTCTCACGTGACTCATCAACTGGAGCTGTGGTAGCGTATCCTGTTAAGCTTACAAACACCACCTCAATGCGAGACTGGCTATGTAGATCACCCCGACCGACGTAGTCACTTCTCGGTCACTTGTAGTACTTGGGGGAAAAAGGCTCACTGTCCCAACTTGCCCAAACGCGTTTCAGGGTATACACCCCTTCCTCAGTGGTGGAGACAGTGAGCTCTGAACAGCTTTTTATATCCTCCCAGAATGCCAGCCACAGGTGGGACTGCTCTAATTGGGACCTCAGGAAAACCCGATATGGGAATCAGTTGTATTCCATATAAAACATCAGATCCTACAACATTCACATCATTAATAATATAAACATGTTAAAATACATATAGACATGGTAATATGGGTATCAAAAAGAAAGATGATATAACCGCATGAGGAAACGCATATATCAGCCCTTGCGTCTTCAATATACCTTCATGCGTCTAATCACATACAAGATCATCTGTTTGGAACATCCAATAATTATATGGAGTGATACCCCAAATTTGACAACCATAAAATATATAATCATACATAAATGTCTCATAAATTAGTAAAACATAAAAATGACAATGCCGATGAAATCATCATACCAGATAGAATAAAAACGCATAAAAAACGCACATGCGGTCAGGTGCGTTTTCGATGCGTCTTTGATGCGTTTTGTTCAAAAAGTAATAAAAACAATAAAATCCATCTTTTGAAAGGTTAAAAAAGCATACAAAATAGTAAATTTCATCAAATTAAACTCTGGAGAAAATATATTGAAAGGGAAGTAGAAATATCTGTCCAATTCTTATAGAAACCTATATGAGTCGAAAAAGGGGAGGGGAGCAGGGCAGGGAGGAAGGAACAGAGTGCTGGGAAACAGCCAAACTCTGAATCTACATCACCACCCGGCTCACCTCCCATCCCTCAGAGAAATCCGAACAATTCCCATTCGGCATTCAAGCCCCTGGGGATCAGGGATTCAAATTCGAAAATGCGTCAAGATTCCTGCCTGGACATAGCGGCCACATGGTTACCACCTCTCCATGGTTTCTTAACTCTCTCTAATGCAACGAATAACAAGGAGGAGGGATCGCAATTGTGTATATCTTTGAAATGTTTCGAGAGGGAGTGTAATAAATAACCCTTTTTAATATTGGCCAGATGTTCTGCCACTCTCTTCTTTAGTGTCCTTTTAGTCCTTCCTATGTATTGTTTGCGACAACTACACTGTAACAAGTAGATGACATCTGTCGAATCACAGGTCAGACATTCATTAATGTCGAACCTGAAAGAATTCTGAGTCGAGGTGACACTTGTAGTTTTCCTCGCAAAGTTCGTCACCTTACAGTTCCCACACCGCCCACATCTATGGAAGCCACCAGTTGTTAGCCAATTGTGGCCTTCACTTGGACCTTTCTTACTCTTTTTCAATGTGGGTGCTACCTTTGCTGCCAATGTAGTGGCTCTCATGTATGTGATTCTTGGATCTCTAGTAAGGGATGAACCTATAGTCTTATCATCCAGGAGAAGATGCCAATGTTTCCTGATGATTTTTTTCTACCTGTCGATATTGTGAATGATATTGAGGATGATTCTACCCTATCTCATCTGTTGGGGATGCACATTTCGGGACAAAGAAATCATGCCTGTTCATATTCCTGACTTTATCTAAAGCTTTCTTGACTGTCTGGTCTGGGTATTCTCTATCCAGAAACTGTTGACTAAGGGTAGTAGCTTCTTCCTCAAATTGTCTCTGGTCCGTACAATTACGCTTCAGTCGCCTGAATTGGCTGACTGGTATATTTAACAACCACTTGGGTAAGTGGCAGCTGGAAAAGCGAATAAAGCTATTCCTAGCTACTTCCTTAACAAAGGTGCTACATTTGATCATCGTTCCCTCTATCGCTACTCTAATATTTAGAAATTCCATTTCTTTATGACTGATCTTCGGGGTAAAAATCAAATTTCTTTCATTCATATTAATCTCCACCAGAAAATCGTCAAGGGTCTCCTTAGTACCTTCCCAAATGAACAGAACGTCGTCGATGTACCTACGCCACAGCACCAGACTCCTCCCCAACCTATGCCTGATAGTCTCATACTCCCACTGGGCCAGGAAGAGATTGGCATAGCTGGGGGCGAATCTGGTGCCCATGGCGGTACCCGTCAACTGGAGATAGAAGTCCCGCTCGAAAGCAAAGTAGTTATGTGAAAGGATATATTCCACTCCCTCAAGAATGAACATCAGCTGTTCACTTTTCAAAGTATTATCTCTTTGAAAGTGTTTCATTAACGCATCAATCCCCATTCTGTGTTCAATCACGGTATAGAGGGAGCTGACATCAAGTGTGCCCAGCAGCCACCCCTCCTTCCATTCCAGAGATTCAAGCAATTTGACAATATCAGTGGTGTCTTTAATATAAGAGGCGGTAGTCTTGACCAAAGGCTGGAGCCAACGGTCAATATATCGCGATAAATTGGATGAGATAGAATCAATTCCCGATACTATTGGTCTTCCTGGGGGACATTTCAGATCTTTATGGATCTTAGGAAGACAATAGAAAACGGGAATTCTTTTTTGTGTTTCCATAATGTATCCAGCCTCATGGTCCTGCAGGAATTCCGCCGTTATTCCCTTATCACAGAAAATCTTCAACTCCCTATGATATTCCTCTGTGGGATCTCCTTTCAATTTCTGATATGTAATCCCATCTCCCAACTGTCTTAAACATTCTCCTCTGTATGCTTCTGTATCTAAAATCACTACCGCTCCGCCCTTATCGGCAGGTCTAATAGTGATCTCCTTAGTGTCTTGTAATTCTTGGATCGCATCTCGTTCCATTTTTGTCAAATTGGGGTTCCGGGTGCGACCCTTCAGTGATCTTAGTTCTTTTTCTATATTTGTCTTGAAAGTGATCATTTCCCCACTCATTTCCTGCCTTGGGTATTTTTTGGATCTAACTTTTAAATCTGTATGGGAATATCTCCCAACACATGGAACATCCGGGATCATACCAGTAACTGTATTTTTAAGAAAGTACTTCTCAATGCCAACATATGTGGAAAATTTATCCAAGGCCCTGGTCGGAGAGAACTTCAAACCTTTATTGAGAAGACGTGTCTGTGCCTCTGTAAGTGTAGTAGTGCTAATGTTAATTATGTTTGATATTTCCTCGGTGAATTGTGATAATTTCTTATTTTTTGCGTGTCTACCCCTTCGTATCTTTCCCCGTGCCTGTGTGTTTGTTGACCTCTGTGGTATGATTGTTCTTGTTGGTTGTATGATTAAGGATATCGTGTCTGGTTGTGATTGTGTCTCACTCCTGGTGTCCTTGTCTGGTTGTCCCGATATTCCGGGTACCGCTGTCTTAAATTGTACTCGTGTTTGTGATCTCCCTTCTGTGTAGTCCCTTGTCTCCTTGGTGGGGAGGGTGTCCGTGTATGCTTCATTTTGGGAAGATGATGAGGAGGAGTCCCATCTAAAAAAAGAGGGGATGATAGTGCCTCATATCTGTTAGTGACTGCAATCAGTGATTCATGTTGTATAATATCATTAGTATCGTTCGTGAGTCTATGTGTATCTATATTGTCACAGTTTTTTTCCCGGACATACTGATACAGATGCTTCTTACCATATGCCTTCACTAGGCTCACTGTGGTGAATCGAAGCAGCAGCCGATCACAGCTAACGCGGCGTCCCACGTGGTATAGAGTCTGAACGTGACGTCTCACGTGACTCATCAACTGGAGCTGTGGTAGCGTATCCTGTTAAGCTTACAAACACCACCTCAATGCGAGACTGGCTATGTAGATCACCCCGACCGACGTAGTCACTTCTCGGTCACTTGTAGTACTTGGGGGAAAAAGGCTCACTGTCCCAACTTGCCCAAACGCGTTTCAGGGTATACACCCCTTCCTCAGTGGTGGAGACAGTGAGCTCTGAACAGCTTTTTATATCCTCCCAGAATGCCAGCCACAGGTGGGACTGCTCTAATTGGGACCTCAGGAAAACCCGATATGGGAATCAGTTGTATTCCATATATAACATCAGATCCTACAACATTCACATCATTAATAATATAAACATGTTAAAATACATATAGAAATGGTAATATGGGTATCAAAAAGAAAGATTATATAACCGCATGAGGAAACGCTTATATCAGCCCTTGCGTCTTCAATATACCTTCATGCGTCTAATCACATACAAGATCATCTGTTTGGAACATCCAATAATTATATGTAGTGATACCCCAAATTTGACAACCATAAAATATATAATCATACATAAATGTCTCATAAATTAGTAAAACATAAAAATGACAATGCCGATGGGATCATCATACCAGATAGAATAAAAACGCATAAAAAACGCACATGCGGTCAGGTGCGTTTTCGATGCGTCTTTGATGCGTTTTGTTCAAAAAGTAATAAAAACAATAAAATCCATCTTTTGAAAGGTTAAAAAAGCATACAAAATAGTAAATTTCATCAAATTGAACCCTGGAGAAAATATATTGAAAGGGAAGTAGAAATATCTGTCCAATTCTTATAGAGACTCATATAGGTCTCTATAAGAATTGGACAGATATTTCTACTTATCTTTCAATATATTTTCTCCAGAGTTCAATTTGATTAAATTTACTATTTTGTATGCTTTTTTAACCTTTCAAAAGATGGATTTTATTGTTTTTATTACTTTTTGAACAAAACGCATCAAAGACGCATCGGAAACGCACCTGACCGCATGTGCGTTTTTTATGCGTTTTTATTCTATCTGGTATGATGATTTCATCGGCATTGTCATTTTTATGTTTTACTAATTTATGAGACATTTATGTATGATTATATATTTTATGGTTGTCAAATTTGGGGTATCACTCCATATAATTATTGGATGTTCCAAACAGATGATCTTGTATGTGATTAGACGCATGAAGGTATATTGAAGACGCAAGGGCTGATATATGCGTTTCCTCATGCGGTTATATCATCTTTCTTTTTGATACCCATATTACCATGTCTATATGTATTTTAACATGTTTATATTATTAATGATGTGAATGTTGTAGGATCTGATGTTTTATATGGAATACAACTGATTCCCATATCGGGTTTTCCTGAGGTCCCAATTAGAGCAGTCCCACCTGTGGCTGGCATTCTGGGAGGATATAAAAAGCTGTTCAGAGCTCACTGTCTCCACCACTGAGGAAGGGGTGTATAACCTGAAACGCATTTGGGCAAGTTGGGACAGTGAGCCTTTTTCCCCCAAGTACTACAAGTGACCAAGAAGTGACTACGTCGGTCGGGGTGATCTACATAGCCAGTCTTGCATTGAGGTGGTGTTTGTAAGCTTAACAGGATATGCTACCACAGCTCCAGTTGATGAGTCACGTGAGACATCACGTTCAGACTCTATACCACGTGGGACGCCGCGTTAGCTGTGATCGGCTGCTGCTTCGATTCACCACAGTGAGCCTAGTGAAGGCATATGGTAAGAAGCATCTGTTACTATTTTGCTACAATATCTGAAGAGCTATTCCTTTCAGGACTTGATACAATTGTCTATCCTCCTACCCTGGAGGTTTGAAGCTGGACATTGTTTGGCAATTATACCTTCATCTGATACAGTCAAACTACACGCTTTTGGAACCGTATCTAGGTGCATTCAGACTTGCTGGGACTGATTCTTATTGTGGGCAGTGTCTCATGAACCCTTGAACTTTTATTACCAACATGTGTTTTCAGGACCCTACCTTCCTTCATTTATTTTATTGTTATTGATATGATGTTTTTATGTATGACGATTTGATGTGATGTGTGCTATTTCCATTAAATTTTAACCCTTAACTACCGTTTCCAGTTCCCTTATAAGGAGTGCCCCTCATTTTTCTATTACCATGTGTATAGATGTAGCAGAGCTGGGTTTGCTGGGGCAGCTGTCATATATAGAGATATAGTAGAGCTGAGTGTGCTGGTGCGCTGGTGCAGCTGTCATGTGTATTAGATGTAGCAGAGCTGGGTTTGCTGGGGCAGCTGTCATATATAGAGATATAGCAGGGCTGAGTGTGCTGGGACAGCTGTCATATAGAGATATAGCAGTGCTGGGTGTGTTTGGGCAGCTGTCATGTGTAGAAATATAGCAGAGCTGAGTGTGCTGGGACAGCTGTCATATAGAGATATAGCAGTGCTGGGTGTGTTAGGGCAGCTGTCATGTGTATAGATGGACACTTAGCCAGCTATAACAGTAGAAGTCTCATATTTTTTCAGTCAGTGTCAATGCCTTTCTTATGGCCGTGTGGTTAGGTGCTTTGCCTCTGATACATGCCTCTGATGCCTCTGTTTGTATTCCATATAAAACATCAGATCCTAAATTAGAATACACAAGCACTGACTCCCTATATGGACAATATATGGGCGGGACACAGGAAGAGTTGCGCTGCCGCCCGGCCTGCTACTGAGTTTGTGAGTACAGAGAGCTCAGAGGGAGAGGATCGCAGAGGATTTCAAGTTGTTCACATATGAATTACAGTGAGCGGGGCCCGGTGTAATAGAATACAGTGACTGCACCGGGCCCCGCTGCCATTACCAGGCCAGCATAACATTAATGTTATTCTGCGGCGGGCCCCCATCCCGGCCGGGCCCTCGGACCATGTCCGAAGTGCCCGACCGGTCAGTCCGCCCCTGACACCAGGTCCCTCTGCCCTCCTTCCCTGTCAGTGCAGACTGCAGAGCTCGGGCTGTATTTACAAGCAACCAGCCTGCTGCTGTCACAGATGGTGTACAGGGAAACAAGACAATACAATATAATCTATGAGTCACTGGATCCACAACTAAGGAACAAAAGGGAGACCCCTGCATGAGACCTGCCACTCTCCCTGACTGCTTAGCCTATGCAAACACCCCAAAGGTGGATGGGCGCATATCCACGTACCTCGACTATCTTACAGCTGAAGACCCTACAATAGTGAGGGGACAAGACCACCGGCCCCCTACACAGAAACGGAGGAAGCCAGGGTCACCTGGATCCAGCAAACAGAAAATCACAAATACATAAACAGTACTTATCTTGCAGACGACTGGGAACTAGGAAAGGCATGCACACACACTCCAGGAAGTTGTATAAGCCGCAACCTAATGCATCATGGGGAGGAACTTAAAGGGAAGCAATCAGTCCAACTGCATGACAGCTGAGATAGGCTAACGAGATGAGGAACTGAAATCAAAACAAAGAAACTCAAGGAGGAGGTTCTGGACAGCTCCTGTCAGAGCTTCTCAGCTGTCTGGTTGTGACAGTACCCCTCCCTCTACGAGTGGACTCCGGACACTCAGAGCCCACCTTCTCAGGATGGGACCTATGGAAAGCCCTGATGAGACGAGTGGCCTTAATGTCCGTCACTGGGACCCACATCCTCTCCTCAGGACCATAACCCTCCCAATGAACGAGGTACTGGAGGGAACCGCGGACAAGACGAGAATCCACAATCCTAGAGACCTGAAATTCAAGATTTCCATCAACCATAATCGGAGGAGGAGGCAAAGGCGAGGGTACAATAGGTTGAACATAAGGTTTCAATAAGGACTTATGAAAAACATTATGGATCTTCCAAGTCTGAGGAAGATCAAGACGGTAGGCAACAGGATTGATGACAGACAGGATCTTGTAAGGCCCAATAAACCTAGGACCCAACTTCCAGGAGGGAACCTTCAATTTGATATTCTTAGTAGACAACCACACCAGATCACCAACATTCAGGTCCGGACCAGGCACACGTCTCTTATCCGCCACACGCTTATATCTCTCACTCATGCTCTTTAGATTATCCTGAATCTTTTGCCAAATAGATGACAAAGACGAGGAGAATCTGTCCTCATCAGGTAAACCAGAAGACCCCTCTCCCGAGAAAGTCCCAAACTGCGGATGAAACCCATATGCACCAAAAAATGGTGACTTATCAGAGGACTCCTGACGACGGTTATTTAAAGCAAACTCAGCAAGGGACAAAAACGAACACCAATCCTCCTGATTCTCCGCCACAAAACAGCGCAGATATGTCTCCAGATTCTGATTGACGCGCTCCGTCTGGCCATTCGACTGCGGGTGGAAAGCAGAAGAGAATGACAACCAAACCCCCAAGCGAGAACAGAAAGCCTTCCAGAATCTGGAAACAAACTGCGTGCCCCTATCAGAGACTATGTCTGAAGGGATACCATGCAATTTGACAATGTGGTCAATAAATGCCTGCGCCAGCGTCTTAGCATTGGGCAAACCAGGAAAAGGGATGAAATGCACCATTTTGCTAAAACGGTCCACCACCACCAGAATCACAGTCTTCCCCGAGGAACGAGGCAGGTCCGTTATGAAGTCCATGGACAGATGTGTCCAAGGACGGGAAGGAATGGGTAAGGGAAGGAGAGGGCCTGATGGCCGTGAATGAGGGACTTTGGCACGAGCGCAAGTCTCGCAGGCTGCCACAAAACCCTCAACCGACTTACGAAGCGCAGGCCACCAGAATCTCCGAGCGATGAGATCCAGTGTGGCTCTTGCCCCCGGGTGCCCAGCAAGGACCGTATCGTGGTGTTCCTTAAAAATCTTGTGTCTTAAAGTGAGAGGCACAAACAACCTCCCAGGAGGACAAAGATCAGGAGCCTCCGACTGGGCTGCCTGCACCTCTGCCTCCAATTCAGGAAAAAGAGCAGAGACCACCACACCTTCAGCCAAAATGGGACCCGGGTCTTCAAAATTCCCACCTCCCGGAAAACAACGTGACAGGGCATCTGCCTTCACATTCTTAACCCCAGGGCGGAACGTGACAACAAAATTAAACCTTGAAAAGAACAAAGACCATCTGGCCTGTCTCGGGTTTAGACGCTTGGCTGACTCCAAGTAGGCCAGATTCTTATGGTCAGTAAACACGGTAATAGGGTGTCTGGCTCCCTCTAGCCAATGGCGCCATTCCTCAAAAGCTAACTTGATGGCCAACAGCTCCCTATCTCCCACATCATAATTTCTCTCTGCGGAGGAGAGTTTCTTCGAGAAAAAGGCACACGGTCGCCATTTGGCAGGAGAGGAACCCTGAGACAAGACCGCACCCACACCCACCTCAGAAGCATCAACCTCAACTATGAAGGGTAAAGAAATATCAGGCTGTACCAGGATGGGAGCGGAAGCGAAACTCTCCTTGATATTAGAAAAGGCCTTACGCGCCTCTACCGACCAGGAAGAAAAATCTACCCCCTTCTGGTCAAATCAGTGAGTGGTTTAACAACAGAGGAATAATTCAAAATAAATTTCCTGTAATAATTGGCAAAGCCCAAAAAACGCATCAGCGCCTTCTGATTCTCAGGAAGCTCCCACTCAAGCACAGCGCGGACCTTCTCGGGGTCCATGCGAAAACCAGAAGCGGAGAGAAGAAACCCCAGAAATTGAATTTCTGGAACCGCAAACACACATTTTTCCAGTTTCGCGTATAATTTATTCTTCCGCAGGATGAGCAAGACCTGACGTAAGTGTTCCTTATGAGTCTTGAAATCAGGAGAAAAAATCAAAATGTCATCCAAATACACTAATACAAATTTTCCCATTAAATGATAAAAAATGCTGTTCACGAAATGCTGAAAAACGGCTGGGGCATTCATCAAACCAAAAGGCATAACCAAATTCTCAAAATGGCCCTCAGGGGTATTAAAAGCCGTCTTCCATTCGTCTCCTTCTCTGACCCTGACCAGGTTGTATGCCCCTCTTAGGTCTAATTTGGAAAAGACTTTAGCCCCAACAACCTGGTTAAACAGGTCCGGAATCAGAGGAAACGGATAAGGGTCACGAATAGTGATACTGTTCAGCTCCCTGAAATCCAGACAAGGTCTTAAAGAACCATCTTTTTTCTTAACAAAGAAAAAACCAGCGGCAACAGGTGACTTCGAGGGTCGTATGTGTCCTTTTCTCAGACTCTCAGAGATATAAGCACGCATAGCGACCCTCTCAGGTTGGGAAAGATTGTATAAACGAGATTTAGGCAGCTTGGCGCCTGGGATGAGATTAATAGGGCAATCGTACTCCCTGTGCGGAGGCAAATCCTGAACTCCACTCTCAGAGAAGACATCCGAAAATTCAGAGAGGAAAGGTGGAACAGTCTTAGTAGAAACCTCAGAAACAGACGTCATGAGGCAATTCTCTCTGCAAAAGTCACTCCAACCATTTATTTGCCTCGCTTGCCAATCAATGGTGGGGTTATGTTTAGTGAGCCAGGGTAGCCCCAACACTCGAGGAGTAGGCAAACCGCTAAGGACAAAACATGACACATCCTCAACATGAGCATCACTCACAATTAAACGGATATTGTGAACTATGCCCTTTAATGATTTCTGAGAAAGTGGAGCGGAATCAATAGCAAAAACAGGAATATCCTTTCCCAAAGTGCATACCTGGAAACCATAAGTTATTGCAAATTGATGATCAATGAGATTGACAGCTGCTCCACTATCCACAAAAATCTCACAAAAAATGCTCTTGCTCTCTAGCGCCACCCTAGCAGGCAGGACAAAACGGGAACTACAAGCAAACGGAAAACCTTCAATTTCCGCCTCAACCCTGCCAATAGTAACAGACGGAACATTTTTAAAAGATTTTTTCCTTTTTGTTTCTTTATTACTCTCAGAAAACTGCCTGAATCTCCTAGAGGGACACACATTTGCCAAATGATTTATACCTCCACAACAAAAACAAACCCTCCCATGCGGGCTGAATCTTCTATTGTCTGAGGCAATCAACCCCAGCTGCATGGGCTCCTGCTCAGAAGGGGCTGACAGCGACTGAGACCCCTGCACACAGAATGGGACCGCTGCACTGTCCCGGGACTGAGCATGACAGGAAGGAGAGATCTCTCCTCTCTCTCTAAGACGCCTGTCAATACGAACGGCCTGAGACATAGCAGAATCCAAGGAGGTAGGTCTCTCATGAAAGGCAAATGCATCTTTCAATCCTTCTGAAAGACCATGGCAAAATTGACTTCGGAGTGCAGCATCATTCCAACCAGTATCAGCTGCCCATCTCCGAAATTCTGAGCAGTATATCTCTGCGGATTGTTTACCCTGGCATAACAGACGTAGTCTAGACTCAGCCAGAGCAATACGATCCGGATCATCATATATCTGACCCAGGGCTAAAAAGAATTCATCCACTAAACGGAGGGGCCGTGCCCCCTCCGGCAGCGAAAAGGCCCAGGACTGAGCGTTACCCCTGAGCAGCGATATAATGATCCCCACCCTCCGTTCCTCATCACCAGAGGAATGGGGAAGAAGGCGAAAATGGAGTTTGCAAGCCTCTCTAAAACGCACAAAATTCTCAGAACAAACTCCATGAACGCAAGCTGAACCGGACACTTGAAACTGAGAAAAAGTCTTATGGAGATCAGCTACCTCCAATGAAAGACCCTGGAAGTGTTCAGCCAAAAGTGAAACCGGATCCATGCTTGAGACGGTTTTGGCGGCTTATAATGTCACGGATGGTGTACAGGGAAACAAGACAATACAATATAATCTATGAGTCACTGGATCCACAACTAAGGAACAAAAGGGAGACCCCTGCATGAGACCTGCCACTCTCCCTGACTGCTCAGCCTATGCGAACACCCCAAAGGTGGATGGGCGCATAGCCACGTACCTCGACTATCTTACAGCTGAAGACCCTACAATAGTGAGGGGACAAGACCACCGGCCCCCTACACAGACACGGAGGAAGCCAGGGTCACCTGGATCCAGCAAACAGAAAATCACAAATACATAAACAGTACTTATCTTGCAGACGACTGGGAACTAGGAAAGGCATGCACACACACTCCAGGAAGTTGTATAAGCCGCAACCTAATGCATCATGGGGAGGAACTTAAAGGGAAGCAATCAGTCCAACTGCATGACAGCTGAGATAGGCTAACGAGATGTGGAACTGAAATCAAAACAAAGAAACTCAAGGAGGAGGTTCTGGACAGCTCCTGTCAGAGCTTCTCAGCTGTCTGGTTGTGACAGCTGCAGAAAAGCTCTATGCTGGTGGGCGGGGCTTGCCCCTGTGAATAATACACAAGGGGGTGTGCCCAACATCTAGTCCAGGATCCCTGTGTTTGGCTGGCAGCACCTGTCATAGGAAGCTGCAGCCAATAGAAAACAAGAGGCAGTACTGGCAAATGCTGTGCCATTCCTGCGGATCTCAGAGGAGGAGGGGACAGTATGGAGGAGCAGTACTCTGCCTCCTCCTCACTGACAGCGCCCCAGAGTCACAGCTGGAAGTAGTGCTGGTTCTGTGGCCATATTAAGGACAAGACCAGCACTTCTCTCCCATCCCCCTCACCTGAGGAAAGTCACACCCATTATTTTACATTGTAACTGTCAACAGCCCAGTTCATATGCACTACAGATCCCAGCATGCCCTACTACATTAGGTTCAATGCTTCTGAAAATCTACACTATGGTCCAGATTACTATTTTCTAGGCTACACAGCTAGGATGGGTTTGGTTGTCATGGGCAACACCACCGTTTCCCTGCTTTAGCTCCTGTTGCCGAGCATGACATTACAGGTGTGTTGCCCTGGAGACCTCCAACTGTCAGAACGGTCAGAGTGAGTTGACGTTCGTGGAGAGAGGATCTATTGAGATTTGTGCAGAGCGAGCGATTTGCTTATTTCCTTTTATTTATATATTTTTTTTGCGTTTTTTTTTTTGTTTGTCTGCCCCCCCCCACCCCTCACACTTTTTTTTAGGTGTGTTGTGGGAGAGGCAGCCAAATGGCTGCTACGGGGGCTGGAGGAAAACTCCAGCCCCGGAGACATCTCCATCCTTCCCGGAGGCCCCGGTACAGCCGGAAGCCAAGAAGACCTGGCTATAACCATCTTACAGCTGGATTAGAAGGTATCGTGCCAGATTTTAAAACACTGTTTGAAATACCTAGACAGGAGGAACCTGGCCGATACCTTCGACTGCAGGGAGGACCCCCACTACCACCGGCACCACCACCTGCCGATAACACCTGTGCGGCAGAGGTAGAGATAGAGGAACATCGGGTACCACAGCCCACTATAACACCAGGTGAGGAGCAGACCTATCCCTCATTGCCCAGTAGACCATCTGCCGGGAGAACACCAACCCCGAGAGGAGCAGCAGAAACATCTAGAGTCCGCAGTGTGCCTGACGCCCTACCACCGCGTATTAAGGTCACTGCGAGACAGCTGAATAACTTCCCACAATGGCTCCCTGTCAGTTATGCGTCTCGGAAGAACATGATAGCCATGCTGACCAGACCATTGGTGGATGTGCGGGATATTGGTGGATGTGTGAATATCTCAGGTACACCTTTACCCGTGATGTCATCTTCCACTACCGGGAATACCATGGGAAAATCTCCTTCGGCCGCAAAAAAAATTCATGGTGGAGTCCCCTGCAGAGCGTGAGTACCATCTTAGCGCACAGCTGCTTTTCGGATTGACTTTTCGGTTTTGACCTTGGCTTGACTAATGGACTGTGTTTTGACTGCCGCCTGCCCTGACCCCGGACTGTTTTTGGACTGATTGTTTGCTGCCTGCCCCGACCCCGGCCTGTTTTTGGACTACGATTATTTGCTGCCTGCCCCGACCTCGGCCTGTTTTTGGACTGCGATTGTTTGCTGCCTGCCCTGACCTCGGCCTGTTTTTTGGACTACGATTGCTTGCTGCCTGCCCTGACCCAGCCTGTTTTTGACTACTCTCCTGCCTGCCGATTTGGTACCTTATTGTAAATGACTGCAGGACAGTCTGCCTCTCTCCCGGCCTCACCTTTGGGTAGATCCCAATAGCTAATACACTGAGATGGTGGGCTCTTTTCCTGGACCAGAATTGAACGGTCTGCATATTACATGTTCTGTATATTTACTTCTGACCATTTACTTTATTCCTGACCATACTTCATATGGGTAATGGCAGCACCATCTTTGCTATGGGCAACAGGCAGACACTTAGGCCAGTAACCAAGTCTGGACTTGTAATCTCCTGCATGTGACAGATTCCCAGTGGGCTGGTCAGTCAGGGGCCGCCCGCCATGGTAAAGGTGACACTGCACTGATAAAACCAGTACTGCGTTATCAGTGCAGTTTCTGTGGCGACAAGAAATGAAGGACCTGACAATCTCCCTTGCACCTCCATCATCTCTGCTCCTGCCAGTCTTGGAGGGGTGGGAATGGGGAAAGTCCTGCTGACAGTAGTTTGGGGAAGAATGCTGCTGTTAGTGGGGAGAGGTGGGATGTAGGAAATGCCGCTGTCAGCGGGAAAGGGGTAGGAAGGGGGAAAATGTCGCTGTCAGTGGTAAAGTGGGGAAAAGGACAGGGCTGCTGTTAGTGGGGGAGGGGTGTGAGGGGGACAGCTCGGATGTCAGTGAGAAGGGGGTAAATTCTGATGTCAGTAGGGGAGAAGTGGGAAGGTGAAAATGCAGATGTCAATGGGAACTGGAAAATGCTTTGGCCAATGGGGGAGGGGTGGAAAGGGGGAAAAACTTCGGCCAATGGGGAGGGGGAAATGCTTCAGCCAATGGGGATGGGGTAGAAAATTATTTTGGCCAACAGGGGAGGGGGGAATGCTTCAGCAAATAGGGGAGAGGTAGAAAATGCCTTGGCCAATGGGAGAGGAGTGAGAAGGGGAATTGCTTCTGCCAATGGGGGTGGGGAAGGAAGAGGGTAGCGCTGCAGCTATTGATTTGTTTAGTAATAAAGTATTCTCAAATCAGTCCCCCCATGACATCATTAGACCCCCTGCCTTCAGTCTCCCCCCATTCCATCAGTTCCTAGTGCCATCAGCCGCCCCCATACCATCCATCCCCAGTGCCATCAGCCTCCCCATGGCAACTGTCCCCAGTGCCATCAGTTCCCCCCATAACATCTGTCCCCAGTGGCATCAGCCCCCCCCCATACCATCCGTCCCCAGTGCCATCAGCCTCCCCATGCCATCTGTCCCCAGTGCCATCGGTTCCCCCATGCTATCCGTCCCCATGACATCAGTCCCAAGTGCCATCAGCCCCCCATATCATTTGTCCCCAGTGCCATCAGCCTCCCCATACCATCCGTCCCCAGTGCCATCAGTCCCCCCATACCATCCGTCCCCAGTGCCATCAGTCCCCCCCATACAATCCGTCCCCAGTGTCATCAGTTCCCCCCATGACATCTGTCTACAGTGCCATCAGTTCCCCCATGCTATCCGTCCCAAGTGCCATCAGTTGCCACCAGTGCCATCCGTTCCCAGTGCCATCAATTCCCTCCATGCAATTAGTTCCCCCAGTAGGGGAGGGGGGAAATGCTTTGGGAAATAGGGGAGGGTCTGGAGGGAGTACAATGTTGCTGCACTGTGGTGTTTGGCACTTCTGGGGAGATATTCTCTGCTGTAATGTGGTGTTTGTCCGGCACTGATGGGCAAGGATGTTGTGTTGCACCGTGGTATCAGTGTGCCAGGGCTGCATTGAAGCCCACTTGGGTCCGAGATGTAATATTTGTACAGTGCCAGCATCAGTACATCCATATGGCCACCTCATCCGGACCAGCTGTGGAGCCAGCACTGCCCACCTCTTCCCCGGTCACAATAGTGAGACAGCTCTTCAGAAATGGCCAGTACGAGAACCTGATGTCCGGCCTCAGCAGAGACTTCATCTGTACCGTGTTACTACACCCGCAGGACCTGGTCAAGACCCTCTTTACAGGTATAACCACAGTGCTTATATAATCCATTACTGCCTCTATGTAATGTTTATGTACATATATGGTGAGCATGCTGGGGGTTGTAGTACCCCCTAACAGTTTAATGATACTTTCAATGTAGCTTTCAAATATGCTTTGTAGTGAAGTTCCTTACCATTTTTAAGATCTCTGCTCCTGTCAATAAATGAAGGCAGATATTTAGGGACTTACCCCAAATCTGTGAGGTGGGGGCTTCAATTTTTGTAAGTGAACATTACATGAGAAGACTGATATCTTTATATTCTCATCTGATTGGAGAAAGGCAGGGGCTTCTGTCAACCCCAACTCCCACCCTAGGATAGGACTGGACTGGAGATGTAGTGACCTGTTTAATATGACCGCCATTGCTGTTCCTACAGTAGCTGCTACCCATCTTTCCAAGGCTTCTGAAGGCAAACTCATCTAGTTATTCAGCAGTACTAGATGAGGGGTGGGTTGCATCACTACATGAAAACCTGGGGTGACAACCTTGCTGAATGCTATAAAAGTGGTCACATTGATTGTCAGCGTCTATCCCTCCAATATACTGTAGTCAGTGGTGTACCGCCAATATAGGCAGACCACGCCGCTGTTATGGGGCCCGCAGCACAGGGGGGCCCGAAGAGCATGGAAGGCCCCGCCCCCTACGTCTTTTCTGCACAAGACACAGACAGTTCATTCATAGTAAGGGCATTGAGGTGCCCACTTGTGTTCTCCCTCTGGCTCCAACCAGTGCCCCCACTGCTTGTCTGTATTGTTCATTAGATGTGAGAAGATCATCTTCTCCTTCTAACTTTGGATAGGCTGTATCCATAGGTGTGCTTATTCCTTTGGCCTCTGTCATGTTGAATTGCTGAAGAATAGATTCAATTTTTGCACTCTGGTTGAACAGGAAACTTCCATCTTTCTCACGCTGGTTGTCAATTCCAAGATAATATGTCACTTCACCTAGGTCTTTAGTTTCAAAGTGCTTATTGAGTATTCCTGTTAACTTTGCAATTTCATCGCTGTTTTTGTGAGCAATGATCAGGTCATCCACATAAATTAGCAGGTACATCCATTCAGCGTCTACTTGTTTAGCGTATAGGCACGGATCAGCTTTGCTTCTTGTAAATCCTTCATTTAGTAAAACTTGATTAATGTTCAAGTTCCATACTCGAGCTGATTGTTTAAGGCCGTAAAGGGATTTTTCCAACTTGCAGACAAGGTGCTCTTGTCCCTTTTTGACATATCCTTCTGGCTGAGACATGTAAATTTCTTCTTCAATATCACCATTAAGAAAAGCTGTCTTAATATTGTGATGTTTCACAATCATTGTACGCATGGCAGCCACTGTCATAAGTGTTCTGAAAGTACTTTGTTTAGCAACTGGAGCAAAAGTAGCATCATAGTCCTCACCGAACTTCTGTGAGTAACCTTTAGCAACCAGCCTTGCCTTGTACCGGCAGACTTTCCCTTCAGAGTTACATTTGGTTTTAAAAACCCATTTATATCCTATGGCATGTTTACCATGAGGGAGATCTGAAAGTGTCCATGTCTGGAGATCATTGAGTGATGTAATTTCTTCATCAGCGGCTTTATTCCACACTTATTTCTCATGCATTGGCAGTTTCTGCATCTCTTTCCATGAACCTGGTTCAGTTTGAACGGCTCTGCGAGCTATGTAAGATAAACGTTCAGCTGGAACACCTTTATTGGTTCTGGTTGATCTTCTGACTGAAGGTATCTCTGGTTCAGTTTCAGTTTTTGATTTTTCTGCAGTAATTTCTATTTCTGTGTCACTTTCCTTATCTTCTTGAGTGACTGATGTTGATTCTTTTTCAGTTTGAATAGTTTGTGTCAGTTGTTCAAACTTTAAACACACAGAACTTTCATCAATAATTACACTTCTGCTGACTGTTACCTTGTTTGTGTCTCGATGTAAAATCCTGTATCCTTTTTGAGATTCACTGTAACCCACAAGTACTCCTTCTTTTGCACATGCATCCCATTTTGTACGTTTTTCTTTTTTGGAATGTGTACATAGGCTTTACTTCCAAAAATTCTGATGTGTCTTAAATCTGGTTTCTTTTTGTTCCACAGTTCATATGGAGTTTTTGTTGTTGTTTTTCCTGGCAATCGATTTTGAAGATAACATGCAGTCATGATGGCTTCTCCCCAGTATGTAGTTGGCATATCGGCATCACATAGCATGCTCCTCCCACTTCCACACAGTGTGCGGTTCATTCTCTCTGCAACTCCATTTTGCTCTGGGCTATATGGAACAGTTGTTTGGAACATTATTCCATGTTTCCTGAGGATGACTTGTGTTTTACCACTTGTATATTCTGAGCCATTATCTGTTCGTAGTACTCTGGGCATCCTGCCAAATTTATTACTTACTTGGGCGAGATACTCTTCTAATTTCTCTGGCACTTCATCCTTATTGTGAAGTAGAAATACTGTGGTATATCTGGAGTAATCATCAATAAAGGTCAGGAAGTACTTTTTCTTTCCTGGAGTTATAGTTTTCATTGGACCACAAAGATCTGAATGTATTAAGTCCAGAGGTTTTTGAGCTTTGCTGCTGGTCTGCTTGGGAAAATATGTCCTAGTCATTTTCCCTTTAATACAGCTGGTGCAGATCATTGTTTGATCACATGGATTCATCTTAATACCACTTGCATAGTTATTCTCAACTATTTTCTTTATTGTATTAACATTTCTGTGCCCGAATCGTCTGTCCCAAGTGTGGATGCAGTTTGAATGTTTATCCTCTTTGGCTGTTTTAACCATTTCACTGCAGTTCAGCTGATCTAGTTCATCTCTGATTTTAGCCTTTGCAAGCAAGCAATCCCCTTTTGTGATGATACAACTGTCACCCTGAAATGTGACTACATTGCCTTGGTTAGTGAGTTTCTTTACTGACAAAAGGTTGCTGTCAAGATCTGGCACATACAGAACATTCCTCATATGGATCTTTCTAGTGATATCTGGAGAGATAGGACAGTATAGAAAACCAACTCCTATTCCCACTGATTTCATGAGTTGTCCATTAGCTGTAGTTATCCTTTCTGTTCTGCTTTCATCAAGCTGAGTGAAGAAATGTCGGTCATTTGTCATGTGGCTTGTAGCACCACACACACCACGCTTGCACAGAGGTGACACCATTTTTGGATCCGAATGCATACTCCTTTGTTTCTATGACATTCTTAGCTTGTTGCAATCCACTTTGTTTTTGCATTCTAGCTTTCCAGATTCTACAATCTGCCTTTAGGTGTCCTGGCTTTTTGCACACAAAGCATTCCCGCTTTTCTAGCTGCACATTACTGCTTTTATTTTTGTATTTCCTCTTTAAGTCTCTGAACGCACACTTGCATTACTCATGCTTTCTGTTTTGCACTTGTATTCATCCACAAGCTTGCCTTTAACATATTCCAGTGTCAGTTCATCATCTGGACGTGCATCCAGAGCTGTGACAAGTGTCTCAGAACTTTCAGGAAGTCCACTTAACAATAACGCTGCAACATGGAAATCTTTTATATCTTCTCCAATCCCTCTCAGTCTCTCCACCATTTCTAAGGTCTGTCTTATGTAGTCCTGCATGTCCTGGTCTTTCTGCAGCTTAGTCTGATACAGCTTTCTGATTAAATACAGTTTATTGCTGAGATTAACTCTTTCATGCACTTTTTGTAATCCTTCCCACATGTCTTTAGCAGTCTGACAGTTACATATATGTATGATTTGATCATCATCTATGCACAGAGAGATTGTGCTCTGGGCTTTCTGATCTCGGTCTAACCACTCTTCTGTGGGCTGTGCAGGTCTGGGTTCATTTATACATTTCCACGTACCTTCTCTTATAAGCAGCATTTTCATCTTAAATTTCCAGGATTGTTAGTTCTGATTTGTCAGATTTGCGATGGAAAACTTTGCTGAGGGGATGGTGGCAGCCATTTCTGCTGTTTGCCTTTCTGTTGATGTCTCCTGCACTCAATTGCTTTAGCTCACTGTATCTGGTTTTATCCAGAGGTAATCTGTGTTATATACAGGGCTTCTGTAGCATGTCCTGGGCCCATAACCTGTTAGAAATACTTTCTGAGGCTAAACAAATGACAGGCAGACAGTCTTTCAGGTTTAACTGACCTCTGCTCGGTAACTGCACGAGCACTAACTGAACTTTATTGAACAACTGACAAACAGGACGTTACACAAACTGTCAACTAGTGACCATACAATATACTAGGCATATAGCAATGACATACAGTGGTTGTTGCTTATACAATACAAACCTTGTATGCTAACAAACTGACATATAAATATAGTAGGGAATCCATTGAATTCTTGGATGTGCAGCTGGAAAAAGGCACTGATGGGTGTATAGTGACGAATATATTCAGGAAACCAACAGCAGTGAATTCATACTTACATGCATCTTCATCACATCCTCCACAGATGATTAATTCAATTCCGACTGGGCAATATTTACGGGCCCGGAGAATATGCTCGACGGACGAAATATTTGAACAACAAGCTGAAGAGTTAAAGGAGAGATTCACCAGCCGTGGATATAGTCAGCGTGCAATTAAAAAGGCTTACAGGAGAGCAAAGACATGCTCCAGACAGGATTTGCTGTTCTCTTGAGATCAAAGGATCAATGACAACAGGACACGATTTATCACAGGATACCATGGAAGATGGATGGAGATGAAAGATGCCCTGAGAAGATCGTGGCCTGTATTGTTGACTGACCCTATCCTGACAAAATATATAGCATCATATCCCATGGTAACAGCTAGACGATCCAAAAATTTGAAAGACCATCTTGTACGTAGCCTATTTGTAAAACAAAATCAACCACTATTTCCAGGAATAGGAAAACCCAAGTGGGGCTTTGTCCCATGTGGGAAATGTATAGCATGTCCAAACATGGCGAGGGCGACTTCTTTTGATGACACAACAAGCACGAAAACCTTTAAAATAACACAATGTCTCACATGCACGAGTACGGCAGTCGTGTATTACGCGAAATGTTCTTGCCCAAAAATTTACGTGGGTCTAACCACAAGAGAACTAAAAGTGAGAGTACGAGAACACGTTAGAGACATAATGGCATCAACCGGTGAAGAAGAAATGTGTAATTTAAAACCGGTTGCGAGACATTTCAAGGCATATCACGACTGCAATCCCGTGCATTTGAAAGTACGGGCGATTGATTTTGTCATGAAAAATATTAGGGGCGGCAATATAAAAAAAAGATTGGGACAACTCGAGTGTAAGTGGATTTGGAAAGTGAATACACTACACCCGGGTGGCCTAAATGAGTCCACTGGTTTCTCCTCATTTTTGAAAGGCTTAAGGGGTCACATGGGTCTCAACACCCAAAAGGGGTTCTTTTTGTGTAATTTTCATTATGTTTTAACTGACTCTAACCCCCTTATCTTTTAGGGTCATCACTGGTCTGATTTAATATCACCACCTCATGAATTCTCAATCCGCATGTTCTAAGCATGCGCATTGAGGGATATAATGTAATGATATTACTATATAGTGGGAGTAGTGTATGAGACGGGTTTCAATGCGGAATATATACTGACAACAGATTGGCCAATATAGTTCTGGATTGTAGGCCCATGTCTTGCCTCCCCCCCTTTTCTCCTCTACCCTTCCCTTCCCCAACCTCCCCTTCCCTTCCCCCCCCCTTTCCCTCCCCTCTCCCCTTGTCCCTTGATTCTTTTATTCATTTTTCTTTTCAATGCATTTTGGTGTGCATATAGGATATATGAGGTCTCCTTATGAGATAATGAATAGTACCTATTGAAATTTAATGAATTATATAATGCTTTATTGCACTTATGCACTTTACATGGCATGACCACTAGCGTATAATAATGGGCACGCAACACAACCATCACTGTTATTAATGGAATCATGATTTGTAGTATCACGTAATTGAGGTACATATATTTTTTTAAATGAAACACAATCTGGTTTTCCCACATTGTGGAACAAGCTATAAAGATATATATGTGGATATTATAATGAACAATCACTTATTAATTTATAGATGTTTCTCACATGTATGTTTAGGTGTTTTGATCTATGGGGGATATAGGTAACTCAATTTTCATGGGCTACATCTGAAATTAATGTATGTTTCTACATTGACTCTCATATCTAAACTAAGGTGGCCACCGATCTATCTATCTCTGCTTTATACTCTTATAACTTTATCAATTTTATGCATCTACGCACACACAGAGGCGCGCACCCGGCGCGCACACACAGAGGCGCGCACCCGGCGCGGCTGGCAGTCAATGACTTCATCAGCACCCTGGGGTAAGAAGTGTGTTCTCTCCTGCCAGCTGTGGACTCCTTTATATGCAAGGGCAGCAGGGACACTGGCACTCCCATCCCCACAACTGCAAACTGCAACCTGTCAGACTGCACAGGAAAGTGTTCAAGACTTCTGCAGAAAGGCCTAACTCTCCGTGCAC
Source organism: Bufo bufo (assembly GCF_905171765.1). Lineage (NCBI taxonomy): Eukaryota > Metazoa > Chordata > Amphibia > Anura > Bufonidae > Bufo > Bufo bufo. Next base: position 241,735,156 of record NC_053389.1, on the reverse strand, counting down.
CCTTCATAGTGAGACAGCACCCCTGTCATGTAATATGCTGATAATGGACACCACGGACCCTGCTGGCCAGACATGAGTGATATACGCCCCTGAGCCTATTGTGTAATATACATGATATACACCCCTAAGCCTGCTGTGTAATATACATGATATACACCCCTTAGCCTGCTGTGTAATATACATGTGATATACACCCCTGAGCCTGCTGTGTAATATACATGTGACATACACCCCTGAGCCTGCTGTGTAATATACATGTAATATACACCCCTGAGCCTGCTGTGTAATATACATGTAATATACACCCCTGAGCCTGCTGTGTACTATACATGATATACACCCCTGAGCCTGCTGTGTACTATACATGATATACACCCCTGAGCCTGCTGTGTACTATACATGATATACACCCCTGAGCCTGCTGTGTACTATACATGATATACACCCCTGAGCCTGCTGTGTAATATACATGATATACACCCCTGAGCCTGCTGTGTAATATACATGATATACACCCCTGAGCCTGCTGTGTAATATACTGTACATGATATATACCACTGAGCTTGCTATGTAATATACATGTGATATACACCCCTGAGCCTGCTGTGTAATATACATGTAATATACACCCCTGAGCCTGCTGTGTACTATACATGATATACACCCCTGAGCCTGCTGTGTAATATACATGATATACACTCCTGAGCCTGCTGTGTAATATACATGATATACACTCCTGAGCCTGCTGTGTAATATACATGTGATATACACCCCTGAGCCTGCTGTTTTCAGCCCCCCCCCCCCCCTTCAATGAACTCTACTTGCTGTTAAATTGGTCATATAGAGTGTGCCCATCCCAACTCTGGCACCATGAAGTGGGGGGAAGGCCTGGTGCACACTAAGGGTGCATTCACGCGACCATGCCATGTTTTACAGTTCGCAAAACAAGGATACAGGCCATGTGCGGTCTGCATTTTGTGGCACGCACAAGGCTGGCACTATATAGAAAATGCCTATTTTTGTCCACAATCGCGGACAAGAATAGGACATGCTCTATCTTTTTTGCAGGGCTGCAGAATAGAACAGCAAAATTGCAGAATCGATATGGACCCATTTATACGGTCGTGTGAATGAGCCCTAAGCATCAGCAGCAAGGAGTTTAGATGTGGAATGGTCCAGGGGTGGGTAGTGGATGGAGTCAGGGGGGCCCAATTCAGCTTCTTGCTATGGGGCTCAATTATTTCTGTGTACGCCCCTGACTGTAGTCATACATTTTGTAGTGCTGTTACTATAAGAAGCCCAGCAAAATTATGGAATAGAGCTTAAAGGGGTATTCCCATCATATACATTTATGGTGCGGGATCCAACCTCTGGCATGGACGTGCCACGCCCCATGGTCACTGGATCATGGAGGTGGTACTCCCCATAACCTGCAATGGCCGCCTTTCCATTGCCAGCTGCCTCTCCATTGTAGGCTGTGGGGAGCGTAGCCTCTGTGATCCATAACATGGGCTGCTATACTCACCGGAGTGCAGCACCCCCTGCATTGTGTATTCAGACCCAGCGCCATACATACAGGGTGAACGTGCCTCGTACTGCGGTATTTTATGGGTCAAATCACTTCCATTGATGTGAGTAGATGAATGGAAGATATACCGTAAGTCTATCATATGCAAAAAATCTGCCATGTGTGAATATACCCCAGGAGACTGAAGGGATCATCACCATTACACACCTTCTGACACGAAACCTGCTTTTCTTTTCCCCTGTAGCAAGACTCTCCACCTTCCATACAAATAACGACCATACACAATTGTTTTGGGTTAAGTGGAATTGGCCACAGCTTTATTTAAATTACACATCCTTATGTCTATGCCCTTTAAGCCAACTACCGATGTTCTCTATCTCATCCGAATGCAAGCTGTTGTACAGCAAGCATGAGGACCTCCCTTTCTTTATTCGGGCACAGACTACCACCATCGAGGAAGGCAGAGTAGACCTACTCTGAATTCCGGCCAACCCCACCCAACAAAGACAACGCTCTTTCCACCCCATCCTGCAAACCAGACAGAAATATATGCAGACCAATCTGGTTTAAATGCACACCATCTGGCAAAAGCAGGGACCGGTTGTCCCCTTCAAGCTCTGTATGTCGCAGAGCAACACCTCCTTGACTTCTAACAAACTTAGAAACTTTGACATTCAACACCCGGCGACATCTCTCAATAGCCGCCTCATTCCGGTCCCCCTGCCAACAGCGCCGCGGAATAATCTCCGACCAGACAATAATCACTTTAAGAAAAAACCTAGTAAAACGACCCAAATCCTGTCTAATCAACTGAATCAGATCCCCAATCTTAACCTTACCCAAGTCGTTGCCACCGGCGTGGATAATCAACACTAATTTATCCACCCCTTGACGGCTAATGTCAACCACCTCAGGTAATACACCAGCCCATCGAAAACCTCTAATTCCTCTCCAATGTACCTCCATGTCCGGAATCCCTAGCGATAAACCAACCGGACGGATTTTGGCCCTCTGTGCAGCCCAATAGATGAAGGAGTGACCGACCACCCAAACGTGAACGCGCTCTGAACCTGGAATAAACAAAAGAAAAAACAGGAAATTATTGGAACCTTGTTCACACCTCACATAGTTTACAAATCTGGTCTAACATAGGATCGGAAACAAGTTGTCCTCATCTCCCTAACTTTTTAATATCTTGTTCATCAAGTCCATACAAATCAGCCATAGTAGCGGCCCCTATCCGGAAGGAATGAGTCCCAAATTCTCCAGGGGGTAAACCCAATTCCCGCAAACAGGTCTTAAAAATGGAAGCAAACTGAAATCTTGATAGCGAGAGACCAGACTGGTGTACTAAAAATGAGCCCTCACCCGAGCGCAGCCGTGCAAACTCAGAGACTAATACCACCGGACAACCAGCCAACCCCAATGGGCCAATGGATATCCAATGACCGCGACCCATCTGATCTGTCTTTGACTTACGGACACATACCTTCATGCGACCCCCTATGAAGCACACATCCTTGGAAAACAAACCGCCAGGCTTGCGCTGGCTGGGTGATACTAACTCACTGATGCGGAGTGCAGCAAAAAAGGCTAAAGCAAAAGCCGCACGAAATAAAGCAAGCTCCCAGGAATCACGGCACACCGCTTCCGAAATTGAAATTAAACGTAAATATAATGAAAAGGAGACTGGTCTACGCATATCTACCCCAGAGGAGCCTTTTTTCCATCCTCTAACAATCTGCCTCATCAGAAAGTGCTTCGTGATATCTTGTAATCCATGTAGCTGCAAAAAGAAAGACACACCCAGTAATCCCTTGCGAATCACACTAACTGAAGATGAAATATTTCGTAATCGCACTAGGAACTGAAGAGTAGCACGCAGCAACTCGTCATGCAGCCTAGGGACAATCCCCCCAATACCTGACAACCATTGCAACCAGAATTTTCGATAACTCTGCCAAGTGCCTTCTGATACTGAAGACCGGATCAGCGTTACAAGTTCCTCTCCACCAGGTTCCATAAGAATTGCGGGCAGGAAGACCCTTCCTCGTCCGCCTGTGGGTGAAGCTCCCAAAATTGAGTCATCTGTGAACGGGATAAAGCATCAGCTAAAACATTTTGTCTACCCAGTACATGTTTCGCCCTAAACCAAATATTCAAACGAAGGCAACCAAGAACTAAATGTCTGAGAAGTGCTAAAACGGGCAAAGATGAAGAAGATTGCTTGTTGATCACTTGAACCAATGACATATTGTCTGTCCAAAAAAATATCTTCTTATTGGCCATCTCCCTACCCCATAGGTCCACAGCCACCACTATCGGGAACAATTCTAACAAAGTCAAATTACGTGTCAAACCCAATGAACTCCAAGTAACTGGCCAACTATCCCGGCACCAATGAGATCTGAGAACTGCCCCAAAACCATCACCCCCAGCTGCGTCCGTATAGAGACACTAATCTACACTAGACACCTCCCGTTCTTGACAAATCACCTGTCCATTGAAAGACTGTAAAAAGGATTGCCACACCAACAGATCCTCTTTCAAGGTTCTGGTAATACGTATAAAATGATGGGCTTGTCGCACCCCGCAGGTGGCCAGTGACAAACGCCGCTAAAAGGCCCTGCCCATTGGCAAAACCTTACAAGCAAAATTTAACAAACCCAACAAAATCTGGGTTTGGAGTAAAGTCGCCTTTTTGGCCAACCCAAACTGACTGACCATCGTCAGTAGACGCGACAATTTGTCCTGGGGTAGCCTAAATACATCAGTAGACGCGACAATTTGTCCTGGGGTAGCCTAAATACCATACAAACCGTGTCAATCTCCACTCCTAGGAATGATAAACATGTACATGGACCCTCCGTTTTTTCCATAGCCAGGGGAACCCCCAACTTGGACATCAATACTCGGAAAGTCTGTAGTAGATATTGACACTGTGTAGAAGAGGCTGGGCCCACAAACAAAAAGTCATCTAAGTAGTGAAGCAAGGATACACAACCAGTTTCATATCTAACTGTCCATTCTAAAAAGGAACTAAAGACTTCGAAAAAATAACATGAAATGGAACATCCCATGGGCAAACATAAATCCACGAAATATTCCCCTTTAAAAAGGCAACCTAGCAAATGAACACAGTCAGGGTGGACTGGCAATAAACGAAACGCCGACTCTATGTCGGACTTGGCCAGTAATGCCCCCTGTCCCGCTGAACAAACTAACGAAACTGCCCTATCAAATGATGTATATGAAACCGTCGCATCCTCCTTGGCGATACCGTCATTTACCGAATTCCCAGGGGGAATTGAAAGATAGTGTATTAGCCTAAACTTTCCCACCTCCTTTTTTGGGACTAAACCCAAAGGAGACACTCTCAGATTAGGAAGCGGAGGCTCCAAAAAGGGGCTCGCCATACGCCCTAATACTACCTCCTTCCTTAGCTTCTCTCTGACAAGGCAAATTTTTTCCTTGACTGACTTCAGGTTAGAACATAACAGTAAGGAAGGCGAATGCTCATGTGGTATGAAAAAACCCTGCGTAAATCCATCGAGCAGGAGTTTTGCTTCCCGCTTCCTGGGATACGCCTCTAACCAAACCCGAAGGACCTGATTTTTCACCGGGGTTCTCTGCTGTACTGGGAGCACCCAGCCTGGCAGGCTGGCGTGACCGCCGGAAACAGCGGACTGCCGCGTGACTCCCTCCACATATAGAGCACTCGTGACGGAACTTGCAGGTGGCATAGAAGCGGCAGTGCCCCTCATTATACAACCAGCAAGTTCCAAAGGGCTTGGAGGATGCTGCACCGGTCTGCTGACCGGGTGCAGCAGAACTTCCCTGAAAGGGCCGCTGAGGACGCTGGGCCAATATCAGTTGGATCCAAACGTCAGTTGCTTTTGACGCCCAACCAACCGATGGGCTAACCGCTAAGCGTCGACGAAACTCTTAGTCGTAGCGCCACCACGCCGCCCCGCCATGAAGTTTGTACGCACTAAAAATCGTATCTAAATAAATCAAAAGCTCCGGACCTTTTGACTGATCTGTCTGACATATTACATGTGCCAAAACCAAAAAGGCCTGCAACCAGTTCCCAAAAGTCTTGGCGACTTTCGGTTTCTTGTCCGAACCCTTTTCAAAAGAACGTTCCTTGTCTACTGTAACCTGATCAGGAGAAATCAATGCCCTTCTGTACATTCTCTGGGGAAACTAAGGACCCTGCTGCCGCTGTATGACCCTCAACATGTCTTAAGACGGTTTGTAGAGCTGAAACAAAATCCTTATTGCCTGCAGATGAAGCCGACCAGGCCGGCAAACAGGAGTACTCACCACCTGACGCCATCTGCACGGGAATGGAAGGCGGGAGCCTAGCAGCTGCTCAGACCGAAGGCTGTTCTGCGGGGACTACCGCGGTTTGCGGAGAAGCCCTTCGGGAAGACGCGCCTGCTGATCCTGTGACAGATTGCACGTGAGCCGATGATCGAGGGCGGGTAGAAGAGTGACGTCTGCTACGCGAGAGCGGTGGTGTAGAGGAGGATGAGTAAGATGAAGAAGCAGAGGAACGGCTCCGCGAAGGCGAACGCCGCCGATCCCTTCTGTATCGCCTGGATCTGGAAGTCCGACCTCTGTGTCTCCTGTAATGAGATCTTCTGTGTCGCCGAGCAGGAGTACCTACAAATGTAGCAGCAGAAAAATTATCCCTCGCCCGTGGGGAAGGCACCCCAGCATGACCCACCAAGGAATGTCTCAAACCTATCTGAGAGAACTGGACAAACTGCTTCAGAGTACTCAACTGCCACCTGCTGACCGAAATGGGTAATAGCAACAGCATTAGCAGAAGCCTGGAGGGGAGGATACTCTCAATAGCTCTCACAGAAGGGGGCGTGGCCGTTCGCTGCCAGAGACATGCCAGGGGGAGGGGTGGACACAGGAGCACCAGCATCAGAAGCATGGGGGAGGGTAAGACTGTTTACTAGCCAGGTTCCCCTCATTCCTAATGTGTGGGCTGAGCCCTGGTGCTGCCTAGACTCAGCTGTACTATGCATTTCACTCTCTGAAAGTAGGACAGGAGCGCTCACTATCTCCCCACAGAGCACGTCCGCCACCTCCTTCTCCTGCTGTACAGCCCCTGCGGTCCGGCTGCTCCGCGGCCCTACCTCCCCCGGCCCCACGCTGTGTCCCCCTTGGAGCTGCCCTGCGACCATGAGAGCCAAACCTATGCACCCTGGATGAGGAAGGCTTGTTCTGGGAAGGCATATGAAGGGAACTGGGGCTGAGGCGAGTGGGTGGGCGACTGTGCCTCTGCGGCCTACCTCCTTGACCTGAATAACAAGGCACCGCAGCTGCAGCACCCGGAGCTTCCTTGCATTTTGCCACGACCTCCTCCAGCCAGCCTGTACCCTCCTGGGACACCTTAGCCAGGATGAGCTGCTGCAATGCGTCTGCCATGAGGAGACAGAAACAGGACGACTGCGCTCTTGTTCCTCACGCTGACTCCCCGCAACAGGTAAGTAGTTACCACATCCCATCCCTTTTATAAACTACCCAGCTCCACCCCCCTTTAACTTAAACAGCGGGAAAAGAAGGGTGCAAATCCTCCAATCACCTTCTTTCCTTCTCCCCTGCAGTCCCTGGCCCTTTCATTAACCATTTCATGGCCTTCTAGAACATGATGCAGGTGTAGTCCTGGTCCAGTTTTCACCTACGTCTACAGGGCAGCAAGGTACACGTGTTAACCATTCAGGCTCGGACTGGCCCACAGGGGTACAGGGGAATCCCCCGGTGGGCCCCTGAGCAAGGTGGGCCCCTAGTCTCCCACCCCCTGCACAAGTGGCACATAACACAGTAGACTTACTGCACTACATACATATATTCAATGTACAGTACATCAACCAGCCTATGTTCATATAAGAAATGTGTTCGATTATTTATTATATTTGAATGTATCTGTACGGTGGGCCCCCAAAATAAATTTTACTGGTGGACCCTAGGTACCCCAGTCCGACACTGTAACCATTGCACCACCATATTTACACTCTTCAGAACATAATTGTTGTCTTGGTTTGTTCCTTGTGTGAATTATTTATTGCATCATTTCTTTCATGCAGGTGCCTTAAAGGGACACTGACAGGCCCAATAAGCATATTTAGGTATATATATGACAGTACAGGTCTTCTAAATTGTATTAAAAGCATATAAGTATACCCCCTGTCCACCTTATAAATACAGTAAACTGAAGTTTTATAACCTGGTTGAATCGTCTTCATTCTGCCCAAGGGGCGGCGTTTCATCTCCACTTCTGCCCAGCCAGCCGCCCCCAACTGCCATTTTGAAGCGCCGCCCAGCTCATCAATATTCACTTCGCTGGGCGGCTACTCTGAAGCACTGCTCTGAACAGTGCCCGGCGCATTCGCATAACGCAGAGGCTGTAGCGGCCTCTAAGATGCAGACTGAACGCAGGCGCGATGTGATCCCGGCCAGTGAAGGTGCCGGGCGCATGCGCTGAAGATGAGACGGAGGCCGATGCCCATAGGATTGTATTGGGTATGCGCTGGATCTTGTGAAGTCGGGGACAGTAGTAGCCGCCCAGCGAAGTGAATATTGATGAGCTGGGCGGCGCTTCAAAACGGCAGTTGGGGGCGGCTGGCTGGGCAGAGTGGAGATGAAACGCCGCCCCTTGGGCAGAATGAAGACGATTCAACCAGATTATAAAACTTCAGTTTACTGTATTTATAAGGTGGACAGGGGGTATACTTATATGCTTTTAATACAATTTAGAAGACCTGTACTGTCATATATATACCTAAATATGCTTATTGGGCCTGCCAGTGTCCCTTTAACCCAGTGCTTCTCAAATAGTGGGGCGCGCCCCCCAGGGGGGGCGCCAGGCTCCGTAAAGGGGGGCTCGTTCAGGGCCGGCCTTTGGGGTGTGCGGGCTGTGCGGCCGGACAGGGCGCAATAGCAACAGGGGCGCCGGGCGGCCGACAGCTCGCAGTGTAATATGCGGCAGGGAGATGAGCCCTTCCATTGTGGAAGCGCTCATCTCCCGTCTGATCAGAGGCAGGCGCAGGCGCCTTACGCGATGTACGGAGCGGGGGCCGGGGGAGGGACTGGGAGGAGGAGCTGGGGGCCGGCAATAGCGGTGGGGCGGTGCGGTCACTGTACTATAGCCCCGCCCCACCGCTCCCTCTGGTATACTAATATAAAATGTACTATTGAATTAAAAGTTATTAAACATGCCCCCCTCACTCCTAATAGTACCGTATATCCGAATTTCTTCTGTATAATGCCGGCAGGCAGGCCGGGCGGGCGCGTCCCTCAGTGATGTCACGTGCCTGCGTCACCTGCTTTATGAATGAAGCAGGCGGCGCAGACAAGTGACGTCACTGAGGGACGCGCCGGCCGCCCGGCCCGCCTGCCGGCATTATACAGAAGAAATTCGGATATACGGTACTATTAGGAGTGAGGGGGGCATGTTTAATAAGTTTAAACGGCGGCGGCGGGCACACGGAATCTGTGGATGGCACAGTTAAGGGGTGGGGGTCTGTGGATGGCACTGTTATGGGCTGGGGGGGCACTGTGGATGGCACTGTTATGGGGTGGGGGGTCTGTGGATGGCACATATATAACAGTGCCAGCCACAGATCCCCCTGTAACAGTGCCAGCCACAGATCCCCCCCATAAGTGTCCGTCATCCACAGATCCCACCATAAGTGTCCGTCATCCACAGATCCCCCCATAAGTGTCCGTCATCCACAGATCCCCCCATAAGTGTCCGTCATCCACAGATCCCCCCATAAGTGTCCGTCATCCACAGATCCCCCCCATAACAGTGTCCGTCATCCACAGATCCCCCCATAAGTGTGTGTCCGATCCACATTTCTTTTTTTATTCTCTTATACGTTAATAAGGATAGTGTTATACAGAGGTGTACTTATAACAATTTTATAGACAAATGATACTATTTACAGTCGCGCGGGGGGCGCGAAATGTTTTCTTCTTCCTAGGGGGGGGCATAACAGAAAATAATTGAGAAGCACTGCTTTAACCCCTTAGGGACGCATGTTTCCCGAGTCCTTAAGGACCCATGACGTACCGGTACGTCATGGCTTTAAATCGCGATTCCGGCGCAGCGGGGGTTAATCGGAACAGGATGCCGGCTGAAATCATTCAGCCGGCATCCTGTAACAACGCAGGAGGGGGGTCATTTGACCCCCCCCCCGTATCGGCGATCGCAGAAAACCGCAGGTCAATTCAGACCTGCGGTTTGCTGTGTTTCCGGTCCATTCGGGTCTCCGGTGACCCGATGAACCGGAAAAATACTGCGATCGGTGGAGTGATTATACACCACCAATCACAGTCCGAAGATTTGGAGAGGCGGTGCTGGCCCTGGTGCTGAATGCCGCTGTCTAGGGTGCTGATTGGTGCAGGGGAGAGAGGCTCCTCTCTCCCCTCCTCTTCCTGTTCTGCACGAGCACCCGGCAGCACCGTCCAGCTCCTGAGTCCCCCTAATCGCCATCCATCACCCTCCTGCACCCATCACCCTCCAGGTAGGTTAGGGTCAGTGAGGGAGAGGCACCATTAGGCAGGGACAGAAGGGAAAAGTTAGTTAGGAAAAAAAAAGAACTTTTATCTAAACTTTCTTGCAGACCCCAGACCCCCCCTGCCACTTGCCCCCCACCACCAGCCCCGGCCGGTCATCGATCACATCGGTGCCAAATTTGAGCAGGCCTACGTACCTGGAAGGGAGGTCGCGGTTGATGAGTCTCTCGTTGCGTTCAAGGGGAGACTCAGTTTCCGCCAATACATTCCCACAAAGCGGGCAAGGTATGGCGTGAAGCTATACAAAATTTGTGAGAGTACCTCAGGGTACACTTACAAATTTCGTGTGTACGAGGGGCGAGATTCCCGTATTCAACCCCCAGAATGTCCCCCCACTCTGGGTGTTAGCGGGAAACTCGTGTGGGACCTTATGTACCCACTGCTGGATAAGGGTTACCACTTGTATGTGGACAACTTTTATACCAGCATTCCCTTGTTCAGGTCCCTTGCCGCCAGATCCACGTTCGCTTGTGGAACCGTGCGGAAAAATCAACGCGGCCTCCCTGCCCACCCCCTCCAGGTACCTATCCCCAGGGGTGAGACCCGTGCCCTTACCAGTGGAAACCTGTTGCTGGTCAGGTATAAGGACAAGAGGGATGTCCTTGTACTGTCCACAATCCACGGTAACAGCACCACCCCTGTCCCTGTGCGAGGTACCGCGGCAACGGTCCTCAAGCCCGATTGTATCGTCGACTACAATCGGTATATGGGAGGAGTTGATACTAAAATAATTTTTTTTGGGTTCCTAAAATAATAATGTAGTGTAAAATCTAAATAAATTCTAAAATGTAGACATATTAGGTATCGCCGCGTTCGTAAGAATCTGCCCTATAAAAATAACATTTGACCAAACCCCTCGGATGAACAGCGTTAAAAATATAAAATAAAAACGGTGCCAAAACACCAATTTTTGGGCAAAATTTCCATTTGAATCCTTTTTTTCCGGTAATAAAGCAAGGGTTAACAGCCAAACAAAACTCAATATTTATGGCCCTGATTCTGTAGTTTGCAGAAACACGCCATATGTGGTCGTAAATGGCTATATAGCCGCAGGGCATAGAACGAAGGGAACTCCATATGGTTTCTGGAAGGCAGATTTTGATGGACAGTTTTTTTTTACACCATGTCCCATTAGAAGCCCCCCTGATGTAGCCTAGACTAGAAACTCCAAAAAAGTGACCCCCATCTAAGAAACTACACCCCTCAAGGTATTCGAAAGTTACTTTACAAACTTTGTTAACCCTTTAGGTGTTCCACAAAACTAAATAGCGAATGTAGAAACAATTTTAGAATTTACATTTTTTGTTACCTTGCCTCAAAAAAGTGTAATATAGAGCAACCAAAAATCATATTTTCCCTAAAATAGTCCCAAAACAACAACCACCTTATCCCGTAGTTTCCTAGATGGGGTCACTTTTATGGAGTTTCTACTCTAGGGGAGCATCAGGGGGCTTGAAAGGGTACATGGTGTAAATAAACCAGTCCAGCATAATCTGCCTTCCAAAAACCATATGGCGTTCCCCTTCTTCTATGTCCTGCCGTTTAGCCAAATAGTAGTTTACGACCACATATGGGGTGTTTCTGCAAACTACAGAATCAGGGCAACCCATTTTGAGTTTTGTTTGGCTGTTAACCCATTTTTTTCAGTAATAAAGTAAGGGTTAAAATGGAAAATTTTCCAAAAAATAGAAATTTCTAAATTGTTTCTCCATCTGCCATTAACTCTTGTGGAACACCTAAAGGGTTAACAAAGTTTGTAAACCCAGTTTTGAATACCTTGAGGGGTGTATTTTCTTAGATGGAGTAACCTTTTTGAAATTTGTATTCTAGGGGTGCAACGGGGGGCTTCAAATGGGACATGGTATAAACAAAACCAGTCCTGCAAAATCTGCCTTCCAAAACCCATATGGCGTTCCCCTCTTTCTATGTGCTCCCGTTTGGCCAAACAGTAGTTTACGACCACATATAGGGTGTTTTTGCAAACTACAGAATCGGGGCAACCCATGTTGAGTTTTGTTTGGCTGTTAACCCTTACTTTATTGCTGGAAAAAATGGGTTAAAATGGAAAATTTTCCAAAAAATAGAAATTTCTAAATTGTTTCTCCATCTGCCATTAACTCTTGTGGAACACCTAAAGGGTTAACAAAGTTTGTAAACCCAGTTTTGAATACCTTGAGGGGTGTACTTTCTTAGATGGAGTAACTTTTTTGGAATTTCTATTCTAGGGGTGCAAGGGGGGGCTTGAAATGGGACATGGTATAAACAAAACCAGTCCTGCAAAATCTGCCTTGCAAAACCCATATGGCTTTCCCCTCCTTCTATGTCCTCCCGTTTGGCCAAACAGTAGTTTACGACCACATATGGGGTGTTTCTGCAAACTACAGAATCAGGGCAACCCATTTTGAGTTTTGTTTGGCAGTTAACCCTTGTTTTTTTCCAGGAAAAAATTGATTATATTGGAAAAATTAAAAAAAAATCAAAATTCTTAAAATTTATGTCCACTTGCCATGAAGTCTTGTGGAAGACCTAAAGGGTTAACAAAGTTTGTAAAAACAGTTTTGAAAACCTTGCAAAAAGGTTCTAGCAAAAAAAAGTAACTTTTTTGACCCAATTTTAGCAGTGTCATGAAGTACAATATGTGACGAAAAAACAATCTCAGAACGGCCTGGGTAAGTCAAAGCGTTTTACAGTTATCAGCACTTAAAGTGACACTGGTCAGATTTGCAAAAAATGGCCAAGTCCTTAAGGTGAAATAGGGCTGAGTCCTAAGGGGTTAAAGGGGTGGACTCACTTCGGTAAGTGCCATTTATCATGTAGAGAAAGATAATACAAGCCACTTCCTTTGCTGGCTGGGTTCATTTTTCCATCACATTATAAACTGCTTGTTTCCATGGTTACAGGCCACCCTGCAATCCATCAGTGGTGGTCGTGCTTGCACAATATAGGAAAAAGCAGTAGCCTATGTTCGCTCCCAAGGTCCCGGCTACCAGAGAGGCTGATGCTTTTTCCTATATTGTGCAAGCACAACTGCAACACGCCAGTCCTGCAGGGTATAGCGACAGTGAGGTCACGGTACGGGCAATCGAGGGTTACTCACTTTTCTGAGGAGAACCCTGGGCAGGCATGCAACAGTGAAAGGAGAGGCAGACACTAGTTCCTCTGGGGAACACTCTGTAGATAGGGACCAGGCCTGATGGTGTGTGAGGTGCCCTGGATGTTGTAGGTGTTTTGAGTGACGCCAGTGCCTGTAACGGTGGCACACCGATTTGTAGGAGGATTAATAGAGTACGCAGTTGGTAAACCAAACGTTGCTTTACTTGGTGAAACAGTCCAACTTTTTACAATCAGTTGCAGTGGTATATAATGCAGTCCTTTACAATACAAAATGCACAGCAGGTTTACTTCACAGCAGGTTTCAATCTTGCAAGATACTTGGAGGGTATACAGTTAATGCTTTGCAGTACAATGCTGCTCTATCCCCACAGCTATTCTAGCTGGCTGGATCCCAAGGCCCGGATGCCTAATTGCTGGCTTGAATCCTTGGTATATCAATTCCTTCCTCCAGTATTGGCACTTGCTTTAACTATTACAGTACCTTTGCTGATTAGCTGGATTCTCTGCTGAATTAAATAGATGACTGCAGGTTTCTCCCAGGAGGTGCATTCCTACTACTGGGGTATCTCAACTGAGCTATCCTTAGCCTCAGGAGCTTCAGGTTGACTAAGTGACTCCTCTAGTCCCCTGGAATACACTAACTCTCCCCTGGCTGGGCCGTCCTATATATAACTAGGGCTCTCTAGCTCCCTCTAACATCTAGGAGGCTAAACTACACCCTAACAGGCCTAACACCCAGATAACACAGGGAAAATGCATAATTCAACATTACAATAATGCAAAAGACAATGTTAACCTTGTGTAGCGCCCACCTTTACCTAGTGGGACACTACATACCCCCATGCTACAACGTTGCCCGTCCTCGGCGCAACGTGGAGGGGCCCTGCCCAGCTGGATACTGCAGCCTGAAAGACAAAATAGAGAACAGGGATACACAGCAATCACCAGTTTAGCAATTGAAATATAATAAACAGTTTCACTGAAGGTGCGGTGAAAAGGGGCGTCGTTCTCTTTTCTCAGGATAATGTAAGGGAACAGGGGCGCTGACCTGGTGCAGCGTATCAATAATACCAGGATAGTCCATAGGAAAATATAAAACAATTATAAGTTCTTGGAGGCTCAAAAGATGACATGAGTCTACCCAGGTTTGCAAAGGGTTAAACAGGGGTTTCCCGTGAGGGGCTACCTGGGCCCATAATGTAGTCTCCAAACCTCACAGGTGGGTGCCCCCTGGTAGAACGGGTGGACCTCCTTACTGGCAGGGGTTCTTCCTGCCTGGACTCAGGAAGGTCAGAGGAGCCCACCGCCTCTGGAACTACTTCAGGAGCTCTCTGGGGCAAGGTGTCCTGAGGCTGAGGGCTAACAGGAACGGGAGCCGGAACCATTAAGTTCAACCAGGGTGTGAGAAACCAGTGGAGCGGCTCTTTGTCATGGATTAAGTTCTCCACAGCCTGCATAGGGTCCATAGGTGGAGCTGGCAATTCCGTTTCAGAAGACTCAGGCTCCATATCCTCTGCCGCTGGTTCTCCTTCCATACAAAGCTTAAGACGATTCCTATGAACAATTTGAGAACCTTTACCTTCTCTGGAGACTTGGTAAATATGTGCTTCAGCACTGGGGATGGCAGAAATAATATAGGGAATCCTTTCCCATTTACTGTCCAACTTGCTGGTCCGTGGGTTGTTTTTCAACCATACCTTGTCTCCAAGAGCCAGGGGTTCCGCATGGGCAGCCTGGTCATAGTCTTTTTGTTGAAAAACCGGCACTCTACATCTATCAGTAATACTAAGGAAGCAATGTACACAGATATGGTAGTAAAAAATATACGTATTTATTTTTGGAAGTACGGTAAAAGTGAAGGTTAAAAGGTCTTCCACTGATGAAGAAGGCAGCTAAGACCTTCGAAACGCGTCTGGTGACTCCCCTCTAAAAACCTGCAAGAAATTTTTACCCTGGAAGCGCTTCCAAACAATTGATTATATCCGACTCTTCTGGATTCAAATAGACCAGCAGCGAAAGTCTACAAACCAAGTCCGGCAAAGACACGTGAGACGCCAGTGCAGTGACGTCACACCCACGTGGAACGCCAAAAGACCGGGAAACAGACACCGCAGAGCGCAACAAGGACGCTCCAACAGCCAGGACACCTACACCTGATATAGAAGGTAACAGTCAAGGTGCAGCCCTTTCTAATGTGTGGGACGCCACACTAAGTGCAGCACCCGACTGACACACCATTCACATATATATATATTTTTTATCTTTTTATCTTTTTTCCACTATATGTATTATATATATTTTTCCTGTGTGACCAACATCAGCGATATCAGCGATATATAAGACAGAAAATTCTTCTTTCTTTTTTATGAACTGCATACAAATGGACATAATGACCTATTGAACCCACTAAAGGTGGCAACCATCATCGGACAATCACCGCATTGTCCCACTCCCGCAATTCTTGCACATTTTTCCATTGTGCACCCCCATCTCTGCACATTGCCATTTTTATTTTTATTTTTTTATATTTTTTCATTTTCAGAACTCCATTTTTAGAACTTTTACCTTTTATCCTTCACTTTTACTGTACTTCCAAAAATAAATAAGTATATTTTTTACTACCATATCTGTGTACATTGCTTCCTTAGTATTACTGATAGATGTAGAGTGCCGGTTTTTCAATATATATCTTTATTGTCATAAACCTCCTTTCTGATTGGGTGAATCAGTCCAGAACCAGAGCACCTATACATTGTATTGATCAGGTGAGCCACCAATAACCTATTTCTTCTCCTCATAGTCTTTTTGTTTCCGTTCCCGAACAGTCTCCATGCGTTCCTGAACGATCTCCTTAGCATTGAGGAGACGTCTTTGGTGCTCCACTACCCAATCAGTCCTTGGCAGTGGGTTAATCACATCCGGCACTTGCACACCCAGGGAGTGATCCGCAGGCAATCTCTCTTGTCGGCCAAACATCAAATAGAACGGGGTGTAACCGGTGGAACAATGAATGGTGTTGTTGTAAGTATTCATGAGCTGCGGCAACAGAGTAGGCCAATCACCCCTTCGTCTCAGGGGGTACTGCTCTCAGCATTTCAATGAGAGTTTTATTAATTTTTTCACAGAGTCCGTTACCTTGCGGATGATAGGCGGTGGTCCGGACTTTCTGGCAGTTATGCAGCAGGCACATCTCATGAAACAGCTGTGACTCAAACGCAGACCCTTGGTCGGTGAGGATCCTTTCTGGGCAGCCGTAGGGCAGCAGGAAATGCTTCCAGAACGCCTCCGCTGTAGTCTTGGCTGTCAGGTCTTTCACAGGCACTGCTACGACAAACTTGGTGAAGTGATCAATAATAGTCATGGCATAAGTATACCCTGAGCGACTCGGCTCCAACTTCACATGGTCAATAGCAACAAGTTCTAAAGGAGTTTTACTTACGATAGGATGGAGAGGCGCCCTCTGGTCATGGCGTTCAGTTCGCCCCACAGCACAGGCAGTGCATTCTCGGCACCATTTCTCAATATCTTCTCGCATCCCAATCCAATAGAATCTTCTGCGAATGGTGGCCTCAGTCTTCTGCACACCGAAGTGTCCGGACTGGTTGTGATACATATCCAGCACCAGGCTGGCATCCCGACGTGGTAGGAGAATTTGGTACACTCTATCACAGGACACTGGATCCAGACTCCTTCTAAGCAACAGGCCTCTTTGAAGGAATAGTTGGTGGCGATGTCTCCACAGTCTTGCTAGTTCTGGGTCTGCACTCTTCCTGCGGATTCTCTCAGGGATTTTCCCACTGGTAAGGAAGTCGAGCAGTTCACCGAGGACTCTACTTTCGGACTGGAGCTTAATCCACCTTTCTTGATCGCCTCTGGACTCAGGACTATCTGATGAGGGAGGATCAACAGCAGGGAGATCTTCAGTACGGATATTATCCTGCTGGGCAAATTTATTGTAGAACGCTGGCATTTCCACTTCTTCCCAGGCATCTTTTGGTTCATCTGGGGCCTCTGTAGTGGGAAGCCGCGACAGAGCATCAGCGTTATCGTTGGAGCGGCCTGCCCGGTATTTCACAGTAAAGTCATAGTTGGCAAGGCGGGAGGCCCATCTTTGCTCCAGTGCCCCTAATTTGGCTGTATTCAGATGCGCCAGGGGATTATTGTCCGTGAAGGCAACGAATGGCGTGGCAGCGAGATAGTCTTTAAACTTTTCGGTCACAGCCCACACTAAGGCAAGAAATTCCAGCTTGAAAGAACTGTAGTTCTGGTCGTTCTTCTCAGCTCCCTTCAGGGATCTGCTGGCATAGGCAATTACCCTTTCTTTGTTATCTTGCACTTGAGCCAACACGGCCCCCAGGCCTCTTTTACTGGCATCTGTATAGAGGTGGAACGGCTTCTGATAATCTGGGTAACCCAGAACAGGGGGTTCGGTCAACTTCTTCTTTAGGAGTTGAAAGGCAATTTCCCGTTCTTCATTCCACTCCACAGGAATAGGAGTTTTTGGGCTCTTCTTTGGATGCCCCCTCAGGAGTTCCTGGATGGGATCCGCAATTTGTGCGAAATGTGGGATGAAACGCCTGTAATACCCTGCAAAACTGAGAAAGCTTCTCACCTCTTTCACGGTCGTAGGAGTAGGCCAGTTGCGGACAGCAGCAAGTTTATCAGGATCAGGCTGTACTCCTTCGGCACTGACAACGTGCCCGAGGTATTTGACCGCTGGTTTCAGCAGGTGGCACTTGGATGGCTTGATTTTGAGGCCATATTTAGTAAGAACTTGAAACACCTCACCCAGGTGCTTTAAATGATCCTCATACGTCTTGGAGTATATAATGACGTCATCCAGGTATAATAGCACAGTCTCAAAATTCCTATGGCCTAAATAACGTTCCATCAGCCTCTGGAACGTTCCCGGAGCGTTACATAGTCCAAACAGCATATAATTGAATTCAAACAGGCCCATAGGTGTAGTGAAAGCAGTCTTTTCTCGATCCTCTGGAGCCATGGGCACTTGCCAGTACCCACTGGTTAAGTCCAAGGTGGAGAAATAGGCTGATGACCCCAAGGCAGTCAAGGACTCCTCAATGCGTGGCAATGGATATGCATCTTTGTGGGTGATTTGATTAATTTTTCTGTAATCCACGCAGAACCTTATGCTGCCATCTTTTTTCCGGACAAGAACTAGGGGCGCAGCCCAGGGACTATGACTGTCCCGGATTATATTAGAGTCTTTCATCTCTTGTATCATCTATTTCACAGACTGATAAGTAGTAGGTGGTATGGGTCTGTATCTCTCCTTAATAGGAGGATGAGAGCCAGTGGGTATGGTGTGTTTGATTACACTGACCTCTCCGTAGTCCGTGGAGTGTTTGCTGAAAGCCTGGTGGTGCTCCTTCACCAGCTTCAGGACTCCCTCTATTTGCTCCGTTGGGGTGGATTCGTTCCCCACATGTAGTTCTTCCCACCAGGATGTCGTAGGGAGGCTGCTGCTCTGTGTGGTCTGGAACGCTTCCGTGGCAGGCAGACGGATCACATCCTGGAAAGACACCTGGCAGGGCAACGGGGCAGTGTTTAAGGAGAGTAACGGGATGATCACCAAAGTTAATTAAACGGACAGGCACTTTACCTTGAGAAACGGTCACCAGGCTCTTGGCTGTCCGTATGAAGGGATGATTTTCAATGGGAATAGGTTCCACTAGGGCTTGATAGTCCTGGCCCTGGATCCCTAACACAGCACGGCACCAAAGGATGATCTGGGAATTTGGAGGCAGAATTACTGGCCGGTTATCCCGGATCCGGACAGTACAAATTTCTCCTTTTTTGTTGGCGAACCTTTGTTGAGCACACAGCACACTAATAGTATTTTGAATAACTCTTCTGGAAGCAGGTGAGGCTGAAGATATAGTTTGATTTAATGCATCAAGCACTTCGGAGTAACAATTTTTTAGAACATTAGTCCCTAAGATCACAGGGTGTCCTCCTTTATCTCCTGCTTGTACCACAATCACGCCTTGCTGTGGCAGGGTGGCTTCTCCCACCTGAAGGGTAGGTTCCCAATACCCATGCACTTTCACTGGCTTACCGTTGCTGGCAATGATATCTAGCCAGGACTCTGGTGGCTGGGTGAGGAGACTTGGATCCCAGAACTTGTCAAAGGCAGGCCGTTGAATGGTGGTGACCTGTGACCCAGTGTCCAACAGGGCTTCAAAGGGTATTCCGTTGATACATATATTAATTTTTGGACGGGATCCTACATACTTAGGCATCCAGCTTGGATCCTTTGGACCTACTGTTCTACCTCTCGAGAGGCGGTCCTCTGCCTCAGGGGTTGCCCGTTTAACTGCCAGCACATTGATTCGGTATGTCCATATTTCTTACAATGGTGGCAGACAGGCTGTTTTCTACTTCTGGGCCGGTAACTTGGTCGCCCATCAGGTTCTTTTGGATATACATCCCTATAGGCAGGTGGGAGCCTTGGAGGAAAAGGGCCTTCATCTTCCAGCAACAATGGTCTCTCCCGCTCCTCAATTTTCTTACACACCTTTTCTAAGCTTAGAGTAAGATGGTTCACTTGCTCCATTAGTGCTGCCACTACATCTGTGACTGGAGCCTGGGTGGCCTGACTCACTCCTGCAGGCCCCACTTTAACAGTCTTTAGCTGACAAGCCTGAGGTTCAGGGAAGGCTTCTGGCCCTGGAGCAGGGTTCTGGCCTAGTATACTGATGGCCAATTCCTTAAAATCCAAAAATGTACAGTGGGGGTGTTGAGCTGACAACATCCGTAGCTGGCCCTTTAAATGCTCAGTACTTATGCCCGCAATGAACTGCTCTCTAAGAGTCCGGTTCTGGTCCTCAGCTTCTTTGGGATCCAGTTGAACCACAGCTCTCAGTGTCTCTTGCAAGGACAGGGCAAAATCGCGGAGCGACTCTCCAGGCTGCTGCTTTCTGCTGAAGAAAAACGCATTTTAACTTCTGACACCGTTCTGGCCTCAAATGTGGTGCCCAAGCGATCAAAAATCTGTTCCAGGCTACTCTTCTCAGAACGGGGCCATGACATGACTTCCCTGCGGGCGGCCCCTTCCAACTGAGCTAGGAGGATCTCCATTTGTTGTTCGGCAGTTATGGGATAAAGCCGGAACAAGGCCAGTATCTGCTCCCTAAAGTCCTTTAACTTGTGGGCTTCCCCTGAATAACGTGGGAACCAGGGGGCCCCAAAATAATACGGCATGGTTAACGGCATCAGGCTTGGCGGTGCCGCAGGGGCCCTAGAGTAGGCTGTAGGTACTTCGGAAGGCACGACTGGGGCCTCCTGCCCGATTTCCTCAGGTGCGGACATGGCGTTAATAGGCGGGTATGGCCCTTTAAATGTAGCGGAACGGACCGGAGCGGCAATGTAATAATTTTTCTCAAGTAAAGTCTTTGAGCACTAAAGGGATCCTCTCCGGTGCCCTGGCCGGGGTCGGGAATGTTACGGTAAGGTATTCGGAAGGGCCGGCAAAAGTTTTAAGTCTGTACTTACTCCGGTGATGCTCGCTCCAGATCTCGCGAGATGCGTGGCTACGTGCGTTGAGCGTCCTGCGTACAGCGTCAGCAGGTGGGCGCGGCCTCTCGCACCTCCGGGACTCAGGTAGGCGGCACCTTTTTCTTCCAGACAGGGCGGCGTTCCTCCTTTCTTGTTGGCTGGGCGATGACTCCACCTTGTTCTTTTTCGCCCCAAATGGGTCCCACAAGACGCACTTGTAATCCAAATCAGGTTAAGCGGCCATCTTTGAGCAAAATCGCTGTCGATTCACTGACAGCAAGCGGTGGCTTTACAACAGCAAAACAGTCCATAAAAAGCACAGTTTCACACCGCAAATTAGCACAGTTCTTTGGCCCAGCAATTTTTAATAAAGCAATTAGGGCTTGGTCACTTTTAGGCAAATAACGGCACACAGTTTTTGTATCCGCAATGGCGCAGAAATGATCGTATCCTGTTCATGATGCCAATTTATGCAACACGCCAGTCCTGCAGGGTATAGCGACAGTGAGGTCACGGTTATAGGCAATCGAGGGTTGCTCACTGTATTGGAGAACCCTGGGCAGGCATGCAACAGTGAAAGGAGAGGCAGACACTAGTTCCTCTGGGGCACACTCCGTATATAGGGACCAGGCCTGATGGTGTGTGAGGTGCCCTGGGTGTTGTAGGTGTTTTGAGTGCCTTAGGTAAGGTCCCTTTAAGATTCGTGACGCCAGTGCCTGTAACGGTGGCACACCGATTTGTAGGAGGATTAATAGAGTACGCAGTTGGTAAACCAAACGTTGCTTTACTTGGTGAAACAGTCCAACTTTTTACAATCAGTTGCAGTGGTATATAATGCAGTCCTTTACAATACAAAATGATGTACCAGAACCAGCAGAGAGGAATGGGTTTATATTTCTGTGCCAAAGATAATTGTATTTGGAGGCTCACCCGCTAGTGAAGGTGGATCTGGGTGCTCTTGACGTTTCTGTTTCACCCAATCAGAAAAAAAGAGGTATATAGTATAAAATGTTAGTCAGGCACTCGCATCATTCGTGCACCAGAGAGCGAAAGAGCAAGGGTAACTGATATCATTTGGATAAATGTACTTTATTATCTCTATAATAGATTACACTCGACTAAAATGCATGGAAAAATTCAAATAACCATTAGAATAAATAAACCGCTAGGTAAAAAATTAAAAAAGTTATTGCATTATCTTTGTTGATGGCAAGGGTGGGGATAAGACCTGCTCAACAATCGAAATATTTGCCCAAGATTAACCCTTGCCACCAACTGGATACATCCAGGAACCCCCGCACTTTCTCCTACATCAGCACTATATAGAGGCGTGAGGAAACCATCTATTCACGAAGGGTCCTACCAATTAGTGACCTCGTGACACGCTGCACAACGCTACTACAGTGGGAAGCGGTGAACGAGACGAAAGAAAAGCTGGCATCCGGACCTACCATCTATGGGCAAATCAAGGTACCTTATAAGTAATATCTGTTAGGCACGTCGGACGCCATGCTAGCCGGCTGTTTAAAAACTAAACTGATACACAGTATCTAAATATATTGGATCGAGCCATTGTATCTCACAACACTCATTTCCCCATAAATGAGCAAATAATATTTGGACTGATACTAATTACTACATATGAAACAGCAAGAGCCTGTTTGCTGAGTAGGTAAACTTAGTAGTACTCACAACAGCGAATATTGTGTGATAACGAACAGACACTTACCAGCAGTACGTGCATACCGAGGAACAACACCATCTGGTGGTGAATAGATGTAATAACATCTGATGCATAGATATTATAATTTGAAAGCTGGTAAAGACTGCCCTCTAGTGGTCAACTAAGATAATGCAATAACTTTTTTAATTTTTAACCTAGAGGTTTATTTATTCTAATGGTTATTAGAATTTTTCCATGCATTTTAGTCGAGTGTAATCTATTATAGAGATAATAAAGTACATTTATCCGAATTATATAATTTACCCTTGCTCTTTCGCTCTCCGGTGTACGAATGATGCAAGTGTCTGACTAACAGTTTATTTTTCTGCGTCTTCTGTCTTATAGGAAAGAAGAGTTCCATGGAGTCTACAAGAGAATTGTCTTCAGCATTATCCTAGGGACCTCCACCTGCAGCATGACTTCTACTTTCATTTTTTCTGGAAGTGACCACAGTGCAGAAGTTGTGTAATAAAATGAATAGAAAACTCTAGACAAGCTTGGTTCTGATAATCATGTATTATATGGACGTTGACTTAAATGGGGATTTCCCATCTGAGACAATGGGGGCATATTGCTACACCGAGAACAGATAGGGGAAGCTGGTGGCCGGAGGACCTCGAGTTTTCCCGGTCTGCTCACCTCCAAGCGCTCTCCCCATAGTACTGATTGGGAGTGCACCGTGCTTACGCGGCCACCGCTCCTATTCTTTTCCAGGGGGCCGACAGAAAAAGGCGATCTAGCACTTAGTTATTTTTGGCGTCCCGATAGAAATTAATGGAGGGCGGCTGCGATTTCCGGGGCTCTATCAGACAATGGGGTCATATCCTAGCACTATGCCCCCATTGTCGGAGATGGGAAAACCCCTTTAAAGGGGTTCTCTGAGCTTTTCTGAAATTCAGCAGCCTTCTGACCTGTGTAGACAAGATGGGTTCCTCAGTACTTACCTCTCTGTTGCACCGCTGACATCACCATCTCTGCTATGCTTACATGACCACCTGGACTTTTCAAGCAAATGTTTTCCTGATTCTTCCTGTTCAACTGTAAACTGTAAATGGGGGCACATTATATGGCACTGATTTATATGGGCGCTACTGTATGTGTGACACTGATTTATGGGGAGCACTGTGTGTGGCACTGTTACAGTATATTCAGGGGGGCCAGTGTTCTCCGTATGTGATGAGCTTTGGTTCTGGTGCACCTCAGTCCAAAGTTGTCCCCCCCTCGGGCTCAACGCCGCAAACGGAGCCCTTTGCAGGACACTTTGCGCCTGCAGGCCGCGGGTACAGCTTAAGCCCGCGCGCCCAGGCGTGGAAGGAATCCGGACAGTAGGTGGAGCCAATGCGCAGGCCATGTCAGGTCTTCCCGGCCAGCGGGAGATGGCGGGCTCCGCCTCCTCTGAGGCAGTGAGTGAAGACCTGGGTTTCCACGTCCCTGGTTTCATCCCAGCCAGGGGACATCCTTTGGATTTCACTTCACCTGGATCAGCGCAGAGGACCGGACATCAGGAGGCAGGATCTATGGCTGATGGGGTCAAAGCACCCAGCCAGCCAGGTGAGATGCTATAGGAACCTTTAGTTCAGTTGGTGGCTAGTTTGACTAGTGGGGGGACTGGGGGTCCCCAGACGGATGTGAGTAGGAGATTAGGGCAGTTGTTGGGGGGTTTAGCGGGATTGTTGGCGAATTGGAGCATGGGGAGGCGACCCCCTTACTAGCATGGGGAGTAGGGGGAATCCCTAGAGGGTCTGGGGGTTCCGGGTCGGCCATCTTAAGTTTACGGGGGAACACGGCATCTGTTCAAATGCATGCGGGGGGTTTCGGTAGAGGAGGAAGCGGTACGGGTAGACGTTAAAGCGAAGGGAGACGTCTATATTTGTCTTGAGGGTCCGTTGGGGGCGCATTTAAAACAGGAGGTGAGGGAGCGGATTTGAAAAGGGGAGTATGTGGATATATTTTTCCTTTTGGAAAAGTTCAACCTGGACAGAGCAAGGAAGGATGAAGGGAAGAAAGAAGACGAAGAAAAGCGTAGGCACCGCTTAATACCACGTACGTTCTTGAATTGGTTACAGGCTGTTGCTCTGCACTTTTTTGTTATTTAGACGCCATTGGCGAGGCTTACCGGGTGTATGGGGGACTAGCATGGCTGCGGTATGATGAGCAGTTTAGACAGCGGAAGGCAGTCCACCCAAATATTAGATGGGATCACAAAGACATCGCTTTGTGGTTGAAGGTGACGAAGTTCAGGGAAGGGGCATTAATGGCGAAAACGGATATTGAAGAAGCGTTCAGGTTATTGCCAGTGCATCTGGATAGTTTGCATTTGTTTGGGGGGTTTTTGGGATGGAGTTTTTACGTGGATCGTTGTTTGCCAATGGGTTGTTCCTTGTCATGCACGTATTTTGAGACGTTCAGCTCTTTTCTGGATTGGGCGTTAGTGGACTCGTCTGGATGTGACTCTATTATTCACAATTTGGATGATTTCCTGTGTATTGGCTCCCTAGATTCGCTCGTTTGTTCTTTGTTGCTGCTTACGGTGGGAGTGCTGTTTGATTCGTTTGGAGTTCCCCTGGCGGCGGAAAAGACGGTGGGACCGACAATGGAATCGAGTTTCCTAGGAATAGTGATTGATTCGGTACGGTTGGAATGCAGGCTCCCCCTGGATAAGCTGGAGGATTTAAAAGGGGAGGTTGCAAGGGTGCGGTGTTTGCGGAAGATTAAGTTGCGCGAGCTCCAATCACTTCTGGGAAAACTTAATTTTGCCTGTCGTATTATGCCCATGGGAAGGATTTTTAGTAGGAGGTTGGCGGGGACGATGGCGGGTATAGCGGCACCTCATCATTACATTAGGTTAGGTCAAAAATTGAAGGCGGATTTGCAGGTTTGGGGTGCATTTTTGGAGAGTTATAATGGTCGTTCGCTGTTTATGGGGGATGTAGTGGATTCGTTTGATTTCAAGTTTTTTTCTGATGCGGCGCGGGGAGGTGGCTATGTTGTTTACTGCGGGGGTCAATGGTGTGCGGGTGGTTGGCCTGAGAGCTGGGTAAGGAAAGGTTGGGTGAGGAACTTGGCCTTATTGGAACTCTTCCTGATTGTAGTGGCTATAATGTTGTGGGAGATTTTCAGAAATAAGAAGGTTTGTTTCCACTGTGGCAATCAATGGGTTGTCGGCCTCGTCACCATTAGTGGTGCGGCTGTTACAGAGGCTGGTATTGGAGTGTCTGTCACTCAATGTATGGTAGCTGTGCATGTACCCGGGTTCGACAACTGTATTGCTGATGCTTTCTCTCGTTCACAGTGAGAGCGTTTCCGGCAGCTGGCTCCAGAGGCAGAGGAGGTTGGGCTGGACTGGCCAAGGTGCCTATGGGAACTTCTGGAGGCATTGTAGCGGGGCTTATCTGGTCATCATTGGTGCCCGGTACGTGGGAGACATACTGAAAAGCCTGGCGGTGTTGGGAAGAGTGGAGGTTTAGGGTGGGGGTTGAGAATGATGATTTGGAGATACCATTGTTGTTGTTTATAGGTCACTGTAGGGAAGAGGGTTGGTCTGTCTCAAAAATAAATAGTTGTATTTCGGGGGTTGGCTTTTGGTTTTAGGCTGAGGAAATTGACGGATTTCAAAAAGTCTTTTTTGGTTGTACGGGTGTTAAAAGGTTGGCATCGTTTGCGGGCGGGGGTAGACGATAGGAGGCCGGTTTCGTTTGCGTTGCTTCTGCGGTTGGGGGAACAGTTGGACAGGGTTTGTAGTTCGGTGTGGGAGATATAGCTGTTTTGGCTAGCTTTTTCGCTGGCATTTTTTGGGGCGTTGCATTTAGGTGAACTGGTCTGTCCGACAGTAAGTAGAAGGGGGGGGTTGTTTGGGGACGATGTGGACCTTTTCTCAGATAGAGTGGAGTTTCTCATTAGGAGATCGAAAACGGATATGGAAGGAAGAGGGCGCAGGGTAGTGTTGTTTGCGATCCCGGGTTGCTCAATGTGTCCGGTTCATTGTATGCGGGGGTATGGAGTGGAGGTACGTGGGGAAATCGCTCCTTTGTTAGTACATGCTGATGGTTCTTTCCTTTCTCGTTTTCAGTTTACAACGGTTTTCAGGAGGTGTTTGGTTCAGTTGGTCGTAGGGCAAGCGGGTTACTCTAGTCATTCCTTTAGAACTGGGGCTGTGACGGAGGTGGCTCGGTTGGGGTTAAGAGATTAAGTGATAAAAAGAATCGGGAGATGGGAATCTACTTGGTTTAGGTCATATATCCGTCCAGAGCGGATGTGAAAGCTGTATTATATAAAAATAAAAAAATGTTGGTATATATATTTTCTTTGTGAGGGATAGTGTATCTCCAGCAGGGATGCTTCTTGGTGTTTTTTGTTTCTCGTTGCAGGTTCGGATCCAGCGTTAGTTTGGATTTTAGGACATTCATATGTCTTCTGGGGAGCCATTCGTGAAGCAGTTCGGCCAGATGGTCAGCATTTGGGCTTTCCTCGTCTGGTAGCGGTGGTAAGATGGCTGGGTCATAGGGGAATGGTGTGGGTGGGGTAATGCCTGAGGTCCACAGGTTCGTCAAGCAGGACAGGGCTCCAGATGTGTTGGTCCTGCATGTAGGTGGGAATGATTTGGGGGCGTGGCCTTTTTGGGAATTAGTGAGGGATATAAAATGTGACTTACTTAGGTTGTGGGCGCTGTTCCCGAGGCTCATGACTGTGTGGTCAAATATAGTTCTGAGGAAGGTGTGGAGGGGTGCGCGTTCGGTAGAGGTTGTGAACAAGGCTTGGGTGAAGGTTAATCGGGTAATTGGGCGTTTTATGGCTAGGAATGGGGCAGTAGCAGTGAGGCATGTGGAACTTGAGAAAGGTGTTGGTGGTGTCTGGCGGGCTGATGGAATCCACCTGAACTAGGTGGGGTTGGATATGTGGTGTCTGGCCTTACAGGAGGGCATCAAGACTGCTTTACGGGTGTGGAGGGACGCGCAGGCTTAAGAGGTCAAGCCTGTGCGTTGGTGGCAGTGGGAGGTCCTTGAAGTTGGAGAGATTCTCAGGTGGGGAGATTGGGAGGGCTCCACGGTTGTAGCTGGACTCCCATGGTTGGCGGTCGGTTGTGACAGAATTTTGGGGGCCGTTAGTGGCGCCTCTGAACTGGCGCTCATCGGCTGGAGGCAACATGGCTCAACACGGCGGGGTAACTCATTTCGTTTGGGGCTTCAAGGACCTCCCCCTTTTTGGATTGATGAGTATATGTTATACATATGTTATGGTTATGGTATTCAAAAGGTTATTTATATGTATGTTATGTTAATTTAAAAAAACGGTTGCTGTGGCTGATTTAATCCGTGTCTTATTGGGGGTTAGTCAAGTTCGGGTTGTGTGGCTTGGGGGAAGGCATGGGCCAGTTAAGTAGTTGAAGGAGTCGAGCGGAAAATAACCAATACCTCCGTCAATTAATGGCCGGACTGGGGGGTGGTAGCCTTTAGGGGAGGCTATCATGATGGGGGGTTGGTTTAAGGGAGACCCCGGAGGTGGTGAATGGGTAACTCAAGTTAAAAAGCGGGAATTATGGCGTTAAATAGCTGTAGTTGGAGAAGAAAGGGGCCATTTTGCTTGAAAATGTGAGCTCCCACCCACCCTGGTTTAGGAAGGCTTCTTGCTAACTGTTGGAGACAAGGAGGGGTCTCAGTTAAGAAGTAGTGGTGGGTTTGCAGGGCTGGGTGGCAGTAGGTAGGCAATTTGTCACGGCTGCTGGTGAGGTGGGAGGTCCTTGAAGTTGGAGAGATTCTCAGGTGGGGAGGATGGAAGGGCTCCACGGTTGGGGCTGGACTTCCATGGTTGGCGGTCGGTTGTGACTGAATTTTGGGGGGCCGTCAGTGGCGCCTCCGAGCTGGCGATCAACATCTGGAGGCAAGATGGCTCAACAAGGCGGGGTAACTTATTATGTTTGGGGCTTCAAGGACCTCTCCCTTTTTGGATTGATGAGTATATGTTATACATACATGTTATGGTTATGGTATTCAAAGGGTTATTTATATGTATGTTATGTTAATAAAAAAACGGTTGCTGTGGCTCATTTAATCCAATACAGTGTCCGTGTCTTATTGGGGGTTAGTCAAGTCCGGGTTGTGGGGCTTGGGGGAGTCATGGGGCAGTTAAGTAGTTGAAGGGGTCGAGCGGAAAATAACCAATACTTCCGTCATGTAAATGGCAGCACATTATGTGGCACTGATTTATATGGGCACTATGTGTGACACTAACGTTCAACAGTAGAAAGAAAAGAAGGAGGCACTCACCACTGTAGAAAGAATTCACTCACTTTATTTTTCCATGAGTAAAAAAGCAGGGTTGGAGCATACATGTAGTAAATCACAGCAGGTGTAGCGGCACATCAGCACACACCTGTGTGCTGAGCTTTAAACCTCAAAGCGTCTCATTGCCATGACGACAATGGACGCTTCCCTGAACAACACATGTTCCTAAAACAATACAAGTTACAGTGTTCATTTTATGACATGGTCAGTTATCATAGTCAAGTATCAAAATAATGCCAATGTGACACTTGACCCTGACACCTGAGTTTGACTTATGCTCTTCATAGGTCAGGGTCAAAGTTAGAATGAGTTATAGATATACTATGTATTTGTATGCTAAATCACACAAAGTGCGTCTATTGCTCAGCTTATAGCTCTGTGCCTAAAATGCTGTAAGCTAACACATTACAGTGTTATGCGAGCGCATAGCTGATAGCTCAGTGGTAAAGCAATTGCCTCATACCCAGTGTTTCTGTGTTCAAAACCTCTTTAAAGGGGTATTATCATCTTAATGATCACTGTTAAATCTGTTAATGATTTAACAGTGATCATTTTTCTAAATATATTTAATTAACAAATTCCCACCCCTTAGAAGAAAATAAACCTATACTTACCTGACTGTTGTCTTCCATCTCCCCTGGTTACGGCCACCGCTCTTCTCAGGAATCGCGGTGGCCGCGCGTGCGCAGACGACTTCTTATCTTCTCCCGGCCGGCCGCACGCTGTACTGAACGCGCACGCCGAGACCGCGAATGTGCTATGGTGATTTCTTCCTGGCCAGTATACTTTCCAGGAAGAAGTCACCAGGGCGCATGCGCGGTCTTGGCGTGCGCGTTCAGTACAGCGCGCGGCCCGGCCGGGAGAAGACATCAATCAAGATGGAGCCCGCCCCCTGCCGAGTGCCGAAACCAGGAAGTGGACAGCGCGCCGGGAGCAGGTAAGTATTAAACGGCGTGTTGAGAATACCCCTTTAAGCCGCTAAAAAATGTTTACATTTTATTATGCCCTAGATAAGAGGCAAATTTAAATGATGTGTGACGCTGATATCTGACTTCCTTCACTTGTCAGTGTCACAAATGATTTTAGGTTTACTGTGGTTTTGTATGCTACATCACATAGATGAGCAAAAATCCCAAGCTCATACAAGGCATGCTGGTAGCTCAGTGGTAATGCTGTTACCCCATGTCCAGGCTTTCTGATGTATGCCTCTAAAATGTAAAAAAATTTTAGAGGCTTAAAGGGGTTTTGATCACAGAAACACTGGGTATGAGGCAACTGCTTTACCACTGAGCTATCAGCTATGCACTCGTATAACACTGTAATGTGTTAGCTTACAGCATTTTAGGCACAAAGCTATAAGCTGAGCAATAGACGTACTTTGGTTGTGTGATTTAGCATACAAATACATAGTATATCTATAACTCATTCTAACTTTGACAATGACCTATGAAGAGCATAAGTCAAACTCAGATGTGAGAGTCAGATGTGAGAGTCAGGTGTCAGGGTGAGGTTTTAGGGTCAGGTGTCAGGGTCAAGTGTCAGGTGTCAGGGTCAGGTGTCAGAGTCAGGTGTCAGAGTCAAGGGTCAGGTGTCAGGGTCAGGTGTCAGTGTCAGGTGTCAGAGTCAGGTGTCAGAGTCAAGGGTCAGGTGTCACATTGGCATTATTTTGATACTTGACTATGATATCTGACCATGTCCTAAAATGAACACTGTAACCCTGATAAAGTTCTCAAATCCACATATAGAGCAGCACTTTCCACAGATAGATGAAACCTCTCTTGACACCCAAAACTAGAGATAACCTTGCAGTTCACCCGGCGGTCTGTCCGCGGTGAACTTTGCTCATTCGCGATTCGCCGAACATGCGAACATATGGCAATATTCGCACCCGCCATATTCTTTTACATTGTGAAGAACTTTGACCCATGACAGGTGGTACAGGACAGCCAATTGAAAAGTTTCAGCACATGGACATACCCCCTTATAAATGGACCTGATCTGGCTGCCATTTTACATTCTGTCTTTTTTCAGTGTAGGGAGAGGTTGCTGTGTGGAGCAGGGTCAGACTGTTAGGGACACAAATCGCTAGCTAATAGGGCCACAAAAGTCCTTTTAAGGACTGGTATAGGTGTGACATACTGAGGGGTGGAATATACTTATAATATACTTTCTAACATAGAAAGCATGTTATAGTGGATTTGTATTGTGCAGCATTCTGACTGGTGAGCAGTTCTGCAGCGATACTACAACTACAAAGAGTGACAAACGCAATTAGAAAAAATAATTATAACTGGTGTGATATACCAGTCGCCCCCAAAAATGACAGATTGAAGCGGGGTGTTATATACCAATATACTTTCTTAATAGTGTATTTGGGTACTGCAGCATTTGTTTTTTTTTTTTGCTGTGTTCCCTCTGCTACACACAGTGACAAACGGTACTGGAAAAAAATTATTATAACTGGTGTGATATTCCAGTTGCCCCCCAAAACGACAGATTGAAGCGGGGTGTTATATACCTTCTTCCACAAACACTGCGCTTCTCTAGAGACTTTTCTCACAGGGTCATTTAAAAACTGACAGGCAGAGGTCAGTGCAGTTAATGACTACCTGTACGAACTCTGCGGCGTGGCAGGTTCTGGAGAGTTTTTTTTTCACCATGCCAGTGGCTGCTCATGCGCGATGCATGCAGACTTCTGTGGCCATTTGATGAGATCACCAAACTGGTCAGTCGCAGCCAGGGTGCCATCAGTGACATCGTACCTTAATCCTTCTTCCTGGAGCGTGCATTGCGTTGTGTCATTGATCAAGCCGTCGAGGAGCAGGAGCAGGAAGATGAGGAAGTCGCAATGCTGGATGAATTCCCAGGGGGGCTACTCCATCTGAGACAAGTCAACAACAGGAGTCTGGAGAGGAGTCAGAGGAGGATGGTGTCGGGGCGGATGAGGAGGTGCAAGAAGAGCATGCTTTAAACCTTTCTGGGATCCCTGGTGTTGTCCAGGGATGGGAGGAGGAGAACGAGGATGACATTATCCTGTATGATGAGCAGGAGCCAGGCCACTACACCGCCTCCAGTTTAGTGCAAATGGGGGCCTTCTTGCTCCAGTGTTTTAAGAGGGACCCCCATATAAAAAGCATAAAGGGCAAGGACCAGTACTGAGTGGCAATGTAATTAGACCCCCAGTACAAACAAAAAATGGCGGAAATGTTACCACCATCACAGAGGGCTGTCAGAATGCAGCACTTCCAGGCCTTGCTTCGAGAAATGCTGCATTCTGCTTTTGCGGGTGCTGGCAAAAGAATTTCCACTCACAGAGAAAGAGTTGCGGGTACCAATCAGCACCTGCAAGAAGAGGGCGGTTTGAAGATGTGTTGGTCACTTCTGAGATCATTCTTTCAGCCGACCCATCGACAGCTGTCCTCCAGATCCAGCCTCATGGAATGCCTAGACCGACAGGTGCCCGACTACATCGGGTTAACGGCTGATGTAGACTCTCTGAGAAGCGATGAACCCCTGGACTACTGGGTGGGCAGGCTTGACCTCTGGCCAGAGCTGGCACAATTTGCCATAGAACTGTTGGCTTGCCCCTCGTCCAGTGTCCTGTCCGAAAGGACGTTCAGCGCAGCAGGGAGGATCGTGACCGCTAAGCGCACTCGCCAAGCTCACGATAGTGTTGACTACCTCACATTTCTAAAAATGAATGAAGCATGGATCTCGGAGGAATTCAACATGTGACCAGTAGACCATGTTTGATTCAAATTCCTCATGACAGCCCACAAATACCCGCCATCACCCAGAACAATTCATGGTCCCTGTCTTAGGTAAATACAGAGGCATAAAAGGCCTTTTATGTCCGTTGAATGCCTAATTTTTGGGGCCTGTACCATTGGCTGACACTTACTTATTTATCCTGTGAACGGCTAATGTACCTCCAGCCACAGAATACAAATTCTTTGCTGTCAGGTGAACGCCTGTTGGCTAATTTTTGGGGCCTGTACTGGCCGACACTTACTTCTTTATCCTGTGAATGCCTAATGTACATTCAGCCACAGAATACAAAGTTCTTTGCTGTCAGGTGAACGCCTGTTGGCTAATTTTTGGGGCCTGTACTGGCCGACACTTATTTATCCTGTGAATGCCTAATTTTGCTGACTGGAATTGAAAATCAATTGGTCTGTAACCGTTCCGCTAAATTGCAGGAACGGATGCGGACCCATTTTACAGACGTGTGAATGGACCCTATGTGTATTTAACATGTATTTACCGGCTGCTGTCAGTTCTGGCTGATTTAGGCCGAGCTATTACACTAAAACAGAGCAATATTACAAAAAACTAAATTTTTCCAATAGCAGGAGCATCTCCTGCACCCCCTTCATGGCCTGGCGGTGCCTCTCCTCCA
Source organism: Bufo bufo (assembly GCF_905171765.1). Lineage (NCBI taxonomy): Eukaryota > Metazoa > Chordata > Amphibia > Anura > Bufonidae > Bufo > Bufo bufo. Next base: position 241,701,995 of record NC_053389.1, on the reverse strand, counting down.
TGGCCTTCATCTGCTCCTGAATGGCCTCATATCCTGGCGGTGCTCCTTCTGCATTTTTGCCACTTTGGCCTTCAATGTCTTCAGTGCTGTTGGGGGAAAAAAAATATGAACAGTATTTGCAATTCTTATTAAACCTTTAAACCTTTATTTTGTGGTGCATATGACTTTTTGATCGCTTGCTATTACACCTTTTTGTGATAAAAGTTGTCAAAAAAATGCCTTTTTGGAGAGTTTTTTTTTTTTGCTTTGAAAGGTTTCCACCGGAGAGGTATGATATTTTTATACAGCTGGTTGTTACAGATGCGGCAAGACCTAATATGTTTCCTTATTTTTTTGTTATTTCTGTTTTACACAATAAAAGCACTGTTGAACCAAAAACAATTCATGTTTCAATGTCTCCATAGTTTGAGATCCATATTATTATTTTTATTCGGCGATTGTCTAATGGTAGGGTCTCATTTTTGGCCGAATGAAATGACAGATTGGTACTATTTTGGGGGGCATATGCCTTTTTTGATAGCTTTGGTGTTGCACTTTTAGTGATGTTAGGTGACAAAATGATTATTATTTTTTTAATTGTTAAATTTTTTTTATTTTTACAGTGTTCACCTGAGGGGTAGGTCATAGGATATTTTTATAGAGACGGTCGATATGTACACAGCGGTACAAAATATGTTGGTTTGTCTATTTTTTACCTTTTTTTTATTTAAAGTCTTTATACACATTGACGATTTAAATCTCAATACGTTAGTGATAGTTATGATGATTATATAGTTTATTAGTTTGTGATATTTTAGTACAATATAATCTTATTTTGTTTGTTAGTTAGTGATAGTTCAATAGAGTTTAATATTATTTATTTGTTAAGTTAATGGTTTTAATGTAGATTAAAGAGTTATTGTCCATTGTATTACTACACTGTGCGCAGAATTATTAGGCAAATGAGTATTTTGACCACATCATCCTCTTTATGCATGTTGTCTTACTCCAAGCTGTATAGGCTCAAAAGCCTACTACCAATTAAGCATATTAGGTGATGTGCATCTCTGTAATGAGAAGGGGTGTGGTCTAATGACATCAACACCCTATATCAGGTGTACATAATTATTAGGCAACTTCCTTTCCTTTGGCAAAATGGGTCAAAAGAAGGACTTGACAGGCTCAGAAAAGTCTAAAATAGTGAGATATCTTGCAGAGGGATGCAGCACTCTTAAAATTGCAAAGCTTCTGAAGCGTGATCATCGAACAATCAAGCGTTTCATTTAAAATAGTCAACAGGGTCGCAAGAAGCGTGTGGAAAAACCATGGCGCAAAATAACTGCCCATGAAGTGAGAAAAGTCAAGCGTGCAGCTGCCAAGATGCCACTTGCCACCAGTTTGGCCATATTTCAGAGCTGCAACATCACTGGAGTGCCCAAAAGCACAAGGTGTGCAATACTCAGAGACATGGCCAAGGTAAGAAAGGCTGAAAGACGACCACCACTGAACAAGACACACAAGCTGAAACGTCAAGACTGGGCCAAGAAATATCTCAAGACTGATTTTTCTAAGGTTTTATGGACTGATGAAATGAGAGTGAGTCTTGATGGGCCAGATGGATGGACCCGTGGCTGGATTGGTAAAGGGCAGAGAGCTCCAGTCCGACTCAGACGCCAGCAAGGTGGAGGTGGAGTACTGGTTTGGGCTGGTATCATCAAAGATGAGCTTGTGGGGCCTTTTCGGGTTGAGGATGGAGTCAAGCTCAACTCCCAGTCCTACTGCCAGTTTCTGGAAGACACCTTCTTCAAGCAGTGGTACAGGAAGAAGTCTGCATCCTTCAAGAAAAACATGATTTTCATGCAGGACAATGCTCCATCACACGCGTCCAAGTACTCCACAGCGTGGCTAGCAAGAAAGGGTATAAAAGAAGAAAATCTAATGACATGGCCTCCTTGTTCACCTGATCTGAACCCCATTGAGAACCTGTGGTCCATCATCAAATGTGAGATTTACAAGGAGGGAAAACAGTACACCTCTCTGAACAGTGTCTGGGAGGCTGTGGTTGCTGCTGCACGCAATGTTGATGGTGAACAGATCAAAACACTGACAGAATCCATGGATGGCAGGCTTTTGAGTGTCCTTGCAAAGAAAGGTGGCTATATTGGTCACTGATTTGTTTTTGTTTTGTTTTTGAATGTCAGAAATGTATATTTGTGAATGTTGAGATGTTATATTGGTTTCACTGGTAAAAATAAATAATTGAAATGGGTATATATTTGTTTTTTGTTAAGTTGCCTAATAATTATGTACAGTAATAGTCACCTGCACACACAGATATCCCCCTAAAATAGCTAAAACTAAAAACAAACTAAAAACTACTTCCAAAAATATTCAGCTTTGATATTAATGAGTTTTTTGGGTTCATTGAGAACATGGTTGTTGTTCAATAATAAAATTTATCCTCAAAAATACAACTTGCCTAATAATTCTGCACTCCCTGTATAGTGTATGTTGTCCCCTCATTGTTGGCCCTTTTAAGTGCAAATATTTACCCTCATGGCGGGGGCTGGTGATCGCGTCCTCTTCCTCCGAGTCCTGAGATGGGGCGGTGCTGGGGGGTCCAGCACTTTCCACCTCCATCTCTTTCACTTCTCCCACATCTGGTGGGGGTGGCTCAATAGGCTGGGAGGGTCCGGCCTGCTCCTCCTCCTCCTCCTCAACCTCCACCACCTCCACGGCCTCTGCCGATCGCCTTCTCCGAATGGAGGGAATAGGAATTTCTGTAATCACAGAATGTTCAGATTTTAGAGAAACAACTCAGAAATCTTAACAACATCAGATATAAAGAAATTCCAATATGGAGAGATCTATATATAATTGCAGTGGCTGCCAGCTTTATGCCGCATAACTCAATAAAAAATGAACAGCATGCAAACAGACATGTGGCAGAACGGCAAAATAGTCAGAGAAAGAGCGCCAACCCTCCTGCGATCCCTAGAGAGAGAAAGAGACGCATGGTGGGAGGCCAAAGTCCACAGCTGGAGTGCCTGCACCGCTATCCACAGAGAGACCAGGTACTGCAGTCAGCTAGTTTCCCGCCACTAGGCCCAAAGCCTGCAGCAGCAGCGTATCCAAGCCAGCGCATCGCAAGTCATCATAAAGCATCACAAGTCTGCACAGAGCATTGCAACTCAGCACAGAGGATCGCAACTCAGCGCAGAGCATCCCATCACATCAAGAAAAGACAAGTCTCATTTAAGACAGACATTTGTTCCAGCAACCTTCAGATCGCAGTATCCTGCTCTTCAGAATAAGGTCAGAGATTTCCTTTATTACTTATCATTGCATATAGGCTTAAGAGACTTTAAATAAACAAAGGACAGTTTGTAGTACACGGACTCTAAAGCATTTAAAGTGAAAGTCATTTATTGCCTACATTTATCGCTGTTGTATTTAAAGTGACAGTCATTTATTTCTGCATTTATAAGTATTGCATTTAAAGTGAGAGGGCTCTTAATATTTGTATTGTCAGTATTGCATTTAAAGTAAAATGTCTGAACCTAGTATTACCATGCCAATGTTAGAGGATACAAAGATAGATAGAGTAGAGGGGGAAGAGCAAGGGAACCTGTCTGAGGTAGAAGAGTCTGATGCAGCATTAGTCTTGCCTCAAACAAATATAGCCCAAACAGATGAACTAGGACATTCATCACGTGCCAGAAAAGTGACCCTAAAGATGCTGGAAAATGTAGAGCAAGAAGCAACACTGAAAGGAAAAAAGTTTGCCAGAATGTATGATAAATGGAAATTATACATCAAAGACATTCGTAAAAAGCTAAAGCAAGAAAGTAAAAAAAGGGAACTTGAGTGATATGGTAGAGACGGTAGAAGAATCTGAATCAGAGCTTATGGCAGCATATGTCGACCTGCGGTCATTTAGGACACCTTCCCAGGATATTGTAAGGAACATGGACACATGCACTGTGGTCACTAAAGATTTAGTAAAACTCATGAGAGAACTATCAGCTGCAGCAAACTATGATGAAGTTAAAGCAAGAAGTAGAATGAACAAGCTTTTTATGAGAGACTATGCTAGGTCCTTAGGGGGAACCACAATCTCAAGTGTGACGTCCTTCGCTAGAAGAAGTGCCACCTCAAATACTTCAGCCAAAAGAAAGGAATTAGCTGAACAACTTGCTGTCATGAAAGCAGAAATTGAGATGGAAGCTGCTTTCGAGGCGCAGCGTCAACTGATGGCTGAAAAGCAAGTTGAAACAAATGCACTACACCATCAGACGGAAGCTGAAATGGATGCACAACACGCCATCAGATCGAAGCTGTAATGGAGGCACAGCTCCATCAAATGGAAGCTGAAATGGAGGCACAGCGCCATCAAATGGAAGCTGAAATGGAGGCACAGCGCCATCAAATGGAAGCTAAATTGAAAAGTCTGGAAAGGCAGAAAGAAGTTAAGATCATAGAAGCCAGACTCAGAGTACATGATGAGGATATATATAGAGCCAGCAGAATACAGAATGAAAGTACACTTGTTTGGAGCAGCATCATCTCCAGGTTGCGCCAATTATGGTATGAAGTACCTGGCCAATCATAATGAAAAGGATTGCCCATCAGCTGCAAATTTTCTGAAGAAAGACTTTTATGTAGATGCTGGTCTCATAAGTCTAGAGTCCACAGCATCTGCAATCAAACTAGTGAAAGAAAGCCAAGAGTTATGTGCAAGAGGAAACCTGCGCCTTCATAAATTCATCTCAAACAACAGAGAGATACTGGAATCCATCAGTGACTCTGAACGTGCATCATCAATGAAGAATGTAGATCTCAATTATGATCATCTTCCAGTCCAGAACATAATTGGATTGGGATGGAATGTAGAGAATGACAAGTTCTTCTTTGAAGTATCTATTGAAGAGAAAATTGCAACTAGACGTACCATTCTTTCCACAGTGGCTTCTATATTGGATCCATTGGGATTTTTGGCCCCAGTAATCCTCAGAGCAAAAGAAATACTACAAGAATTATGCAGACAGAAGTTGGGATGAGATGAGTTATAGCAAAGCATATAAGTAAATGTGTAGTCTGCAAAAAAGGCACATAGACCTTCCAAAGAACAAAGAATGGCAGATTTACCGGCAGATCGTGTAAACCCATCACCACCATTTCTTTATAGCGGAATGGATTGTTTTGGCCCATTCATCACCAAACAGAACCGCAAGGAGTAAAAAAGACATGGACTAATATTTACATGTCTAAGCTCCAGAGCAATTCACCTGGAAATGTTAGAAGATATGTCAACTGACGCATTCATCCACGCCTTGAGATGTTTCATAGCCATTAGAGGTACTGTCAGAGAGCTTAGATCTGACCAAGGATCTATTTTTGTCAGAGCGAAGAATGAATTGAAGAAAGCTCTAAAAGAGATCGATAAAGAAAAAGTAACTGAGTATTTGTTAGCGAAACAGTGTTATTTTCATGTGAATGCTTCACATGCAAGCCATACAGAGTTTTGGAAAAGCAAATCAGAACTGTAAGAAATGTGTTAAGTTCAGTGTTGAAAAAGAACGTCGGAAGACTAGATGATGCTTCACTTAGGACCCTATTCTATGAAGTAATGTCTATTGTTAACAGTCGTCCACTTACAGTTGATAACATCAACGATCCAACAAGTTTGGACCCTTTATCTCCCAACCATATACTTCACCTTAAGTCTGATTACATACAGCCACCACCTGGCAAGTTCACCAAAGAGGATTTATATGCTAAAAGGAGATGGCGAAGAGTTCAATATCTATCAGATCAGTTTTGGAATAGATGGAGGAAAGAGTACTTAGCCAATCTTATGCTAAGAAGTAAATGGCAAGAAGAAGAAATGTCCAAGTTTGGTGACATAGTGTTAGTGAAAGAAGAAGATTTACCTAGAAATCAATGGAAATTGGCCAAAGTTCTAGAAGTTCAAAAGTATGAAGATAGACTAGTAAGAAGAGTGTTGTTACAAATAAGAAACTCAAAACTTGACAAAAAAAGGAAAACGTCTCACTACTCCACTCAAGTTGGAATGTCCTATACAGAAGTTAGTTTTTCTACTTGAGAGTGATAAAAGACACTTGGAAGTTGAGAACCTGATGGAAAATTCTTCATATTCATGTTCAAGTCCTACCACTAAGAACATAGAATTATAGGTAATTTTGGTGGGAGTGTAGTTGGCCAGCTAAGACCTGTCCTAGGTTGCTAATATAGCTTATATGTTTATACAGCTAAACCTGCCAATAGCCATGAACCAATTATATGTGTGTGTTTTTTATTTTGTTTTTTTTAATATTTATTTTCCAAAATACAAAAAAGCAAGTACAAAAATGGAAATTTAACATTTTAACCCCAATACCATTCACCCCAATGAAGCGAGAGAGAGGGAAAAAAAAAAAAAGGGGGGGGGATTTTTTCCCTTTCCCTTTTTATTCAAACACCTTGGCCCTGGTTCAACCATTTCTTCCAAATTTTGTCCGTTTTTTTCCCTGTCCATCGCTCGATCTCTCCATGCCCTGTTCCAGTCTAATCAAATCAAGCACAGCTTCCTGCCACTGTCCCACTGTAGGGGGGTCTTTATTTATCCATTTCCGAAGTATCAACAGTCTGGCCTGAAACAGTACTTTATTCAACACCGACTGTAGCTCTCTATTTAGCTTAATGTGTGCGGTAGCCCCCAGTATACAGACTACAGGATCCTCCGGAACTTGAATACCCAAAAATAATGCTGTAATCTCTACAATATTTTTCCAATACCTAATCAATTTTGGGCATCTCCAAAAACAATGTATAAGATCCGCCCTCTCACCCCTACATTTTGGACACTTATCCGAGGTTCTAACCCCCATTTTCTTTAACACCCAGGGAGATCGATGTAACTTCTAAGGGCATCATTCCATTTTTCTTCCGAAAAAGATAGGAGCTCCTTTTCCCAGTTTCCTCTAGCTGATATTATGATCCCTTCTTTTTTTGCCTCCATCAAAATTCCATATCTTTTTTTTTGTAAGTCCTTTTTTTTCCCCTCCATTAGTAAATCTATGTATTCTATTTGATTGTTCTTTTCTATATTTATTTGGATTAACTGATATCCTAACAGCGTTTTTTAGCTGGAGATATTTAAAACTGTCCTTTTGATGGATCCCGAACTCTGTTGCCAAGGTGGAGAAGTCCTTCAGTTTATCTTCCTCAAATATTTGCACTAAATATTTTACCCCCTTCCTTTCCCAATCTATATAGGATTTCATCTTTTGCACTTCCTTTAGGTTTATATTTTTCCAAATAGGTGTGTAGTGCAGATAACCCTTAATATCAATAATTAAGTTCCACCCATATGTTTCCCATTAAATTCAGTATCTTATTTCCTGTGTTGTTTTTCCCTAGTGTTCCTGACTCCAAAACCTCTAAATAGTTTGTGTTCCCTATCCACCCCATTTTTATTAACTCATCCCTCCCCACCATTCCTTTTAAAGTTCCATGTATATATTGTGTTATCAAATAATAAAAATACCAATTTGGAACTGCTAAACCACCATCTCTTACTGGGAGTTGAAGAACCTCTCTCCTTAGCCTGGGAGTATCACCTTTCCAGATAAAATCCCCCATTACACTATCTAACAACCTAAAGAGTTTTTTCGGCAGCCACATTGGGGAATTTTGTAAGACATATAATATTTTTGGAAGGAAAATCATTTTTATTAACCACTTGCCATCTGGGCCATTTGCCCCCTTCCTGACCAGGCCAGATTTTGCAAAACTGACATATCTCACTTTATGTGGTAATAACTTTGGAACGCCTTTATTTATCCAAGTCATTCAGAGATTGTTTTCTCGTGACACATTGTACTTCATGATAATCATAAATTTGAGTCAAAATATTTCACCTTTACTTATGAAAAAATCCCAAATTTACCCAAAAATTTGAAAAATTCGCAATTTTCTAAATTTCAATTTCTCTGCTTTTAAAACAGAAAGTGATACCTCATAAAATATTTATTATTTAACATTCCCCATATGTCTACTTTATGTTGGCATCATTTTGGAAATGTAATTTTATTTTTTTAGGACGTTAGAAGGCTTAGAAGTTTAGAAGCAATTCTTCAAATTTATAAGAAAATTGCCAAAACCCACTTTATAAGGACCAGTTCAGGTCTGAAGTCACTTTGAGGGGCCTACATAGTGGATACCCCCATAAATGACCCCATTCTATAAACTACACCCCTCAAGGTATTCAAAACCGATTTTACAAACTTTGTTAACCCTTTAGGCGTTCCACAAGAATTAAAGGAAAATGGAGATCAAATTTTTAAATTTCACTTTTTTGGCAGATTTTCCATTTTAATCAATTTTTTTCTTTAACACATCGATGGTTAACAGCCAAACAAAACTCAATATTTATTACCCAGATTCTGCGGTTTACAGAAACACCCCACATGTGGTCATAAACTGCTGTATGGGCACACGGCAGGGCGCAGAAGAAAAGGAACTCCACATGGTTTTTAGATGCCATGTCCCATTTGAAGCCCCCTGATGCACCCTTACAGTAGAAACTCCCAAGAATTGACCCCATTTTGGAAACTAGGGGATAAGGTGCCAGTTTTATTAGTACTATTTTTGGGTACATATGATTTTTTGATCATTCATTATAACACTTTATGGGGCAAGGTGACCAAAAAATTGGTTGTTTTAGCACAGTTTATATTTATTTATTTTTACAGCGTTCACCTGAGGGGTTCAGTCAAGTGACATTTTTATAGAGAAGATCGTTACGGACGTGGCGATACCTAATATGTATACTTTTTCTCATTTATTAAAGTTTTACACAATAATAGCATTTTAATGTGTCCATTTTCTGAGAGCTATAGTTTTTTTATTTTTTGAGAGATTTTCTTATGTAGGGGCTCATTTTTTGCGGGATGAGGTGACGGTTTTATTGGTACCATTTTGTGGGACATACGCATTTTTGATCACTTGGTGTTGCACCTTTTGTGATGCAAGGTGACAAAAATTGCTTGTTTTGACACAGTTTTTTTTTTTTTTTTTTTACGGTGTTCACCCGTTTCTATTTTTAACTTTTTTTTTCATTCCTTACTTGGGGACTTTTTTTTTTTTTACATGTGAAACTTTTTTTAATTTTTTTATTTTCAACCTTTTATTTTTATTTTTTTTATTTTACACTTTTCGTCCCCCATAAGGTCATACAAGACCTCTGGGGGACATTTGCTTCACTTTTTTTTTTTTTTTTTTCACAGTTGATTTCTCCTGTAACTGGGGCTGACATAGTAGCCCCAGTTACAGGACAAATACACCCCTATAGAGGCTGTACAGCAGCAATCCTGCGCTGTACAGCCTTAGAGCAGGGCTGATCGAGGTCTCTGAGAGACCTCACACAGCTCCTGCACACTCCGGTCACGGCGGTCACATGACCGCCGGGCCGGAACAGGAAGCGCACGGCGCTTCCTTTTCTGCCGACACAGCGCTCGGTGAGCGCTGTGTCTGCAGCGATCTAGAAGGCAGGGACACCTGGGCACTGTCCCTGCCTTGTCTTAGGGTTGCCCTGCTGTCACTGACAGCGGGCAACCCGATCAGCAGCTGCACGATTAGCGTGCAGCTGCTATTTCTGAAAGGACGTTCTAAAACGTGCTTTCAGAAATAGACGTCCACCCATAGGACGTTTATATCCTATGGGCGGACGTGAAGCGGTTAAATTCACCCGGCCCTGCATTGACAATGGTAATTTTTTCCAGATATGTATTTTGGTTCTGAGTTCTTTTATTAAAGGGAGTACATTTAATTTCTCATAGTCCTGAATATTTGTAGAAATCTGTATACCTAAATATTTAAAACTTTGTTGCTTTGTTGAGTTGCTCAAGCACGTGCACCCTTGCGGAATTCTGTGATAGCCCCTTACCTAATAACATCATATGGGACTTCTCCCAATTTATATTTAACCCCGAGAAAAAAACTAATTTATCTATTATATCTATAACTCTATTGAACTCATCCCCCGTATTGTGCAAAAATAATAAAATATCATCAGCATACATTATTCATTTTTCCTTTCCATCCCTATACTGAAAACCAATGTACTCCCTATTATTTCTTATCAAGCATGCCAAAGGTTCTATTGCAATGGCGAATAATAATGGGGAGAGAGGGCATCCCTGCCTAGTGCCCCTATAGAGGGCAAAAGGCAGGGACAAGCTCCCATCCACCATCACCCTGGACCTAGGATTGGAATATATGAGTTGAATCCATCTTATAAATCCCTCTCCTATACCAACCCTTTTTAATACTGCCCATAAATACTCCCACTCGATGCAATCAAAAGCCTTTTGTGCATCAAGTGAGAGTATAGCTTTTTCGCCAGCTTCTGTTTTATTAGCTTCAATATTAAGGTACAGCCTTCTAATATTTGAGTATATTGTCCTTCCTGGTATAAAACCTGTCTGGTCTTCTTGGATTATACCTTTAATCACCTTAGAGAGCCTACCAGCCAAAACCTTTGCTAAAATTTTCACGTCCGTATTCAACAAGGATATTGGCCTATATGAGCCGGGATCTAATTGATCTTTACTCTTTTTTGGGATCAAAGTTATTATTGCTTCTCTCATTGACTCTGGTAACTCACCAATTTTTTGGGCCTCACGCAATGTCGCACTTAATTCCGGTATTAATACCTGTGAGTAAGTTTTATATATTTCAAAGGGGAGTCCATCGCACCCTGGTGATTTTAGTGGTTTCACCTGACCCAGAACCTCCTCTATCTCTAGATTAGAAATTTCTTTATCCAAGTATTCTTTTTGTATTTTAGATATCTCGGGGATAACAATCTGATCTAAATAATTGTCCAGGTCTTTTTTGTTATATTGTACCCTAGACTTATAAAGTTCCTCAAAGTATTCAACAAAGACCTTTTTAATTCCCTCGGGTGAACTACCGTATATACTCGAGTATAAGACGAGTTTTTTGGCACATATTTTTGTGCTCAAAAAGCCTCCTCGTCTTATACTCGAGTCTAGTCTAGCTCCGGTAATACAGGCAGTGCGGGGGGCGGCGCTCACTCACTGACGTCACGCGCCTGCGCCGCCTAGTGGGAGAAGGCGCGTGACGTCAGTGAGTGAGCGCCGCTCCCCGCACTGCCTGTATTACCGGAGCAAAGACAAAGTAAGAATACTGCTGTGAGCGTCGGGGAGGGGGATCTGTGGATGGCACTGTAGGGGGATCTGTGGATGGCACTGTAGGGAGATCTGTGGATGGCACTGTAGGGGGATCTGTGGATGGCACTGTAGGGAGATCTGTGGATGGCACTGTAGGGGGATCTGTGGATGGCACTGTAGGGGGATCTGTGGATGGCACTGTAGGGAGATCTGTGGATGGCACTGTAGGGGGATCTGTGGATGGCACTGTAGGGGGATCTGTGGATGGCACTGTAGGGGGATCTGTGGATGGCAGTGCCATCCACAGATCCCCCTACAGTGCCATCCACAGATACCCCCTCCCCTAAACAGTGCCATCATGGCACTTTTTAGGGGAGGGGGGATCTGTGGATGGCACTGTTTAGGGGGGATCTGTGGATGGCACTGTTTAGGGGGGAGATCTGTGGATGGCTCCCTGTATTTAATGCAGAGTGTGTGTATATAATGCACACACTCTGCATTAAATACAGGGAGTCACCCTCTTGCAGATGTGTGTATATAATGTAGAGTGTGTGCATTATATACACATACACTCTGCATTATAGCTGCATTTCCCACCCTAGTCTTATACTCGAGTCAATAATTTTTCCCATTTTTTGGGGGTAAAATTAGGGGCTCGGCTTATACTCGGGTCGGCTTATACTCGAGTATATACAGTAACTATTTCATCTCTATTGTCCTTAACTGCCCCTATCCATGTTTTCCCTTTCTGATTTTTCACTATACCTGCTAGGATTTTTCCAACCTTTTCTCCCTCCGAGGCCAACTGAAACCCCTGGAATAGCAATTCCTTCCTTGTTTTATCCATATAATATGTTTTTAAATTTTCATGTTCTTGCTCCCATTTCTTCTTATTGTTTCCGGTCGGATTCCTTATACATATGGCTCTTGCTTCTTCTAAGTTCTTTTCCAATAATTTACCCTTTTCTTTAGTAGTTTTTTTAAAATAATTCACCTTTTTAAACAGACATCCTCTCAAGTATGCCTTAGCCGTATCCCACACTATAGATCTTTTAGCAGAACCGTTATTTTAAAAAAAAAAAGTTTTTTAAATCCAATCCTATACTCTCTTTATCTGGAATATATATTAACCAATGAGGATTAAACTTAAACAGTGGCAAATTTTGCCTCTTGTTCAAATCCAAATCCATTATAACAGCACTATGGTCGGATAGAGCCATGGGCAAATACTTTATCTTTATCCTATTTTGGGTCATTAAGTTTTTATTTCCTAGAACCATATCTATTCTTGACCACGTTTGGTGTGTTTTAGAATAACAAGAGTACATTATTTCCTCTGGATTCAAATAACGCCAAACATCAATCCAATTGAACTCCAGGACCAGTTTACAAAAGTCTACATTTTGTATCCTTCCCCCTCCGCCAGACACCCTATCTCTGAGTGGATCTATTGCAGCATTAAAATCTCCTGTCGCGATCATTATACATTCCTGTTTATTCAACATAAATCTATGCTCGTACAACACATCTGACTTATATGGTGGAGGAATATATACATTTGCAATTACCATTCCAAGCCCTTCCACAATACAATGTAGAAAGAGGTACCTGCCACAACCGTCCGCCTCACATTTAACACACTCAAATTTGATCTTTTTATGTACCAAGATTGAAACCCCTCTAGAATAGGTAGTATATACCGAATGATACCCTTCCGCACTCCATCCCTTCTCCATTCATATGAGGGAATCTTTAACTAAGTGTGTCTCTTGGAGGCAGACGATGGCCGGCAAAAACCTCCTAATCCACTCATAGACAGCATATCTCTTTATCCTTTCCCGCAAACCTCTCACGTTCAGCGAGACAAACCTAACCATCTAGCAGAGGAGGAAGAAAACCAAAAAAGGAAAAGAAAGGGAGAAAAAAAAAAAAAAGGGAACCCCCTTCTCCAAAATACCCCCCTGCTCCCACCCCCCTTCTGAGTAGCCCCCCCTCCGCTGGTCAGCAGACAGGGCAGCTCCATTACTCAGCATTTATGGCCCCCCACCCCCCCCCCCCCACACCCCCGACCCCCTCAGTTATCGATCGTGTCCAACCATTCATTTGCGTCTATTGGTGTCTGAAAGAATTCAACCTTTCCTTTATACTCCACCCTTAACTTTGCAGGAAAGAGTAGGCTATACTTCAAACCTACCTCCCTTAATCTCCTTTTTACGGTGATAAACTCTTTCCTGCGTGTATTAGTGTCTGCTGAGTAATCTGGGAATAGTCTTATCTTTACCCCGTGTATCTGATATTTGTCAGAAACTCTAGCGCCCGACAATATTGTATCCCGGTCCTTAGAAAATACGCATTTCACCAACATATGTCTGGGATAATCCCCTGGGACCCTCTTTTTCACTGGGACCCTATGTGCTCTTTCAATGGCAAACGTGGGTGAGAGAACACCCTCCTTACAATTCTCCTTTATCCACCGCTCCATAAAGTCTACACTATTGCTCCCTTCTTCCCGTTCTGGGATCCCTACACATCTTATATTTGCTCTCCTCGATCTATCTTCTAGATTTATAAATTTTTGTTCCATTTTATTATTTGTCTCTTTTAAACTTACAACCTCTTTCTCTAACTTCTCTACCGAATATTCCAAGGAGGGAATCCTTTTTTCCATCTCGTGTAATCGCTCTCTTATTTTCTCCATATCTCCTCGTATTATACTGACATCAGTTTGTACTGCCCCAATCTGTGTCACTATGCTCCCCATTGTATTTTCTGTCCTAGACACGGTCTGAAATATATCCTTCATCATTTTTATATCCATCTCTGGAACTAATTCGGGGGTTCCTAAATCCCCCGTGGTGCCTGCAATCCCGTTCTCCTGTGTCAAAGTATGTGCCTCTGTATATGCAATCTTTTCTTTGTGTAGAGGGGTAGGGACCGGGGAATTTGGCGTCAAATATCGACTTAAACTGTGCTGTTTTTGCCCAGTCTCTAGCCCTGTTATTGATCTCCTACTACTAACGCTAATAGGAGCGTGTTGTTCATCTTTTTTCTTTGGGGGCATCTTGTATTTTTGATGTTGCTTTCCCTTTTCTCTGCTCCCACTCTCCTCTCTCCCTCCTCTGCTACTCCCCCCCCCTCCCCTTCTCACAACTATTTCAAATATTTTCATGTGATTTCCAGCAAATCTTACAGATTCTCTTATCACCAACATAAAAACACTGTTAAAATTATTAGTGCATTATCAGTGTTAGTATATTAACAACAATCAGTCCAAGCGGGCGGTTAGTCCAACCGACCAAGCCCGTACATACGGCTTGGTTCCAAAAAAAAAAAAAGAAAGGGTGGTTATTTAAAAAAGCAAAGTATTAATAAAGCAGAGGGGGGGGGGGGGGGGGGAGAAAAAGGGAACAGATCCAGTTAGAGTATTATTCTTTTAGTTCCTAGTATCACAGGTATTAAGTAAGATCCTGCCCAGAGATGGCTTCTTATTCCTTCTATATATTAGTCCAGGATGAAAAGTTAGGGAGAACACAGATCGACAATATTTGAGGCAATAGAACAAATGCAGGAGAGAGTTAATACACATAAAGTTAGTCCTTGGTTAATCCAAAGATGGTTTCTCAGTCCTTCTGTATATTAGTCCAGGATGAAAAGTTAGAGAGACACAGATCTACAATATTAGAGGCAATAGAGCAGGTGCAGGAGAGGGTTAATCCTTACTTAATCCAAGGAATTAGGAGGGGGTTAAGAGGAGTTAAGCCTGCAATATTTCAGAAAAAGGGACTTATAGTCAAGACTAGGAGCATACTATAACGGTGATTATATCACTGTCCATCTATTTTATGTAGGAAATGCTCCACCGTCATTAACATGTCTTCACCCCTTATTCCTTGTTTTCCCTCCTCTCACCCTTACTCTGCTTTCTACATACTCTTATCGGTACCCCATACCGCAAGTAGTGTCCGACTGGCTCCAATTTTCACTCTCTAGTCCCACTGCTTTACCGCTTCTGCGGTGATAACACGGTTATAGCAATCCAACCTGTGTAGTAAACATCGCCTAGACCATCTTCTTCCATGCGCACGCCACAGACATAAGCTTCTGCAGACACCGGACCTCCAACAGCATTCACGGACCGGCCCCCATCAACAGTGAGCGGTGATAGCGCTCCACCGTTCCTCTGACCGTGAGATCTCACCACCCGGTATCGGCGTCCTCAGCTGGCCTCAATCTTCAGAAATGACCGTGGTGTCCTCCATAGATCGCCGTACACCAAACATCAGGAACACATGAGCGGGCTAGGGGGGCGGAAGGGAGGAAAGGCGGAGCCTAGCGTCCTGCATCAGACGCTCACATGCTTCTCACAATATGTGTGTTTACTTACAGTTCCACCAATCGCAAACTACAAAGTTCACAATCCAAATTCAAATTCCATATTGCAATTCAAATTGCATACAACCATACCAGATCATACTCAACCAATCTGCAAATAGTTACTGATAACTGCATACTTCAAATTGCTACCAAATTCACTAAGTAGAACTATTAGTTAGACCTCAGATATACCTCTCAGAGAGATTATAAAGTGCTCTTGGTAGGAGTGGGATAGTCTTATATCCGACCAGGAGAGCTAGTTCAAGTTGAGACAGCAAGGAGTGAGGTAGCACATGGCAGGTCTCCTATTCCAAGGAACTATATCCTATTCCCCTGTGAGACCAACACTCCAGAGGGATATTGAGGAACCAGATCCAGTTCTCTTGTGAGACCCACACTCCAGAGAGACCATCCAAATTCAGAACACAACCATTAGTTGCAAGAGACAGCAGAATGATCAGCGAAATTACAGCTTTACAGACACTGCTGCAAGGTGAAGGATTATAGCTCCAGCACCTTCACCTACCTAGAAAACAATCAGGCCACACAAACATCAAGCCAGTATTATAATGGACACCTATAACCACAAGTGCCAATCAACTGCCAGACAACCAGCCACCATACCTCCTCAGCTGATGCAAGAGAAGAATTGCACCAAAGTCTGTTGCTACTGTATACCGTATACAGTAATTCAAGTTCTATGTTGCACTTAGTAAAAAGGACTTTGTTATATTTAACTCTGGCCTCATTCTTCAGTGCTACAACTTTCACTGCAACCAGGGCCGGTGCAAGGATTTTTGCCGCCCTAGGCAAGATAAAAATTGCCGCCCCCCCTCCCCCTTATCAGATGATCTGCCCATATCATGACATCACATATGTTCATGTGACGTCCTCAAGGGTGGGAGGAGTCAGGGAGGGGTCAGGGGGTTCAGTCCAGATCAAGATCATTCAGGGTCCAGGAGGGCGGCAGAGCTCCGCCTCCGCTCCACCCTCAACAGCCCGCCAGGTAAGCGAGCACAGCAGACGCAGTTAGTCACTCAGGCAGACCACCAGAGAGACAGACACAGACACAGACAGCACAGCGGTGTCAGACTGTCATTGTCACTGTCAGTGTCAGTGTGACAGACAGTCTCAGTCAGACTGTCTCTCTGGTCTGCTGCGCTGGTGCACCCCCGCCCCACCCCCACGGCTTCACTGAGATCTGTGGATGACGCACTGTTATGGGAGGATCTGTGGATGACGGACACTTATGGGAGGATCTGTGGATGACGCACTGTTATGGGAGGATCTGTGGATGACGCACTGTTATGGGGGGGATCTGTGGATGACGCACTGTTATGGGAGGATCTGTGGATGACGCACTGTTATGGGGGGGATCTGTGGATGACGCACTGTTATGGGAGGATGTTATGGGAGGAGGGAACTGCAGCAGGCGGCGCATGATCGAGGGAGCTGACGGTCAGCGCCATCTTAATGCTATACATAAGGTACTACAGTAAGTACAGTACAGTAATTGCGGACCCATTCGGATTGAATGTACTTAACAGCTGCGGCGGGGCCTTGTGTATTAGAGTAGAATCACTGCACCGGACCCCGCCATGAGTGTCCCCCGCCTCCTCCCTCCACACTGATAATTCGCTGGCCGCGCTGTGCAGCATAGCGGTCAGCGAAGTATCCGCAATCGGCTTTATAAGACGCACGGCCATTTCCCCCCCACTTTTGGGGGGGGGGAAAGTGCGTCTTATAAGGCAAAAAATAGAGTACAGTAAATAATAAACATATTGCATTGTCTACTGACTACTTACCACCAGGACAATACGATGAGCCGGTCTCGCCTGCAGTCTGGCTCTGGGGACTGGTCCTCCTGGAGACAAACACACGGTAGGTAGTAATTCACCAATGTCGCCCTGGGGTCCGTCCATCCTGGGGAAGAAGAAAGCAGCTGCACCTGTCCTGCTGCACTCCAATCCAGGTAGGATGGTCTGGACTGGAGCCCACTTCTGTTCTGTTCTGTCCCAGAAGAACTATCTAGGACTTTAGGAGAAGGCAATTTAGGCACTGCCGCCGCTGCTGCCGCACTGGAGGTCGGGGGAGGCAAATTGCTGGTGGCTGCTGGGCTGCTGCTCAGTGTGCAGCCTTCTCTCCCTCCTTCGCTCCGCCTCCACCCCTCTCTCACGTGACGTGCTCAAGGGTGGGAGGGGTCAGGAGGTTCAGACAGTTCAGATCGATTCAAGATCAATCAGGGAGCCTGGGAGGGCGGCAGAACTCCGCCTCCGTTCCACCCTCAGCAGCCAGCCAGAGCCAGGTAAGCTAGCACTGTGCACAGTCAGCAGGCGCAGCCTCGCAGACCGCAGTTAGTTACTGACTCACTACTCACTAGTAGGAGTCAGACTACAGCAGTGACTGTGAGCCGGCAGCCGGAGGCGGCCCGGCTGGAGATTCTTTAGAGTGGCAAAGCGCTCACCCTCAGACGCTCAGGCGGCGCGGCGCAGCATGAGGGGCGCCGCCGGCTGGCCGCCTGAACTTAAATTATAACCAACGTTTTTGTTTTTTTTTAAGCCGCAACGGGCGCCCCCTGCTAAATGGCGCCCTAGGCGACTGCCTAGTTCGCCTTACTGGTGGCGCCGGCCCTGACTGCAACGGATCCCAGGGAGCGACAGCCTGATGTAGGATACCGTGACTCTACAACACTACATCAGGGCCACTACCACTCCCATCCTCTACATTGGCTCCCACAGTGGCTCGCTACATGTGGAAGGAAGGAAACCTGTGTAATACAGCATCTCATGGATTGTGCATCCATCTGAATAGTACAGCCATGTATATGAAGCTTTGTACTCCTCTCCTGTATTTAAACCCAGCCACAGGTCCATATATGATAACACCCCTTCCTGATTGTGGATATTGATCTTCAGAACTGATACTTCTTTAAATCTGCGTAATCTGATCATCTGGTGCTGAATGTTTTCTTGCTTCTGCTAGTGCATTGGCAGCTGCGGCACAGGGTACAGGGTGCAGATTCTTACAAAAAGGCGACTGTCTACTAATTAGAACGCTTAGTGGGAGAAAGATTTATTGTGTAAATGGAACATGGTTACCTCATTGCGACAGCAAATAAGTTTCACAGGATGGAAAAGAATGGAGGCGGGTCACCTGACCAACGTCACTCATAATGACTACAGGGACATGTCTCAAGTGTTTCCTTCATTGTCAGACAAGTTCACATAGCCCCCCGCTCAGTTTATTCAATAGACATTCTGCCGAGAGGTCAGTGGTGTAATAATCTGCAGAATATATCACTTTATTTGAAGCAGAAAATATTGATAAAACCCTGCAAGAGCAGTTTATACTGTAGCGGGTGCTGGAACAGAAACCCTGAAAAATCAGTTAAAGATGTTGTCATTAAGAATGGTCTTGGACCCATCCTGGCCCAGGTGCTAGATGGAAGAGAAAATATGATAGCCTTTGCCAGCCGAGCTCAGAGGATCTGAATGGAATGACCAGAACTACAGTTCCTTCCAATTAGAGTGCCATGCATTAGTGGGGCCTGTCACCGAGAAGTTTAAAGACTACCAAGCGGCAAAGTCATTCATGGTCTACATGGATAATAGTTGTTAGCCCAGCGACCCGTGCCTGCGTTGCTGCCCCTACCAGCGGGCATGGGTGCCGGGCTCCCTCCTGCTGCCGTGCTGACAAGCGCGGGCAGCAGATAGCTCAAATGTTGTATCTGTACATTCAAAATCATGTTAAATAGGAGTCAGCATACACCTGCATCATTTAAAGTGCCTCTGATTAACCCCAAATAAAGTTCTGCTGCTCTAGTTGGTCTTTCCTGAAATTTTCTTAGTCGCATCCCACAGCAAATGGCATGGTCCACAGAGAGCTTCCAAAGTATCAGAGGCATTTCATTTGGTAAAAGGTATCAGTCAGGAGAAGGGTACAAAAGAATGTCCAAGGCATTAGATATAACATGGAACACAGTGAAGACAGTCATCATCAAGTGGAGAAAATATGGCACAACAGTGACATTACCAAGGGAAGTCCCTCCAAAATGTATGAAAAGACAAGAAGAAAACTGGTATGGGAGGCTACCAAGAGGCCTACAGCAACATTAAAGGAGCTGCAGGAATATCTGGCAAGTACTGGCTGTGTGGTACATGTGTCAACAATCTCCCGTAGTCTTCATATGTCTGGGCTATGGGGTAGAGTGGCAAGACAAAAGCCTTTTCTTACGAAGAAAAACATCCAAGCCAGGCTACATTTTGCAAAAACACATCTGAAGTCTCCCAAAAGCATGTGGGAAAAGGTGTTATGGTCTGATGAAACCAAGGTAGAACTTTTTGTCCATAATTCTAAAAGATATGTTTGGCGCAAAAACAGCACTGCACATCACCAAAAGAACACCATACCCACAGTGAAGCATGGTGGTGGTGGCAGCATCATGCTTTGGGGCTGTTTTTCTTCAGTTGGAACTGGGGCCTTAGTTAAGATAGAGGGAATTATGAACAGTTCCAAATACCAGTCAATATTGGCACAAAACCTTCAGGCTTCTGCGAGAAAGCTGAACATGAAGAGGAACTTCATCTTTCAGCATGACAATGACCCAAAGCATACATCCAAATCAACAAAGGAATGGCTTCAGCAGAAGAAGATTAAAGTTTTGGAATGGCCCAGCCAGAGCACAGACCTGAATCCGATTGAAAATCTGTGTGGTGATCTGAAGAGATGCCCTCGCAATCTGACAGATTTGGAGTGTTTTTGCAAAGAAGAGTGGGCAAATCTTGCCAAGTCAAAATGTGCCATGCTGATAGACTCATACCCAAAAAGACTGAGTGCTGTAATAAAATCAAAAGGTGCTTCAACAAAGTATTAGTTTATGGGTGTGCACACTTATGCAACCATATTATTTTATTTTTATATTTTTTCTTCCCTCTACCTAAAAGATTTCAGTTTGTTTCTCAATTGAGTTGTATAGGTCACATTAAAGGTGGAAAAAGTTCTGAAATGATTTATCTTTGTCTTTTCATCACAGAAACCTGGTATTTTAACAGGGGTTTGTAGACTTTTTATATCCACTGTACATTCCTATGGCTGGTTTGCAGGAAGAATTTAAAGGAGCTAACTGCCCCAGGAAGGCACCTGAGCAATTTTGGTCACTAGCTTGTCTAGTTCCAAGTGTGCTTTTCTGTGTACCCTGATCTTGGATTTAACGGATTTTGCTTGTTTGCCACCTGCCTCTGACCTTGGACTTCCTTTATGGACTTTGCTTGATCACTGCCTGCCCTGACTTCGGACTTCCTGACCATGTCCTTCCACTCGGTGCCTGCATCGGTATCTCTGATCCCCTGGTCAGCTGCCACTGACTCGGAGACTGCTCTGGAGTGGCACCTGGCAACTAAGCCTATCCTCACCATCAGAGGCTCTAGTGAACAGTGATGGCCAGTTCGCAGTGTTCGCCCGCGAACACATGTGAGCTGCCATCTTAAATCACAAGTCCGGCGAGGCACAGGTAAGTCCTTACCTGTGCCTGCGCCGCGAGCCAGTCTGAAACAAATGCGGTCACCGGGAGCAGGCAGTTCCGAGAACAGCCCGATGAAGGCCCCCGGCGGCTGTTCTCGGACCTGTATGCTCCCGGTGACTGAATTTGTTTCAGACCGGCTCACGGCGCAGGCACAGGTAAGGACTTACCTGTGCCTCGCCGGACTTGTGATTTAAGATGGCAGCTCGCATGTGAACGCGGGCGAACACGGCGAACTGGCCGTCACTGCTAGTGAAGACCAGGTAGTTGCTTAATCACGACAGTCAGTGGTGCAGTGGATACACACCCGTTTACATAACAATAGTCCCTAGCCCATCTGAACACAGCCCTAAGAGCCCTGGAACAGAGATGAAAAGAAGGAAAAAAAGGAGGAAGTTTATTCAGACACTAAAGGATCTAGAGAGAAAAATCCCCTTGTGTCTGACAGTAGGCGCCGACAGTGGTGGTGACTGAAGTATAAGTAGCGCAAGGGTGGCAGCCCAAAAAATGTCCAAGCAGGGCACTCAATGTAGATTTTGAAAAAACAAAAATAGGGGTGGGGGGGAGGTATAGAAAAGGCGCCAAACCGAGCAAAAATGCACTAAAATCTTTTTTTTTTTTTTTTTATATCATGGTGCTAGTGTGCTAGCATAATAAACAAAAAAAGCTTCTATATATAAAACCACAAAATAAAATAATGATAATAAGAATTATTGATAATTAATAATGAAAAATGAAAAAATTATTAATAAAAAGAATTAATAAAATTAATAATGAATAAAAAAAAAAATATATATATATATATATATATATAAATAAATAAAAAAATAAAAATTTTTTTTGAAATGAATGCGGTCCCTGCTGTGGTGAACACAGAGGGTTAAAGGTGGAGGTTAAAACCAAGGTTAAAAGAAAGGAATAAAATGGATGGATGAACATCCAGTGAGGCACTTACTTCACTGGGGGGTCGTCAGCAGGATAAGCATAAAACACCTGTGACGATTCCCCCCTGACCAGGATCGTGTGTAGAGTCTTAGTGAATGATGGCAGCAAGGCAGTGTGCTTCTGATCAAATCACCTTTATTGGATAAGTGGCTCAACGCGTTTCGGGGATCAATGTTTCCCCTTCATCAGGAGCAAGTGGCTATAGTCATACATGTAGCAGATTAGATCTATATATACACAGTTCAATTAGTGATTTAATTGGTAAAATTGCGCCAAAAATGCCAAAAAACGGAAGTTTGTATGATGTCACTTCCGGTCAGTGGAACGCAATTTGCGTTCCAAAGGGCGGTAGCGGCCGGTAGGAAGTGAAAGTAAATAAAGAAATGAAGAAAAATAGTGATCATCATAATAAACAAGCAGGAAGACTAAGGGGAGGTAGTGCTAAAGCCTAATGTATATTATGTGTTAGGCGGCCGGGGGCTGGTAGGGGAGTGGAGCGTTATGAGGCGATCAGGACAAGCGTTCCCAGCGGTGGAACGCTTGGTGGAACGCATGGGTGAGGGGGCGGAGTGAATGAGGAGGGGGAGGAGTTGTAGGAACGTCAACAGGGTGACGTATGCGGCTGAGGCTGAGCGGACGTAGCTGGGGGAGGATTTACTACTGGGGAACAGAGATGGGAGTCTTGTCTTGCCAATTATAAATTCATGGTCACATACAGGACCAGTAAGTAAGAATATGGATCCCTTATCCCACTTAAAGAATCAAAATTTTGTCCCTATAGGGCCCTCAGGAGATTGTAACAAAAATCAAACCACGGTCACCTGACCAAAGACTCCTTTTAGGGGTCCTATCTATATGTTAAAACTTTAACCTTTATTATTGACTTTTAAAACAAAAATACTCAGAGAAACCAATACTACAAGGTAATTTATATAGGAGGTGGTTAACACGCTCTGTTTCGCCTGCCTAAATAAACTATCTATCCCCTCCCAAACTATGGGTTCCATTAATCGAGTTGTGTTGCTGCGATTGACATGTGTATTCAGGGGCGGACATACCACCTGGGGCCCAGAGCAGAAGGGGGCCCCTTCTTACCGGCAGCAGGGGAAGATGAGCGCTTCCATTGTGGAAGCGCTCATCTCTATTCATCTGTATCGATGTCCTTAGGACAGCGATACAGATGGATGCTGCGGAGGGGCAAGGGAGAGGCGTCTCCCTTCCCCAGTCCTCTCATAGGCTACGGGCACTAGGCCTGCAACCTATCAGAGGGCGGCACGATTACATCATCACGCCGTACAGCGCGGGACACAGGCCGGAAGAGGCCTGCATTGCATCGCTGAAAGCGGCATGGAGGTAAGTATGTGAGTTTATTTTTTATTTTATTTACACTTTACTAGGGGCCCTATCTGATACTCATGGTGCAATGAGCAGAACCGTGGTACGGTTACACAGACGCCAAATTATGCAGTGGGTCCGGATATGGGTATAGAAGTCTATAGTTTCTGTTTGTGACGCCAATTGCAGCGTGCGCAGGGTACAGTCTCAGGGCCCTTTAAGGTGTTGCAACTCACGTACCAGGTTAGGAATGCCAGAGTGGTGTAATGTCTCTGTATAGTAGTGGGTATAGTGGCAACGGTGTCTCCTACCTGGGTACGGCTGGACTCCTGGATCCTGGCTCACTTGCAATAAAATGAGTGTGTTGCTAGTAGGAGTAATTGAGGGATTTAGTAGCATTAATTGAGATCCAGACTTGGAATATAATTCAAACTGGTCTTTACTTGAGGCAGCAGTAGTCCATGTGAGATACAGCAATGGTCTGAAGTCCCAGAAGGTATTGGCAATGTATGGCAGGAATCTATCTTCTGCATCTATCATGTGCCTGGAGCTCTCTTGCAGGATAAGTCGTCTGCTTGTGACTCTGTATTGTGGCAGGAATCTTTATCTTCTGCGCTATCTGTCTTCTGCTGTATTGGGGACTGACTAGCTGAAGGAGGAATTTGGCTTCTCCTGGTCTCTGGACGTTACTCACAGTTGTGCTCACAGGGTATGGTTCTTCCTAGAATACTGGAGGTGGCTGCTTGCTTGTCACCAGCTGAGGCTGAAGGGCTCAGACTGGGAATGATGATCTTTTGTCTCAGCCGAGACAAGATTCTGGCTTGGGATCCCTAGAACTCGGAGCTCCTACCAAGCACAGCCTTCCCCTAGCCCGGGTGGCTGGCACACTAACTTCCTTCTCTCCCCATAAGGCAGGATGTGGGAACATTCCACACCTCCTCAAAGATGGGGGAGCTAAACTGGAATGCACTATTCCAGTCTAGCAACACTAAACTGAACTAAGTCCCTTTTAAACACATTGCTGCCACCTGCTGGTGTACATGGAAATTACAGCAAAGTATATTTAACAAGGATTCCAATGCAAATTTGTGAGGATATTAGATAAAATCACATTAGATGACCGTACAAATACACTTAACAGGTTGTAGCGGGGTAAAAGAGTTTCGCTACATAACTCTGGGATGTTACATTCCCCCTTACTTCGAGTTAAGCCGCCCTCGGCTTATGCTTAGGAGGGAAAGAAAGAACCAGCTCTGGGGTACCCAATAAAGTACAAAGTGCTGCATGTTTCACATATAATGACATACAAAGACAAACATGAAACGGCTATCCCCAGGTTCCTGCCCGCATGAGTAGGGTGTCCAACACACAGTTTCCCTCTCTCGGTATAACCAGTGAACCAAATACTGCACTAAGCAAACATTACTGACTGACTTTGAAGTGTTTTGGCCCTAAAACACCAAAGAAAGCATGGGGGTGTCTTTACTCCGTAATCCCATTATTATGTAATGGAATGCCCGCAAATGAAAGGGTGGCTTCATCCTGTATTCCCTTTCCTGCACCAAAGTCAGAAAAATATGGCTTATAGCACGATCACTATGGTGACTAAGGGGTAGCTAAATTGTGGCTCTAAGGCTTGAGGTACCATACCTTAGGCAAAGACTCCGAAGGGGAGGTATTTAGCGTCTCCATACACTTCTGGCAATGTCACAGGAGGAGGGTAGTATAATCCCATGAAACTCCTGGAAGTAAAACCCCTCAGGATGGGAGCAATCCTGAACATATAACAAGCGGGAAGGAGGGGTCTATGACTACTAACCATTCCCGAAGCAGCGGGGTTACCCGTGTAGTTACTGGACCTGCCAGGACTTATCACTTGGTCCTACCCTGGGTACCCAGGATATATGAATGCAAGTGTAGGCCATTAGTATTAAGCATCCGCATGAAGGCAGTCCGTATAAAGAGAGGAGAGCATATGAGCTGCAAAATAAGGCATACTGAGTAAGTTGCTACATTTTTGGTTAAGTGCAATGTTAAGTGCAATTGTCACAAATAGTGCAGGAAGGTCACATTGCGGCACCTAAAAGAGAATACACACAATGGGCATGTTATACTTGTACGTTACATAACTTGTAAACTGGTACAATTAGTGCAATTGAGATCACAATGGAAATCACAAAGAGCTCAGGTAATCGTTTGAGTCTTTTCTTTGGGTGCAAGCTTTTAACGTTGCAGTAAAAGGAGTAATCAGTGTGAGGAAAAGGGCTCTCGCCGACACACGGCGGCCCTCTGAGTCTCCTAATGAGATATACCAGCCTTGGTTTTGGCTCTGAATAGTGACCTGACCACAGGATAGGGCTTCCAATTGACCTGGAGTGGAAAAAGGGGCGCACAGGAAACAAACACACAGTACTCCTGTGGGGAAAGGGGTTACTCACACAGCTATTGGTATGCCCGGGTGATATATATCACCTTGTCTCCTTAAAAAAAAAGCTCATCAACTCACTTTTTTTTGCCGATATGATTCTATATAGTCAAGCTGAACAGCACACGAAGCCCTTTTTGCAGTGACTGATCAAAAACCTCTCGCTCAGCAGCAACCCTTGAATTCAGACAGTAGTTCCCACACAATATCATGAGACCCCAGTACTCCTAACCAAATCTAAAGAGAAGAGAGAGGGAAAGAAAGAGAAAAAGAAAGAGAAAAGCGCCAAAATATGAAAAAGGAAAAAACTGAATAATAGACTAAAAATAAAAATGGGTTAGTAAAAAGGAAAAACTGAAAAAAAACTTGCAATAAAAACTTAAAAAATAAAAATGGATTAGTAAAAGACCTGTACAAAGGAGAGAAAAAAACAACATAGAAAACTTCAGTTACAGAAAGTCTTGCTATATACATTGAGATTCAGTAAAAAGTAAATGTTAACTTAAAAACTGAGACTCAAATACAAAAGCAAAAACCCTTTGGAACACATACAACTGTATAGGACTGAATTAACAAATCAATGTCTTGGAGGGTTCACCTGAAACCGTACAGGAGAATTTCTACCCACCCAGTCATTGAAATGTTAATTTGCCCAGCCCCAAACCAGCTTCAGATTCATTTTACCAGAGAAGCAGGATTTAACATTACAAGGTCCCAAAACCGTTTTTTTCTAGGGGAAGGGAAAAATCTATTTAAATTAGGTCTCAGTGTTCCTCCATTTTCTGTAAATACAAACAGTAAAATGGTTTACAAAGACCTTAATTTACCCTTCTTCTCTGGCACACAAAAATTTGAAACTCTGCTGAATTCCAGGAACCGATCTCTTTCCTCTCTGAGCTTCAAATTTTCACATTTTAACCGTTCATATTGTGATTTAAAATCTGATTCATTGATCAAAGACCTTGGCTGTCCCTGAGTTCTATGCCTTTGCAAAGAAGCATGTCTGGGACCATTACCCCACCTTGCTGAATAAACCACTTTACTTCTAGGTGTGGTTCTGGGGTACTTAGCATACCTGTGTCTGTTGCCATTAGCAACGTTACAATATCATGCAATGTGCCCGTATTCCCTGCATGCAAAACAACGAATAGTTTGCCTCCCTACACAATACCTTGTCTGGGCACATGGTGATTTGACTTGGCGCACAACATTAACCATTCTAGGATGACTAGATCCCACACTACTATCTGTATTGAGTCCACTTACCACGGACTCATCTGAGGAATCTTCTGGCCTTGTGTTAACACTTCCAACTCCAGGGTCAGACACATTGTCCATCTCCATCCCTGAGTCGGTTCCACTATCTGAACCACAGTCCCCAGACTTCTCCATGCTTACAGCCCATACATTTCCTCTAATCCCAGACATATTACTCTCCAACGGTTGCTTCAATGACTCCGACAATTCCCTTACAGCACACTGTGCATGCGTCAGCCTTTCAGATAACCATTCATTCTTGTTTTGGAGCTCAGTATTACACCTCACAGTACATTCATAATTAGCGCTAGCTTCAGCTGCCTGCTGGACAAGAGTTCTCAATTTAACAATTTCCACTTTTAAATCTTCCACTTCTCCTTCCAAACTCAGCTTCAGCCTACAAGACTCCTGATATTTATCCGCTATCCACCCAGTAGCAAAAATCAGAGCATATTTACCTTTCCCTTTTCGCCATTTTTTGGTACCGATCAGGTTTGCTACACAATTCTGAGCCTGCAGCCATGGATCAGTAGATCCCTGCATAGCTTGAAGAATGGCCGCCGTGTCCTTCAACTTTGCAACTTCTTTAAAAATACTTTTCATTGCACAGCAAAACAAACACCACAATGGTTGCTACAAAAATTACACTGCTATCGATCTCTAGGAGTTGTCCCAATACTTTTGGCACAGAACAACAAGCACCTCCTTTCTACACTGTAGTATCCATATTAATTATGCCAAACCATTCTACAATTCAGTGTAAAAGCCTCAGATATACAAACATTAAGCAGAATCATCAACTATAGTATGATTTCACCGCTAAACTGCCACTAATGCTCACACAATGATTCCTGTATCAGACTGGTCATTGCACTATACCATAACCGAACACTCAACTGATATCCAGCACAAAACATCAAAACAAAATCAAACTGTACATAGAAAGGTTACAAAAAGACAAGATAACTATTCTGGACAAAACTGACATTTGAGGCAAAAACAATCAAATCGCTTTCCATAGACACTAAAACTAAATAAATTCCTTGTTAAAACCTGCAGCACCAACTCACCAAGATGTCTGCCAAAGCCACATGTTCTTCACACCACACAATGTGGTGAATGGCTGACAAAAGCACATGGCTTGACACACACAAAGGAAAATAAAATGGCCGACAAACCACATGGCCTTCACAAAGGAAATCAAGATAGTGTCTACAAAATCCAGCAATAGAAAATCCAAATTATACCCTGTACTGCTCAGCACACTATCTCATCATACAACCTCCGTACAATCAACACAACGGAAAAGCGCTTACCTTATCCTTACACCCCCTGACGCAGCAGATAACAACCACATACACCAAAAGGTTCTTTAAGTAGATTTTTTTCTGATATCAGTAGATTGGAGTACACAGATTTCAGTTCACAAAGAGCAAAACTTTCTCAAAAATGAGAGTAAGGAAAAGGATATTGACTTAAAAAGTTGCTTCAGAGGCGCTTTGTGAATGCTATATGTAACAGCAGCGGTATCGCGGCAGAACCACAAAGTCTGCCGCACAAGGAGAGACACTGTAATAATAACTATGATACTGCGCTTTTGGGACTATGGGCGTATTAAGGTTAAAACACGGGTATCATCAGTGAGTTGTCTCCAGCGCATGGGTATACATCAATGCACAAGTATCTAACTGGCTGAATCAGTGTACCTGAAATGTAGACTCCTATTTAAGCGCTGGTACTCCTGCTTGCGCTCCCGTGCTTGATGCGGAGGTTTGCTTTCCTGCAGTCAGAGATTGTCGATTAGGTGAGTGTTGTTCGCCGAATCATCGATGCTGTAATCCAGGAAATGAGTCCAGGTATCGTGTAGCTTGGCGTGCTGCCTCGCTCCCCGGCCGGTGGCGCGCTGTTACAGCAGGTAAAGATTACACAGAAAGTTATTGGCTCGCTCGGAGCTGTGAGTGACGTCACTGCCGCGGTCATCAATGACCACCGGTGCCAGGTATCTCTTCTCCGACGCGTTTCGAACAGACGCTGTTCCTGAGGAACACGCCAAGCTACACGATACCTGGACTCATTCCCTGGATTACAGCATCGATGATTCGGCGAACAACACTCACCTAATCGACAATCTCTGACTGCAGGAAAGCAAATCTCCGCATCAAGAACGGGAGCGCAATCAGGAGTACCAGCGCTTGAATAGGAGTCTACATTTCAGGTACACTGGTTCAGCCAGTTAGATACTTGTGCATTGATGTATACCCATGCGCTGGAGACAACTCACTGATGATACCCGTGTTTTAACCTTAATACGCCCATAGTCCCAAAAGCGCAGTATCATAGTTATTATTACAAGGAAAAGGATATTACCTTATGCCAGCCTTTTTTGCTTTTTGAAAATTAAGCTGTGTCTCCTTTAAGTTCTGCTGATAACGGGGGGAAAAATTATCTCCCTACCTGTGCTCGCCAAACTGTTGTAGAAATATTAATAGTTGTAATCCGCTCGCATCAAACTTTGTGTAAGGAAAGGTAAAAATCTTAACCTCAGTCAGCCAAAGGTGTTTTCATGTTAAGTTCTGCTGAGCAACTCCCCTTCCCCCTGCCCAGTCTGTTTCTTTTTTTTTTTTTACCCACAAAAGGTGTAAAAGGGGCTGGCCCATAACAAGGATGCAGGAAGTGATGACATACAGGAAGTGATGACATAGGAAGACAAGACACCATCATTTAGAATAACCTAGCCAGCTAACAAACACATGTATACAATAATCTACCATTACCACTGGAGTTAATTTTATCCAGCCTTGCTCAGTGATCAATGCCAGATAAAGTTACTATGATCCTCATGCATGTTTATTTACAGGTCAACGTCATTATCTCCAGCGCTGATCAGGCGCACTAGAGACAACAAACGCACGTTCCTTTCATATATTGTTCTCTTAACAAATGCATCCACGCCAAGCCAATAAATCCGTGTCTTGCGCGGGGGCCCTAGCCGACGTCCATACATCAGCCAACAAAACACTGCTCTGCTGAACACATCAGTCTCCCCCGGCCCACAGCCCAGCGCATAGCACATGGACCATTCGCCGACGGAGACCTCTGCGCCCAGCAGCTGTGACAGGACATACACGGGAAGATATCCACTCCAATGGTTTACCCTGACACTGAGTAGCACTGTGGGGGCATCTACTGGTGACCCTATCTTATATACTCGCACACATTATGGGGGAATTTTATACTGGCGCATTGTCAGGCACCATGGGGACAAGGGGAGGCGCACGATATAGGAGTATTTTATACTGGCGCAAATTATAGGGCACTATGGTGACCTTGGCTCAACTGGGGGCATTATGAGGGTTTTTTGGGCACACAGTAGGTGGCATTGGCACACATTATGAGGGTACTATGGGGACATTGGCTCTACAGGGGGCACTAAGAGGAGGTATTTTTATACTGCCACACAACAGGGCACATTATAAGGGGGCATTTTTCTACTGTTACACATTATAAAGAGAATTATTACTACTGGGGGCATTATGGTGGGCTTTATTACATTTGAGGGACTATAAAGGAACTTGAATTCTAGTATGAGCACTATGGGAGCATTATTACTTCTGGAAAAACAGTGGGATCATTATTACTGTAGGGGCACTATTACTACTACGTGTTGTCTGGTATATAACTATTTCTATTGGTGGAATTTAGGGGAGCACTGTTACTGTGGGGGGCACCCTGGCACAGTATCAGATTAGCACAATTATTTTGGGGAACATTATGTTCACACTGTTTCCTGGGCGCAGTTATTTTTTAGGAGACTGTGTGCCAATAATTATTGAAGGGGAACTATCTGTGTGTAACTAGTATATGGAGCACAGCAGGCACAATATCAGCGGGGTGTTGATTAGGTGGGAGGATGATGGAAAACTAGGAAACTAAGATGTCTGTCTGTCAAACCCTGCAGAGAGAAGAGATGGCTGAAAGAAATCATCATGGCGGTCTGGTCTGAAAGGAGAAGATGAGGAGAGAACATCTACATCAAAGAAGACGTCCCTGGATTTATTAGGTATGTGGACCTGTATTAGGCTACCTTTACATCTGAGTTAGTGATTCTGGCAGGCGCTTCCAGCAGAGAACAGCCTGCCAGAATGCTCCAGCACTGCTGAATGCAGACAGAATGTCCGCCGTCCCCATTAATGGGGTCTGGCAGAGATCGGCCACAATCTGGCAAAAATGCATAGAATCAGCGGGACACAAACCGCTGCATGCCTGAGTTTGTGTCTGGCCAATTCCATGCATTCTTTGCCGGATCAGGTGGCCGGAGTGTAGTGCTGCAGGTGTAAAAGTAGCCTTAACCTGTATGTTTTGTATTGCTATAAGTAATGTTAGGACGGAATAGTGAGACAAAACATTTTTTGAGCATTCAATTAATTGAAAATAACGATTAAACTGAAACAGGCTGTTTTTCAGCTGATCCAAATTTTAGGACCACATGCCTTTAAAAGGCCGAATCTGTGCAAAGATGTGGATTCATTGTCATTTTCTGTCAGGTAGTCACATGTTGTGATGGCAAAGGCAAAAAAACTCTCCCTTTTTGAACGTGTTCGGGTTGTTGAACTGCATAAGCAGGGTCTCTCACAGCGCGCCTGCGCTGCTGAGGTGGGACGAAGTTAGACAGTCATTTGGAATTTCTTAAATGATCCTGAGGGTTATGTAACAAAAAAGTCAAGTGGAAGACCCAAAAAAATTTGATCAGCACTGAGCCGGAGGATCCAATTGGTTGTCCGTCAAGACACTGGACGATCCTCGACCCAAATTAAGGCCCTTACTGGTGCTGACTGCAGCCCCATAACCTTTAGACGGCATCTGAGACTGAAGGGCTTCAAAAACAAAAAACGTCTTCAAAGACATCGTCTCCTTGAACGCCGCAGAACTGCTCGTTTGGACTTTGCAAGAGAGCATCAAACATGGGACATTCAAAGGTGGAAGAAAGTTTTATTCTCTGATGAGAAAAAATTTAACCTTGATGGTCCTAATGGTTTCCAGCGTTACTGGCATGACAAGCAGATCCCATCTGAGATGTTTTCTACGCGCCACAGTGGAGGGGGCGCCATAATGGTCTGGGGTGCTTTTTCCTTCAGTGGAACAATGGAGCTTCAGGAAGTACAGGGGCGTCAAACGGCCGCTAGCTATGTCCAGATGTTGCAGAGAGCATTCCTCATGACTGAGGGCCCTCGTCTGTGTGGTAACGACTGGGTTTTTCAACAGGACAACGCTACAGTACACAATGCCCGCCACTACAAGGGACTTCTTCCAGGAGAATAACATTACTCTTTTGGCCCATCCTGCGTGTTCCCCTGATCTAAATCCAATTGAGAACCTTTGGGGATGGATGGCAAGGGAAGTTTACAAAAATGGACAACAGTTCCAGACAGTAGATGGCCTTCACCACTTGGAGAAATGTTCCCACTCACCTCATGGAAACGCTTGCATTAAGCATGCCGAAACAAGTTTTTGAAGTGATAAACAATAACTGCGGAGCTACTCATTACTGAGTTCATGTTTGGAAGTTGGATTTCTGTTTTGGGGGGGTTTAGTTTTTTTTTGGAGGTGTGGTCCTAAACTTTTGATCAGCTGAAAAACAGCCTGTTTCAGTTTATTCGTTGTTTTCATTAAATTGAATGCTTTGTCTCACTCCCATTTCTTCTTGTTGCATGTTGAAGCTCTACTTGGAACCTTGTTAAGATCCAGCCATGCTAAATATGATTTTTTGCCATTTTTCAAGTGGTCTTAAACTTTTGACTGTATAGCAATATTACGAATATTCGTTAAATACACATACCATTAGCAAACCAATAGGAAAGTTGCCTTATACAGTTAAAAATCGCAATACGCGAATAATTGAATTGCATATTAATCGCGATAAATAGAATAATGATGAATATTCGATTTTGGCGAATATAAGACAAATATTCAATCGAATATTCGCGAAATATCGCGAAATTGTATATGGCACCTCCCGCTCATCACTAGTTTTTAGTTTAAAAATCCAGAATGATTCCCGATAGGAAGATGAAGATGTAATCAATGATAGTTATTCTTAGACCTCTAGGATCCTTCGAATATACATGAGCAAAGTGTTTAGAGACACTGTAAGTCAAGAGTCATTGTCTAATATTATAGTGGTGCTTGTTGAGTCTGGTCCTCATAGATTGGGTCGCGCAGCCAACATATTAGATGTTACAACTGCAGGTGAGGATGTAAATTACATATTCACTAGCTCAAGTGGCATGATGTTTCAGCGACTGGGCCACAGGTGCGAGTGTGAGTGTGGGTCGCTGGATGGATGTGTAACGCCCCCGAGTGGCATTACCACTCTTACACCCTGTTTCTGTCTGTGAATGCTAATATAATGTTATCTTATGCATTTATTTCCAGTTCCCCAGACACTGTGCATTTATAATAATGGTATGTAATTGTTCATGTAATGTGCCTGGTTCACCAGCAGGTGGCAACAACTATGGCAGAGCTACACTTAGAGAGAATGGAACTCACAATTCCATTCCCCCTCCTTTCTTGGTCAGAAGTGGGCAAGTCCTGTTTGCTACCAGAAGGAGGTAGGGAGATCTGATGTGTTCTGGTTGAGACTCCATGTTGGAGCTGCCAGAATTCTAACCTATTCCCTGGCATAATCCAGAGTCAGACTACAGAGAGAAGTTGCAGCATCCTGCAGAAGCAGAGATTTAATTTAAGTCTCTTAGTACAGCAGAGCCAAAGAGAAACCAATGTAGCAGGGTTGAGGTTGTTTGCCTGCCAGAGCTAAGGCTAAAGCCTGCTGGAACAAAGGTAAAGTCTGTAAACTGTTTTGAGAAACGTTTATGCAAAGTAAAGCTGTCATTGAACTTCATCACAAGTTCTGGACTAAAATATTTCTTCAAATCCCTCAATTGTTCACCCTATTTGTCTGCTTCAGAGCCAACGCCAGGGGTCCCAGCGTATCCAGGTAGGAGCACCGTGACACGTGCACAAAACATTAAGGGACAATATAGGCCACCCTATATCACTCAGCCATTCCTACACCTGGGTACTAACACCATTTCTTAAAGGGACTCCGTCCCGTTGTTGCTTCATTGCAACTGGCGTCACAAAACACTTATCTCATCTGTTGGACCGCTGTTGTTGAAGGTGCAGTAGTCGTACTCACAGTTTCCTGAAGCTCCTTAGGCTGGCATGCAGTGACAGGAAGAGCACACCGGTTTTTCCCTTCAGGGCACACTCTGGTTCTGGGATTCTCCTGCCTGATGGCGGTTGAGGTGCCTTTGATGTTGCTGTTTTACGGTGTGAGGCAGTTTCCAGTTTTCATGATGCCAGCACCTTGCGGTGCAAATGTAGTGCGGTATAATGATGAGACAAGTGTTGGTATAACAATTCCACAGTACTTTACTGAAGCTAGTCAGCAGGTGATCCACTGTCCACACAAGGACTATTCACATGAAATGCAGTCTTTACAGTAGATTCCAGTAGTTCCCAAAGGTTGTATATGGAGGCTAGCTTCTCTCGTTCACAATTAGATTGGTCAATCTCTCCTTTTCCCGGCCTAAAGGGATGCACTTTCTCTATCATGAGATATATATAAATATATTGTAGGAGGGCGCAAGGGTCCGTCATTGACGGAAGGTACGTGTCACCGAGGTTCCTGGCCTCGGTGAGATAAGAACCGGTAATTTTGTGTGTCAGCGGTAGCTAGTGCTCGCTGACACTGTTTTACTTAGTGTGGCTGTAAAGCCAATCCTGGTCGGTTCTTATTGGGAGCAGCCAAAGAGCAGGGTGGGTGGCTGTTCCCCACGTCCAGGCCAGGCTTTGGGCTGGGGTTTAAAAATCCAGCCAGCAGCTCAGCTGGGTGTGGTATGTTCCTCCAAGTGAGAGTGGAGCTGGGAAAGCTCTGTGGGTTTGGGAGCTGCATGAGAGCTGCCTGCTGGGAGTCAGGCGCCCTAAAGCCTGCCAGGTGATTTATGTTATTTTTGGGAGCTCTTGCTGTGTGAACTAACACCAGGACTCTGTAAAGCATTGTTTTTTCTTTTCTGCCTTTTCTGTGTGAATAAACACTGGACTTTTGTTTTTTCAACCGTGGTCTTGCCTCTGTATTGCGTCCGCTTACCCTGCCTACCAGAGCAAATCACTACAATTGGTGGAGGATGCGGGCAAAACAGTGAGGCTAACGTGATTGCCGAAATATTTTTGGTTTGCACACGGGTGTGTGTCGTTTATCAAACCTGCTAGGTTTAAACCTGTGTCACGTGACAAAATGGAGGCTGTTTTGAAGGCCCTCATGGAGGCTAATCTGCAGCAGCAAGAGACCAACCTGTAGCAATTCGAGGCTAATAAGCAGCAGCAAGAGACCAACCGGTTGCTGCTACAACACGTGATGGCTTTGCAAACAGCAGGAGCAACCCCAAGCGTCCACGATGCCCGGAAAGCAGTTTGTGCAGCGATCCCTAAGATGATACCCACAGATGACATCGAAACATACCTGGCGATGTATGAGAAAGTGGCCACCAGGGAAAGGCTGCCCCCGGACCAGTGGGCTGAGGTCGTTGCTCCTTTCCTGGCATCAGAGTCTCAGCGCGTGTACTTCGATTTTCCGGACGATCAAGCGGCCGACTACCCAAAGGTAAAGGGGGAGATTTTGGCAAGACTGTGGGTGAATGTGCTGGTTCGGGCCCAGCGGGTGCATCAGTGGGAGTACAACCCGGCTGAACCCGTGAGACACCAGTATTATAACTTGCTCAACCTGTTGCAAAAGTGGCTACAACCTGACGTGCTGAGCCCCACTGCTATGCCACCCCCTCTCCAGCAATGGATTGGTCAGGTCTCTCCAGGTAATGTGCTGGAGATGGTCGACCTGGTGGAGCGCTATGAGGCTACCCGGAACTTACAGGGGGGTTCTTTTGGGAGGGGGCACTCAAATCCTGTGTCCCTCCGCCCCGGACCCGGTGACTGGTGCCCACCAAACCTGCCCGGGATGAGCCCCCTGTGGACCCTGCTCCAATGGTCTGCTGGCGGTGTCAGGCACCTGGCCATGTTCGAGCTGACTGTCTACAGCAGGGGGAACCAATGGACACGAACCATGGCTTCCGTCAATCATTGCATGCCAGGAAACTGTGTGCCGTGGGTGCTCCGGAGTCTCTAAACCACCTGTGCCAGGTGGAGGTGGGAGACACTCCAGCGGAGGCTCTGTTGGACTCAGGGAGTCTGGTGACCCTGGTAAGGGCTTTCCTGGTACGCTCTGCTGAGTATACTGGCCGTAAAGTAGGGGTCGTGTGTATACATGGGGACTTAAAAGAGTACCCTACTGCTATGGTGTCTCTGTCCACGGTTTCCGGCAGGTGGACCCACGAGGTGGCTGTCGCAACCAACTTTCACTATGAACTTATAATAGGGAGAGACTTCCCGGGTTTCCCAACACTGTGGCCGGCTACGAGAGTGACTGATACCCATGTGGCAGGGGTAACCCTAGAAGAGTGGCCCAGCTCAGGGGGGAGACCAGAACCCTGGGAACCTGAGTTCCGAAGGGCCAGCGGTAGGGGTGACCGTCACTTTGGTGGAGGAGGGGGAAACAACCCCGCTAAGTGTAATGGTGGGAGACATGGAGGACTTGCCGCCGGGGCCTGAGCTGGCAGACCTCAATGACTCCGGAGGTAATTTTGGTACTGCACAATACCGGGATCCAACCTTATCCCGGGCCTGGGAAAATGTTCTAATAATAGAGGGTGAACCATAACAACCAGGGGCAGAGTCGGTGTTCCCCCGTTTTGTGGTTAATCAGGATATGTTGTATCGGGTAAATCAACTGCGAAGTGAATCCATTGAACAGTTGGTGGTGCCCCAAGCCTATCACAAACTCATGTTAGAGTTAGCCCACCAGCATGTTCTCGGGGGTCATCTGGGAATGCAGAAAACACAGGACCGGATATTACAACGGTTTTACTGGCCCAGTGTGTTTAAAGAGGTAGACGAATTCTGTAAGTCTTGCCCGACCTGTCAGGCAACTAGCCCCCAGCACCTTTTTTGCAGTCCGTTGGTGCCTCTTCCAATCATCGAGGTGCCGTTTGAGCGAATCGCTATGGATCTAGTAGGCCAAGAGTCGGATCTATAATCGGCAGGCCCGGGTCTGGATCTTTAACCCGGGTGATCGGGTTTTGGTTCTGGTGCCGACTGTGGACAGTAAGTTCCTAGCCAGGTGGCAGGGGTCCTACAAAGTATGTGAAAATATTGGAGACGTAAATTACAAGGTACACCAGCCGGGGAGGCGAAAGCCGGAGCAGGTTTACCATGTTAATTTACTAAAACCTTGGAAGGATAGGGAAACCTGTACGGAAGACAGCTCGCGACCGGGTTTTCTAGGAGAAGAGGTTCCGGCTCCTCTGTCTGATGCAAAGGCAGCGGTTGCAACAATAAAAATTGCTGACAGCCTCTCCCCTAAACAGGCTCAGGAGACCTCCTGACGAAGCTGAGGCGAAACGCGCGTCGGGGTTCTTGCCTGCCTTGTGTTCGGTGTCTCAGCCCTTCATCATGTCTATGGGTATGTTCACGTTCCCAGTGGGTACTTCTGTGTAATAGCTTGTTATTTTGTAGTCTGCTATCCATGACCTGTTGTTTAGGGGCATATTCATTTGAAATTATTTAACGGATGGTATGTGATTATGTGCTCTAGAGTACTACCATTTAGGGCCTTATCAGTACACACTACTCTCTACTGGGCTGTGCAGCGAGGTGAATATCACAGTCACTTGTAGCAGGTATTAACCTGATATTTGCTGCTTGTGAATCACCTCACTGCATATTGCATGGACATGTATGTCATCTATTTGGCGGGCTTTTGAGGCACCGACAGGGGGGACTACTGTATCCAGGTTGTTTTGCTGATTTTTCTCCATAGTAATTCTGTGAAAATGTCTTTAAATAATTTTTGATCAATTGATGATTTAATAAAATATTTATATTTTTATTGGGCATTCTATGGTTGTTTTTCTAGCAACATTTTTAGGTTTTCAGGAGACCAGGGAGTTTGTTAGTCAGAACACGGATGTGTTCTGAGACCTCCCTGGACGCACTTCCGTAATCCAACATGACATTGTCACTGAGCCTCAGGCCAAAGTCCGGTTAAAGCCATACCGGGTGCCCGAGGCTCAGCGAAAAGCCATCTCAGAGAAAGGGCAGCTCATGCTGCGGTTAGACGTCATTGAGGAATCTAAAAGTGAGTGGGCCAGTCCTATAGTCTTGATTCCTAAGCAAGATGGGACATTACGATTTTGAAACGATTTTAGAAAGTTGAACAAAATATCTAAATTCAATGCATATCCCATGCCTCGGGTAGATGAACTAATTGAGAAGCTACATGTAGGCCAAGCCAGGTATTTTTCTATTTTGGACCTCACCAAAGGGTACTGGCATGTACCCTTGACGGAGGCTGCCAAAGAGAAAACTGCCTTCATCACACCAGAGGGGCTTTACCAATATAAGGTATTACCCTTTGGCCTGCATGGCGCCCAAACCACTTTTCAGCGGCTAATGGATATTGTACTTCGTCCACATCGGCGGTACGCCTTGGCTTACCTGGACGATATTATCATTCACAGTACCGACTGGGAAAGTCACTTGTCCAAAGTACAGGCCGTAGTGGACTCCCTTCAAAAGGCGGGACTAACAGTTAACCCAAATAAATGTGCGATAGGGTTAGAGGAGACTAAATACCTTGGGTATGTCATTGGGCGCGGAGTCATCAAACCCCAAGTAAACAAAATAGAGGCAATACGGAATTGGCCCCGACCTGCCACCTCTAGACAAGTAAAGTCGTTCCTGGGAATGGTGGGCTATTATATGAGGTTTGTCCCCCATTTTGCCACTTTAGCGGCTCCGTTGATGGGGCTCCTAAAGGGACGGAAGTCTGTGATAGTCCGCTGAAATGACCAGGCGGAAGATGCTTTCTCCATTTTGAAGTCGGCCTTGTGTGGGTCCCCGGTTTTGGTGACGCCCGACTTCAAGAGGGAATTTGTGGTACAGACCGATGCCTCCGAAGTAGGTCTCGGTGCTGTACTGTCTCAGGAAGTCAACGGGGAGGAGCATCCCGTTGTCTTCCTCAGCCATAAGCTCACTCCAGCGGAGACCCGGTACAGTATAGTGGAAAGAGAGTGCCTGTCCATGAAGTGGGCACTCGAGTCTCTCCTCTATTATCTGTTGGGGAGGAAGTTCCGTCTGGTGATCGACCACTTCGCTCTCAAGTGGATGAGCCAGGTCAAAGAGAGGAATGCTCGGGTCATCAGGTGATTCTGGTCTCTACAGAACTTTAAATTCTGTGGAGCTGGGAAAGCTCTGTGATTTTGGGAGCTGCATGAGAGCCGCCTGCTGGGAGTCAGGCGCCCTAAAGCCTGCCGGGTGATTTATGTTATTTTTGGGATCTCTTGCTGTGTGAACTAACACCAGGACTCTGTAAAGCATTTTTTTTTCTTTTCTGCCTTTTCTGTGTGAATAAACACTGGACTTTTGTTTTTTCAACCATGGTCTTGCCTCTGTATTGCGTCTGTAACATCCCAGAGTTATGTTATGAAACTATTTTACCCCGCTACAACCTGTTAAGTGTATCTGCATTGTCATCCTGTGTAATTTAACATCACATCCTCACAAATGTGCATTGAAACCCTTGTTAAATGTATTTGCTGTAATTTCCATGTACACCAGCAGGTGGCAGCAATGTGTTCACCAGGGATTTAGTTCAGTTTAGTATTTCTAGACTGGAATAGTACATTCCAGTTTAGCTCCCCCCTCTTTGAGGATGAAGCCACCCTTCCATTTGCCAGTATTTCATTACACCGTGGTGGGATTACGGAGTAAGGACACCCCCATGCTTTCTTTGGTGTTTACAGCGCTTAGAACACTTCAAAGTCAGTCAGTAATGTTTGCTTAGCGCAGTACTTGGTTCACTGGTTATACCGAGAGAGGGAAACTGTGTGTTGGACACCCTACTCATGTGGGCAGGAACCTGGGGATAGCCGTTTCATGGTTGTCTTTGTATGTCATATATGTAATTCATGCAGCACTCTGTACTTATTTGGGTACCCCAGAGCTGGTTCCTCTCCCCCCTAAGCATAAGCCGAGGGCGGCTCAACTCGAAGTAAGGGGGAATGTAACATCCCAGAGTTATGTTACGAAACTCTTTTACCCCGCTACAACCTACATTGTCATCCTGTGTAATTTAACATCACATCCTCACAAATGTGCATTGAAACCCTTGTTAAATGTATTTGCTGTAATTTCCATGTACACCAGCAGATGCCAGCAATGTGTTCACCAGGGATTTAGTTCAGTTTAGTATTTCTAGACTGGAATAGTACATTCCAGTTTAGCTCCTCCCTCTTTGAGGAGGTGTGGGATGTTCCCACATCCTGCCTCATGGGTGGGGAAGGAAGTTAGAGTTAGTGTGCCAGCCACCCCGGCTAGGGGAAGGCTGTGCTGGTAAGAGTTCCCAGTTCTAGGGATCCCAAGCCAGTCTCTTGTCTCGGCTGAGACAAAAGATAATCATTCCCAGTCTGAGCCCTTCAGCCTCAGCTGATAGAAAGCAAGCAGCCACCTCCAGAACTCCAGGAAGAACCATACCCTGTGAGCACAACTGTGAGTACCGTCCAGAGACCAGGAGAAGCCAAATTCCTCCTCAGCTAGTCAGTCCCCAACACAGCAGAAGACAGATAGTGCAGAAGATATAGATTCCTGCCACATTACAGAGCCACAAGCAGACGACTTATCCTGCAAGAGAGCTCCAGTGTCACGGCGGACGTGCACAGTTAAACAGATAACACACCAACCAGGCTCTGGACGAGAGACAGGGGAAGGGTCACCTCCTAATTTATCCCTGACCTCTTTCCCTGCAATGCTCAGCCCACAGACAAACCTTGATGGTAGATTTGCTGTGTCCACCAGCCTATACTAACAGAACCCTGAACTCCCTGAGATGGTGAAGTGGGGAGAAAGGAGCAGCCAGCTCGCACAGAACCTGGATGGGTAAGATGAAACAACCAAACAAGAAAAGACACTTATCTGCTGAGAGCAGGAACAAACAGCCAACCTTCCTTCCAAACTTCCCAGACAATAATGAACAGTATAATCAGCTCAGGGCACTGAGCAGAGGAGCTATTTAAACTAATGACTCCACCCAGTGCACCTGATGAGGGGCGGATCCAGCACGACTCCAAAACAAACACTAAACTCGTGCTGCAATCCTGGCCGACCTCCGCCCATCATCAGAGTGGGGCATGACAGTACCCCCCCCTTCTACGGGTGACCTCCGGACACCCCAGACCAACCTTATCCGGATGGGACCTATGAAAAGCCCTCTCCAGTCGGCTGGCGTTGACATCTGACGCCGGAACCCACATCCTCTCCTCAGGGCCGTATCCCCTCCAGTGAACCAGGTACTGGAGGGAACCCCGCAGAACTCTCGAGTCGAGAATCCTGGAGATCTCAAACTCCAAGTTTCCCTCGACCAGAACAGGAGGAGGAGGCAATGGCGATGGTACCACCGGTTTAACATATTTTTTTAGTAAAGACTTGTGGAAGACATCGTGGATCCTCCAAGTCTGCGGCAGATCAAGTCGAAATGCCACAGGATTGATCACAGCAGAAATCTTATATGGACCAACAAATCTTGGACCCAGTTTCCAAGATGGCATTCTCAACTTGATATTCCTAGTGGACAACCACACCAAATCACCCACACACAGGTCCGGACCAGTCACACGTCTCCTGTCAGCCATTCGTTTATACCTCTCACCCATCCTCTCCAAATTCCCTTGAATCCCCCGCCAGATAGAGGATAAAGCAGAAGAGAATCTCTCCTCCTCTGGCATCCCGGAGGAACCAGACCCAGAAAAGGTACCAAACTGAGGATGGAAACCGTATGCGCCAAAAAATGGCGACTTACCCGTGGACTCCTGCCTACGGTTATTCAATGC
The DNA here is from genome assembly GCF_905171765.1 of Bufo bufo. Classification (NCBI taxonomy): domain Eukaryota; kingdom Metazoa; phylum Chordata; class Amphibia; order Anura; family Bufonidae; genus Bufo; species Bufo bufo. Next base: position 241,659,965 of record NC_053389.1, on the reverse strand, counting down.
AAATTCTGCTAAGGGCAAGAATGAGGACCAGTCCTCCTGATTCTCAGCCACAAAACACCTCAAGTAGGTCTCCAGGTTTTGATTGGTACGCTCCGTCTGACCATTCGACTGTGGATGAAAAGCCGACGAAAAAGAAAGTTGAATACCAAGTCGAGAGCAGAACGCCCTCCAAAACCTGGAGACAAACTGCGTGCCCCTATCAGAGACAATATCCGAAGGAATACTGTGCAATTTAACAATATTATCCACAAAAATCTGCGCAAGAGTCTTAGCGTTAGGCAGACTTGTTAGTGGTATAAAATGAGCCATTTTACTGAAACGATCGACTACCACCAAAATCACTGTTCTCCCGGAGGAACTCGGTAGGTCCGTAATAAAGTCCATGGACAAATGTGTCCAAGGACGAGATGGAATAGACAATGGAAGAAGTGAACCAGGCGGTCGAGTATGAGCAACCTTAGACCGAGTGCAGGTTTCACAAGCTGTCACGTAATTCTCAATACTCTTACGCAAGCCTGGCCACCAGAACCTCCGGGACACCAGATCACAGGTGGACTTACCACCAGGATGTCCAGCGAGAACAGTATCGTGATGTTCCTTGAACACCTTGTATCGTAGGCCCTCAGGAACAAACAACCTCCCTGGAGGACACGAACCAGGAGCCCCCTCCTGAGCTCCCAACACCTCCATCTCCAATTCAGGGTACAGAGCGAAGACCACCACTCCATCCGCCAAAATCGGCGCTGGATCTTCTGAATCACCTCCCCCAGGGAAGCTGCGAGACAAGGCATCTGCCTTGACGTTCTTGACCCCTGGGCGAAAGGTAACTACGAAATTGAACCTGGTAAAAAACAATGACTATCTGGCCTGTCTAGGGTTCAGACGCTTGGCAGACTGCAGGTAAGCCAAATTCTTATGGTCTGTATACACAGTAGCAGGGTGGGAAGCCCCCTCTAACCAGTGACGCCATTCTTCAAAGTCCAACTTGATCGCCAACAACTCCCTATCTCCAACATCATAATTCCTCTCGGCGACAGAGAGCTTCCTGGAGAAGAAGGCACACGGGACCCACTTGCCAGGAGAAGGACCCTGCGAAAGCACCGCCCCAACCCCCACCTCTGATGCATCAACCTCGACCACGAATGGCTGAGATACATCCGGCTGCACCAGAATGGGAGCAGACGCAAAATGCTCCTTAATAGCCGAAAAGGCCTGCAATGCCTCATCCGACCAGACAGAGACATCAGCGCCCTTCTTGGTCATATCAGTAAGAGGTTTGACTAGCGTGGAATAATTCTAAATAAATTTTCTATAATAATTCGTAAACCCCAAAAATTGCATCAAAGCTTTCTGATTCTCCGGTCGGTCCCACTCCAGAACCGCCCGGACCTTTTCGGGGTCCATACGAAAACCAGAATCAGAAAGCATGTATCCCAAAAATGGAAGCTCTTGCACCGCAAACAAACATTTCTCCAATTTGGCGTATAATTTATTCTCCCGAAGGATCGTCAAAACCTGTCTCACATGATCCTGATGGGTCTTCAGATCAGGAGAATAAATTAAAATGCCATCAAGGTAGACTACTACGAACCTCCCCACCAAATGATGAAAAATATCATTGACGAATCGCTGAAATACCGCTGGCGCATTCGTCAACCCAAAAGGCATTACCAGGTTCTCAAAATGACCCTAGTGTGTATTGAAGGCAGTTTTCCACTCATCCCCCTCCTTGATCCTGATCAGATTGTATGCTCCTCTCAAATCCAACTTGGAGAACACCTTGGCTCCAAAAATCTGATCAAAAAGATCAGAGATCAAAGGCAGGGGATATGGATCCCGGACTGTAATACGATTCAGCTCCCGGAAATCCATACACGGTCTCAGTGATCCATCTTTCTTCTTCACGAAGAACAAACCTACAGCCACTGGAGACTTAGATGGTCTAATATGACCCTTTCCCAAACCCTTTGCGACATACTTTCGCATGACCTCTCTCTCGGGTTGAGAGAGGTTGTAGAGCCGAGACTTAGGCAACTTAGCCCCCGGAATGAGATTCACAGGACAATCATAGTCACGATGAGGGGGCAATTCCTGAGCCCCACCCTCCGCAAACACGTCCGAAAAATCTGAGAGATACTGAGGCAAGGCCGTAACGGACACTTCAGAAATAGATGTGACAAGACAATTATCCGAACAAAACTTGCTCCAACCAATGATTTGTCTCGCCTGCCAGTCTATAATTGGGTTATGTTTAGACAACCATGGCAACCCCAAAACTATTGGAGCTGGCAAATCCTTCATGATGAAACAGGAAATGATCTCAGCATGTGAATCACCCACCCTATAAATGAATATCATGAACAATGTGAGTAAGGCTCCCTTGAGAAAGAGGGGAAGAATCAATGGCAAAAACACGAATCTCGTTCTCTAACGTGCAAATACTTAGTCCCAAACCCTCAAGAAACAGAAAGTCAATTAAATTTACCCCAGCACAGTGCTCCAGACAAAAAAAAATGACCAGGAGCCATTGGCTCCTAAACTAAAAAATTTAGGAGCCAAATTACATTTTTTAGTCGCCAAATTTAAAATGCATATAATTAAAAAAAAAGGACTTTGAGAAGATGAGACGCAGGTGCACTACATATAGGAGAATACAGCAGCACATGCCTCTCACATCCAGGGACTTCTTCTGGGGGACAAGATGACTAAAAATGGCGAATTGCGTGGTTTAGAGTTTTTTTTTTCTGTTACTGCCTTCACCGAGCGGAAATATTTTTTAATATTTGAATAGCTCACACTATTTGGGATGTGGCGATATGTAATATGTTCTTTATTGTTTGTAAATTTTATATGTAAAACTGGGAAGGGGGCCATTTAAACTTTTAGTATTTTGGTGGTTTTTTTTACTTTTTATTTAATAACCATTTCTTCCCTTAGGGACTAGAACCTGGATCTTTTCTTCCCTTGTGCTATTCACCCTGATAGAGCTCTATCACGGTGAATAGGACCTCACACTCTCCCTGCTGCCCTGGGCTTTGTGCACACAGCAGCAGGGAGCTGAACATGGCAGCCAGGGCTTCAGTAGCGTCCTGGCTGCCATGGTAACGATCTGAGCCCCAGCAGTGTAATCTGCCACTGCCACCACTGGAGGGGATGGGGACGCTGTGGCCACCATATAACAATGAAAGGGGGGGGGGCGACGACTTGTGGCCAGTGATAACGGGGGGGGGGGGAGAGGCTTTGGGAGAGCGCACTGCACCACCAATGAATGTTTAAAGAGGACCTTTCGTGGGTCCAAAGAATATGAACTAATTAGCAGGCTGCATAGAGCGGCGCCCAGGGATCTAAGTGCACTTACTATTATTCCTGGGCGCCGCTCCGTTCGTCCTCTGTGGCCCCACAGAGGACGAACGCGGAGCGGCGCCCAGGAATAATAGTAAGTGCACTTAGATCCCTGGGCGCCGCTCTATGCAGCCTGCTAATTAGTTCATATTCTTTGGACCCATGAAAGGTCCTCTTTGACTCATTTATACAAGTGTCGGCAGCGGTATCACAGACCGGGCACCCAGCCTCAATAACAGGGCATGCGATCTGGGGCACCTGAGGGGTTAATGGCCGCGGATCGCATGCCCTGTTATTGAGGCCGGGTGCCCGGTCTGTGATACCGCTGCCGACACTTATGTTTTACATTCATTGGTGGCGCAGTGGCGACAGCTCCTCCCCTCCTCCTCCCTGCTATATCCCCATTGGTGGTAGTGGCGGCCGCGTCACAGTGGAGAGGGAGGGACTCCTTCCTTCTCCACTGTGCCGTGTGCTACTGAAGGGAACGTAGGCTGCGCAGGATCGCGGCGGGACAGTCGCAAATGGCGACAAGACTAAAAAGTCTTGTCGCCATCTGCAAATTTTAAGGCGCATTGGCGACCGTTTTGGTCGCCATCTGGAGCCCAGCAGCATCACAATCAAGAAAAACATCCACAAACACATTTCGAGACTCTAGCGCCACCATAGCTGAAAGGAGAAAACGGGAACTGCAGGGAACTTGCATACCAGTCTGCTCTACCACACCATTCATACTACCAAGTGTGAGGGAGGTTTTTTTTTCTTTTTCTTTTTTCTTTATCACTCTCCCCTGTGGTTCAACATACGGACAAGAAAAAACAAAATGACCCCTCTTTCCACAAAAGAAACATAAATTGTGCGCTTTACGAAAGTCTCTACTATCCGAATGGAAAGATATCTGACCTAACTGCATGGGTTCCTCTCCTAGGCCAGAATAACAAGCAATATCTCCCTGGGCAGCTGGTGGAACAAAACCACACTCGGGAGGAATCCCCTGCACAGAGGGACCCATACACCTCTCTCTGATACGTCTATCCAAACGTATCGCCAAAGACATTGCATTTTCCAAAGTATCAGGGTATTCATGAAAAGCCAGAGCATCCTTCAACCTTTCAGATAACCCCTGACAAAACTGGCTACGTAACGCGGAGTCGTTCCACCCCGACTCAGTAGCCCACCTCCTAAACTCTGTGCAGTAAACCTCAGCAGTATGTTTACCCTGTAGTAAGTTACGTAATTTTGACTCTGCCATTGAAACTCGATCCGGGTCATCGTAAATCAATCCCAGGGCTTTAAAAAATTCCTCCACCGACCGGAGAGCCAGAGAACCGGGCGGCAGGGAAAAAGCTCAGGATTGCGCGTCCCCTTTCAGCAAAGACATGACGATACCCACCCTCTGATCCTCATTACCTGATGCAAATGGGCACAATCGAAAGTACAACTTACATGATTCCTTGAAACGGAAAAAATCATCAGTACCCCCTGCAAATTTCTCCGGAAGAGCGACTTTAGGCTCCCCAACAATTTGACCTGTACCTGAAGCCAACACCCTCTGACACTGTGTGACCGTACTAGGTAGATCCGCAACCTCCAGGGACAAACCCTGCATGCGGTCAACCAGTGCATCAATTGACGCCATCACATAAACACTGAGAAATGGCGGTCACAGTATGGCGGATTATAATGTCACGGCGGACGTGCACAGTTAAACAGATAACACACCAACCAGGCTCTGGACGAGAGACAGGGGAAGGGTCACCTCCTAATTTATCCCTGACCTCTTTCCCTGCAATGCTCAGCCCACAGACAAACCTTGATGGTAGATTTGCTGTGTCCACCAGCCTATACTAACAGAACCCTGAACTCCCTGAGATGGTGAAGTGGGGAGAAAGGAGCAGCCAGCTCGCACAGAACCTGGATGGGTAAGATGACATAAACAACCAAACAAGAAAAGACACTTATCTGCTGAGAGCAGGAACAAACAGCCAACCTTCCTTCCAAACTTCGCAGACAATAATGAACAGTATAATCCGCTTAGGGCACTGAGCAGAGGAGCTATTTAAACTAATGACTCCACCCAGTGCACCTGATGAGGGGCGGATCCAGCACGACTCCAAAACAAACACTAAACTCGTGCTGCAATCCTGGCCGACCTCTGCACATCATCAGAGTGGGGCATGACATCCAGGCACATGATAGAAGCAGAAGATAGATTCCTGCCATACATTGCCAATACCTGCTGGGACTTCAGACTATTGCTGTATCTCATATGGATTACTGCTGCATCAAGTAAAGACAAGTTTGAATCATATTACAAGTCTGGATCTCAATTATTGCTACTAAATCCCTCAATTACTCCTACTAGCAACACACTCATTTTATTGCAAGTGAGCCAGGATCCAGGAGTCCAGCCGTACTAAGGTAGGAGACACCGTTGACCCTATTGCCACTATCAAACAGAGACATTACACCACTCTGGCATTCCTAACCTGGTACGTGAGTTGCAACACCTTAAAGGGCCCTGAGACAGTACCCTGCGCACGCTGCAATTGGCGTCATGAACAATAACCATAGACTATTATACACATATCCTGACCCACTGCATAATTGGTGTCCGTGTAACTGCACCCACGGTCCGGCTCATTGCACGTCCGCTTACCCTGCCTACCAGAGAAAATCCCTACAATATATATATATATGTTACGGCATACAAGGGAATGCTCCAAACTCCTGAACGGAAACTCACGAATAGCTGCTAGCAGACGAATAGGAAACGCACCCAGGCGGCTTACACTCCTAGCAATCAGTCTCTAACAGCATACAGTGAATCCCCCCAAGAACAAGACCAAGCTCTGTGTTGAGGGTAAATCAGTGGCCAGCCAGAGCTGTGTGTTTATTGTTCTTATATAACATTGTTACACACTAGTACCACCCACAGGGTTTTGTAAAAACAACCAATAAACACGTACAATACAGTAAAACACTCCCACACAAAATTCTCCCCTCTGCCTGTGATACAATTACCTTACACAATGGGTTGATGTAATTATCACAGGCAGGAGAATACACAATGTCTTCTGACCTGGAGACAACCAAGGAGTAATTCAATTATCTCTCAGGACAAAAGGAAATCGCCAATACACACGTAGAGACAATAGGACAGACATCACTATTCAAATATACAATGTCCCAACCATTACAGTAAACACAGACTTTAACATATCCCCAAATGGTACGAATTAGACCAGGGGTTCAAAAGTTAGGAAAAGTCCTTTGTGAACAAAGGAAGCATGGCTTTTCTGCCCAAAACCAGTTTTTACAGAGTTAGGCTGTGTGAGATAATTGGCTTAAAGGGAACCTGTCACCAGGATTTTGTGCATAGAGCTGGGGACATGGGCTGCTAGATGGCCACTAGCTCATCTGCAATACCCAGTCCCCATAGCTCTCTGCGCTTTTATTGTGTTAAAAAACCGTTTTGATCCACATGCAAATGACCTGATATGAGTCCTGTATGCGGAGATGAGTCAAGCAGAAAGGAGCCCAGCACCGCCCCGCGTCCTCCGAATCTCCTCCTTGCTGGCTGACGTCACAGAGCTGGAGCGCCGAAATCTCGCGAAGCGCGAGCTAGCGCATGCGCAGTGTCGGCATCATGTTCATTCCCTGTACTGGCATCAGCACAGGGAACGAACTACGCATGCGCTAGCTCGCGCATCGCGAGATTTCGCCGCTCCAGCTCTGTGACGTCAGCCAGCAAGGAGGAGATTCGGAGGACGCGGGGCGGTGCTGGGCTCCTTTCCGCTTGACTCATCTCCGGATACAGGACTCATATCAGGTCATTTGCATATGGATCAAAACTGTTTTTTAACACAATAAAAGCGCAGAGAGCTATGGGGACTGGGTATTGCAGATGAGCTAGTGGCCATCTAGCAGCCCATGTCCCCAGCTCTATGCACAAAATCCTGGTGACAGGTTCTCTTTAACTGTGTGTGGTAAGCCAACTAGGTACAGAAAATACCTCTATTCGTAACAGCAAAACTACACAAAAATACATAACTCCTATCAAACTGAACAGAACCCCCACATTCAACTTATCCCCAGATGGCTTGGATCTGAGCGCTCAATATATCCGAACAGCGCTCAGATGCCACAAACACAGTCAAATCACCATGGGTTTTAAGTTTAGCATGGGCTGATGAGAGGGCCCATAATCCTGGGGCAAGAGGCTGGCAACCAGGCTTCTCCAGCACCCAGTGGCGAGGTTGATTTCGCCACAATATATATAATATAAGTATCCCCAGAGGAATACAGCCTCTGAATAGGGGGTCCTCCTGTCCTTTGGTTATGGTGGGCAGCTTGTAGATATCAAGGCCCTAAGTTTACTGGATCAGGAAATCATTTTGGTACAGGGCCAACTGAGAGAGACCCTCACCAATGAGGAATGGGCCTCTTTCAACCAACAGCTGGAACAACAGTTGGACATATGGGAAAAGGAGATTCATGCTATGAAAACAAAGGTACGTGGCATTGATCACGTGGATTTGGGGATGCGGGGTGGCAATACAGTAAAAACCCTGGCTCAACGTGAGACCAGGTGGATCTGGACCCTGGACACCATGCAACCCAAGGGCCTCAATGAGGTCCTGGTCTTCGCTCCTTTTCTTTGAGTGCCACACACTCTTGCTCTTAATATATAATTTTTAAGCATTGGTATCCTTTTTTTTGCGTGTCAATCTATTTCGTGATTACTTATATATGTGTTTTTATATTCTTTAGTATATCTGGTTCTCTACTCACCTGCGCCCCTTACCATATGGAGCTTGTAGGATATATTGGGATGAGAAAATTCCTTTTGGACATCCATCGACATGGAAATTTCGGTCACTCAACTCTGTATTGCATATAGGATATATTGGGGGGATAAGATCCCTTTGGACGTTTGTCGATATGGAGAACTTACTGTATATTTTCTCACTATATATACTTTATGTATTTGTGCACGACGTTCACTGTCACATACATAGCACACATGTAACTATATTTCGTCTGCATATTATAATTTAAAGCAGTCACATACTCACTCACTTGTCTGTTCGCTGTGACCAATCGCGGCTAGCTCCCATCCCATTAGTTTCTTTTGGGGGGGATGCTGTCCGTCTTTGGACGTGGCTTACTGACAATCTGACCCTGAAATGAATGGACTTATATTTTTTTCAACACATTTTGATCATGTCTGACTCATGTCTTGATTGTTTGTTCACTTACTTAATCATGTATAACAGAATATATTATATATTGGTTGCTCACTTATATCTAATCATGTATGACAGAATGTGTTATACATCATATATTACGTATTATGTCACACTTTTATAATTTTTTCACACTTTGGGCGTTGACGGATGCGCGATTGGCCATCGCGGCTCCGACGCGTCATATGGGTGGGGCGAGGGGTGCGGCCGGCTAACTGGCCATTGGCCGGCTGCGCTACTTCGCCCGCCCTCAACTTTTCCTCCTCCCATAGTCCTGATTACAATGTGGCGTTCCTAGATTAACTCGATATGTGATACAGGTGTGTAGGGCTCTTTATAAGAAGCGCATTCACAAGGAGAGCCTCACCCCCAGAGGAAGGCATCCGCCGAAACGCGCGTCGGGGTTACGTGGCTCTCCTGAGGTATATATCTCCATATCATGGGTATGTAGATATGCCATATTGTTGTGGACTTTGAGGGATGTGTTTATCGGCTCTAGGTGCTCAACTATACCCACTTGGGTTATCCACAGGTGGATGTTTACTGTGCACCTGAGCCAGATTTGTATGTATTTGGAGGTTTAAGCTTTCACCACAGCCACAATTGGGTATTTGACCATTGATATGGTGACTTCTTATGCACTTGCACTTTAACTTCCTGCTGGCTGTTATGTGGTCCCACATCTTGGAACCATTATACATCCACGTGTCCCGGTGTAATCTGCAACCACTTATTGATATGGCGTTTCGCCACTCAGCATTTGCACTTTAGCATCTTCAAAGGGTTTTTTGCCCCTACATTGAATATCTGTGGTTGCAGTTACACATACAGAAATCAGTGAGGTACTGTACTCCTTTTTTCTACCTCCTTTTTTATATTGCATACTCCACCCCCTCCCCATGTCTCATTTGTGTTAACATGCCTCCTCAGATGTAGCCATTTTTTATCTGTTGTCTCATGTCTCGTTTATGTGTCTTTTATTCAATAAAGCATTTATTTTTGATGATATACCCGTTTATCTCAGTTTATTCTTGTTGGTTGGTGTTCTCCAGCACCCAGTGGCGTGGTTGACGCATTTCTCCCCTTTTCCAAACAGACTAACAGGGTATCTGACCTTCTGCCGGCCAGTGCCCTTGTTAGTCCAGCAGCCCACCCACAATAAATGGTTACTACACCTGAACAAGGGATAAACTTGTCCATGTCCATGTGCCTCCCTACGGCTGTGTGGGGGACTGGTAGACTGCCTTGGTGGGTTGCTGAGTGGGCAGAGACCAGCGGTACTTTGCCCTGGTGCCAGCGCTACCACGGAAGAAGCCTGGTTGTAGACTGGTTGTTGGAGGGGGAGACCGACTGTCTCCCCTTTAGATAAACCACCATGCTGCTGTGGGGGGAGACCGACTGTCTCCCCTTTGGATAAACAGCCCTGTTGCTGGGGGACAGGACCGACTGTCCCTGCCCCCTGTGCTGTGAGTGCAGAGACCACGGTCCCATCTGCACGGTTGTGGGGCTTACTGTCTCCCCCTGGTACGTTAAGCTGCCGCTGGGGAATGGAGACTGGGCTCCCAATTCCCAACAAATCCTTCTGTTGCTGTGGGATGGAGACTGGGCTCCCAATTCCCAACAACTCAATCTGCTGCTGGGGGACAGGACCGACTGTCTCTGCTCTCCGTAACTCAGCCTGCTGCTGGGGAATGAAGACTGGGCTCCCAATTCCCAATAAATCACATTGCCGCTGGGGAGAGGGGGGAGCAAGCTCCTCTCCCATACATACTTCCAGCCTCTGGGGAGGGAGACCGACTGTCTCCACTCCCAATACAGTGTCCTGTTGCTGGGGAAAGGAGACTGGGCTCTCTATTCCCTTTAGGACACTCTGCCGCTGGGGGACAGGACCGACTGTCTCTGCCCCCTGTAACTCAGCCTGCCGCTGGGGAATGGAGACTGGGCTCCCAATTCTCTGCAGGACTGGTGGAAAGACCTCGGTCCCACCTCCACCGGCCACCTGGGGTTCTTCCCAGTAAATCTCCACAATATCTGCCTAGCTGAATGGGTCTGGATCCGGGTCTGTCATCTTGCTGTCCTGCTGAGCCTTCCCAATGGAGTGGAGGAGATCTCAGTAGTCCTGCTCCAGTTCCCACTCCAGGGTTGCTAGGTGAGCCAGGTCTTTCTCTACCTCATGGGGGTCATCCCAATCCTGCCTAGCCTCCCTCTCATAGAAAATGTCCTGAAGTCTGGACTGTGCAGGGCTCCCGAAGTCAGGCTCTGCAAAGGACTCCCATAACAAGCCAGGACCATCAAACTCCTCTCCCTCTGGCTTGTCATGCTCAGCTGTCCAGTGTATATACTGTGCCATATACCACCAGAGCGCCTGGTAGGCATCCTCCAGCCATAGCTCCTGCCATACCCGGTGCTCTAGTTCCTTCACCCATTCCTCCAGGGGCTGCTCTCCCAGGAAGGACATCCGCAGGGCCACTTGCTTCTGCAATCACTGCTCTTCACTGGGGAGACTCTTGCCTTGCTGGTATTTTACATTATCCAGGGCCTGGTACCAGATGCCTTTCCTTAATGCATCCCGGCCATCCAGGTCTTTCTCATCGTACTCAACTGCTGGTTCCATTCTGGTGCTGTCAGGGTCGCTGTACTAGGACATGCGTTCCCCTCAAATTGTAAAATCCATGGAATGGTGTCTCCTGTAGCTGTCCTTCTGGCTGTGGGAATGATCCCGCCGCTTGCCACTATTTGTTACGGCATACAAGGGAATGCTCCAAACTCCCGAACGGAACCTCACGAATAGCTGCTAGCAGACGAATAGGAAATGCACCCAAGCGGCTTACACTCCTAGCAATCAGTCTCTAACAGCATAAAGCAAAACTAAAACTCCCATAATTCCCGGACAGCCTACAGCTATCAGCCTACAGAAGGGCATGGTGGGAGTTGTAGTTTTACAACAGCTGGAGGGCCGCAGGTTGAGCATCCCTGCTCTAGTGTAGCATAAGAAAAAGCCAGGGGACTGGGTGGCTGTAAAATACACATCTGAAAGGGTCTCGATCAACGGTGGGAAGGACCATCAAGTAAAGATAGCCACTCCCACTTTGGTGAAATTGGAAGGGAAGTTGGTTTGAATACACGTTTCCCACTGAAACCAGTACATACATCCAAGGAAGGTGCACTACCATGTCCAGTTTCATTTCTCTGCTTGAGATTAGTACATGACTGACAATTGTCAAGAGTGCTAGTGCATACAATGATGTACTCAAGAAGGATTGAAACAATGGAGATCATTTATTAAGAATAAAGTTACGTTAAAACCAAGCACACCATTGTTTTTCGTGTGAAATTACCAATAAGTTTGATGTGTCACATGACCCTCTTCCTATTGAAAAAACAAAAGTTGGATTCAAAATGGCCAACTTCAAAATGGCCGCCATGGTCACCACCCATCTTGAAAAGTTTCCCCCCTCACATATACTAATGAGCCACAAACAGGAAGTTAATATCACCAACCATTCCCATTTTATTAAGGTGTATCCATATAAATGGCCCACCCTGTATATTATCTAATGTATTTCATGTCATCTCCTAATAATGTGCATATTCGTTCAAGTAACTGGTTATGTTCATGTAATTACCTGGTCCACCAGCAGATGGCGGCAGAGGAATCTTCTGGTTCTTTCCAGCCCTCTCTAGAGAGGAAGCAGTTTAGGTAGTGAGTAAGTCAGTCTACACTAACCCCTTGTGGGGAGAGTTTGTATGAGGAGTCTTGTCTGACTTAACTCCTGCTAGGTGAAGACAGCAGGCCTGGTCCTGTCTGGACAGGTTCTGTTAGTCCTACGCCAGCCTTATCACTGGAGGTTGGGCACATCCAAACTGAAGCTAGAGCTTGAGGTACTCCAAAGCCAGGACAAGAAGTTCCTAGGATTAAAGTAAGAGACAGACTACAGACAGCTAAACTAAGTTCCAGCAGAAGAGGAAGAGTTCCTATCTACTCCAGCTAGCAGAGCAGTGCTGAGATTGTTGCAGAGAAGTAATTGCCTGCCAAAGTTAAGCCAATACCTGCTGATGACCAAGATACCGTTTGGAAACTGTTTGGATTGCCGTTTATGCCAAGTAAAGCTGTTACTACAAAGTCTGGACTCTATTTATTCTACATATTCATCATCCAAGTTCAACTACCATTTTTGCACATGCTACGGACTACACCATGTCTGGGATCCACAAATATCCAGGTAGGAACACCGTGACACGTGTATATAACATCTACAGACTGTAGGCCACCCTGCATCACTCTGTCAATCCTACCCCTGGGTACCAACATTACCATCTACAAAGAAAGCCTTGTGCTTCCGTTGCTTAACCGCAGCTGGCGTCACGTTTACTTGCTCTATAAGAGGGACATATTTCGTAGAGACCTCCCAAGGGGCAAGGGAACCCCCAGACACTGGCAGTGGGCTGCTGCAATTCAAGTGGCGTCATGAACAGGATTGACATCCCCATACCATATGCCACTAAGAACAGGAGTCAAACAACAAAATTGTGTGCCTACCAACTTTATTTGCCTGTTGGATTTAAAAATCTGCCTTTGAAAGTGACTTTGATGACTTTGTTGCGTAGTGACCAGCGCAAGACGCTGCAACGCCAGCACCCAAAGAGTTAAATCGCCATTTAACAGTCTATGGCGCAGCTTCTTCATGCTCAACAGAGGTGCGAAACTGAAAGAATGCCCCTTGCTGAAGCGCGAAAACTTAGCCCAGCCTACAGGGAGCCCCTCCTTCATGTCCTGTTTGTACCCCCGCTGAGAAAGACAACATGGCAGCGCCTCACCCGAGCTGGAAGGATGAGCGTTCTGAAGCGAGAACCCCGTCGTCGTCTCCAGTGCTTGCTCGAGCGGAGGAGAATAATACGCTGGCACCTAAGCTGCAGCGCAAGCGGTGCCAGAGGAAGGAGCCACAGGCTATCCCCATGCTGGCAGGTACAGCGGAGGTGGCTGGAGCACTCCCGCCGCTGATTAGAAGGAATGGGTTACAAGGTGCCTTCTGACATATGGATCCGCGGCCGACGAGTTGCCTGCTCCTGGTAAGAAAGGTGCGGCCCATCAGAGTCATGGCCACTTCCCAGCTAGTGCCTTGGGGGTCTGCCGGACGGCTTACTAGTGTGAGAGACCCAGCCCCTGAGGGAGAAGCTGGAGGACCTCCGGTACAAGAGCGAGAGGGCTCGGTCCGTAGTGCCCAAGTGCGGCCTGGAAGTTTGTCACTGGTCCCCTAGAGGCACGAAGAAAACGATAATCTCGTCTGGGAGGCGTGGAAGGAGCATGTGTCGCGCCAGGGTGCTTATTGGCCTCAGACTCCACCCCTGATCCCAGAGGAGCCAAAGTTCTGATCAGGTTGTGCCAAATCCAGCAGAACCACCTTGAGATCTTTCCATGGATCACGTTTAATTGCTCTATAAGAGGGACATATTTTGTAGAAACCTCCTAAGAGCCAAGGGATCCCCCGGACGCTGGTAGTGGGGCCGCTGCAATTCTAACCAGAGTTGGAGTTTTTACAAGGACACTACTATGATTGTTTATGCTGCATATATTATGATGAAGTGAACAGGGGTTTACAGTTTACCCTCAGGAGTTTACATACTGTAGCATGCATGACAGATGCAAATAACTGGATACTTAAGGGGGCTTGAGGTACCTGCACACTGGTCAGGTTACTATCTACAACGGTTGTCATACAGCATGAGATTTTACCTTACCTGAAAATTCCCAAGCATACATTATACAAAGGAGCAGCAGAAAACCCTCCTACACCTGATGGAAAAGTACACCTAACGCAGAAGACAGTGAGATGGGACTATATCTTTAAACAAATGAATGAAATAACTGTTGATGCCATCTGGTCTGCTTTCTCTTATTTGCTTAATACAAATATTTAAAATTACCTTAGAAGCTTAGTATAAGCTTAGTATAAGATGAATGTTGTTTCTATTTAGCAAGAGGCCAAGATCCGCTCCGATAATGCAGACGTTTGCATCCGTTCAGAACGGATCCGTCTGCATTATTACTTAGAAAATTTTCTAAGTCTGAAAGTAGCCTGAGCGGATCCGTTCAGACTTTACATTGAAAGTCAATGGGGAACGGATCCGCTTGAAGATTGAGCCATATGGTGTCATCTTCAAGCGGATCCGTCCCCATTGACTTCCATTATAAGTCTGGACGGATCCTCTCGCCTCCGCACGGCCAGGCGGACACCCGAACGCTGCAAGCAGCATTCAGGTGTCCGCTCACTGAGCGGAGCGGAGGCTGAGCGCTGGCAGGCGGATGCATTCTCAGTGGATCCGCCTCCACTGAGAATGCATTAGGGCCGGACGGCTGCGTTCAGGACCGCTTGTGAGCCCCTTCAAACGGAGCTCACGAGCGGACACCTGAACGCAGGTGTGAAAGTAGCCTTAGCGAGAAGTTTTCTGGGAAAATGTTATGAATTACTATTACACTGCGTGCAGAATTATTAGGCAAATGAGTATTTTGACCACATCATCCTCTTTATGCATGTTGTCTTACTCCAAGCTGTAAAGGCTCGAAAGCCTACTACCAATTAGGCATATTAGGTGATGTGCATCTCTGTAATGAGAAGGGGTGTGGTCTAATGACATCAACACCCTATATTAGGTGTGCATAATTATTAGGCAACTTCCTTTCCTTTGGCAAAATGGGTCAAAAGAAGGACTTGACAGGCTCAGAAAAGTCAAAAATAGTGAGATATCTTGCAGAGGGATGCAGCACTCTTAAAATTGCAAAGCTTCTGAAGCGTGATCATCGAACAATCAATCGTTTCATTCAAAATAGTCAACAGGGTCGCAAGATGCGTGTGGAAAAACCAAGGCGCAAAATAACTGCCCATGAACTGAGAAAAGTCAAGCGTGCAGCTGCCAAGATGCCACTTGCCACCAGTTTGGCCATATTTCAGAGCTGCAACATCACTGGAGTGCCCAAAAGCACAAGGTGTGCAATACTCACAGACATGGCCAAGGTAAGAAAGGCTGAAAGACGACCACCACTGAACAAGACACACAAGCTGAAACGTCAAGACTGGGCCAAGAAATATCTCAAGACTGATTTTTCTAAGGTTTTATGGACTGATGAAATGAGAGTGAGTCTTGATGGGCCAGATGGATGGGCCCGTGGCTGGATTGGTAAAGGGCAGAGAGCTCCAGTCCGACTCAGACGCCAGCAAGGTGGAGGTGGAGTACTGGTTTGGGCTGGTATCATCAAAGATGAGCTTGTGGGGCCTTTTCGGGTTGAGGATGGAGTCAAGCTCAACTCCCAGTCCTACTGCCAGTTTCTGGAAGACACCTTCTTCAAGCAGTGGTACAGGAAGAAGTCTGCATCCTTCAAGAAAAACATGATTTTCATGCAGGACAATGCTCCATCACACACGTCCAAGTACTCCACAGCGTGGCTGGCAAGAAAGGGTATAAAAGAAGAAAATCTAATGACATGGCCTCCTTGTTCACCTGATCTGAACCCCATTGAGAACCTGTGGTCCATCATCAAATGTGAGATTTACAAGGAGGGAAAACAGTACACCTCTCTGAACAGTGTCTGGGAGGCTGTGGTTGCTGCTGCACACAATGTTGATGGTGAACAGATCAAAACACTGACAGAATCCATGGATGGCAGGCTTTTGAGTATCCTTGCAAAGAAAGGTGGCTATATTGGTCACTGATTTGTTTTTGTTTTGTTTTTGAATGTCAGAAATGTATATTTGTGAATGTTGAGATGTTATATTGGTTTCACTGGTAAAAATAAATAATTGAAATGGGTATATATTTGTTTTTTGTTAAGTTGCCTAATAATTATGCACAGTAATAGTCACCTGCACACACAGATATCCCCCTAAAATAGCTAAAACTAAAAACAAACTAAAAACTACTTCTAAAAATATTCAGCTTTGATATTAATGAGTTTTTTTGGGTTCATTGAGAACATGGTTGTTGTTCAATAATAAAATTAATCCTCAAAAATACAACTTGCCTAATAATTCTGCACTCCCTGTAGATATTAGACTTTGCATTTCATGGTTTATATGTACGTAGTAATGTCCTCCTTACCTCTTCATTATCTATATTTCAGGAAAGTGTTAATGAAGTAACTTAAGATTAGGGATGAGCGAACCCGAACTGTATAGTTCGGGTTCGTACCGAATTTTGGGGTGTCCGTGACACGGACCCGAACATTTTCGTAAAAGTCCGGGTTCGGGTTTGGTGTTCGGCGCTTTCTTGGCGCTTTTTGAAAGGCTGCAAAGCAGCCAATCAACAAGCGTCATACTACTTGCCCCAAGAGGCCATCACAGCCTTGCATACTATTGGCATGGCTGTGATTGGCCAGTGCAGCATGTGACCCAGCCTCTATATAAGCTTGGGTCACGTTGCGCTGCACGTCACTCTGCTGATTGAAGCATAGGGAGAGGTTGCAGCTGCGACGTTAGGGCGAGATTAGGCAGATTAACTCCTCCAAAAGACTTCATTCTGTGATCGATCTGCAGCTGTGGATCATTGAAGTGCTAATATTGACTTGCTCACTTTTTTGAGGCTGCCCAGAGCGTTTTTAGATCACTTTTTTTCTGGGGTGATCGGCGGCCATTTCGTGACTTGTGGTGCGCCAGCACAAGCTATCACCAAGTGTATTTAACCATCAATAGTGTGGTTATTTTGTGCTATATCCTACATCAGCTGCAGGCTGAGCCTGTGTCACCGAAGTGCATTTAACCATCAACAGTCTGGTTATTTTTTGGCCATATACTACATCAGCTGCAGGCTGAGCCTGTGTCACCGAAGTGCATTTAACCATCAACAGTCTGATTATTTTTTGGCCATATACTACATCTGCATTTAACCATCAACAGTGTGGTTATTTTTTGGCCATATACTACATCAGGGGCAAGTTGAGCCTGTCACCCAGCGCCTAAAAAATAAACCTGACATTTCTATTCAACCAAATCTGTACTGTTTTAGCTGGTCAAGTTATTTGTAGTGACCGTAAAAGCACACTTTTTGTTCTGGGTTGAAAAACTATTCCCAAATTTGCCATTCTCAAAATAACTGGTTTCTGGTATATGAGGCCTACTTGAAATCTATCCCAAAAAGGATATCTTACATTGAAGGTGCTGATAGTGTCATTCAGAAAAACCTAAGACACACGCTACCGTGCAGATAGAAGTCTGATTCTGTGATTAAATCTATACCTGTCACACAGCGCAAAAAAAAACAGGCCTCACATCTCTATTCAACCAAATCTGTACTGTTTTAGCTGGTCAAGTTATTTGTAGTGACCGTAAAAGCACATTTTTTTTTCTGGGTTGAAAAACTATTCCCAAATTTGCCATTCTCAAAATAACTAGTTTCTGGTATTTGAGGCCTACTTGAAATCTATCCCAAAAAGGATATCTTACATTGAAGGTGCTGAATAGTGTCATTCAGAAAAACCTAAGACACACGCTACCGTGCAGATAGAAGTCTGATTCTGTGATTAAACCTATACCTGTCACACAGCGCAAAAAAAAACAGGCCTCACATCTCTATTCAACCAAATCTGTACTGTTTTAGCTGGTCAAGTTATTTGTAGTGACCGTAAAAGCACTTTTTTTTTTCTGTGTTGAAAAACTATTCCCAAATTTGCCATTCTCAAAATAACTAGTTTCTGGTATTTGAGGCCTACTTGAAATCTATCCCAAAAAGGATATCTTACATTGAAGGTGCTGAATAGTGCCATTCAGAAAAACCTAAGACACACGCTACCGTGCAGATAGAAGTCTGATTCTGTGATTAAACCTATACCTGTCACACAGCGCAAAAAAAAACAGGCCTCACATTTCTATTCAACCAAATCTGAACTGTTTTAGCTGGTCAAGTTATTTGTAGTGACCGTAAAAGCACACTTTTTGTTCTGGGTTGAAAAACTATTCCCAAATTTGCCATTCTCAAAATAACTAGTTTCTGGTATTTGAGGCCTACTTGAAATCTATCCCAAAAAGGATATCTTACATTGAAGGTGCTAAATAGTGTCATTTAGAAAAACCTAAGACACACGCTACCGTGCTGATAGAAGTCTGATTCTGTGATTAAACCTATACCTGTCACACAGGGGTTGAAAAACTATTCCCAAATTTGCCATTCTCAAAATTGTGGTGAAAGGGAACGGGAACAATGAGGAAAACATCTAATAAGGGACGCGGACGCGGACGTGGACATGGTCGTGGTGGTGTTAGTGGACCCTCTGGTGCTGGGAGAGGACGTGGCCGTTCTGCCACAGCCACACGTCCTAGTGAACCAACTACCTCAGGTCCCAGTAGCCAGCAGAATTTACAGCGATATTTGGTGGGGCCCAATGCCGTTCTAAGGATGGTAAGGCCTGAGCAGGTACAGGCATTAGTCAATTGGGTGGCCGACAGTGGATCCAGCACGTTCACATTATCTCCCACCCAGTCTTCTGCAGAAAGCGCACAGATGGCGCATGCAAACCAAGCCCATCGGTCTGTCACATCACCCCCATGCATATCAGGGAAACTGTCTGAGCCTCAAGTTATGCAGCAGTCTCTTATGCTGTTTGAAGACTCTGCTGCCAGGGTTTCCCAAGGGCATCCACCTAGCCCTTCCCCAGGGGTGGAAGAGATAGAATGCACTAACGCACAACCACTTATTTTTCCTGATGATGAGGACATGGGAATACCACCTCAGCACGTCTCTGATGATGACGAAACACAGGTGCCAACTGCTGCGTCTTTCTGCAGTGTGCAGACTGAACAGGAGGTCAGGGATCAAGACTGGGTGGAAGACGATGCAGGGGACGATGAGGTCCTCGACCCCACATGGAATGAAGGTCGTGCCACTGACTTTCACAGTTCGGAGGAAGAGGCAGTGGTGAGACCGAGCCAACAGCGTAGCAAAAGAGGGAGCAGTGGGCAAAATCAGAACACCCGCTGCCAAGAGACTCCGCCTGCTACTGACCGCCGCCATCTGGGACCGAGCACCCCAAAGGCAGCTTCAAGGAGTTCCCTGGCATGGCACTTCTTCAAACAATGTGCTGACGACAAGACCCGAGTGGTTTGCACGCTGTGCCATCAGAGCCTGAAGCGAGGCATTAACGTTCTGAACCTTAGCACAACCTGCATGACCAGGCACCTGCATGCAAAGCATGAACTGCAGTGGAGTAAACACCTTAAAAACAAGGAAGTCACTCAGGCTCCCCCTGCTGCCTCTTCTGCTGCTGCCGCCTCGGCCTCTTCTGCTGCTGCCGCCGCCTCGGCCTCTTCTGCTGCTGCTGCTGCCGCCGCCTCGGCCTCTTCCTCTGCCTCTGGAGGAACGTTGGCACCTGCCGCCCAGCAAACATGGGATGTACCACCAACACCACCACCTGCGTCACCAAGCATCTCAACCATGTCACACGGCAGCGTTCAGCTCTCCATCTCACAAACATTTGAGAGAAAGCGTAAATTCCCACCTAGCCACCCTCGATCCCTGGCCCTGAATGCCAGCATTTCTAAACTACTGGCCTATGAAATGCTGTCATTTAGGCTGGTGGACACACACAGCTTCAAACAGCTCATGTTACTTGCTGTCCCACAGTATGTTGTTCCCAGCCGCCACTACTTCTCCAAGAGAGCCGTGCCTTCCCTGCACAAACAAGTGTCCGATAAAATCAAGTGTGCACTGCGCAACGCCATCTGTGGCAAGGTCCACCTAACCACAGATACGTGGACCAGTCAGCACGGCCAGGGACGCTATATCTCCCTAACTGCACACTGGGTAAATGTAGTGGCGGCTTGGCCCCAGGCGGAGAGCTGTTTGGCGCACGTCCTTCCGCCGCCAAGGATCGCAGGGCAACATTCTTTGCCTCCTGTCTCCTCCTCCTCCTACTCAGCTTCCTCCGTCTCTTCTTCCACCTGCTCATCCAGTCAGCCACACACCTTCACCACCAACTTCAGCACAGCCCGGGGTAAACGTCAGCAGGCCATTCTGAAACTCATATGTTTGGGGGACAGGCCCCACAACGCACAGGAGTTGTGGCGGGGTATAGAACAACAGACCGACGAGTGTTTGCTGCCGGTGAGCCTCAAGCCCGGCCTGGTGGTGTGCGATAATGGGCGAAATCTCGTTGCAGCTCTGGGACTAGCCGGTTTGACGCACATTCCTTGCCTGGCGCATGTGCTGAATTTGGTGGTGCAGAAGTTCATTCGCAACTACCCCGACATGTCAGAGCTGCTGCATAAAGTGCGGGCCGTCTGTTCGCGCTTCCGGCGTTCACACCCTGCCGCTGCTCGCCTGTCTGTGCTACAGCGTAACTTCGGCCTTCCCGCTCACCGCCTCATATGCGACGTACCCACCAGGTGGAAATCCACCTTGCATATGCTGGACAGACTGTGCGAGCAGCAGCAGGCTATAGTGGAGTTTCAGCTGCAGCACGCACGGGTCAGTCGCACTGTGGATCAGACACACTTCACCACCAATGACTGGGCCTCCATGCGAGACCTGTGTGCCCTGTTGCGTTGTTTCGAGTACTCCACCAACATGGCCAGTGGCGATGACTCCGTTATCAGCGTTACAATACCACTTCTATGTCTCCTTGAGAAAACACTTAGGGCGATGATGGAAGAGGAGGTGGCCCAGGAGGAAGAGGAGGAAGAGGGGTCATTTTTAGCACTTTCAGGCCAGTCTCTTCGAAGTGCCTCAGAGGGAGGTTTTTTGCAACACCAGAGGCCAGGTTCAAATGTGGCCAGACAGGGCCCACTACTGGAGGACGAGGAGGACGAGGATGAGGAGGAGGTGGAGGAGGATAAGGATGAAGCATGTTCACAGCGGGGTGGCACCCAAAGCAGCTCGGGCCCATCACTGGTGCGTGGCTGGGGGGAAACACAGGACGATGACGATACGCCTCCCACAGAGGACAGCTTGTCCTTACCTCTGGGCAGCCTGGCACACATAAGCGACTACATGCTGCAGTGCCTGCGCAACGACAGCAGAGTTGCCCACATTTTAACGTGTGCGGACTACTGGGTTGCCACCCTGCTGGATCCCCGGTACAAAGACAATGTGCCCACCTTACTTCCTACACTGGAGCGTGATAGGAAGATGCGCGAGTACAAGCGCACGTTGGTAGACGCGCTACTGAGAGCATTCCCAAATGTCACAGGGAAACCAGTGGAAACCAAGGCGAAGGCAGAGGAGGAGCAAGAGGTCGCCAACGCAGCTGTGTCACGCCCAGCTCCTCTGAGGGCAGGGTTAGCATGGCAGAGATATGGAAAAGTTTTGTCAACACGCCACAGCTAACTGCACCACCACCTGATACGGAACGTGTTAGCAGGAGGCAACATTTCACTAACATGGTGGAACAGTACCTGTGCACACCCCTCCACGTACTGACTGATGGTTCGGCCCCATTCAACTTCTGGGTCTCCAAATTGTCCACGTGGCCAGAGCTAGCCTTTTATGCCTTGGAGGTGCTGGCCTGCCCGGCGGCCAGCGTTTTGTCTGAACGTGTATTCAGCACGGCAGGTGGCGTCATTACAGACAAACGCAGCCGCCTGTCTACAGCCAATGTGGACAAGCTGACGTTCATAAAAATGAACCAGGCATGGATCCCACAGGACCTGTCCATCCCTTGTGCAGATTAGATATTAACTACCTCCCCTTAACAATATATTATTCTACTCCAGGGCACTTCCTCATTCAATACTATTTTTAATTTCATTTTACCATTATATTGCGGGGCAACCCAAAGTTGAATGAACCTCTCCTCTGTCTGGGTGCCGGGGCCTAAATGTGTGACAGTGGCCTGTTCCAGTGGTGGGTGACGTGAAGCCTGATTCTCTGCTATGACATAAAGACAGATTCTGCGCTGACATAAGGCCAGATTCTCTGTTACGGGACCTCTCTCCTCTGCCTGGGTCTAAATGTGTGACAGTGGCCTGTTCCAGTGGTGGGTGACGTGAAGCCTGATTCTCTGCTATGACATGAAGACAGATTCTGCGCTGACATAAGGCCAGATTCTCTGTTACGGGACCTCTCTCCTCTGCCTGGGTGCCTGGGCCTAAATGTGTGACAGTGGCCTGTTCCAGTGGTGGGTAATGTGAAGCCTGATTCTCTGCTATGACATGAAGACAGATTCTGCGCTGACATAAGGCCAGATTCTCTGTTACGGGACCTCTCTCCTCTGCCTGGGTGCCTGGGCCTAAATGTGTGACAGTGGCCTGTTCCAGTGGTGGGTGACGTGAAGCCTGATTCTCTGCTATGACATGAAGACAGATTCTGCGCTGACATAAGGCCAGATTCTCTGTTACGGGACCTCTCTCCTCTGCCTGGGTGCCTGGGCCTAAATATGTGACAGTGGCCTGTTCCAGTGGTGGGTGACGTGAAGCCTGATTCTCTGCTATGACATGAAGACAGATTCTGCGCTGACATAAGGCCAGATTCTCTGTTACAGGACCTCTCTCCTCTGCCTGGGTGCCTGGGCCTAAATGTGTGACAGTGGCCTGTTCCAGTGGTGGGTGACGTGAAGCCTGATTCTCTGCTATGACATGAAGACAGATTCTGGGCTGACATAAGGCCAGATTCTCTGTTACGGGACCTCTCTCCTCTGCCTGGGTGCCTGGGCCTAAATGTGTGACAGTGGCCTGTTCTAGTGGTGGGTGACGTGAAGCCTGATTCTCTGCTATGACATGAAGACAGATTCTGAGCTGACATAAGGCCAGATTCTCTGTTACGGGACCTCTCTCCTCTGCCTGGGTGCCTGGGTCTAAATATGTGACAGTGGCCTGTTCCAGTGGTGGGTGACGTGAAGCCTGATTCTCTGCTATGACATGAAGACAGATTCTGCGCTGACATAAGGCCAGATTCTCTGTTACGGGACCTCTCTCCTCTGCCTGGGTGCCTGGGCCTAAATGTGTGACAGTGGCCTGTTCCAGTGGTGGGTGACGTGAAGCCTGATTCTCTGCTATGACATAAAGACAGATTCTGCGCTGACATAAGGACAGATTCTCTGTTACGGGACCTCTCTCCTCTGCCTGGGTGCCTGGGCCTAAATATGTGACAGTGGCCTGTTCCAGTGGTGGATGACGTGAAGCCTGATTCTCTGCTATGACATGAAGACAGATTCTGCGCTGACATAAGGCCAGATTCTCTGTTACGGGACCTCTCTCCACTGCCTGGGTGCCTGGGCCTAAATGTGTGACAGTGGCCTGTTCCAGTGGTGGGTGACGTGAAGCCTGATTCTCTGCTATGACATGAAGACAGATTCTGCGCTGACATAAGGCCAGATTCTCTGTTACGGGACCTCTCTCCTCTGCCTGGGTGCCTGGGCCTAAATATGTGACAGTGGCCTGTTCTAGTGGTGGGTGACGTGAAGCCTGATTCTCTTCTATGACATGAAGACAGATTCTGCGCTGACATAAGGCCAGATTCTCTGTTACGGGACCGCTCTCCTCTGTCTGGGTGCCGGGGCCTAAATATGTGACAGTGGCCTCTTCCAGTGGTGGGTGACATGAAGCCAGATTCTCTGCTATGGCATGAAGAGACTGATTCTCTGCTGACATGAAGCCAGATTCTTTGCTATGGCATGAAGAGACTGATTCTCTGCTGATGTGAAGCCAGATTCTCTGCTATGGGACCTCTGTCCAATTGATATTGGGTCATTTTTTATTTTTTATTTTTTATTTTAATTCATTTCCCTATCCACATTTGTTTGCAGGGGATTTACCAACATGTTGCTGCCTTTTGCAGCCCTCTAGCTCTTTCCTGGGCTGTTTTACAGCCTTTTTAGTGCCGAAAAGTTCGGGTCCCCATTGACTTCAATGGGGTTCGGGTTCGGGACGAAGTTCGGTTCGGATTCGGATCCCGAACCCGAACATTTCCGGGAAGTTCGGCCGAACTTCTCGAACCCGAACATCCAGGTGTTCGCTCAACTCTACTTAAGATCTGTGTGTTCACTATTCCCAATTTATGTACTTCTTTTGTATTTCTAAATACCATTTTCTCAATTTTTCTTTTCACACAAGTGCGGCAGGATATGTTTGATTAGAGCTGTCTATTCCTATGATTTTACAATAAACACCAGAACTGCTTTGAAACTGCACACTTATGGGTGTAACCATACCTCCCAACTGTCCTGGATCTGCCAGGACAGTCCCGGATTTCAGTGATGGCTGAGGTATGTCCCGCTCTCAGCTGTCTCTGCATTCATAGGACGCAGAGACAGTTGCCTGTAATGGTGAACCAGGGAGGCATTTGCTTGCCGCTTTACCATTCAGCTCAGCTGACGGCGCTCCCCAGCAGGCACGATATGCTGTCCCACATTGCTCTGTGGTCTGTGTAGGAGGAGTGGTGCCGGCCTGGTAATTAGCAGGTGTGCTCTTCTTACACAGTCCAGCAGCATGATGTGTAATAGTATCCTGCTCCTGCTGGGGAGTACAGGGTGAGCTGTGATGATCATCGGAGGAACTAGGTGAATATTTACAGGTTTTTTTTAATTCCTGTGAAGCGGGCACATATCTGGGCATAACTACTTTGAAGGGGGCACATATCTGGGCATAGCTACTTTGAAGGGGACAGATTTCAGGGCATAACTACTGTGAAGGGGGCACATATCTGGGCATAACTACTGTAAAGTGGGCACATATCTGGGCATAACTACTGTGAGGGGGCACATCTGGGTATAACTACTGTGAATGGGGCACAATGTAGGTATTGCTACTGTTAGGGGAACAATGTTAGCATTACTAATGTGACAGGGCACAATGTGGGCATAACTACTGTGTTGTAACATAAAGGGGGAATAATTGCTATGTGGAGGTATTAAAGGGAGTCTGTCACCACATTTCAGCATATTAGACTGATCAAATAGGGTTATATGATCCACCCAGAACTTAAAAACTGTACCTTTGTTGTAGAAAACGGACTTTTCTTTTAGCCGAAAATGAACTTATAAGGTTATGTTAATGAGCCCTCTCAAGTGCCCAGGGCGGTCTCTGAATCCTCGGAGCCCCAGGCAGCACCTCCTCAACGGCTCATAACCCCGCCCTCCGTGCGCCTCTGCCCGCCCGTTTACTCCCCTCCCCTGTCCTTTTCCACTGCGGCTGTGCAGTCCAAATCGTAGCGGGCGTCTAATATGCTGAAATGTGGTGACAGACTCCCTTTAAGGGAATTGGGTGTTTTGGGCAAAGTTAGAGGCATGGCCTAGTATGAAAAAATTTGCCGCACATATTGTCCTTCTTTTTGCTTTTCTAAAGTTGGAAAGTATGACCCTATGGCTGCTACAGGGCCCGCACCAGCAGGGAGCCTGAGCGCTAGGCTCTGCTAATGGCTGATAACAGAGAGAAGAAATATGAAACAATGCTGACGAGCCGACCTTTGAGAATAAAATATGCATCATTTAACAATGTGATACTGTGAATATGGTATAGATAACAATGTATGTTCTATTATATCGCACTGATTGGGATCTGAGAGACGCATTGGAACAATTTGTAAACAATTTTTGGTATTGACATTTGTGTCCCCTACCTATCTATGTAGTTAGGACAATCTGTGGACAATTATTTGCATTGACATTTGTGTCCCTTACTTATCTATGTACTAGGGACTTAGTGTGTTCAACTTATCATTGTTTAACATTAGGATCCCTCCCTCAGCAGTTGAAAAGCTGGGCAGTCACTCTCGCAGCGCAGGGACAAGGAGGAACAGTTAGCTAGCATAGGACATTAGGTTTGGTAGGGCAAAATAGATGTAAGAGACCCAATATCATAGCCCCCCATCCCTAGTCTCTAGTGGCGCTGTGGATTAATGTGGTTTTGCACATTTTTAATATAGATGCTTATCAATAGGGCAATTTTTGTCAAATTGTAATTAAAAGTCATGTATTAAAGGGGTTGTCGGGGTTCAGAGCTGAACCCGGACATACCTCTATTTTCACCCAGGCAGCCCCCCTGACTTGAGCATCAGAGCAGTTCATGTTCAAATGCTCTCCTTTGCACTGCGCTAAATCGTGCAGGGTAAAGGCTCTTTTGTTTATAATAACACACTGCCGGGCGGAGGCTTCCGCCTGGCAGTGTGTTTGGTGACGTGACCGGCTCTGATGGGCGTGCTTTAGCAATGTTCTAGCTGTTTTACTGGCTAGAGAAGTGCTAAAGCCCGCCCATCAGTGCCAGTGATGTCACTGGGCTCCCTGATCAGCTGCAATAAGAGGCTTCAGGGCTCCTGCAAGGGACGTCACCGAGTCTAAGAAAACTTCACTTCCAGCGAAGACTTTCCTATAAGAAATCAGGGCTTCGTAAACATGTGGAAAAGGCAGGACATGGATGTATGTTATATGTATGTCTGTCTTGTACTAATGGAACACAGTCCTCAATCCCGGACAACCCCTTTAATTAAGGTACCAGTGGGATTTAATTAGTGTAGTGATAACAGAGAGAGCAAGAGAGCTCCAGCCACAACAGCAGTAACTACCAACCAGAACCTGCTCTGTATCTGCTACACTGCAGGAGTTGAAGGACCTGTGATGATATCCCCGCCCAATGCAGAAGAGTGAGGAGTTCAGCAATGGAGAGGAGAAGTAGTGGTGAAGGATCTGTGATGATTTCATGTGATCAGTGGAAGAAGGGATAGCAATTAGCAGTGTCGAGAAGATGTGGTGGTTAAGGACCTATGATGATGTCAACATGAGGGCATTCAATGGATTCAATATGAGCCAAAGAAATGCTGGGAGTTGTAGTCCTCTCCTTTTATACCTACTTCCTTTGATATACAAACTCACAAACTCTTGGCAGCGATTTTTAGTGTAATTCGGCTGATGCCTATATTTCCATTATGATTTCCATTTTGTGTGTTATACCAATCATGCCCTACTGTCCCGGGTATGATGTCCTGATGTCCTCGTTTTAGGGGTGTGCTCTCCTCCTCTTTGGTGTTATGAAAGTGGCCACCCTAGGAGTAATTGATTTATTTACTTTCAGGTACTGCCATCTGTTTAAATTCTTTTATTCAAATTTTGCAAAGTTCCAAAAAGCAACAATATTCTTTACAATGCAAGAAAAAGTAAATCAATGTCATATACAGAAAATAAAATCGTTATACATAGCATTGAATGTCATGTCATGTATTGTAATGAGATTATACATACCGTATATACTCGAGTATAAGCCGACCCGAGTATAAGCCGAGCCCCTAATTTTACCCCAAAAAAATGGGAAAAATTATTGACTCGAGTATAAGACTAGGGTGGGAAATGCAGCTATAATGCAGAGTGTATGTGTATATAATGCCCACACTCTACATTATATACACACATCTGCAAGAGGGTGACTCCCTGTATTTAATGCAGAGTGTGTGCATTATATACACACACTCTGCATTAAATACAGGGAGCCATCCACAGATCTCCCCCCTAAACAGTGCCATCCACAGATCCCCCCTAAACAGTGCCATCCACAGATCCCCACTCCCCTAAACAGTGCCATGATGGCACTGTTTAGGGGAGGGGGTATCTGTGGATGGCACTGTAGGGGGATCTGTGGATGGCACTGCCATCCACAGATCCCCCTACAGTGCCATCCACAGATCCCCCTACAGTGCCATCCACAGATCCCCCTACAGTGCCATCCACAGATCTCCCTACAGTGCCATCCACAGATCCCCCTACAGTGCCATCCACAGATCCCCCTACAGTGCCATCTACAGATCTCCCTACAGTGCCATCCACAGATCTCCCTACAGTGCCATCCACAGATCCCCCTACAGTGCCATCCACAGATCTCCCTACAGTGCCATCCACAGATCCCCCTACAGTGCCATCCACAGATCCCCCTACAGTGCCATCCACAGATCCCCCTACAGTGCCATCCACAGATCCCCCTACAGTGCCATCTACAGATCTCCCTACAGTGCCATCCACAGATCTCCCTACAGTGCCATCCACAGATCCCCCTACAGTGCCATCCACAGATCCCCCTACAGTGCCATCCACAGATCCCCCTACAGTGCCATCCACAGATCTCCCTACAGTGCCATCCACAGATCCCCCTACAGTGCCATCCACAGATCTCCCTACAGTGCCATCCACAGATCCCCCTACAGTGCCATCCACAGATCCCCCTACAGTGCCATCCACAGATCCCCCTACAGTGCCATCCACAGATCCCCCTACAGTGCCATCCACAGATCCCCCTACAGTGCCATCCACAGATCCCCCTACAGTGCCATCCACAGATCCCCCTACAGTGCCATCCACAGATCTCCCTACAGTGCCATCCACAGATCCCCCTACAGTGCCATCCACAGATCTCCCTACAGTGCCATCCACAGATCCCCCTACAGTGCCATCCACAGATCCCCCTACAGTGCCATCCACATATCCCCCTCCCCGACGCTCACAGCAGTATTCTTACTTTGTCTTTGCTCCGGTAATACAGGCAGTGCGGGGAGCGGCGCTCACTCACTGACGTCACGCGCCTTCTCCCACTAGGCGGCGCAGGCGCGTGACGTCAGTGAGTGAGCGCCGCCCCCCGCACTGCCTGTATTACCGGAGCTAGACTAGACTCGAGTATAAGACGAGGAGGATTTTTGAGCACAAAAATATGTGCCAAAAAACTCGTCTTATACTCGAGTATATACGGTAAATAAAAGTATTAATGAAAACAGTTGAACTCTCAAAAGTTATTGAACTTATGTCATGACAATTGTCGCTTGGGAAGACAAGTAATCATGTGGAAAATTGGGACCGAAGTCTTTACTGATAGCACAATAAAATGATTACTAATTGATTATGTAACTATTACACTACAGTTTTCTAATAATTCGGAGTAAGTCAACTTCTAAATTACTGAATAAGGAGGGGGGGGGTATCAGGTATTAATCTGACGGTATGACTTCAGGGTCAGTAATATTAAAGCAGAGTAATTAGAGAAATTCATTAGAGAAATTCATACCGTTGATACAAAAATGCATTAAAACAAACACCCCGGTCAAAAAAGCCACTTCCTCTATATACAACATAATAAATAATCCCACCTCCCCACCTTCGTATCTAGCAAAATGGACAACAGAACTAGGTAGGGATTTCAACAACTCTGAGATAAAAGATATTATCTTAAATGCAAGATCTAGATCCATTAGCCCCAAAGTACAAGAATCCCATTTTAAGATAGGCTCTCGTTGGTACAGGACCCCTGTTTTACTCAATCACATATTCCCAGACATATCCCCATTATGCTGGAGATGTGAAATTGAGCGGGGTACTATTTCTCATATCTGGATCCATTGCAAAAAAAAAAGTGAAACTTTTTGGAAGACCATCACCATGATAATTAACAAACCTTCAATACGACAGCTAAAATCCCCCCAAACCTGATTTTATTTAGTATATTTGAAATACACACTTCTTCTATTAGACATCCTTTAACCCTACACATGTTAAACGTAGCCAAGTTATTGATCCCAAGATTATGGAAAGAAAAAGAACCCCCTTCTATCCTAGAATAGTTAAAAGAGATGCATACTCTGCATATTTATGAGAAACTAAGACTTATTAGAGACAATAGAAAACTTGGATACAATGAAACATGGGATCCTTGGATCAAGCTCTTAGTGATGCCATCAATGAATTTCTCTAATTACTCTGCTTTAATATTACTGACCCAGGTACTGCCATCTGAGCCCAGTACATTTAACCTACAATGGCACTGCTAGACAGGTCCAAGTCCAGTGCTGCACTGGTAAGCGTCATGGCTCAGGAGGACCTCGTGCTGTTGTGTCACTGTCTCTGTCACTGACTTGTAGATCAGTGACAGGAGACAAAAGGAGCGGAGCGGGACAGAGGGAGGGGGCTCAGGGGGAGGTAGGGGACACTGGCATGTATGGGCTCATGAATAATGCTTAGTGACCTGAAAGTGCTGCTGACAGCACCTCCAAAACTCAGTCAGCACTGCTGACTGCTCTTTGGAGTGTTGTCACTGCTGTGTGGGACACATTAAGAGAGTCTATTAGTAAAGGGGTTTTCCATCTTTATTTCCTCCCCCCCCCTCCCCACCAACTCCATCGCTCCACCACTGGCTCTGCAGGTCCTGGGTCTCCTCACGTCCATTTTAACACAGGGCATGTGACCACTGCATCCACTGACTGGTCGCATGGTCACATGCTGCACAGGAGGAGGGGGTTGCGAGGAAGTTGCTGGGAAGGAAGAGGGCATTCAAAAATATGTTATGGGGCCCAATCATTTCTAGTTACATGCCTTTGCATACTGATTCTTACTTCTCCGGAAAGGCACTTAGCTAAAGGGGGTTCAGAGGTAGCAGTCGCTACCGGGCCCAGGAGCCTGAGGGGCCCAAAGACCCTTGTGTGACATAAGAAGACACCGGTATTATAGAAAGTGCATGCTGGTCAAGTAACACCTCTAGCTGGGGGGAAGGGGTTAGGTCAAAAATTTGGCATGGGGGGAGTGCTGTTTAAATTTTTGCTGCCTCCGGCAGCGTGAAGGCTATGTGCTTCCTTTCCTTCCAGTACTGAGCGAAGGGGGCCCCAAGCTGAACCTTTGCACCAGGGCCCATGAGCCTTTAGCTACTCCCCTGTCTCTGGATGTTACAATTAGTTCATGTTTTAACTCAGGAGGTGACCCTTCTGTGTACATTCATCAATAGAATTGGCTATTCTGATCCTCATAAATGGACAAGCATAGAACCTGTATAGCTCAGGGTGCTACCCGATTAAAAAAAATGAAGGAAAATTAGGCTATTTAAATAAGCACAACAGAGGAACAACACAATGTGAAGTAATGAGAAAAGGTGCCTCATATGTAGCCTACATTCACACAAATGTAATATGTTTCCGTGTCCGCTACGTTTTTTTGCGGCTAGGATGCAGACCCATTCATTTCAATGGGTCTGCAAAAATGCGGACAGCACACATCGTGCTATCCGCATCCGTATGTCCGTTCCATAGCCCCGCAAAAAAAATAGAACATGTCCTATTCTTGTCCGTTTTGCGGGCAAGGATAGGCATTGTTACAATGGATCCGGGGAAAAAAAACGGATGCCATACGGACGTCATCCGTTTTTTGTTTTTTTTTGCGGATCCGCAATTTGTGTACCGCAAAACACATACTGTCGTGTGAATGTAGCCTTATACTGATATGTCAGGAGAGGTGACAGGTCCTCATTATACTAGAAACAGACCCACTTTTTATCATCTAATCTGTTCTGTCTTTATTTTCTGTGTAGATTTTTTTATATTATTCTTTGTACATGATGATTGTGGTAATCTTGTGTGAGCTGATGCTATAGTCTGTAAACAGCAGTTAACCACATGGAAATAGGGAAGTGGTGTCGGCAGGGCAGGAATACCCTTGTTGGAGGCCCCTGGCAAATAATCCGGTTGGGGTCCCCACAGCTCTGGAGGCGTCTATGAGCTACCTGTACATGCCTGTCTGTTACTGCCATCTTCTTCCAACACCCACCTGCATCAAAGTCAGAATTTTTAGATGACTGGCTAAGAAGAAATGTGTATTATGTAAAATATACTGTATATATATCTTACATGTTTGTAAATATTTTATTCTATCTTTTCATGGGACAACACTGAAGATCTGACACTTTGATACAATGTAAAGTAGTCAGTGTACAGCTTGTATAAGGCCTCATGCACATGACCGTTGTTGTGTTCCGTTCTGCAAAATGGGGTTCCGTTGTTCCGTGATCCGTTTCCGTTTTTGTTTCCGTGTGTCTTCCTTGATTTTTGGAGGATCACCAGACATGAAGGAAAGTAAAAAAAAATCTAAGACAGGTTTGCCATGCAAATGATAGGAAAAAAACGGACACGGACACGCGGATGACAATCTTGTGTGCCTCCGTGTTTTTTAGCGGTCCCATTGACTTGAATGGGTCCGCGAACCATTTTCCGCGAAACGAGGATGACAAACGGTGCATTAGCCGAGTTTTCAACAGACCCATTGAAAGTCAATGGGTCCGCAGAAAATCACGAAAAACGGCACAACGGACACGGAATAAAACAACGGTCGTGTGCATGAGGCCTAACAGTGTAAATTTGGTGTGCCCTCAAATAACTCAACACACAGCCATTAATGTCTAATGCTACCCTGTGTGATACAGCCTGCTGAGCTGTGTATCTAATCCCATCATGTACGATACAGCCTGCTGAGCTGTATATCTAATCCTATCATGCATGGTACAGCCTGCTGAGCTGTGTATCTAATCCCATCATGTACGATACAGCCTGCTGAGCTGTATATCTAATCCTATCATGCATGGTACAGCCTGCTGAGCTGTGTATCTAATCCCATCATGCATGGTACAGCCTGCTGAGCTGTGTATCTAATCCCATCGTGTATGATACAGCCTGCCGAGCTGTGTATCTAATCCTATCTATACGATACAGCCTGCTGAGCTGTGTATCTAATCCTATCATATACATTACAGCCTACTGAGCTGTGTCTGTTATCGAATCCTGTCTTATATGATACAGTCTGCTGAGCTGTGTATCTAAACCTTTATGCACAGTATCTGTTTTGCGGACTGCAAGTTGCATATCTGCTAAGTAAAGATACAGTCCATGAGTGACCCGCATTTTTTTGCAGAGCTATTGACTTCTTTTTAGCAAATGCGCAATTCGCAGACTGCAAAACAGATACGGACCTGTGCATGAGGCCTATTCCTATATTTTTTGGTCCTGTCTGCAGCAGTGTTTATCTTGGTCTATCATGTGTGATATGACCGTGATCAGCCCAGAGAACACTGTCCGTGTGTAACCGCATCTCCCAGGCCGACCGACCCAAACTGATTGTATGACAGTAATATATGATACAGACGGTTTCTATATGATCGGGGGTATGTACACATGATGAGGTACACGACACAGGTAAAGACTAGTTGTATCATACATCACTATCATACAGTCAGTGTGGGTCAGGGAAGCCACAGTTGCCCTGGGAAATGTGGCCGACATATGGAATGCGATTCCTGGACCGATCACTGTGATTTGTGTGAGTCCTATCACTCATACCGAGCCCCCATAACCGTGACATCCACAGCGCCCCCATAATAGTGACATCCACTGTGTACCTAGTGCCATAAACAGTGCCCTTCATGTGTCATCCAGTGCCCCCTTTGCCATCCACAGTTCCCCTCAGGTGCCATCCAGTGGCTCCATTGCCATCCACAGTGTGCCTCATGTGACATCCACTGCCCCCATTGCCATCCACTGCCCCATTGCCATCCACAGTGCACTCATGTGCCATCCAGTGCCCCATTCTCCATCCACAGTGCCCTCATGTGCCATCCAGTGCCCCCTTTGCCATCCACATGTCCCTTGTGTGCCATCCAGTGCCCCCTTTGCCATCCACAGTGCCCCTTGTGTGCCATCCAGTGCCTCCATTGCCATCCATAGTGCCCCTCATGTGCCATTCAGTGTTCCCTTTGCCATCCACAGATCCAAAAACGCTACAGGAGAAGTCACGTGAAGAAGATCCTGCGAACAACTCCGCTGCGGCGGGTAAATATACCTGTAATATTCTTTCCTCCAAAGGTAATCATAATGGCCTAAATTTAAAGTAAGGGCTGGAGAACCCCTTTAATAGAGTGATCTGATAGAGTTATGGTAATATAAATTGGAGAAGTGTGTCAGGAAGGGTGAGTATGGCTGGTGCATCAGTTCCCTCCCCACGCCCTGCACCTCCTGCACAATAGAAGCGGTCATTAGCATACAGACTATAAGGTCCCTTTCACACAAGCGAGTTTTCCGTGTGGATGCAATGCGTGACGTGAACGCATTGCACCCGCACTGAATCCTTACCCATTAATTTCAATGGATCTGCGTACATGAGCGTTGTTTTTCACGCATTACTTCTGCGTTGCGTGAAAATCGCAGCATGTTCTATATTCTGTGTTATTCACGCAGCCCTGGCCCCATAGAAGTAAATGGGGCTTCAGTGAAAAACGCATTGCATCCTGAAGCAATTGAGGATGCAATGTGTTTTTCACTGATGGTTGCTAAGAGATGTTGTTTGTAAACCTTCAGTTTTTTATTACATGCATGAAAAACGCATCAAAACGCATTGCACTAGCGCAGAAAAAACTGAACAACTGAACGCAATTGCAGACAAAACTGACTGAACTTGCTTGCAAAATGGTGCAAGTTTCACTGAACGCATCCTGAACGCATCCGAACCTAATCCGTCACACTGGTGTGAGAGGGGCCTAAGGTGCACTGCCATTTTTCCGCTACTTTTGAGGGGGGAAAAACGGAGTTTTAGGCCCCTTTCTGTGGATGGCACATGGGGAGGGGGATCTGTGGATGGCACATGGGGAGGGGGATCTGTGGATGACACATGGGGAGGGGGATCTGTGGATGGCACTGTTATGGGGAGGGGGATCTGTGGATGGCACTGTTAAGGGGGGATCTGTGGATGGCACTGTTATTGGGAGGGGGATCTGTGGATGGCACTGTTATGGGGAGGGGATCTGTGGATGACACTGTTATAGGGAGGGGGATCTGTGGATGACACTGTTATAGGGAGGGGGATCTGTGGATGGCACTGTTTAGGGGGGATCTGTGGATGACACTGTCATGGGGTGGATCTGTGAATGACACATTTAGCATAAGATGCTATATAGTGTCATCCACTGATCTCCCTCCCCATAACAGTGCCATAGCCTCTCTAGTAGCCATAGCCTGTAATATTATTACACTCCAGAAATACATCCAGGCCCCTCTTGAATTCCTTTATTGTACTCACCATCACCACCTCCTCAGGCAGAGAGTTCCATAGTCTCACTGCTCTTACCATAAAGAATCCTTTTCTATGTTTGTGTAGAAACCTTCTTTCCTCCAGACGCAGAGGATGTCCCCTCGTCACAGTCCTGGGGATAAATAGATGATGGGAGAGATCTCTGTACTCACCCCTGATATATTTATACATAGTAATTAGATCTCCCCTCAGTCGTCTTATTTCTAAAGTAAATAACCCAATTTGAATAATATTTCAGGGTACTGTAGTCCACCCATTCCAGCTATTACTTTAGTTGCCCTCCTCTGAACCCTCTCCAGCACTGCTATGTCTGCCCATGTGCATAACCTTACATTTGTCAATGCTAAACCTTTATCTGCCACTTCAGAGAACTTTTAATAGGGAATTTACTTTTACATTCTGCATTTCATTTGACAGTTTATTTTCCTCAGTGAATAGAGTGGAGAAAAAAATAAAAAATAGCCTTGCTTTCTCCTCTTCGCTGATTCATACTTAATCTGTTACATTACTGATTCAGTTAATGTACACTATGGCCAACAGACAGTTGCCTGGGCCCTCTAAAGGAACGGACAGTGGTAAAAACCTTGCTGTAGCTGGCACAAGTAGCAGCAGAAGGGGTGGTGTTAGCAGCAGCAACAGGCCACAGCTGCCACTGCATTTTGACCAACAATCCAGCTGTACTGGAATGGTTGACTTGCTCTTCAACATCATCTCAGGTAACAACAAATACACATAGCCAGGAATTGGTGGGTTCTAGTGTTGGGTGAGCATGCTCGGCCGAACACTAATTTTACTCGAGCTCGAGCCTCCTCCCTGCACGTGTAGGTAAGTACTGTCATTCACTGTAATGCCGTAGCCATGTTGCTGGCATTACAGTGATTGGCTGGCCGGAACGCGTCAACGGGTGCTATATAGCACCCAATGACACATGTTCGGCTCAGTATTAGTCAGGGAGAGCTGGAGAGCAGAAGGGAGAGAAAGTGTAGGAGTGAAAAAGGAATATTTTAGCTTTTATACTTGTTATAGACCCAAAAGTCCTTTTAAGGACTATTGTGTGTGGCAGCAATATATATTTTTATTGCAACCTGCACTAAATTGCTAAAACTTGTTAGAGACCCAAAAGTCCTTTTAAAGACTATAGTTGTATCTGGCAGCAATATATATTTTTAGCGCAACCTGCACTAAATAGTTTGCAATTGTTTGGCCGCTGCAGACAGCGACATTATCTGTGCTACATCTCCTGTCTAACGTGTGCGCAGCCTAAAAATATCTGTGACATCCAGTGTACGTTTTCCGTCAACGGTGTCCGACATTACTTGCGCTATACCTCCTGTTTAACGTGTGTGCATCCTAAATATCAGTGACATTCATTCACTGTAATTTTTTATTAGGCAGTGGTGACAGCGACATTACTTGCGCTATACCTCCTGTTTAACGTGTGCTGTAGCTGGCCAGCTAAGACCTGTCCTAGGTTGCTAAGATAGCTTATATGTTTATACAGCTAGACCTACCAATAACCTAATACAGTTCCTATGTTTGTGTGTTAAAGACAAAAGCAGAGTTATTTACAGTGACTTCATGTTTTGGATGTCATATAACTGTTATATATATTGTGTTCGCAGAAGCAGAAAAGATAATATGCCTTTAAGATTCATTATATGGATGTGAGGTAAGCTCAATGACACAGCAGAAATAACAGAAAGCATAGAGTTAAACTGTTATTGCTGGGCAGGAGTCTAGACCAATCACACCCAGCCTCACACACAGCCTGTGTGGGAAATTCCCTAGCAGGAGCTGATAGAAATTATTATTCACCAGAGAGAGAAGCTGAACAGACATTCACTCCCCTAAGAGCTGTTTTTTATGGAAGCAGAGAGGCCAAAATAGGTACTTAAAACTGTTATATAATGTTCCTACTGTTAATATAGTGATTAACACTGTATACTGAACCAGTTATATGTGTGTTTACTTACAGTTCCACCAATTGCAAATACCATACAATTACAGACTACAAAGTTCACAATCCAAATTCAAATTCCATATTGCAGTCAACCAATCTGCAAAAAGTTACTACTAACTGCATATAGCAAATTGCGACCAAATTCAGCAAGTGAACTATTAGTTAGACCTCAGATATACCTCTCAGAGAGATCATAAAGTGCTTAAATAACTTAAAGTTAGAGTACAGATACTGAACGCTACGGTTTTATCTACGGCCAAAAAAACTGAACACTTGCCTGAATGCCAGATCCAACATTTTTTCTATAGGAATGTATTAGTGCCGGATCAAAATTCAAAATACCAGAATGCCGGATCCGTCCTTCCGGTCTGCGCATGCGCAGACCGATAAAAAGGTGAAAAAGATAAATGCCGGATCTGTTTTTCCGGATGACACCTGAATGACTGATCCTGCATTTCACGCAAGTGTGAAAGTACCCTAAGGGAAGGGGAAGTGGCCGTGCTGCTGATGGTGCACGCAGAGGCCGTGGCCCTGGGTGCGGTGAAACTGTGCCTGCTGCCAGAGCACAAGAAACACACTCTTCCATGATACCTAGCTTTATGTCCCAGTTTGCAGGGCGGCGCAGGACACCTCTCTCAAAGTCATACCCGTGCGACCAGGTGGTCAGTTGGATTGCAACAGATAATGCTTCCAGTCAGTTAAGCACCACCCTGTCTCCCACAAAGTCCAGTCTCAGTAGCCAAGAGTCTGGTCAACAGAATCCTCACCCTGATACTCCTTCCACCCACCATGGAGAGTCTTGTAAAACAAGTGATCCCACACTCGGATATTCCAAGGAGCTGTTTTTATCACCATTCCTTGATTTGGGCCTCTTACCAAGCACGCTTTAAAAGAGGGACATGAGGAGATCTTGTGCCCTGATTCCCAAACTCTGGAGCAACCACAGTCAGAAGAAGATGATGGTGGGGAATGGCAATTAGTGTTTCACGAGGTGGATAATGATGATGAGACACAGTTGCCAATAAGTCAACTGCAATTAGTGTCTCAAGAGGTTCATGATGAGGATGAGACACAGTTGTCAATAACTGAGGTTATTGTTAGGTCAAGAAGTCAGGAGGATGAACAGAGTGAGGAGGTGCTGGACGATGAAGTCACTGACCCAACCTGGGAAGGTGGCAAGACGAGCGAGGACAGCAGTACAGAGGGGGTGGGATCCGCAGCACTGCAACAGGCTGGAAGAGGCAGTGGGGTGGCAAAAGGGAGAAGGAGGGCCACACCAAACAAGCCCACAACTGTTCCCCAGAGCACCCCCCTGCAGCAATCTTCCTTGCCAAGGGGTAGGTGTTTCGCAGTCTGGCGCTTTTTTGAGGAAAGTGCGGACGATAAAAGAATTGTCATTTGCAACCTGTGCCATACAAAAATAAGCAGGGGCGTGAACACTAGCAACCTCACCACCACCAGCATGATCCGCCACATACCTATCCAAGCACCCTAATAGGTGGGACGAACACCTCGGTCCCTAACCAGTATCTGCGGGTCACACCACTGCTTCCTATTACCCTGTGTTATGTGCTGGCCAATCCCCTGTCCAAGACGTAGGCCCAGATGCCTCCCGCCATGCACCTGGACCTTCGCAAGCACCATCAGCTAGCACATCCACTTCTGTGTCCCAGCGCAGCAGAGGGCATTAGTGGAATACCAGCTGCAACATGGTCGGCGCCTTTTCAGTCAGATTCCGGTCTTCACAAGCGATGGGTGGGCAATAATGTCTGACCTCTGTGAGGTTTTACACAACATTGAGGAATCAACACAGATGGTGAGTGGCGATAATGCTATTATCAGCGTAACCATCCCACTTCTGTGTCTACTCAAACGCTCGCTGCTTACAATTAAGGCGGATGCTTTGCATGTAGAAGAGGTGGAAATGAGGGAAGAAGGTACACAGGGTGATAGCCAGACCACCCTCAGTTCGTCTTCTCAGCGTGAATTGAATCAAGAGGAGGAGGAGCAGGAGGCGGTTGCCTCCGCTACGGAGGGTAGTACCCATGGAAGTTTTATTCCATCTGTTCAGCGTGGATGGGTGGAAGATGATGAGGAGATTGAGAGTCATTCTACTGATGAGGACAGCAAAGTCTTGTCTGTTGTACGTAGTTCCTTGGCCAATCGAGGAGGGAAGACGAGGGGAACACACAGAAGTTCCAACAGAGGCAGGGCAACACTCTCCAGTGCCTGGGACAGTTTTATGACACCCCGCCAGCACCCTCAACCTGATGCGTGGTCTAGTGTCACAAGGAGGGAAACATTTTGAAAGATGGTGAAGGAGTACGTAGCAGACCATGTCAGCGTCCTCAGTGATTCCTGTGTGCCTTACAACTATTGGGTGTCCAAGCTGGACACGTGGCACGAACTGGCGCTCTACGCCTTGGAGGTGCTGGCCTGCCCCGCTGCTAGCGTTTTGTCAGAGCATGTATTTAGTGCTGCTGGGGGCATAATAACTGATAAGCGCATCCGCCTGTCAACTGAAAATGCTGCCGGTTGACTCTTATAAAAATGAACAAGGCCTGGATTGCCACGACTTCTCTACTCCACCAGAAGAAAGGGGATGAACATAAAGGCACTCTAAATGTGGCTTTTATGGTGTATTGAATACACTGTACTCCCATGCACCCCTTCCACCACTAAAAAGGGTATACAGTATGCTTCAATCTCCCTATTCTCGTACTCCTCCATCATATCAACATGCTTATTAGGCTGCCCTCGCTCCTAATGTTTTAGAGAGTCAGCTCAGCAGCGGGCCCTCACCCACAATGTTTTAGAGGGTCACCAGAAGGCCCTCAACCATAATGTTTTAGAGGGTCAGCTCAGCAGCAGACCCTCATCCCTAAATTTTTAGATGGTCAGCTCGGCAGCAGGCCCTCGCCCACAACATTTTTTAGATGGTCAGCTTGGCAGCAGGTCCTCGTCCATAAAATTTTTTAGATGGTCAGCTCGGCAGCAGGCCCTCTCCCACAACATTTTTTAGATGGTCAGCTTGGCAGCAGGCCCTCACCCCTAATGTTTTAGCTGGTCAGCTCAGCAGCAGACCCTCACCCTTAATATTTTAGATGGTCAGATCAGCAGCAGGCCCTCGCCCCTAATGTTTTAGAGGGTCACCAGCAGGCCATCAATCATAATATTTCAAGGGTGTGTATGATGCCCTCCTTTATGTGTAATAAATGGTGTATTGGAGTGCCGGTTTCTTGTAATTTTTGGCCGCCCTTTCCCTTAGTGCATAGGCTTTATGAGTGTAGGATTCCCACTACCTTAACAATTGTACTACAATGTTAATGAGGCCCTCCTTTATGTGATATACAGGTTGTATCAGAGTGCCTCTTCCTTGTAAATATTGGCACTTGCACTTTCTTTCCTGTATATTTACTTGTATATAATGTTTCCTAACAATTTTTCCTCTAAAATTGATTTTATCTTCGGTTTGGTGTGTATTACTGTCAGTCTGTAAAATGGCGTACTACTTGGACAACATTGTTCCAAGCAGCGACCTGGGAGTCCAAGATGCATCCAGACAACCTCTCCATGCTGTTCCCAAACCATTTCAGTGGTGTTTCCATCAATTTCTGACCTTCTCCTATGAACCAGACACCACCCCCTCTTCAGAGCAGGGGGTGCCTGGTTTAATGCTCGGGTTCTCCCATTGACTTCCATTGTGCTCGGGTGCTTGACCAACACTAGTGGGTTACTCTGACACCACACTTAGTTGACATGGCCCAGGAACAACCACTGTGCCCTCACCTGTCCTGCATTTGCCTCTTTCTTTTGCTGCTCATCTGCTCCTTCTGCTCCAGGAGTAATGCATCCTGCCGGCTCTGCTCCCCTTTGCGGTGAGGACCAGCTTAGAGAGGACATTCAGCAGCTAAATGCCAGCACAAACTTGGAGGAGAGTTCTGCTGTGTCCTCCCTTAGGCATGCAACTAGCATTGACAAGGCAATGAGACTAGTGACATTGACATAAGTGACAGACATTAGTGGATGATGATGTAGCCTATTGCACATGGGAGCCAGGTAAAGAGAGGCTATCATCATCATCAGGGGGTGAGTGTTGCAGCAGGCCTGTGAGACAGCAGCAGGGTGACAGTGTGCCAATGAGCCAGCCGGGTGGAAGTGTGGCGGGCTGAAGGTCCGCACGCTAAGGGTTCCCTTTTAAGGTGTTATGGAAGTTTTTGTCGTGACGCCAGTTGCATTTCAGTAACGAGGGACGGAGTCCCCCTAAGTTGATGGTGATGGTGGTACCCAGGTGTAGGAATGCCAGAGTGGTGTAAGGGTTGCCTATAATGCCCCTTTAGGTGTGTGGCTGTGCACGTGTCACGGTGCTCCTACCTGGATATCATGGAACCCCAGGCGTGGTCGCCTGCTGCAGAGCAAGGGATTGGTTGATGAAGGAAATAGAGAAAGAAATGGAGTCCAGCAGACTTTGTATAACATTGAAAAAAGCTTTACTTGAATAAACTTGCATCAGGGAACAATCTTCCAACTTTATCTTGGTCACCAGCAGGCTTTGGCTTACATATTTGGTTCTGCTACATCTGTCACTTTATCTAGCTCTGCTGTGCTATCAGGAGCATCACCAGCTCCATCAGCAGCAACTTAAGTCTTGAGTCTCTGATGAGCACTTTTCTTCACCTACCTACTGAAGAAACCACTCAGCAGCTCGAGGACATGCAGCAGAACCTCAACCAGCAGGTGGTGGCATACTTGGATTGCAACCTGTCAACCCAGATTCCCTGGACTACTGGGCAGCCAAACTTGAATTGTGCCACAACTGGCTAAGTTTGCCCTGGGCAAGCTTTCCTGCCCAGCCAGTAGTGTGGCATCAGAGCAGGTGTTTAGTGCGGCGGGTTAATTTTTCTGTTTTTCTGATCCATCAGAAGAACAGAAAAATAACAAAAAGAAAATGGGTCCTGTCGTTTCAGTGTCCAGAAGGTTTCTATCACACGTTCAGTATTTTGTATCAGGATTTGATCATGATTTGGAAGCCAAAGGCAGGATTGGGTCCAAAACACAGAAGACATGCAAATATTTCCATCACATGTTATCTCTGTTTTGGACCCACTCTTGTTTTTGTCTTACCAGTACTGATGAAATGCTGACCAAATACTGACGGTGTGAAGTGGATTCTCAAACTACAGGATATGCTTTTTTTGGGCTGTTCTTCTGATGGATCAGAAGAATGGAAAAATAAACAGTGATGTGAATACAGCCTAACCCTCCACACTGTCATGGGGAAACTCTTTGAATTTTGGGCCACTGCACGTTTAAGTCCACGCCAATAAATGTAACCTGGCAGTAACATTGATCTGTAAGTCAGAGTTTCTACTTCTGCTATTTGGTCAGTTATTTCCATCACTTATTGGGAGGCAAATTCAGGACTCACACCTGCTTTGGGCTGAAAATTACGGACCAAATAAGTGAAGTGTGAACTAGGCCTAAAAGTGTTGCACAGTCATTGTACAGCTAACTGATGGGATTCAACCTACAGTATGTGTTTGCACTGCCATAACATGCATTAAAGGACTTCTCCACTACTTTATTGGTGCTGCCTCCATGTCCATATTTTGTTCCACAATAGTGTCATTGGGACACCTGCAGGGGGTGCAGCTTTTTTTTTTTTATTGCTTTATTAAAGAATGCTGTATGCATTTTTTTTTTTTAACTAGGAATGTTGGTGGCCTGCACAATGATGTGCATGACAATATATGGGACCTGCCTCATTCAGATGCACAGTAACTGTTTAGCTACTAGAAAGGACTAGCTATGCATGTTGCTGCACTCACAGTGTTGTACAACAGGATAGATTCTCCCTAAAGTTTAACTGCAGTCC
Organism: Bufo bufo; assembly: GCF_905171765.1. Classification (NCBI taxonomy): domain Eukaryota; kingdom Metazoa; phylum Chordata; class Amphibia; order Anura; family Bufonidae; genus Bufo; species Bufo bufo. Next base: position 241,616,760 of record NC_053389.1, on the reverse strand, counting down.
AGGAAAGACCTGATTTAACGCATTGGGAACATTCGGCGAAGTGACCGAATCAAATTTTTGAAAACTTCCCTCATCTCTATATATGAGTTTCACTTCTTGAATTAAATTACTGAAATAAATCAACATTTCGATGATATTCTAATTTATTGAGATGCACCTGTACATATCAGTACTGCTGGTGGTCTAAGGCAGGGGGGATTTCATGCCAACATCCTTGATGAACTAAGGTAGAAAATGGGTTAATGTCAGTATCCATGGTCGACTAGGGCAGAGAAGCAGTTAACATCAGTACAAGAGTTGAGCGAATTTCCGCTTATGAAATTTGTTCACACTTCGTTTGTTGGTAAAAGGTGAACTGCATTATGGATTCCGTTACCATGGACCATAACGCAATTCTATGACGGAATACATAACAATTCTATGACGGAATGCATATTAGGACTCCCTGCATAACGGAAACGGGACGGATCCGTTTTGCAGCCCATAGACTTCTATTATGACGGAATGAATAGCGGAATGCCTCTAAAGGCATTCAGTTATGCATTCTGTCATAGAATTGCGTTATGGTCCATGGTAACGGAATCCATAACGCAATTCACCTTTTACCAGTACACATGGTGGGTTTGGGTAGAGAAGGGTTAATGTCAGCACCCCAAGTGGCTTACTGCAGAGTACGGTTTAATTATAGTATCCTTGGTGGTCTAGAGCAGTGAGGAATTAATGTCAGTATCCTTGATGGTCTAAGTCAAAAGAGAAGCTATTATTCCATTGCTGGTTATTCTCTACTCCCGTCTCCAATGTTGTACCAATGACAGCATGCTGATCATTGATCGTGAGACAGGTGATAATGATCTATTGCTCTGTGTCATCAGCGGTTTTAGATCAGGCAGAGACCGGCTGTAGCATGGGTGAATTCAGCCTGTTGCTTCCTGTTATTTCAGGCAGGCTAAAGCTGATTGTAAGGCCTCATGCACACGACCGTTGTGTGCATCCGTGGCCGTTGTTCCGTTTTCCGTTTTTTTTCGTGGACCCATTGACTTTCAATGGGTCCGTGGAAAAATCGGAAAGTGCACCGTTTGGCTTCCGCGTCCGTAATCCGTTTTTCCAGTCCGTGAAAAAAATATGACCTGTCCTATTTTTTCAACGGACAACGGTTCACGGACCCATTCAAGTCAATGGGTCCGTGAAAAATCACAGATGCACACAAGATAGTCATCCGCGTCTGTGATCCGTGTCCGTGATCCGTGTCCGTTTTTTCCTATCATTTTCAATGCAAGCTTGACTTATTTTTTTTTTTTACTTTTCATGTCCGTGGATCCTCCAAAAATCAAGGAAGACCCACGGAAGAAAAAACGGTCACGGATCACGGAACAACGGAAATCCGTTTTGCGGACCGCAAAAAAAAACGGTCGTGTGCATGAGGCCTAAGACAGGTGAATACAATCTGTAGTTCCTTGAGTAGAGGCTAAGGCCTCCTGCACACGAACGTATTTTTTTGCGGTCCGCAAAAACGGGTCCCGTTTTTCCGTGATCCGTGACCGTTTTTTCGTCCGTGGGTCTTCCTTGATTTTTGGAGGATCCACGGACATGAAAAAAAAGTCGTTTTGGTGTCCGCCTGGCCGTGCGGAGCCAAACGGATCCGTCCTGAATTACAATGCAAGTCAATGGGGACGGATCCGTTTGACGTTGACACAATATGGTGCCATTTCAAACGGATCCGTCCCCATTGACTTTCAATGTAAAGTCTGGAGTCCCTTTTATACCATCGGATCGGAGTTTTCTCCAATCCGATGGTATATTTTAACTTGAAGCGTCCCCATCACCATGGGAACGCCTCTATGTTAGAATATACTGTCGGATATGAGTTAGATCGTGAAACCTCATTTCCGACAGTATATTCTAACACAGAGGCGTTCCCATGGTGATGGAGACGCTTCTAGTTAGAATATACTACAAACTGTGTACATGACTGCCCCCTGCTGCCTAGCAGCATCCGATCTCTTACAGGGGGCTGTGATCAGCACAATTAACCCTTCAGGTGCCGCACCTGAAGGGGTTAATTGTGCTATCATATCCCCCTGTAAGAGATCAGGGCTGACCCCCCCTCCCCCCTCCCCAGTTTGAATATCATTGGTGGCCAGTGCGGCCCCCCCCCCTTCCTCCCTCTATTGTAATAATTCCTTGGTGGCACAGTGTGCGCCCCCCCACCCCCCCCCTTCCTCCCTCTATTGTAATAAATCGTTGGTGGCACAGTGTGCGCCCCCCCCCCTTCCTCCCTCTATTGTAATAATTAGTTGGTGGCACAGTGTGCGCCCCCCCCCCCTTCCTCCCTCTATTGTAATCGTTGGTGGCACAGTGTGCGCCCCCCATTGGCCCCCCCTCCCTCTATAGCATTAACAACATTGGTGGCCAGTGTGCGGCCTCCCATCTACCCCCCCCCCTCCCCCCCGATCATTGGTGGCAGCGGGTTACTAGCAATAGTACAATAGTAAAAGATTCATACTTACCTGGGAGCTGCGATGTCTGCTTCCGGCCGGGAGCTCCTCCTACTGGTAAGTGATAGTTCATTTAGCAATGACACTTACCAGTAGGTGGAGCTCCCGGCCGGACACGAACATCGCAGCAGCCGGTAAGTATGAATCTTCTACTATTGTACTATTGCTAAGTAACCATGGCAACCAGGACTGTAGTAGCGTCCTGGTTGCCATGGTTACCGATCGGAGCCCCAGCGATTAAACTGGGACTCCGATCGGAACTCCGCTGCCACCAATGATGGGGGGGGGGGGGAGATGGGAGGCCGCACACTGGCCACCAATGTTGTTAATGCTATAGAGGGAGGGCGGGCCGATGGGGGGCGCACACTGTGCCACCAACAAATTATTACAATAGAGGGAGGGAGGGGGGGGGGGCGCACACTGTGCCACCAACAAATTATTACAATAGAGGGAGGGGGGGGCCGCACTGGCCACCAACCTATTATTACAATAGAGGGGGGGGCCGCACTGGCCACCAATGATATTCAAACTGGTCAGGGGGGGAGGGTCTGCCCCCTGCTGCCTGGCAGCCCTGATCTCTTACAGGGGGCCGTGATCAGCACAATTAACCCCTTCAGGTGCGGCACCTGAAGGGGTTAATTGTGCTGATCACGGCCCCCTGTAAGAGATCGGGTGCTGCCAGGCAGCAGGGGGCAGTCTTGTACACAGTTTGTAGTGTATTCTAACTAGAAGCGTCCCCATCACCATGGGAACGCTTCTGTGTTAGAATATACTGTCGGTTCTGAGTTTTCACAAAGTGAAAACTCAGCTTTGAAAAAGCTTTTATACAGACGGATCTTCGGATCCGTCTGTATAAAAACTAACCTACGGCCACGGATCACGGACACGGATGCCAATCTTGTGTGCATCCGTGTTCTTTCACGGACCCATTGACTTGAATGGGTCCGTGAACCGTTGGCCGTGAAAAAAATAGGACAGGTCATATTTTATAACGGCCAGGAAACACGGATCACAGATGCGGCTGCAAAACGGTGCATTTTCCGATTTTTCCACGGACCCATTGAAAGTCAATGGGTCCGCGAAAAAATACGGAAAACGGCACAACGGCCACGGGTGCACACAACGGTCGTGTGCAGGAGGCCTTAGGCTAAGTTCACACGAACGTGCGTGACCCGTGGCCGTATTGCACGGCCACAGTTCCGTGTGAATTCCGCATCACGGATGCGGACCCATTCACTTCAATGGGTCCGCTAATCCGGAATCGCGGAACGGCCGCACGGGACGGGACCCCTCGGAAGCACTACGGAGTGCCTCCTGGGGTTACGTCCCGTTGTTCCGTTCCGCTAAAAGATAGAACAAGTCCTATCTTTTCGCGGAACTGCCGGATCGCGGACCCATTAAAGTGAATGGGTCCGCGATCCGATGCGGCTGACCTACGGCCGGCGAACAAGCATTGCGGCCCGCTATTTGCGGGCCGCTTCACAGGCACGGGTCACACACGTTCGTGTGAACCCGGCCTTACTGTAGTGTAGTGTAGACTTTACAATGGGATAAGTGACAGGACACCACTCGTCCCTCACTATCACTACTTTATATCACATATCAAGTGCGGGGAACACCCTATACGTGTGACCATACGTGTGACGTGGGCTACCATCGGCCACTGTTACTTTGTAACATTCTCGCTTTCTGTCACATTCTGTCCCTGTAGATGTAGTAAACACAGAGCAGATTGTAGTCAGGACTGAGAATTACAGGATTAAACCGAGTGACAAAACCTCCATTCAGTGCAGTAAGATTAGGTTTAAGGAAATGTAATTAATTTTGCCATTTTCCGTGTGATTGAAGCTGTACACATTCTAATTTCCTTTTACTAAATTTATAAAAATAAAAGAAACGAGAATTCCAGGGCATAGTCAGGAGCCGCACGCAGTGGTCCATTGTCTGCAGCATTCTCTTTAGTAACTTCTTGTTGCAGTTTAGGATTACAGATCTCTGAGGAGCACACGCAGCAATGAATGGAACACACCAAGAAAATTACAAGAATGAAGGAAACTTAGTGTATTGGCTGCCCTCCTGCAGATCCCTGCCAATGGTGTCTATAGTCTTCATACTTCATGCCTTTATGTTTGGTAATTTATTGCCTAGTGTCTAGTAGCTTATTGTGCCAGTGTCTACTGGTTTATTGCCTCAGTCCCTTGCTTCCACTGGTTTATCCCACATGGTCCTGGTTGTTCATTGGTTTATTTGCTCCAATCATTGGTGTCCAGTAATTTACTGCCAAACTTCCTGTTGTCCAGTAATCAACTGCCCCAATCCTTGGTGTCCAGTAGTTTATTGTCCCAATCCCTGGTGTCCAGTAGTTTATTGTCCCAATCCCTGGTTTCCAGTAGTTCATTGCAGTAGTTCACTGATTTATTGTCCTAGTCCCTGGTGTTCAGTGGTTTAATGCTTTAGTCCATGGTGTTGAGTAGTTCGTTGCCCTGGTCCCTCGTATCAAGTAGTTCATGGCCTCAGGTGTCCAGTAGTTTATTGTCCTAGTCCCCGGTGTCCAGAGGTCTATTGCCCTAGTTCCTGGTGTCTAGTAGCGCTTTTGTGTAGACTGCCTGCTATTCATAAACATCTCTGTAGAATGCCTGTTTTCTGCGTGTGTCTGTTCAGACGTTCATGAAAAACACGCAGGTTGTGCGGCCTGAAAAGGAGAAGCAGAATAGTTTGTGTCAAGTGCCATTAATGAGGGTAAATGTTTTGTTCAGGGCAGGGGGCGCAGAGGTGCAAGGTTTATTATAAGAGGATTGTGAGCAAGTGGTTAATGCCACTCAGCGTGGTTAATGCCATTCAGTATCTTAATGTCCCCAATTAATTAACATTTAGGACAAGCAGAAATACAAGAAACAACATATAATGTTTACCAGTAAACCCACCATACCCAGGGGAGAACAAGATACCGTATGCCCACAGCCAGGGCCAGTTCTAGAGAATTCAGCTAACAGGGTGGAGATTTCTTAACTTGAACCCAAGAAATACAGTGACTGAATATTAATTAAAATCTCTAGTGTTTTAATAGCAGCGGAGCAGTTAATATATGCTTCCTTGACAGTCTAGGGCACTGAAGGGATTAGTACTTGGTCTCCAGTGTTTACTCAATGTATTAGCATAGTCATACATTTGGGGGTAATACAATTGTAAATATTTATGTCTTGTATTGTTATGTAAAACATCCCAACTTGCGCCTACTGTGCCTCCCTAACCCTTTTTCAGGTTATTGCTGTTATCTTGCCTGAAATGGAGAAGGGGTGCAACATTGAAATGCTTTACCCAAGGAAAGACTATGCTGCACTAGAACTCCAGATGCCCCTGACCTGTGTTTATGGGACTCTCTGCTAAAGAACCACAAGTGAAGGATATACAGTGGATATAAAAAGTCTACACACCCCTGTCAGGTTTCTGTGATGTAAAAAAATGAGACAAAGATAAATCATTTCAAAAGTTTTTCCAACTTTAATGTGACCTATAAACTGTACCACCCAAAACAAACTGAAATCTTTTAGGTAGAGGGAGGAAAAAATATAAAAATAAAATAATATGGCTGCATAAACTAATACTTTGTTGAAGCACCTTTTGATTTTATTACAGCACTCAGTCTTTTGGGGTATGAGTCTATCAGCATGGCACATTTTGACTTGGCAAGATTTGCCCACTCTTCTTTGCAAAAACACTCCAAATCTGTCAGATTGTGATGGCATCTCCTATGCACAGCCCTCTTCAGATCACCTCACAGATTTTCAATCGGATTCAGGTCTGGGCTCTGGCTGGGCCATTCCAAAACTTTAATCTTCTTCTGGTGAAGCCTTTCCTTGTTGATTTGGATGTATGCTTTGGGTCGTTGTCATGCTAAAAGATGAAGTTCCTCTTCATGTTCAGCTTTCTTGCAGAAGCCTGAAGGTTTTGTGCCAATATTGACTGGTATTTGGAACTGTTCATAATCCCCTTTAGCTTAACTAAGGGCCCAGTTCCAGCTGAAGAAAAACAGCCCCTTGGCATGATGCTGCCACCACCAAGCTTTTACTGTGGGGATGGTGTTCTTTTGGTGATGTGCAGTGTTGTTTTGGGGCCAAACATATCTTTTGGAATTATGGGCAAAAAGCTTAACCTTGGTTTCATCAGACCATAACACCTTTTCCCACATGTTTTTGGGAGACTTCAGATGTGTTTTTGCAAAATGTAGCCTGGCTTGGATGTTTTTCTTCGTAAGAAAAGGCTTTCGTCTTGCCACTCTACCCCATAGCCCAGACATATGAAGAATATGGGAGATTGTTGTCACATGTACCACACAGCCAGTACTTGCCAGATATTCCTGCAGCTCCTTTAATGTTGCTGTAGACCTCTTGGTAGCCTCCCAGACCAGATTTCTTCTCGTCTTTTCATCAATTTTGAAGGGACTTCCAGTTCTTGGTAATGACACTGTCGTGTCGTATTTTCTCCACTTGATGATGACTGTCTTCACTGTGTTCCATGGTATATCTAATGCCTTGGAAATTCTTTTGTACCCTTCTCCTGACTGATACCTTTTACCCATGAGATCCCTCTGATGCTTTGGAAGCTCTCTGTGGACCATGGCTTTTGCTGTGGGATGCGACTAAGAAAATTTCAGGAAAGACCAACTAGAGCAGCTGAACTTTATTTGGGGTTAATCAGAGGCACTTTAAATGATGGCAGGTGTATGCTGACTCTTATTTAACATGATTTTGAATGTAATTGCTTAATTCTGAACACAGCTACATCCCCAGTTATAACAACCACATTATTTTAGGTTTTTTTTCTTCCCTCCACCTAAATTATTTCAGTTTGTTTTTCAATTGAGTGGTACAGTTTATAGGTCTCATTAAAGGTGGGAAAAGTTCTGAAATGATTTATCTTTGTCTCATTTTTTTGCATCACAGAAACCTGACATTTTAACAGGGGTGTGTAGACTTTTTATATCCACTGTAAGTCTACCCTACCTCCTTGTGGGAGAGTTTGTGTGAGGAGTCTTGTCTGACTTAACCCCTGCTAGGGGAAGGCAGCAGTCCTGGTCCTATCTGGACAGGTTCTGTTAGTCCTACGCCAGCCTTATCACTGGAGGTTGGGCACATCCAAGCTGAAGCTGTGCGTAGACTTTTTATATCCACTGTACTTGTTTGAAGCAACATTTTACTAAGTGTGTACACTCCACAAAGACTCTAATGGACCTGAGCAGTGTTGTGTCTGGTATCTGTGCTTCTAGGATCCTTCATAATAAGAGCCACAGGTCCAGGACTTATCTGTGATTGCACTTTAAAGAGGACCTTTCACTAGTTTAAAAACGAAAAAACTAACTATATCAGTGGGCAGAGCGGCGCCCAGGGGTCCCCCTGCACTTACTAGTATGTCTGGGCGCCGCTCCGTTCGCCCGGTATAGGCTCCGGTGTGTGCAGCTCCCTCTGTGGTACGGGGCAGAGTTTTTGTATTAGGGTTGTCCCTTGCTGCAGCGCTGGCCAATCGTAGCGCACAGCTCATAGCCTGGGAGTCCCTCTGATCCATTTTAGTTAGGTCAGCTAGACCACCCTCCTGAGTAACACCTCATGGACTTCTCCTTAGCACTCTAGCATTCCATGTCCCCCTGGTAGTCAGCATTTTTAGCTTAGGCACTGTATGTAAAATGTATGCACTTATGCCTTAACCTGGTCTCTCCGCAGCAATGGGAAGCTTTGGTTATTTGATGCCGGATTACCAGGAGGGACCACAAGCACAGGATGGCTGACACTAAGGGTGTTTGCAGCACCCTAGACTTGAGGGTACTACAACTGTAAATAATTAAGTAATGTATTGTTCTGTATTATTTTGTATGGTTTGTCCATTACTTCCAGTAAGGAGTGGCAATGGTTGGCAAGGAATAGGCTAACCACCCTGTTCCTCCCCTCTTGGTAGGGGTGGGCTAGTCCTGCTTTCTGTCAAAAAGTGGGAATTCCTGTGCAGACACAGTAAGGAAAAGGGGCACACTGCAGAACTCCTGCTCCTAAGAAGGATTCTCCGGAGAAAACAGACAAGTCCTCAAGTAAAGCCTTCAGACAGCAGACAGCAGAGTGACCAGCTAAGACCTGCATCAAAGACACTGCCATGAGGTGAGAGACTATGACATCCATTGCACCAAATACAACTAGGCCAGTACAATACTAGTGCCACCAACCTACTTCCATATCCCTTACTGGTGACAGATTGAAATCTGCTGCTATTGAACCTGCTGAAGTTATCTCTTGTTTTTAATTTTTACAAATTTTTGCACTTTCTCTCCCCCACTTACTTTGAAGATCTTGAACACAATGAAAGCAATAGCAAATAATGTCAGAGTGACACTGATATATATAGCTATATATAGCTATGGGTAAACACATAACATAGTTTATAGTAACATAGTTTATAGGGCTGAAAAAAACATCTGTTATCCTGCACGTTGATCCAGAGGAAGGCAAAAAAAAAATAGGAGGTAGAAGCAAATTTTCCTCACTTTAGGGGAAAAAAAATCCTTCCCGACTCAAATCAGGCAATCAGAATAACTCCCTGGATCAACGACCCTTAGTTGCTATAACCTGTAATATTATTACACTCCAGAAATACATCCAGGCCCCTCTTGAACTCTTTTTTAGTAAATTCTCCATCACCACCTCCTATTTATACATAGTTATTAGATCTCCCCTTAGCCGTCTTTTTTCTAAAATGAATAACCCTAATTTTGATCATCTTTCAGGGTACTGTAGTTGCCCCATTTCAGTTATTACCTTAGTTGCCCTCCTCTGGACCCTCTCCAGCTCTGCTATGTCTGCCTTGTTTACAGGAGCCCAGAACTGTACACAGTACTCCATGTGTGGTCTGACTAGTGATTTGTAAAGTGGCAGGACTATGTTCTCCTCACGGACATCTATGCTCCTTTTGATGCAACCCATTATCTTATTGGCCTTGGCAGCAGCTGCCTGACACAATTTTGTACAGCTTAGTTTGCTGTTCACTAAAACTCCTAGGTCCTTTTCCATGTCAGTGTTACCCGTGTTTTACCATTTAGTATGTACTGGTGACTTGCATTATTCCTTCCCATATGCATAACCTTACATTTGTAAATGCTAAATTTGTCAGTGTTAAACCTCATCTGCCACTTATCTGCCCAAGCCTCCAATCTATTCAGATCCATCTGTAGCTGTATATTGTCCTCTTCTCTGTTAATTACTTTACACAGTTTAGTGTCATCTGCAAAAATTGATATTTTACTGTGCAAGCCTTCTACAAGATCATAAAAAAATATATTGAAGAGAATAAGGCCCAATACTGAACCCTGAAGCACCCCACAAGAGACAGTGACCCAATCTGAGTGTGTACCGTTAATGACCTCCCTCTGTATTCTATCACTGAGCCAGTTACTTATCCACATACAGACATTTTCTCCCAGTCCAAGCATTCTCATTTGATATACTAACCTTTGATGTTGCACAGGGTCAAATGCTTTGAATAAGTCAAGATATACGACATCCATTGATTCGCCGGAGTCAAGTCTAGAACTTACCTCCTAGTAGAAACTAATTAAATTAGTTTGACATGACTGATCCCTCATGAAGCCATGCTGATATGGCGTTATTTGCTTATTTTCATTGAGGTACTGTCACAGTCCCTCCCATGACAGAGGTGAAAAGATCTGAGAGACTGATGTCAAGTGAGGGTATCTGACAGTCTCTCTCTTTTCTCCTTGCAGTGTTGTTGTTTGGTAGTGACCACGCCTCTTGTCAGGTGCTGCTTGTGATCATTACTGAGGCTCTCTTTAGTTCTGACTCACACTGCTTACCATGCGGTTGATATTTCCTGCTGAAGTAGGTTGAGCTGGTGTGTTGGTCCTTTGGCTCTCCTTCTCCTCCATTCTTCTTTAAGCTAAGTGCATTTTGTTTTGCATTTTGTTGTTTGCTTGTGTGTGTTGTTGTCTAGGCCTCAGGGAAATGCTGGTTCCTTCATCTGGGGAGGTACCCTGCCACTACTCCTAAGGCCTTCCAGGGTCTCCAGGGCTAAGGTTCCAGTGTATGAGTATTTCCACCTTCAGGGTCTACTCATACTGGCAGGAGTCAGGGAGAGGTCTAGGGATTCCTAGGAGGTCACCATCCCTCTCCCTTAGCTTTGAGGCCTAGACTCCGGTCTATTCCTTCTGTGTGTTATCTGGTGTTATCCCCCCCCCCCTTGGATTACCCATGACAGGTACTCCAAGATAGCATCTGTTAGAAAATCTTCAAACAGTTTACCCACGACAGATGTTAAAGGGAATCTGTCACCTGCTTTTACCATTTTAAGCTGTTACCATCGCCATGTTCGCTAAAGTACCTTATTTCCAGAAGTCTTCTTCTTACTTTATTTCGTTTTGTGCTTTTGATAAAAAAGCCCTTTTTATGATATGCTAATGAAGCTCCAAGGTGCCCAGAGGGGCGTTTTTTTCCCTCTCCGGTGCCCAGTGACGCCCCCCTGCAGTGCCCAGCCCGCCTTAATTTGAATCCCAAGAACTCCTCCTGATCCTCAAATAACCTCCCACAGCCCCGGCAAATGGTTCCGCCCCCTCCCCACGTCATCGTCTACCTTCTAGAAATGCCCCGTCCTTCTTCCTGTCGGCGGCCAGAAAACTTGCGCAGGCGCAGTACCGCCTGCGCGATCATCAACCTCCTCAGGGCAACAGCGCTCAGATTACGTCACTGGGCTCAGCGCATGCCCAGTGAGACTTTTGAGGCTGTTGCCCTCAGGAGCTTGATGATTGTGCGATACTGCGCCTGCGCGAGATTTCTAGCCACCGACAGGAAGAAGGACGAACCTGTGTACGAGGAACGTGCTCCGGAGGTACAAGTCTCCCAGATCGTCCAGAAGAGTGGGCCCTCCATATTCGCTGCTGTCCCGGAGGCTGTGGATTCATAGAATGTGTCGGCAGATAAGAACCATTTGGCCCATCTAGTCTGCCCAATATATCTGAATACTGTGGATAGCCCCTGGCCCTATCTTATATGAAGGATAGCCATATGCCTATCCCATGCATGCTTAAACCCCTTCACTGTATTTGCAGCTACCACTTCTGCAGGAAGGCTATTCCATGCATCCACTACTCTCTCAGTAAAGTAATACTTCCTTATATTACTTTTAAACCTTTGCCCCTCTAATTTAAAACTGTGTCCTCTTGTGGTAGTTTTTCTTCTTTTAAATATGCTCTCCTCCTTTACCGAGTTGATTCCCTTTATGTATTTAAAAGTTTCTATCATATCCCCTCTGTCTCTCCTTTCTTCCAAGCTATACATGTTAAAGTCCTTTAACCTTTCCTGGTAAGTTTTATCCTGCAATCCATGTACTAGTTTAGTAGCTCTTCTCTGAACTCTCTCTAGAGTATCTATATCCTGCTGGAGATATGGCCTCCAGTACTGCGCACAATACTCCAAGTGAGGTCTCACCAGTGTTCTGTACAGCGGCATAAGCACTTCACTCTTTCTACTGCTTATACCTCTCCCTATACATCCAAGCATTCTGCTGGCATTTCGTGCTGCCCTATTACATTGTCTTCCCACCTTTAAGTCTTCTGAAATAATTACTCCTAAATCCCTTTCCTCAGATACTGAGGTCAGGACTGTGTCAAATATTCTATATTCTGCCCTTGGGTTTTTACGCCCTAGGTGCATTATCTTGCACTTATCCACATTAAATTTCAGTTGCCAGAGTTCTGACCATTCTTCTAGTTTTCCTAAATCCTTTTCCATTTGGCGTTTCCCTCCAGGAACATCAACCCTGTTACATATCTTTGTGTCATCAGCAAAAAGACACACCTTCCCATCGAGGCCTTTTGCAATATCACTTATGAAGATATTAAACAAAATTGGTCCCAGTACAGATCCCTGTGGAACCCCACTGGTAACATGACCTTGTTTTGAATGTTCTCCATTGACTACAACCCTCTGTTGTCTGTCACTCAGCCACTGCCTAATCCACTCAACAATATGGGAGTCCATGCTCAATGACTGCAGTTTATTGATAAGTCTTCTATGTGGGACAGTGTCAAAAGCCTTACTAAAATCTAGATATGCGATGTCTACTGCACCTCCACCGTCTATTATTTTAGTCACCCAGTCAAAAAAATCTATAAGATTTGTTTGACATGATCTCCCTGAAGTAAACCCATGTTGTTTTTCATCTTGCAATCCATGGGATTTTAGATGTTCCACAATCCTATCCTTTAATAGTGTTTCCATTAATTTGCCTACTATTGATGTCAGACTCACTGGTCTATTCCTCCCTGGCCAAGAAAAATGTTCCACCTACCTTGCCCAGCATCCCGGAGGAGAACACCACTGAAGTCCCGGCGGCTGAGGTTGAGAGCTCGGACCTGATGGAGTTTCCGGAGGCCGTGGATCCATCCGCCCTGTCAAGTGGTCCCGCGGAAGGCGACGTGCTAGCAGAGATGGAGGTAGACGTCGTGCCTGTTCCCGTGGAGGACATCGCCCACGTTGCCACTCCAGCCAGTAACCAGTCTGCAGCGCAGATGAAAATGGCGTCCCCAGATCGTCACCAGGAGTCACCGGAACCGGCCGCCTGGTCGCAACCACAGGTAGGAGCTGCCGCGCTCCCTGAGGCCCCGGCCCGGTCCATGTCCATCCCTCCGCCACGTCCAGAAACCCCAGCACCTGCCATCAGCCTTAGGCCTGCAACGCCACTACCACCTACTGGTGCGGCGGAGGCAGCTGGTGATTCCACTCCGCCGCCCAGCTATGAGAAGTTCCGCAGCCTTAATCCTGAGGTACCCCACGAGATAACTGCATTTTCCCAGACCGCATAGGAATATAAATCCGCGGTTGAAGAGTGGGTCAAGCAAGTTATTGACAGCCCCCAGCCCGGAGACCCCAAACTCACTAGAAGAACCGGAACCGTATTGTGGTTCTCAGTGGAAAGAGGAGTCGGATTCGTGCAGGATAGTCACTCCGGGCACTGAACTGTTTGTGGGCCGAAGGTCCGTCAAGAGGCACTACTTGCCCCAGGCCCGGTATTACTTGTATTCAGGCGACCAAATTAAATTTACCCCCATGCAAGGACTTTTTGCCGCCGGAGTCACTCTCCTTGACAAGCCACTTTCTCCTGCCATTACCCCAGAGACCTGGCAGAAGGATCCAGGCTCTGCGGGCAGGACCCGTTGTTTACAAGAAGCCCCGGATGGCCGCCTACAATTCAGAGAGAGGTCACAGCCTGAACCTGCGCCACTGATTCTAGACCTGTCGCCACCACCAACCTTGAGGGTAGGACAGATCAACAATAGTGTCCTGACCTTTAACCCCAAGGTCCAGCCATGCTTCATGCCCCCCTACATGCTCCCTTGGAAGCAGCCCCAACAAACGGCTCCAGGCCTTCCTGCACCCCTGCAGCCAGAAGTTCTGCCAGCTCCTGTACCGGCTGTGGATTCCGGTTTGCAGCAAGTCACTGCAGCATTTTCAAAGCTGTCAGCACAGCCAATCCCTACAGGCACTGGTAGAGGGCAGTGGCGCACCACTACTAACACCACCCTCAGCTACCAACAGAGGCTGGAACACCCTCTCATGCGCTTCAGCAGCTCCAGTAGCGATGAGGAGCTGGACACCTACTTGTAAGGTGTCTCCACTAAAGAAAAATCTAAAGTGACATTCTGGGAGCCACGCCATGGACTGCTACCTGACGGGTGAGGACCTGTTTGGCATTTGTGTGCTGTTTTAACCGTTTTGTTTCAGGTTTCCAGTGTTGTCCTTATCCAGATGGTCATGTCAGTTAGGACTCCCCCCATCAGCACTTAACCCCTCATCTCCAAGTTAACCGTTTTATCCCCTTTCTCAGGTTACTTGATAGCCTGTTGCTGCTATTAACTTTTAACCCTTTGGATTACAATTAACTTTTGCCCTGTGGATTGCAAAGAACTTTTATCAATTTCCAGAGGATTCTACAAACTTTAAGCACTTCCAGGAATAAGGACTCAAGTTATTGTTGAGCCTATCCTTGCACTTAATAAATTGTACTATTTTATATTAAATGTCTATTGCAACATAAAAGCTTGCATCCAAAGAAAGGACTCAAACGTGATACCTGAGCTCTTTGTGATCCTATACTGTGATAATTTTGCACTAGTAACAAGTTTACTGTTATGTAACGTTAAAGATAACCTGCCCATTGTGTGTATTATCCTTCTAGGTGCCACAATGTGAATTTATGCACTGTTTCTAATGATTGCACTTAACCATTGCACTTAACTAAAATGTCGCAATTTACTTAAAGTGTGCCTTTTCACAGCTCTTGTTCTCTCCCCCTTTCATATGGACTGTCATCAGAGGGACGTTGAATACTAATGGCCTACACCCGGTGATATATACCCATAGGTACCCAGGGTAGGACCAAGTGGTAAGTCCTGGCAGATCCAATTACTACACAGGTACCCCTGCTGCTTCGGGAATCGTTAGAAGCCCTAGGCTGCTCCTTCCCGCTTGTTAAATGTTCCGGATTGTTCCCATCCGGAGGTGTCTCATTTCCAGGAGATCCATGGGAACGTACTGCCCTCCTCCTGTGACTTGCCAGAAGACACGGAGATGATACATACCTCCCCTTCTGAGCGTTTGCCTAAGGTAAGGAGGCTCAAGCCTTGGTGCCATATATTTAGCTTCCTCATAGACATCATAGTGATCGTGCTACAAGCCAAATTTCTTCAGGCTATGGTGCAGGGAAGGGAATACAGGATAAAGCCACCCTTCTATTTGCGGGCATTCCATTACATAAAGGTGGGATTATGGAGTAAAGACACCCCCATGCTTTCTTTGATATTGGTGGACGATATACAAAGTCAGTCAGTAAAGGTTTTGCTTTGTGCAGTATTAGGTTACCTGGTTATACCAAGAGACGGAAAATGTGTGTTGGACACCTTACTCTAGCGGGCAGGAACCTCGAGGAAACCGTTAAATGTTTTGTTTACGTAATGTCTTATATGTATATTCATGCAGCACTTTGTATTTTATTGGGTACCCAGAGCTGATTCCTCACCGCCTACCATACGCCGAGGACGGCTTCACTTAAAGTAAAGGGGTATGTAACATCCTGAAGTATGTCACTACACTTCTTTCACCCTGCTTCATAATGTTAAGTGTGAATGTATTGTCATCTAGTGTAACATAACTGTGCATTTGCCTTTATATATATTTCTATGCCTGTATTTTATATATTTGCTGTAATTCCCAATGTACACCAGCAGGTGGCAGCAGTATGCAGCAGGTCATAGGTAGTCTCTAGGCTGGAATAGTTTATTCCAGGCTAGCTCCCCCCTTTCTGAGGAGGAGTGGAATGTTCCCACATCCTACTTCAGGGGGAGGAAGGAAAGTTCTAGGCAGAGTGTATACCAGCCCCCCTCTTGGGGAAGGCTGTGTTAGTAGGAGCTCCCAGAAACAGGGATCCCAACTTAGGATCCAAGCCTCAGCTGAGGCCCAAAATCAATCTTCCCAGCCTGAGTCCTCTACCTCATCTGGTGGACAAAGAAAGCAGCCATATACAGAACTATAAATCTCCAGGAAGACAACACCATACCCTGTGAGCAGTCCTGTAAGTACAGATCCAAAGACAAAGAGAAGCTAAGTACCTCATCAGCTAGTCAGACCCAAACCAAGCAGACTAAAGACAGAGTAGAAGATAGATACCTGCCAGATTCTAATAGGCATATGTATAAGAAGCAGAATAGATATAAATTCCTGCCACATATTGCCACTACCTGCTGGGATCCTAGACTATTGCTGTACCTGTATGGATCAAAGCTGCAAACCACTTAGTAAACACAAGTTGGACCCTATTATCTGTGTGGATTTCAATTATTCCTCAATTACTCCTGCTAACCACACTCAATTTATTGCATGTGAGCCAGGATACAGGAGTCCAGCCGTACCCAGGTAGGAGACACCGTTGACATTACACAGAGACATTATCCCCCTCTGGCATTCCTCACCTGGTACGTGAGTTGCAACATCTTAAAAGGCCCTGCGACTATAACCTGTGCACATTGCAATTGGCGTCACAAACTAAAAACCATTAATTTTGCGCCAGTGTGCATTAATCTCAATCCGGCTTACTGCATATGCGCCAGAGATGGGTGTTGAGGCTGTACATCTGTACTTGTTGCTGAATTGCATCAGCCTGTCGTGGCACTTGAAAAATTTCTCCATCATGTTGAGTATACTAAAATGACTGCTGCTGCAGTTTCTGCTGCTTGTAGTAAAGGACACAGCGGGAGGTGGGTGACTCTGTGGGGGCAGAGAGGCGCTTCAGATTTGCCGGTGGCAAGCATCTGCTCACTGAAAGCTGCGGCAAGCTGCATACACCGTGTTTCCTGGTTATAAAACTATTTGGCCTCCCTTTCGACAACAAGAAAACATTCCAACAGTTTGCTTTGATAGTGTGGGTCTAAAAGCATGGCTATCCAGTAATTATCAGATTGCTTGATAGTAAGGATACGGCTGTCATTACGTAAACAAAGCATACAAGCATGCCATTCTAGCTAATGTACTCGGTTCCTTCTGGCCTTGCCCCCCTTCCCCACACACACCCCCTACTGAGATGATTAGATGTCTGGATTGTCATCATCATAAGCCAAGTCCTGCTCTTCCTCCTCCATGGGACTTTCTCAGTGGGTCCCCATCAGCTAAGCAAAATGTGTAAGCTGTTCTTCTTCCGCTGTCCCTTGGTTCATCAGTGTAAGCATCTGTTCTAAGATAAATATAGAGAAGATGACATTGTTGATGCGCAGTTGTCCCTACTGACAAAACTAGTGGCCTCTTCGAAGGGCTAGAGTACATGACATGGGTATCTGATGAGCTACCACCTCCTAACCTTGAAATAACATGCTCCCTTGCTGTGATGGTCTGATGCATGACAAAATCATTCACAGCTTTATGCTGCTCGTACAGACACTCTAGCATATGCAAAGAGAATCCAGTGAGTTGGAAAGTTGTAGATTAACCCTTTCTACCCCGGGCCAGTTTTTACATTCCTGCCCAGGCCATTTTTTGCAAATCCGACATGTGTCACTTTATGTGGTAATAACTTTGGAATACTTTTACTTATCCAAGGCATTCTGAGACTGTTTTCTATTTGAGTCAATATATTTTTCCTTTATTTATAAAAAAAAATCCCAAATTTACCAAAAATGTGGAAAAATTAACAATTTTCTAAATTTGAATTTCTCTACTTTTAAGGCCTCTTGCACAGTACGTTGTGTGCCTGTGGCTGTATTGCGGCCCGCATACGGTGGGTCCGCAATACACGGGCATCGGCACGTGTGCACTCCGCATCACGGATGCGGACCCATTCACTTGAACGGAAGCACGGATCGGAACCCCACGGATGCACTACAGAGTTTTTGAATGGGTCTCGATCCATCTCGGCCGGACGGATGCACAACATTCGTGTGCAAGAGGCCTAAGACAGATAGTAATGCCTCTTGAAATAGTTATCAGTCATCATTCTCCATTTGTCTGCTTTATGATGGAATCATTTTGTAAATGACATTTTATTTTTAGGAAGTTAGAAGGCTTAGAAGTTTAGAAGCCATTTTTCAAATTTTCAATAAAATTTCCAAAGCCATTTTTTTAAGCACCAATAGAGTTATAAAGTGATTTTGAGGGGCTTACATAATGGAAACCATCCATAAATGACCCCATTTTAGAAACTACACACCTCACATTATTCAAAACTGATGTTACAAACCCTTTGGGTGTTCCACAAGAATTAAAGGAAAATGGAGGTTTCAAGATTTTCATTTTTTATGCAGATTTTTCAAGTTAATCAATTTTTTCTTGCAACACAGCAAGGGTCAACAGCAAACTAAACCTCAATATGCATTACTCTGATGCTACAGTTTACAGAAATACCTCATATGTGGTGGTAAACTGCTCTATGGGCACGTGGCAGTGGTCAGAAGGAAAGGAGCGCCATATGGATTTTGGAGGCAGATTTTGCTAGAATGGTTTTTGGGTACCATTTTGTATTTGAAGAGACCCTGATGCAGCCCTACAGTGGAAACCCTCAAAAAGTGACCCCATTTTGGAAACTACACCCTTCAAAGAATATATTAAGGGAGGTACTGAGCACTTTGACCCCCTAAGCGTTTTACGGAATTTTAAAATTATATAAAGGGTAAAGAGGTAAAAGAGGAGAAAATATTTAAAAGAAGAAAAACTGCTACAAGAGGACATAGTTTTAAATTAGAGGGGCAAAGGTTTAAAAGTAATATCAGGAAGTATTACATTATTGAGAGAGTAGTGGATGCATGGAATAGCCCTCCTGCAGAAGTGGTAGCTACAAATACAGTGAAGGAGTTTAAGCATGCATGGGATAGGCATAAGGCCATCATTCATATAAAATAGGGCAAGCGGCTATTCATAGTATTCAGTATATTGGGCATACTAGATGGGCCAAATGGTTCTTATCTGCCTGCACATTGTATGTTTCTATGTTTCTATGAAAACACTTGGCTGTGAAAATGAAAAGTTTAATTTCTTTCAAAAATGTTGCTTTAGCCCCAAATTTTTCATTTTCACAAGGTGTAACAGGAGAAAAAGCAGCCAAAATTTGTTACCCATTTTCTCCTGAATACGGCAACACCCCATATGTGGTGGTAAACTGCTGTGGGGGCAAATGGCAGGACTCAGAACAGACGGAGCGCCATATGGCTTTTGCAGCGCAGCTTTTGATGGGTTGGTTTATGGGCACCATTGGTTTTTATTTTTCGAGTGATTGTCTTAAGTAGGGTCAAATATTTGGTGGGATGAGATGGCGATTTGATTGGTACTATTTTGGGGTACATAAGACTTTTTGATCACTTGGTATTACACTTTTTGTGAGGCAAGGTGACAAAAAATGGCTTTTTTGGCATAGTTTAAAAATACATTTTTTTATAGCATTCACCTGAGGGAACATTTCATGTGATATTTTTATATAGCAGATTGTTTCGGATGTGACGATACCTAATATGTTTCTCATTTTTATTTTTGTTAAGTTTTACACTTTACATTTTTGAACAGAATGAAATCTTGCTTTGGTGTTGCCATTTCTGAGAGCCATATTTTTTTTATTTTTTGGGCGATTGTCTTGGGTAGGATCTAATTTTTTGTGGGTTGAGATGGCGGTTTGATTGGTACCATTTTGGGGTACATAAGACTTTTTGATCGTTTGGTATTAAACTTTTTGTTTAAAAAGGTGACAAAAATTGCTGTTTTTACAGCATCCACCCCCCCCCCACTACTTTCCCTACCATTCACACAACAGTACCACTTTTTGCGGGACAGGCCGATTTTGGATGTCAATCCTGCTGTCCTGCCAAGCTCTAGCTCTGCGCAATTTGCCAGGGGCAAGAGTTGGGGGGTATGTACAGTCGTGGCCAAAAGTTTTGAGAATGACATAAATATTAGTTTTCACAAAGTATGCTGCTAAACTGCTTTTAGATCTTTGTTTCAGTTGTTTCTGTGATGTAGTGAAATATAATTACACGCACTTCATACGTTTCAAAGGCTTTTATCGACAATTACATGACATTTATGCAAAGAGTCAGTATTTGCAGTGTTGGCCCTTCTTTTTCAGGACCTCTGCAATTCGACTGGGCATGCTCTCAATCAACTTCTGGGCCAATTCCTGACTGATAGCAACCCATTCTTTCATAATCACTTCTTGGAGTTTGTCAGAATTAGTGGGTTTTTGTTTGTCCACCCGCCTCTTGTGGATTGACCACAAGTTCTCAATGGGATTAAGATCTGGGGAGTTTCCAGGCCATGGACCCAAAATGTCAACGTTTTGGTCCCCGAGCCACTTAGTTATCACTTTTGCCTTATGGCACGGTGCTCCATCGTGCTGAAAAATGCATTGTTCTTCACCAAACTGTTGTTGGATTGTTAGAAGAAGTTGCTGTTGGAGGCTGTTTTGGTACCATTCTTTATTCATGGCTGTGTTTTTGGGCAAAATTGTGAGTGAGCCCACTCCCTTGGATGAGAGGCAACCCCACACATGAATGGTCTCAGGATGCTTTACTGTTGGCATGACACAGGACTGATGGTAGCGCTCACCTTTTCTTCTCCGGACAAGCCTTTTTCCAGATGCCCCAAACAATCGGAAAGAGGCTTCATCTGAGAATATGACTTTGCCCAAGTCCTCAGCAGTTCATTCACCATACTTTCTGCAGAAGATCAATCTGTCCCTGATGTTTTTTTTGGAGAGAAGTGGCTTCTTTGCTGCCCTTCCTGACACCAGGCCATCTTCCAAAAGTCTTCGCCTCACTGTGCGTGCAGATGAGCTCACACCTGCCTGCTGCCATTCCTGAGCAAGCTCTGCACTGGTGGCACTCCGATCCCACAGCTGAATCCTCTTTGGGAGACGATCCAGGCGCTTGCTGGACTTTCTTGGACGCCCTGAAGCCTTCTTAACAAGAATTGAACCTCTTTCCTTGAAGTTCTTGATGATCCTATAAATTGTTGATTGAGGTGCAATCTTAGTAGCCACAATATCCTTGCCTGTGAAGCCATTTTTATTCAACGCAATGATGGCTGCACGCGTTTCTTTGCAGGTCACCATGGTTAACAATGGAAGAGCAATGATTTCAAGCATCACCCTCCTTTTAACATGTCAAGTCTGCCATTTTAACCCAATCAGCCTGACATAATGATCTCTAGCCTTGTGCTCGTCAACATTCCCACCTGAGTTAACAAGACGATTACTGAAATGATCTCAGCAGGTCCTTTAATGACAGCAATGAAATGCAGTGGAAAGTTTTTTTTTGGGGATTAAGTTAATTTTCATGGCAAAGAAGGACTATGCAATTCATCTGATCACTCTTCATAACATTCTGGAGTATATGCAAATTGCTATTATAAAAACTTAAGCAGCAACTTTTTGAATTTCCAATATTTATCAAATTCTCAAAACTTTTGGCCACGACTGTACATTATATGTCATTATAAGCACGCAGAATGAAAAAAATGATGCATACATACTCCACCAAAAACAACTTTATTAGGGACATTAACAGTTTGGTGTAGACCAACCATAGTCCAAATAAATAATAAAGAAAGAAAAGTATATCTTCCAAAAGCTTTCCTCATCCTTCTTGAACTGGAGACAGACCTACAAAATAAGAAAAGGCAGACACATTCATACAGGAAGTTTCATTTTGGTGTGATAAACTAGTCTATGAAGCTTATTTTCATTCAACGATCAATTTAAAAGAGATTTTTATTTACCATCCTTTTTCCTTTGCCTCTACCGTGACAAATATTGTACAATTGGACCAAGGAAAAAAAATAACTTTCAACTTACGGAAATTCTCCACTGGTTCAAAACAATATTTTATTTGCTACTGCAAGATGGATAAATTTTGAACCTGCAGAAATAAGAAATAGCAATAACTTACCACTTTATTCTAAATATTGCATATCACCGTATATATGAAACAATTCCTATGTAGTTCATCCACGTAACAGAAGTAACTTTGGCCGAGTTCACACGAACGTGTGTGATCCGTGGTCGTATTGCGGCCCGCAAATTGCGGGACGCAATACACGGCCACAGTTCCGTGTGCATTCCGCATCACGGATGCGGACCCATTCACTTCAATGGGTCCGCAAATCCGGAATTGCGGAACGGCCGCACGGAACGGGACCCCTCGGAAGCACTACGGAGTGCTTCCGTGGGGTTGCGTTCCGTACTTCCGTTCCGCAAAAAGATAGGACATGTTCTACCTTTTTGCGGAACGGGCGGATCGCGGACCCATTAAAGTGAATGGGTCCGTGATCCGATGCGGCTGACCTACGGCCAGCGACTGTGCATTGCGGCCCGCAATTTGCGGGCCGCAGCACGGACACGGGTCACACACGTTCGTGTGAACTCGGCCTTACTCAAATCTTCCATAACGAGGAATCTTATTCATGAAACAGGATTGCAAGACAAACAATGGTAACTTCCAACTTGGTTAATTCAAACGTGATGCCTTCCAGCTCTGTAACGTTAAACTCTTCTTTAATTAAACTTTTCAATAAACAATCATGACACAACGATAAGACCTATCTGCAGAAAGTAACTAAAGAACAACCATGCATTAGCACTTTTTAGTAACAATAAAGCAAGATAGAAAGAATAAACTGTTAAATCACTTGGTTAGTACAACAATTTAAAACCATGCAACAAAGGTTAGTATAAACTGAAAACTGCAAGCCAAACTAAGGGCCAAACTGAGGGCAGAACGCAAGGCACAAATTATAACTTACGAATCACTTTAAAATGGACACTGTCGTGCTTTCTGTGACGGTCTGAATATGAGTTACCGTCTGTCATTCCCTTATTCCCATTAAATAATATCGTCAAGAATCCACAGGTAAAATATCGCTGGTCTCGCATAATAATCCACACAGGAGCCAAAGCGTCATGCTGGAACAAAACACGTTTAATGGAAAGCAAGGGCATTCAATTTAAACAGCATCAAACTCCTTCTCTGAGCCAGGGAGACAATGAAGTTTTGGAATCTAAATTTACAAAACAGGGCTTGGTCACATGGCTTACAAGCAATCACTGTGACTTTTCCAAGACAATGGCCAAAAGTGTTATTTTGTGTATTTTAATTAAGTAGATCAGTCTTGTGGTTAGAAGCAGACTGCTCGGAAGTGTGTGTACATATGTCCTTGATACACATAAATGTCTATGTCCATTGTTAGGAGTAGGTATCCACGGGGATTAAGTACCAGGGAGGTAAAATAACTGAACGGATACTGGGGAGTTCTTCACACT
Source organism: Bufo bufo (assembly GCF_905171765.1). NCBI lineage: Eukaryota > Metazoa > Chordata > Amphibia > Anura > Bufonidae > Bufo > Bufo bufo. Next base: position 241,593,433 of record NC_053389.1, on the reverse strand, counting down.
TTCATTTCAGCAAAGTTGTCCACAATGGTTTCAATGTTAAGTTGGCAAGGAGTGTAGGCTGAAGTATATTAAATCTCTGCATGACATTGCTCATTCTAGCAAATCGGTTAGACAGCTAGTTGGACAATGTATAAACACCTATAAAACAGCAGTTTTAAAGCATTGTTCAGGATCCTGGAACCTTTCATCTATTGAAAGTTCATCATATTGACACTTCACTTTTCTTACTCTCTTGTTTTCAAACTGCATCTGGATGCATCACTTTTCTGCCAGTTCTACCGCTGTTTGTTTTGCTCCATCAAAATTATCCCTATATTTTCTGACTGCAACAATTTAGAAACCACATTTATGGTGTCCAAAATTTTGCTTTGCAGGACAACGAGACAAAGAAATTGAAAAGATCCTATTTTTGTTCTAAGGCGAGCAGCATCATCTCTTTCTTTAGGCTTGGGTGACATCAAGTTTATTTTTGTTAAAGCTTGCATAATGTGTACAAAACAAAAGCGTAGAGCAAGCAGTGAATCATGGCAAGATGACCATCGAGTGGGGAAAAGTTTTTTCAATGTAAGTGCGGACTCTGTAGAGAATGATGAAAGAATGTTCCATCTGCGTATGCTTTCCCCCAAAAAAATATACAATTCCTGCACACTTCAAAAAAACTTGAAATTTCTGGTATGTTCCCAACAGCATCCTGAAGTACAAGGTTCAGATTGTGAGCTGCACAATGTACATACAAGGCATTGCATAAGGCAGATAAGAACCATTTGGCCCATCTAGTCTGCCCAATATACTGAATACTATGAATAGCCCCTGGCCCTATCTTATATGAAGGATGGCCTTATGCCTATTGCCATGCACTCCTTCACTGTATTTGCAGCTACCACTTCTGCAGAAAGGCTATTCCATGCATCCACTACTCTCTCAGTAAAGTAATACTTCCTGATATTACTTTTAAACCTTTGCCCCTCTAATTTAAAACTATGTCCTCTTGTAACAGTGTTTCTTCTTTTAAATATTCTCTCCTCTTTTACCATGTTGATTCCCTTTATGCATTTAAAAGTTTCTATCATATCCCCTCTGTCTCGTCTTTCTTCCAAGCTATACATGTTAAGGTCCTTTAACCTTTCCTGGTAAGTTTTATCCTGCAATCCATGAACTAGTTTAGTAGCTCTTCTCTGAACTCTCTCCAAATTATCAATATCCTTCAGGAGATATGGTCTCCAGTACTGAGCACAATACTCCAAATGAGGTCTCACTAGTGCTCTGTACAGGGAGTGCAGAATTATTAGGCAAATTAGTATTTTGACCACATCATCCTCTTTATGCATGTTGTCTTACTCAAAGCTGTATAGGCTCGAAAGCCTACTACCAATTAAGCATATTAGGTGATGTGCATCTCTGTAATGAGAAGGGGTGTGGTCTAATGACATCAACACCCTATATTAGGTGTGCATAATTATTAGGCAACTTCCTTTCCTTTGGCAAAATGGGTCAAAAGAAGGACTTGACAGGCTCAGAAAAGTCAAAAATAGTGAGATATCTTGCAGAGGGATGCAGCACTCTTAAAATTGCAAAGCTTCTGAAGCGTGATCATAGAACAATCAAGCGTTTCATTCAAAATAGTCAACAGGGTCGCAAGAAGCGTGTGGAAAAACCAAGGCGCAAAATAACTGCCCATGAACTGAGAAAAGTCAAGCGTGCAGCTGCCAAGATGCCACTTGCCACCAGTTTGGCCATATTTCAGAGCTGCAACATCACTGGAGTGCTCAAAAGCACAAGGTGTGCAATACTCAGAGACATGGCCAAGGTAAGAAAGGCTGAAAGACGACCACCACTGAACAAGACACACAAGCTGAAACGTCAAGACTGGGCCAAGAAATATCTCAAGACTGATTTTTCTAAGGTTTTATGGACTGATGAAATGAGAGTGAGTCTTGATGGGCCAGATGGATGGGCCCGTGGCTGGATTGGTAAAGGGCAGAGAGCTCCAGTCCGACTCAGACGCCAGCAAGGTGGAGGTGGAGTACTGGTTTGGGCTGGTATCATCAAAGATGAGCTTGTGGGGCCTTTTCGGGTTGAGGATGGAGTCAAGCTCAACTCCCAGTCCTACTGCCAGTTTCTGGAAGACACCTTCTTCAAGCAGTGGTACAGGAAGAAGTCTGCATCCTTCAAGAAAAACATGATTTTCATGCAGGACAATGCTCCATCACACGCGTCCAAGTACTCCACAGCGTGGTTGGCAAGAAAGGGTATAAAAGAAGAAAATCTAATGACATGGCCTCCTTGTTCACCTGATCTGAACCCCATTGAGAACCTGTGGTCCATCATCAAATGTGAGATTTACAAGGAGGGAAAACAGTACACCTCTCTGAACAGTGTCTGGGAGGCTGTGGTTGCTGCTGCACGCAATGTTGATGGTGAACAGATCAAAACGCTGACAGAATCCATGGATGGCAGGCTTTTGAGTGTCCTTGCAAAGAAAGGTGGCTATATTGGTCACTGATTTGTTTTTGTTTTGTTTTTGAATGTCAGAAATGTATATTTGTGAATGTTGAGATGTTATATTGGTTTCACTGGTAAAAATAAATAATTGAAATGGGTATATATTTGTTTTTTGTTAAGTTGCCTAATAATTATGCACAGTAATAGTCACCTGCACACACAGATATCCCCCTAAAATAGCTAAAACTAAAAACAAACTAAAAACTACTTCCAAAAATATTCAGCTTTGATATTAATGAGTTTTTTGGGTTCATTGAGAACATGGTTGTTGTTCAATAATAAAATTAATCCTCAAAAATACAACTTGCCTAATAATTCTGCACTCCCTGTAGAGCGGCATGAGCACCTCCCTCTTTCTACTGTAATTCCTCTCCCTATACACCCAAGCATTCTGCTAGCATTTCCTGCTGCTCTATGACATTGTCTGTCTACCTTTAAGTCTTCTGAAATAATGACCCCTAAATCCCTTTCCTCAGATACTGAGGTTAGGACTGTATCACTGATTTTATATTCTGCTCCTGAGTTTTTACTCCCCAGGTGCATTATCTTGCACTTATGAACATTCAATTTTAGTTGCCAGATTTTTGACAATTCCTCTAGTTTTTCTAAATCCTTTTCCATTTGGTGTATCTGCATGTTCCTAAATTCTTTCTTCCCTGCCACATCATGTTAGGTGTAATTAAATTGTCATCTGGTGTAGTCTAACATTGCATTTTCCAGTATGTGCATTTTCTAAGCTTGTTATATACATATGCTGTAGTTTTCTATGTACACCAGCAGGTGGCAGCAATGTGTTCAACAGGCCTTAGACAGTTTAGTATATCTAGACTGGAATAGTTCATTCCAGTCTAGCTCCCCCATCTTGGAGGAGGTGTGGAAGGTTCCCACATCCTACCTCATGAGGAGGAGAAGGAAGTTAAGTTAGTGTACCAGCCACCCCGGCTAGGGGAAGGCTGTGTTAGTAGGAGCTCCCAGTTACAGGGATCCCAACCCTGGAGTCAGCCTCGGCTGAGGCCAAAATCTCCATTTCCAGACTGAGCCATCAGCCTCAGTGCTGGTAGAAAGCAAGCAGCACCTCCAGTCCTCCAGGAAGAGCATTCCCTGTGAGCATAGCTGTGAGTACAGATCCAGAGTCCAGGAGACGCCTAAATTCCTCCTCAGCTAGTCAGGCCCATTACAAGCAGAAGACAGACAGAGCAGAAGATAGATACCTGCCAGATTCTCCAGGCATATGACTAGCTAATTGAAGCTAATTGATTCCTGCCACATATTGCCAATACCTGCTGGGACCCACGACTATTGCTGTTACTCGTATGGATTTATGCTGCCAATCAGAGTAAAACCAAGTTGAATTATTCTTCAAGTCTGGATCTCCTTCATTCCTCAATTACTCCTGCTAACCGCACTCAATTTATTGCAAGTGAGCCAAGATCCAGGAGTCCAGCCGTACTAAGGTAGGAAACACCGTTGACATTACACAGAGACACTATCCCCACTCTGGCATTCCTCACCTGGTACGTGAGTTATAACATCTTAAAGGGCCCTGCACAGTACCCTGCGCAAGCTGCAATTGGCGTCACAAACTACTCATAGACTTTTATACACATATCCTGACCCACTGCATAACTGGCCATCATACCACGGTCCTGCTCATTGCATATCCCTCCAGGAACATCAACCCTATTAAAATTCTTTGTGTCATCAGCAAAAAGACACACCTTACCATCGAGGCCTTCTGCAATTTTGCTGATAAAGATATTAAACAATATGGGTCCCAGAACAGATCCCTGAGGTACCCCACTGATAACAAGACCATGGTCTGAATATACTCCATTGACTACAACCCTTAGTTGTCTGTCTCTCAGCCACTGCCTAATCCATTCAACAATATGGGAGTCCAAGCTCAAAGACTGCAGTTTATTGATAAGCCTTCTATGTGGGACAGTATCAAAAGCCTAACTAAAGTCTAGATAAGCGATGTCTACTGCAACTCCTCCATCTATTATTTTAGTCACCCAATCAAAAAAATCAATAAGATTAGTTTGACATGAATTTCCTGAAGTAAACCAATGCTGTTTTTCATCTTTCAATCCATGGGATTTTAGATGTTCCACAATCCTCTCCTTAAGTATGGTTTCCATTAATTTCTCCACTATTGATGTCAGGCTTACTGGCCTATAGTTGCCCGATTCCTCCCTACTACCTTTCTTGTGAATGGGCACAACATTTGCTAATTTCCAATCTTCTGGGACGACTCCTGTTACCAGTGATTGGTTAAATAAATTTGTTAATGGTTTTTGATAGTACACCGCTAAGCTCTTTTAATAGCTTTGGGTGTATCCCATCAGGCCCCTGTGACTTATTTGTATTCATTTTAGACAGCTGACTTAGAACCTCTTCCTCTGTAAAGACACATGCATCAAAAGATTCATTAGTCTTCCTCTCTAACTGAGGTCCTTTTCCTTCATTTTCCTTTGTAAAAACTGAGCAGAATACACCCCACTCATTGTCGCTGTACCATTATACCCCTGGCCACGACATTTTGTTATATTGAGGCCGTTTGCTCTCTATGCAAGAGACAATGTCATGTTCAAGTCCTGCAGCACTCTGGTCCTCAATGGCATGAAACCCTAGGAAAACCTCTTTGATCTCAACACTAGTTGCTGTCACAGTTGTTACCTCTGACTGTAACCTTCCGTCCTTGCTCGTTCGGCGCTCCTCGCTGAAGTTTCGTTTCTGTGTTATTTGTGGTTCTGTATGGGTTAACTCCCCTGTGTGCCTACTAGGAGTTAATCCTCTCTGTCTGCTCCATGGGTGTGGCCTCTCTGCTGCACCCATGGAACCTGTATATAAGGCTGAGGTTTCCTCAGTTCTGTGTCAGCTTTCCTGGTGTGTGTTGTCTTGTCCTCCTCCTGTTTGTACTCACTCTCCCATGCTGCTGACCCATGGGATCCGTGTCTGTCTGTCTGTGCTCTGTGGGTTTCCTACTTGTTCATTCCTGTCCTCTTTGATGTCCTCTTTCCAATGTTTCTGTTATCTGTTCTGCCAGTTATGTTTGTTATGATATATGTCTCTGTTCAGCAAGCCCTTGCTGCACCTTTCTTTGCAGCAGAGTGCAATGCGCAAGGCCATGCAGTTTACTACTGGTGGAGCAAGTCCTTCTCTGCTCATTGTCACTCCTGTTTCCTTGCTATGTATTCCTGTTTATGTTTTAGTTGCCCTGTTTTGTATTTGCCTGTCTGTTATGTATGCCTATGTGCAGTCGGTACCTTCTGGTACCTGTTGTCCATTCGTTCCTGCTGTCACTGTCTAGTTCACGCTCCAGAGTGGACCCTGACAACTTCCTGCTGCAAAGTCTAACCCTACCATCTGGGGCCCTAGTGTCACGACCGCTATCCCAGCAGCAGTCATGTCGCACCAGACGGAGGGGAAGGGGGACCCTTATCTACGGATGGGAAATAGAATGGCCACCCCTGACTAACCCTAAGCTGGCACCTGTCTGCCCTGATACCCTAGACGGGGTGTGAACCCGTGCGGCGAGCAGGATGCCTAAACCCTCACTCACCCTAACAAGACTAGACTGGGGAAAGGCCGATGGGAGCACTAGTCACCATCACTCACGTCTAGGAGAACAACAGGGGAAGACAGCAACAAACAAACAAACTATCTACAGCAGAGATAGACTTATCCAGTCACGAGCAGAGAAGGCGATCCCAAACACGACAGTCCACGCCGGGCAAGAGCTCCACAGCAACACGGTCAAACGATCTCTCAAAGGTCAGAATAGCACTGGAAGTAAGGACTATATTTGGCAATGACTACAAGTGAAACTGAAACTAATATAGTAGCTGGGAGTGGCAGACAGGACTCACCTGAGAAGGATGCCTACAAACTCCCAGTCAGGACAAAAAGGTTCACAAGGCAAAACCCGGATGACATACCCTGAACCACGGAGCAAACTCACAAGCTATCGCGAGTAGCAAGTCGCTGCGACGTTCTCCTCCCAGACCTGTCTGGATCAGTCACAGTCGTGACACCTAGTGAATACCAGGAGTTGCTTAGTCACGCCCCTCTGGAGTATTACTAGACAGTGGCGCAGTGGGGGTTTTCTCCCACTGTGCTGACGGTACATAGAGCTCATGTTTTGTCTGTGCTGCCTTCCCTGGTTTTTGTTTGTGCAATAAACTCTTGTGTACGTGACCGTTACAGAATAACAGGCCTACTGAAACCACTGTACCATGATGGAGGTGTTAGCACACTGCAGTTCACCATGACTTTTGTGGCCGTGTAGGCTGGCTGCATTCCTCTTGGCGTACTGGCTGCATTTACCGTGTAGGCTGGTTGCTAGGGGCTGCGTGCTGGCTGCGGTCGTCTTATGTGTTCTGCTTGTGTACCTCTGTACCCCTTTGATTCTGATTTTCTTTGTATTCCTGTCTGGTTCCTGTTCCCGGTCCCAATCCTCCGGAAGGGGGTGTCTGCATGTCTGGCCAATCAGTTCTTGGCAGACATGTCATTCTCCGGAGGGAGAGTGGAGGGGGAGGTAACTTCTTGGTGCGGTTCACTTGACGTGTATGCCGTGTTGGCTTGCTATCTTCCCCTGGCGTACTGGCTGCGGACCCTCCGTGTAGGCTGGTTTTCAGGGGTTGGGCTGGTTGCGGTCGTCGTGTGTGTTCCTGCCCTTGTACCTCGTCACCCCTTTGATTTCTGTCCCCTTGCCTGGTTCTGTTTGGGTTGTTGCCCCACTTCTTCCCCTTTCTGTTTGGGAGGAGAGGGGGGGGCTTTGAGGGGTGGGAGTGTCACAGTCGTTACCTCTGACTGTGACCTTCCATCCTTGCTCGTTCGGCGCTCCTCGCTGAAGTTTCGTTTCTGTGTTATTTGTGGTTCTGTATGGGTTAACTCCCCTGTGTGCCTATTAGGAGTTAATCCTCTCTGTCTGCTCCATGGGTGTGGCCTCTCTGCTGCACCCATGGAACCTGTATATAAGGCTGAGGTTTCCTCAGTTCTGTGTCAGCTTTCCTGGTGTGTGTTGTCTTGTCCTCCTCCTGTTTGTACTCACTCTCCCATGCTGCTGACCCATGGGATCCGTGTCTGTCTGTCTGTCTGTGCTCTGTGGGTTTCCTACTTGTTCATTCCCATCCTCTTTGATGTCCTCTTTCCTATGTTTCTGTTATCTGTTCTGCCAGTTATGTTTGTTATGTTATATGTCTCTGTTCAGCAAGCCCTTGCTGCACCTTTCTTTGCAGCAGAGTGCAATGCGCAAGGCCATGCAGTTTACTACTGGTGGAGCAAGTCCTTCTCTGCTCATTGTCACTCCTGTTTCCTTGCTATGTATTCCTGCTTATGTTTTAGTTGCCCTGTTTTGTATTTGCCTGTCTGTTATGTATGCCTATGTGCCGTCGGTACCTTCTGGTACATGTTGTCCATTCGTTCCTGCTGTCACTGTCTAGTTCACGCTCCAGAGTGGACCCTGGCAACTTCCTGCTGCAAAGTCTAACCCTACCATCTGGGGCCCTAGTGAATACCAGGAGTTGCTTAGTCACGCCCCTCTGGAGTATTACTAGACAGTGCGCAGTGGGGGTTTTCTCCCACTGTGCTGACGGTACATAGAGCTCATGTTTTGTCTGTGCTGCCTTCCCTGGTTTTTGTTTGTGCAATAAACTCTTGTGTGTCTGTACCTGATTTCCGATGGTTTATTGCTTGACGACGCTGTGGTCTCTCCTGGGACCTCCAACTCGTGACAGTTGCTCTCTGGCTTTCATCTCTTTCCACAGAAACATATCTGAATATTTGACTCATTTGGTCAACTTTTGATATATCCTGTGTAGTATCCGTTATAATTGAAAAAAACTGTGTCTTTTTTATTTCCAACACAATGATGTTCCGGACCTTATTTGAAAGTATGTGTATAATTTAATTTGTATTCTAGGACTTAAGTATTTTACAGATTTTTGGGGTAACTGGGGTAACAGGGTCATACTCCACGAGCAGCTCTATAATGGAGAGAAAATTCCCATTGTTGACCTCTCCTACTTTTTCTCTATGACCGCAAAAGGCAAGATTATCCATTTACATTGTCAATGTTACATTAACAATTCTATGTAATACTTGTCTCCAATAGTTTTTTTCCTGTCTAATTTGCTTTTCATTTTCCTCATCAATTGTTTTGTTCTTCCTCCACTGGTCATACACTACACAGGCTTCTATATGAGTTTTGGAAGACTCATGAACCTGAATTCTTGCAGAAAGCCTTTGCCATTTCTGGATTCCTTTTGCCCATGCAAGTTCAAATCCTGCCTTTTTACGGTCTCCAAACAGCCAGCATGGTTCACAGTATGCTACATTCAGTTTAGGTGAGTAGCATAGCCACATCACAGGGATCTTAAAGCCTGTTTTTGTAATTTGTTCATAATAGCTTTCAGAAAAGCACCTTCTCTTTATCTCATGGAAAAGGTCCTGGAGGTCGGCACGGGCCATGAGCTATTATAAATCTCTTTATATTTGAATCCATTATTGTGATAGGGTAATGTCCCCTATAAGTAACATGTTTCTCTCCCACAACACTACTTTCTTTAGAAGCCTCTGTAGATTTCAACAGTTCAAAATCATTACCTGATTTGGTGCTTTCTGTTGACTGCAGTATTTCTTTAGTTGGTAGACCTGTGCTACTACCTTCATCAGGGTTATCATCGCTCGCTATATCTAAAGAACTGTAGTAAGTGCACTCTATGATTTCCACCTCTGTGACATCAACAGCACTTTCCACAGACATTTCACTTTCAGTGTTACTCTGTACAGGAGGATCACTAGCAGTTGTTGGAGTGGAATAGTAGCTGCTTATTTTTGGAAGTTTCCCAGTTCTCAAATTCTCTTCCCTTTTCTGTTTACGTTTCTTAGCACCACTCTTATGTTGATAGGGTGACATACTTGGAAAAACTAGTTTTCTGCAAATAAAGTACAAAAAAACTTAACCTAACATTACATGCTAATTATTTTTATAATTCCACTATAAACTACAGCGCTGAATATGCATCCCCAGCTCCTCCATGTGTCTCTACACCCTCCCCTCCAACTCTTTGGCTGCGGTCTAAAAGGAAGTGCTTGTTTCTCTCAGTGAGCACTTCCTGTCAGACCACGGTCTACTTTGCCAAGCTATATGCAGTGACTAGCAAGAGGGGAGCATTGTGCTGTGTGGTCCCCTACTTTCGGTCACCTACCGACTGCTCATCCCCACCTGTTGCGGCTGTGCACCGGCCCTGAAGTTATACAGGCCTACCGGGATTTCCCGTGCCAGTCTGGCCATGTGCATGGGCATCACCGCCGCCAGCAAAAAGGTTCATGCAACTTCCTGCTGGGGGCGAGTCCTCCCCCAGGCAACACATGGGCCAGACAACATATGCTCCGCCCCGCCCCCAGGCAACACATGCTCCGCCCCCCATGCACTGACTGTGGCATTAGTCCAATGGGGCCCGGTGGCGGCCGCCAATGTAAGTTCTAAAGAGACCACACATGGTTAGGGCTGCAGCTAATGATTATTTGAATAATAGATTAGTTGTCGATAATTTCATCAATTAATCGGGAAAAACACCAAAATGATTTATATGCTCTTACTTGAAAAATTATGTACAAAGGCCATATTAAAACAATTTTAGGAGTTACATAATTATAAAAATTTTATGAAAAGGGGAACTAATTTTTATTGAGAGAGGGGTTTATTTACATTTTAATAAAATTAGTCTGTATACCCTAGTATGTACACTCCTACTATACACATGGGGGTATGTGCAGACTGGGAAGAGCATTGCATCATAGTGTCTGTAGTCAGCAATGTGCAAAGGCCTGGGACATAGTGGCAATGCGGCAGTAACAGTGGCAGCATGAGCCCTGAGCAGGGCACATTATACAGCGGGCAACTGGCAACTGGCCTACCGACAGCAGGTGGGCTTAGCGTGGTACGGGTGAGGTCCTCCAGGGCAGGCTGAGGCTCCATAAACGTACGCACGATGTAGCATTGCGCACAACGTAGCGCGTCAGGTGGCGGGGGGGGGGGGAGAGCAGCAGTGCCTGATTGGTGAGCGGAGGGTCAGAGGAGGGTGGGACTGAAAGTCAGGGGTCAGGGACTTAACCATAGGCTTGCGCAGCCTATTGCATTAGGGTGTGCACCCTAAAGCATAAACACACGCCGTGTGCGAGTGTGTATGTATGTATATACATAGTAACATAGTACATAAGGCCGAAAAAAGACATTTGTCCATCCAGTTCGGCCTGTTATCCTGCAAGTTGATCCAGAGGAAGGCAAAAAACCCTGTGAGGTAGAAGCCAATTTTCTCCACTTTAGGGGAATAAAAAATTCCTTCCCGACTCCAATCATGCAATCAGAATAACTCCCTGGATCAACGACCCCTCTCTAGTAGCTATAGCCTGTAATATTATTAAGCTCCAGAAATACATCCAGGCCCCTCTTGAATTGAATTCCTTTATTGTACTCACCATCACCACCTCCTCAGGCAGAGAGTTCCATAGTCTCACTGCTCTTACCGTAAAGAATCCTCTTCTATGATTGTGTACAAACCTTTTTTCCTCCAGACGCAGAGGATGTCCCCTCGTCACAGTCACAGTCCTGGGGATAAATAGCTGATGGGATAGATCTCTGTACTGACCCCTGATATATTTATACATATTAATTAGATCTCCCCTCAGTCGTCTTTTTTCTAAAGTGAATAACCCTAATTTTGATAATCTTTCAGGGTACTGTAGTTGCCCCATTCCAGTTATTACTTTAGTTGCCCTCCTCTGAACCCTCTCCAGCTCTACTATGTCTGCCTTGTTTACAGGAGCCCAGAACTGTACACAGTACTCCATGTGTGGTCTGACTAGCGATTTGTAAAGTGGTAGGACTATGTTCATATCACGGGAATCTATGCCCCTTCTGATGCAACCCATTATCTTGTTGGCCTTGGCAGCAGCTGCCTGACACTGGTTTTTGCTGCTTAGTTTGCTGTTTATTAAAATTCCTAGATCCTTTTCCATGTCAGTGTTACCGAGTGTTTTACCATTTAGTATGTACGGGTGACTTGCATTTTTCCTTCCCATGTGCATAACTTTACATTTATCAGTGTTAAACCTCATCTGCCACTTATCTGCCCAAGCCTCCAATCTATCCAGATCCCTCTGTAGTAGTATACTGTCCTCATCAGTGTAAATTACTTTACACAGTTTAGTGTCATCTGCGAAAATTGATACTTTACTATGCAAGCCTTCTACAAGATCATTAATAAATATATTGAAGAGAATAGGGCCCAATACTGACCCCTGAGGTACTCCACTAGTGACAGTGACCCAATCTGAGTGTGTACCGTTAATAACCACCCTCTGTTTTCTATCACTCAGCCAGTTACTTACCCACATACAGATGTTTTCTCCCAGTCCGAGCATTCTCATTTTATATACTAACCTTTTATGTGGTACAGTGTCAAATATATATATATATATATTATATACTGTATATCACTTTATAAAAGAGTATGATATACGGTATAACATCTTCTTGTATATAGTGATATAGTGGACCACGCTGATGATATAACCTGGGTATCTCCTGTATATAATTATATATGTACAGATGGTATAAGTTATACATATTCTTGTATATAGTAATATGGACAATGCTGGTATAACCTGGGCATCTCCTGTATATAATTATATATGTACAGCTGGTATAAGTTATATATCTTCTTGTATATAGTGATATGGACCATGCTGGTATAACCTGGGCATCTCCTGTATATAATTATATATGTACAGCTGGTATAAGTTATACATCTTGTATGTAGCGATATGGACCAGGCTGGTATAACCTGGGCATCTCCTGTATATAATTATATATGTACAGCTGGTATAAGTTATACATCTTGTATATAGTCATATGGACCATGCTGGTATAACATGGGTATCTCCTTATATGATTATATATGTACAGCTAGTATAAGTTATACAGTCAGGTCCATAAATATTGGGACATCGACACAATTCTAACATTTTTGGCTCTATACACCACCACAATGGATTTGAAATGAAACGAACAAGATGTGATTTAACTGCAGACTGTCAGCTTTAATTTGAGGCTATTTACATCCAAATCAGGTGAACGGTGTAGGAATTACAACAGTTTTCATATGTGCCTCCCACTTGTTAAGGGACCAAAAGTAATGGGACAATTGGCTTCTCAGCTGTTCCATGGCCAGGTGTGTGTTATTCCCTCATTATCCCAATTACAATGAGCAGATAAAGGGTCCAGAGTTCATTTCAAGTGTGCTATTTGCATTTGGAATCTGTTGCTGTCAACTCTCAAGATGAGATCCAAAGAGCTGTCACTATCAGTGATATAAGCCATCATTAGGCTGAAAAAAACAAAACAAACCCATCAGAGAGATAGCAAAAACATTAGGCGTGGCCAAAACAACTGTTTGGAACATTCCTAAAAAGAAGGAACGCACCGGTGAGCTCCGCAACACCAAAAGACCCGGAAGACCACGGAAAACAACTGTGGTGGACGACTGAAGAATTCATTCCCTGGTGAAGAAAACACCCTTCACAACAGTTGGCCAGATTAAAAACACTCTCCAGGAGGTAGGTGTATGTGTGTCAAAGTCAACAATCAAGAGAAGACTTCACCAGAGTGAATACAGAGGATTCACCACAAGATGTACACCATTGGTTAGCCTCAAAAACAGGGAGGCCAGATTAGAGTTTGCCAAACGACATCTAAAAAAGCCTTCACAGTTCTGGAACAACATCCTATGGACAGATGAGACCAAGATAAACTTGTACCAGAGTAATAGGAAGAGAAGAGCATGGAGATGGAAAGGAACTGCTTATGATCCTAAGCATACCACCTCATCAGTGAAGCATGGTGGTGGTAGTGTCATGGCGTGGGCATGTATGGCTGCCAATGGAACTGATTCTCTTGTATTTATTGATGATGTGACTGCTGACAAGAGCAGCAGGATGATTTCTGAAGTGTTTCGGGCAATATTATCTGCTCATATTCAGCCAAATACTTCAGAACTGATTGGATGGCACTTCACAGTGCAGATGGACAATGACCCAAAGCATACTGGAAAAGCAACCAAAGAGTTTTTTAAGAGAAAGAAGTGGAATGTTAGGAAATGGCCAAGTCAATCACCCGACCTGAATCCGATTGAGCATGCATTTCACTTGCTGAAGACAAAACTGAAGGGAACTGAAGACAGTTTTAGTAGAGGCCTGGCAGAGCATCACCAGGGATGAAACCCAGCGTCTGGTGATGTCTATGCGTTCCAGACTTCAGGCTGTAATTGACTGCAAAGGATTTGCAACCAAGTATTAAAAAGTGAAAGTTTGATTTATGATTATTATTCTGTCCCATTACTTTTGGTTCCTTAACAAGTGGGAGGCACATATGCAAACTGTTGTAATTCCTCCACCGTTCACCTGATTTGGATGTAAATACCCTCAAATTAAAGCTGACAGTCTGCAGTTAAAGCACATCTTGTTCGTTTCATTTCAAATCCATTGTGGTGGTGTATAGAGCCAAAAATGTTAGAATTGTGTTGATGTCCCAATATTTATGGACCTGACTGTACATCTTAATATACCAGAAGATGTATAACTTATACCAGGCCAGCTCACATATAATAATACACAGAACATACCAAGGCCAGAAAGTAACTATTACCTGGGCTGGCTCAGGCTGAAAGCTGCTGAATCGACCTGCTGAAAGTCAGTGGCAACTGGCAAGGCTGAATGCTGGAGTCTGGCTGGGCTCAGTGTGGGCTCTGGCTGGCTGAATGAGTGCTGCTCCTGGGCCTGGCTCAGGCTGGCAGAAATGTATGGTAGAGAGAAAGAGAATGAGGCGAGGTGGGGTGAGTGACTGTAGTATAGAGTTAGACTACTGGGCTAGTGGGCAGTGGGAGACTAGCAGTGGCTCCCACGCTCCTCTGTTCCCAACTTTCTGCCAGACCTGCAGCGCTGATAACTTTGTGACATCACGTAAGCGCACAGTGTGATCCAGACATGCTGCCAGGCCCTGCCCCCTACCATTGGTACTTAAAGTGACCATGCCTGAGCTGGACCCGCCGTCCCATCATAACAAAAAGGGGGACTTCTGGCTGTCCATCCTGGCCTTGCGCCAGACCAGGAGTCTAAAAACTAGACGTCTGGCCACCCTAAGAGCAGCAGTGGCAGAGAGACTGAGGCCAGCAGCAGCCATTTCAGTCAGATTAGAGCCAAAGCTGCAGAGTGGCTGTAATCTGACTAAAATGGCTGCTGCTGGCCTCAGTGAGTCTCTCTGCCACTGCAGAGAGACCTCATATCAGCCAATTCAGTCTCTATCAGACCTCAGATCAGCCCACTCAGCCCCCCATCAGACCCCCAATCAGCCCGCTCAGCCCCTATCAGACCTCAGATTAGCCCACTCAGCCCCCCAATCAGCCGGGCTCAGCCCCATCAGACCTCAGACCAGCCCACAGACCCCCATCAGACCTCACATCAGCCCACAGACCCCCATCAGACCTCATATCAGCCCAAAGACCCCCCACTCAGCCCCATCAGACCTCAGATCAGCCCAAAGACCCCCATCAGACCTCAGATCAGCCCAAAGACCCCATTAGACCTCAGATCAGCCCAAAGACCCCCATGAGGCCCCCACTCAGCCCCCATCAGACCTCAGATCAGCCCAAAGACCCCTATGAGGCCCCCATCAGACCTCAGATCAGCCCAAAGACCCCCATCACAATCAGACCCCCACTCAGCCCCATCAGATCAGCCCAAAGACCCCCAGTCAGCCCCCATCAGACCTCAGAGCAGCCCAAAGACCCCCATCAGACCCCCACTCAGCCCCCATCGGCTCAGATCAATCAGTGGTGGCAGCCCACAGAGTGGTCCCAAGGCCCCAACATACTTACCTGTTTTGCGCCGCGGCTACTCTTCCTCTTCGGGCCTCTGGCAGAAGTCGCGCTCCTCTGTCTTTCCAGCTTGCGCTGCACTGTTACCTGACAGCATGCAGCGTTAGGTCATAGTGCGCGCACTACGTCCTGACGCTGTACACGCTCGGGACAGTGAAGCGCTGGCCGGGGAGGGTAAGTATATTAAAGGGGCGGGCCGCACGGAAATGAGAAGCACTGGGACCCAGGTACAGCACTACTGCAGGGCGAAACCAGGAGTCCACAGGCAGCTGGGCCCCCTGAAGTGCCGGCCCCGGTCGCAACTGCGACCCCTGTATGTACGCCAGTGTGCACAAATAAATTCATCACCTGCATCATGGAAAAAAGCTTGTGTTATTTCCCCACCAAATGCTAAGTGGCGATGATGTACCAGCCATTGTCGCTGTCCACCTTGCCCAGGTGGAGCTGGCGAGGAGACAGCCAGCAGGATGTTTGTTACTTAATGCATTTTATCAAGTGATCGGCAGAGTAGCAACTATCGCCCTGGCCAGGGGCATACATAGAAATCATGGGTCCCCATAGCAAAACTAAAAATTGGGTCCCCCCTAAAAAAAGTACAATTATTGCCCTGCACACAAACGTCTTTTTGTCCGCATCCAATCCACATTTTTTGCGGGTCGGATGCAGAATGCAGACAGACAGTGTCCGTGTTTTGCGGACCGCAAAAATGGCTATGGCCATGTGCATGAGCCCTTATACAATAGGGGTACATTTTGTGTGTATTGTGTTTATGTTCACATGAAGCATCTAATGGGTTAAGATGGCAGAACTGGAGCTAACTCCAGTTCTGCTAGATTTAGCAATGTATAGCTGACCCCAACAGCTGATGGCACGGCTCAATTTACGTAGCAGAGCAAGAAGGGGTCTTGCAATTCATAATGTATGTGTGTGCGTATGTGTATATATATGTGTGTATGTATATATATATATATATATACAGTCATGTGAAAAAATTAGGACACCCTTTGAAAGCATGTGGTTTTTTGTAACATTTTTAATAAATGGTTATTTCATCTCCGTTTCAACAATACAGAGAGATTAAAGTAATCCGACTAAACAAAGAAAACTGAAGAAAAGTCTTTTCAAGATCTTCTGTAAATGTCATTCTACAAAAATGCCTATTCTAACTGAGGAAAAAGATAGGACACCCTTGCCCCTAATAGCGAGTGTTACCTCCTTTGGCTGAAATAACTGCAGTGAGACGGTTCTTGTAGCCATCTACCAGTCTTCGACATCGGTCTGAGGAAATTTTACCCCACTCCTCAATGCAGAACTTTTTCAGCTGTGAGATGTTTGAGGGGTTTCTTGCACGTACAGCCCTTTTCAAGTCACCCCACAGCATCTCAATGGGATTCAAATCTGGACTTTGACTTGGCCATTCCAGGACTCTCCATTTCTTCTTTTTCAGCCAATCTTTGGTTGATTTACTAGTATGTTTTGGGTCATTGTCATGTTGCATGGTCCAGTTCCGCTTCAGCTTTAATTTTCTAACTGATGGTCTCACATGTTCTTCAAGCACCTTCTGATACACAGTAGAATTCATCGTGGATTCTATGATGGTGAGCTGACCAGGTCCTGCTGCAGCAAAGCAGCCCCAAACCATGACACTTCCACCTCCATGCTTCACAGTTGGTATGAGGTTCTTTTCTTGGAATGCTGTGTTTGGTTTACGCCAAACATGTCCTCTGCTGTTGTGTCCAAATAATTCAATTTTGGACTCATCTGTCCAAAGAACATTATTCCAGAAGTCCTGGTCTTTGTCAACTTTATCGCTGGCAAATGTCAGTCTGGCCTCGATGTTTCTCTTGGAAAGCAAAGGTTTCCTCCTTGCACACCTCCCATGCAAGTTAAACTTGTACAGTCTCTTTCTGATTGTAGAGGCATGTACTTCTACATCAACAGTAGCCAGAGCCTGCTGTAGTTCTCGAGATGACACTTTAGGGTTTTTGGATACCTCTTTTAGCATCTTGCGGTCTGCTCTTGGGGTGAACTTGCTGGGGCGACCAGTCCTGGGCATGTTGGCAGTTGTTTTGAAAGCCCTCCACTTGTAGACTATCTTCCGGACAGTGGAATGGCTGATTTCAAAATCTTTTGAGATCTTTTTAAATCCCTTCCCAGACTCATAGGCTGCTACAATCTTTTTTCTGAAGTCCTCTGACAGCTCTTTTGCTCTCACCATGGTGCTCACTCTCACTTCAACAGTCAGGAGCACACCAAACTAAATGTCTGAGGTTTAAATAGGGCAAGCCTCATTCAACATGCAGAGTAACGATCTACTAATTATGTGCACCTGGTGTGATATACCTGTGTGAGATCTGAGCCAATTTAAGAGGGAATACATGTGAGGGTGTCCTATCTTTTTCCTCAGTTAGAATAGGCATTTTTGTAGAATGACATTTACAGAAGATCTTGAAAAGACTTTTCTTCAGTTTTCTTTGTTTAGTTGGATTACTTTAATCTCTCTGTATTGTTGAAACGGAGATGAAATAACCATTTATTAAAAATGTTACAAAAAACCACATGCTTTCAAAGGGTGTCCTAATTTTTTCACATGACTGTATGTGGCGAAACCAACCTTGCCACTGGGTTTTGGAGGGGCCTGGCTACTAGCCTCTTGCCCCAGGATTATGGGCCCTCTCATCAGCCAGGCCTCATTTGTTCACAAAGGACTTGGACTAACTTGAACCCTGGTCTAATTCGTGCCATTTTGGGATGTTAAATGTCTATGTGTATTGAAAAGGGTGGGACATTGTATACGTTGAGTAGGGAGGTCTGTTCCATTGTCTCTCTGTGTGTATTGGCGATGTCCTTTGTCCTGAGAGATAATTGAATTACTTCTCGGTTGTCTCCAGGACAGAGGATATTGTGTATTCGCCTGCCTGTGATGATTGCATCAACCCAGTGTGAGGTAATTATATCACGGGCAGAGGGGAGGATTTTGTGTGGGAGTGTCTGAGTGTATTGTACGTGGTTATTGGCTGTTTTTACAAAACCCTGTGGGTGGTAACCTTGTTGGAAGATGTGTGTTAAAATAAAGAGAGTTCCTGTTTTTATACCTTCATGAAGTTTTGGCTCATGTTTGGGGAATGGGATAACTACACTCTTGGGGATTGCTATATCCTAATACTCCCCTGAGTATAAGCTCTTGTAAGAGCTTTTTCCTGGTTCCTGTCTCTGGATTTAGGAGAGATTCACCCACTGGAGCCTTGTCGTAGGTCCAGGGTGGGTAGGAGACCGCGAGACCTCCACCAAGCTTCGGCGGTTCGTGGGGTCTGCAGTGCTGACGGTGTCAAGTGGAGTGCTTGGAGTCCTCTGAAAACACTAGGAGCATCTATCAACGGAGGTACCTGGTCGGGGTGCTAGGCGTTTCGTTACAATATATATACAGTACAGACCAAAAGTTTGGACACACCTTCTCATTCAAAGAGTTTTCTTTATTTTCATGACTATGAAGGCATCAAAACTATGAATTAACACATGTTGAATTATATACATAACAAACAAGTGTGAAACAACTGAAAATATGTCATATTCTAGGTTCTTCAAAGTAGCCACCTTTTGCTTTGATTACTGCTTTGCACACTCTTGGCATTCTCTTGATGAGCTTCAAGAGGTAGTCCCCTGAAATGGTCTTCCAACAGTCTTGAAGGAGTTCCCAGAGATGCTTAGCACTTGTTGGCCCTTTTGCCTTCACTCTGCGGTCCAGCTCACCCCAAACCATCTCGATTGGGTTCAGGCCCGGTGACTGTGGAGGCCAGGTCATCTGGCACAGCACCCCATCACTCTCCTTCATGGTCAAATAGCCCTTACTTTCAAAGTTTTCCCAATTATTCGGCTGACTGACTGACCTTCATTTCTTAAAGTAATGATGGCCACTCGTTTTTCTTTACTTAGCTGCTTTTTTCTTGCCATAATACAAATTCTAACAGTCTATTCAGTAGGACTATCAGCTGTGCATCCACCTGACTTCTCCTCAACGCAACTGATGGTCCCAACCCCATTTATAAGGCAAGAAATCCCACTTATTAAACCTGACAGGGCACACCTGTGAAGTGAAAACCACTTCAGGGGACTACCTCTTGAAGCTCATCAAGAGAATGCCAAGAGTGTGCAAAGCAGTAATCAAAGCAAAAGGTGGCTACTTTGAAGAACCTAGAATATGACATATTTTCAGTTGTTTCAAACTTGTTTGTTATGTATACAATTCCACATGTGTTAATTCATAGTTTTGATGCCTTCAGTGTGCCTTCATAGTCATGAAAATAAAGAAAACTCTTTGAATGAGAAGGTGTGTCCAAACTTTTGGTCTGTACTGTGTATATATATATATATATATATATATATATATATGTATACACACACACGCAAAATATTACATAGACATATGCTTCAAATTCTGAGGGGGGTTCAGTAACTCCTACCTTCCATTGCCTTCTTAGAAATAGGCTATTAGTAATTAGGCAATGAAGGGCAGAGACTGAACCCCCACTTCAGAATTTGAAGCATATGTCTATGGGGGGCTGCTATATGGTAAGTAGTGATGAGCGGCAGGTGCCATATTCGATTTCGACGAAATTCGCGAATATTCGATAGAATATTCGTTTCATATTCGTCGAAGTCAAATATTCGTCATTATTCTAGTTATCGCGATTAATATGCGATTTAAATAATCACGTATTGCGATTTTGACTTAAGGCTACTTTCCTATTGGTTTGATATCTAGAATTAGCGAAGATGACGAATATGACGAATGTATTCTATATATTGTCTATTGACCTAGCTGGACATTTTTATTCGTCATATTCCTCAAAACAAAGATAACGAAATATTCTCCATCTTTGTTTTAGCTACCTATTCGTCAACTTCGCTAATTCTAGCAATTAAATAGGAAAGTTGACTATAGAGACAGCTAAGTTTAATTCGCTATGCGATTATATTACTTTGCTTTTTTTTAAAAAAATTGAATAGTTAAATACTTGATTATTATAATGATTCTATTTATAAAAAAAAAGTCTATTCCTCAAAACGAAGATAACAAAGTATTCTCCATCTTCGTTTTAGCTACCTATTCGTCAACTTCGCTAATTCTAGCAATCAAATAGGAAGGTTGACTATAGAGACAGCTGTGTTTAATTCGCTATGCGATTATATTACTTAGCTTTTTTTTTTTTTATAAATAGAATCATTATAATAATCAAGAATTATTTATAACTATTCAATTTTTTTTAAAATCAAAGTAATATAATCACATAGCGAATTAAACTTAGCTGTCTCTATAGTCATCTTTCCTATTTGATTGCTAGAATTAGTGAAGTTGACGAATATGGAGCTAAAACGAAGATGGAGAATACTTCGTTATCTTCATTTTGAGGAATATGACGAATACATTCGTCATATTCGCTAATTCTACCAAGCCAACCATAGTAAACCAGGTCCAAGTTGAAATAGCAATGCGATTAATTCAAGTTATAATAATCGAATTGCGATTTCAACTTAGCACTGCTATATTCCATATTCGTTAATTCTAGCCTGATATGGAATATAGCAGTGCTAAGTTGAAATCGCACTTCGATTATTATAACTTGAATTAATCGAATTGCGATTTCAACGTAATTCTCAAATCCGACAGTACATTCTAGTATGGAGACGTTCTCATGGTGATGGGGACGCTCCATGAGGACGGAAGTCGTCAGAAGCGGCAACGGGCACTGACTGGAGCAGCCAGGAATCCTAAGGACAGGTATGAACTACTTTTGGGAAGTGGGAAAGAGAAAAATATAACAATAAAAAAAAAAAGAAGAATATTCAAAATATCTAATTTATAGCACTATATTCGAAATATTCGCGAATTAGCGAAGTGCCGATGACTGAAGATACATTCAACATCCAACGCACTCAGGGGACTCTCTATCTATCAAATAAATAAGTGGTGAGCATGTCTTTGTTGAAACTTCAGGTGACTGCCACTTTTCCATCTTCTTCTTAGACAAGGTCCTCCCTCCGCCACCGGAGCTGGGTGTAGGCCTACACCGAGCTCCGACCCCCCCCCCCCCCCAACAAAATGAAGAGGGCTCTGTCAATGGCATCCTGCAACCCTGATAGAAACATGTCCAGACCTATGTCATTAAGGTGTACTCCGTCCCGTAGCATTAAGTTATGGTTGTCTCCCTCCAACAGACGATGGCGAATCACTACTCCACCTTTCGACCTAACGTGTCTAGACACCTGCATGTTCAGCAAGCGGCGAGCCCTCTCAATGCCGTTGTTGTTCCTCTCTCCGCTCCACAATACACGGGGAACTATCTCAGATCAAACAACAACTAAATCATTAAAGAAAGTCGGGAAACTATCAAACTCCGACCGCATAACAGAAATCAGCTCTAAAATCCTGACTGCACATAAATAATTATATTGGATAACTAGCACTGTGGGACCACGGGATTCCAGGCTAATGGTCTCCACTTCCAGTAGCACCTGCAGCCATTTAAGACCGCGAACACCTCTCCAGGACACGTCCGCTTGCATGAATCCCAACTGCAAACCTCCTGGGCGGTATGATGCCCTTTGCACGGCCCAGTAAATGTAAGAATTACCAATCAACCACACCGCCGGCCTCTTAAATCCTAAAGGAAAAAACAAACAACTATTAACCAGTTAATAAATCGGGCCTTATATATCTGCGAAAACAATCCGCTTTACATCTCTCAAGTCTCTCGACTTGCGCCTCCGTCATACCCACCGCATCCGCAACCATAGCTGCCCCCGATGCGAAACGAATGTGTACCGTATTCGGTATTCAGGACAAACCTGACTTGGCAATACAGTGTTTAAATACCGTTGTGAATTGGTATTTAGTAAGAGGAGAACCATCAGTGTGAACCAAGAAACTAGGAGAACCTGGGACGGACGTCAGAAAAAGAACGAACCACCCGCACTGGGCAAAATACCCCATCCATACAGGAGATAGACTGCCAAATGCCTTGCCCATAAATGTTTGTCTTAGAACGTCGAATGCGGACCTTTACTGCATTTGGAAAAAACACAGAAAAAAAAATGCACCAAACGGATATGCCACTGACTATACTGGCTAGTCATACAAGCAGATATTAAAAGCTGAGACTTTTGCCATTATATTCCTGTCAGGAACACATCGGAGCCCATCATGCACCACGTCACAGTCTCTCAGCATGGCAAGGGTCCTACCACTACGCTAACTATGGTGTGAACACAGTCTGAAGGTGATGAAATCCAGCTCACAGCCAAGCTTCCACACAACCGCATAGCAGGACAACTAGTGCAATGTGAATAAAGCAAGACTGTAAGCCACACCCATATCAGACCATGTGATGGAGGTTACCAGGTGCAAAAGAATGTTTAAATGCCAGGTAAAGGCACATTCAATACATATAAAACAAAATCACAGAAATATAGTGGCAAATATGGGGGAACTGCTCAAACCCCAAACACTGTAGCGTGTTTCTCATTGGGGGAGCAGTCCCACCGTATGTGGACAGCAGCAAACGACCATCCCCAGCAAAAAATGAGTACAAAGGAGTATGCCAGCGCGGTCCACATGCATCACAAAGGCATCCTACACAAAACGGAGCATTGTGCGGATGAAAATATAATTATATAAATCACAGAAAAAAAAATGCACCAAACAGATATGCCACTGACTATACTAGCTAGTAATACAAGCAGATATTAAAAGCTGAGACTTTTGCCAATATATTCCTGTCAGGAACACATCGGAGCCCATCATGCACCACGTCACGGTCTCTCAGCATGGCAAGGGTCCTACCACTACGCTAACTATGGTGTGAACACGGTCTGAAGGTGATGAAATCCAGCTCACAGCCAAGCTTCCACACAACCGCATAGCAGGACAACTAATGCAATGTGAACAAAGCAAGACTGTAAGCCACACCCATATCAGACCGTGTGATGGAGGTTACCAGGTGCAAAAGAATGTTTAAATGCCAGGTAAAGGCACATTTAATACATATAAAACAAAATCACAGAAATATAGTGGCAAATATGGGGGAACTTCTCAAACCCCAAACACTTTGGAAAAAAGCACACCTCATCCTCCAGTAATGGAGACTCGGTGGTACGTGACTGGGCAACTAGTTCTCCAAGACGCATTGCGCAGAAGAAACATAGCACGAAAGCGCATAAAAACAGCCGCAATTAGAAATCGGAAGAACAAACGAAAGGAAGGACGTCACAAAGTCTCCGTAGCAAGGCAAAAGACACAGGTCACAGTTTATCCACCGGACAAGATTCCTTCCTCCACCCTTTTAAAATCAAAGAAATGGCAAATTCTTTAGTGACGTCGTGGATACCCAATAGCCGAAATGCAAAGGAGACGCCCACTAGCCGTTTTTGTACCACGCCTAACGAACGGCCCGTATCCTGAAGATGACATAAATATAATTGTGTGACCCTACGGCAATAGTCAGATTTAAGAAACGCGTCCGCCTCAGCAAAGGACAACCATTCAACCCATGCCTTACCATGACTGGATCAAGTGGAAGGAGCCACTGCATTCTGTATCAGAGACATCAACCTGTCAGTGGAAGGTCCCATTGAAAAGGAGGGCATGGCAAGCCCACCAGGTCCGCAGTTGGATGTAGCAGCCTGAAATGATAAAACTGCAAACGAGAAAAAGCATCGGCCATTACATTACACTTTCCCGGAACATGACATTCCTTGAAAACCACGTTATGCAATAAACACGTTAGAACAAGATGACGCAACAGCGCCAATACAGGCAGAGAATGAGAGGTTAGACTATTAATCATTATAACTGCCCTTTCATAGTCTGACCAAAACTGAATACGCTTGTTCCTCATCTGAGGACCCCATAATTCCATTGCCACAACTATCGGGAAAAGTTCCAAAAAGGTAAGATTTTTTTGTCAAACTGCGACCCGACCAGTCTGAACGCCAAGGCGCTGCCGACCAGTGATCTCCGAATATTGCAGCATAACCCAAAGGTGCAGTGTGTCGCTGTCGATTTCCGGTTTTGGAAAACACGACACGCCGTCGTAGGAATGCAGGAACCGCAACCAGATTCGAAGGTCACCCTTCAAAGGTTTCTGCAATCAGATAAAATGGTGGGGCTGACGCCAAGCGCCATGAAAAAACCCGCCCCATCGGAAAAATCCGGCATGCAAAGGCTAACTGACCGAGGAGAAATTGTAATTCCCTAAGCGTAATTTTTTGTGCATCCCGACAATCATTGATGTCAGCACGCAGGCACACCAGCTTATCCTGCAGCAAATGAATCAAGCCCCTGTCTGTGTCAATTTGGATACCCAGAAAGGAAAGACAACGCGTGGGACCTTCAGTCTTTTCTTCGGCTAATGGAACTCTGAACCGCGCTGCGAAAAAACAAAAAGTCGCCAGTGTTGTCGCGCAGACCTCAGTCCCGCTCGGACCTATAAAAGGGAGTCGTCCAGATAATGTGCGACCAAAGTGTTACCAATCTCAACTTTAACTACCCACTCTAAAAAACAACTAAACATCTCAAAGTACTTACAAGAAATGGAGCAATCCATAGGAAGGCACATGTCGAAGTAGAAGAAACCATTCAACTGACAATCAAGCAGAGGGAAGCAATCTGGGTGAACCAGCAGAAGCCGGAAGGCTGGTTCTATGTCTGATTTGGCTAAGAGGGCACCAGAGCCTGCTTTCATGATCAGGCATAAAGCAGCATCAAAAGAGTTATATGAAACAGCCTTAAAACCTTCAAGGAGCCTGACGGCCTCCTGTCTCCTGGGATACCGTTCGAGCCACTCGCGCATCCTTTGCACGCTCATCGGGGTCCTCTGCGCTGGCAAAAGTGGCTTTTTTGAAGCACCTGAGGGCCGAATGGGACCCAACGCAGAGGGAGCAGTCATGCCGGAATTTGCACAATGTAAAGAAGCGACAGTGACCTTCATTGAAGAGCCAACAAGCTCAAAGCCTGCGACCTCCTGCTGCGGGGCCATAGGACTCCGCAGAGTGTGGTGTCTGAAAGGACGAGGAAGGGCGGGATGACATCATTAATTGAATCCAGACATCTAGACAGGCTTTTGAAGCCCAACCAACTTTGGGTCTAAATGCCAAACGGCGTCTGAACTCCTCATCATAACGCCACCACGCCGTACCACCGTGCAACTTGTGGGCCGAATAGATTGAGTCAATGTACAGTGCTGCCCATAATTATTCATACCCCAGGCAAATTTTGACTTAAAGTTACTTTTATTCAACCAGCAAGTCATTTTTTGACGGGAAATAACATAGGTGTCTCCCAAAAGATAATAAGACGGTGTACAAGAGACATTATTATTATTAGCAAAAAATTCTCAGCTTTTATTTACAATTGAGCAAAAAATACAAGATGTTCCGCACTGTGGAAAATCTCAGAGGACGTGGTCGGAAGCCAAAAGTGACACCTGTGCTGGCCAAGAGGATAGTTAGAGAGGTGAAAAAGAATTCAAGGATCACCACCAAGGCCATCCTGGTGAATCTGGGCTCTGCTGGTGGCAATGTCTCAAGGCAGACAATCCAACGGACACTGCACAATGCAGACCAAGGAGGACGCCACTTCTCCAAATAAGGCACACAAAAGCTTGCTTGGCCTTTGCAAAAGCTCATCTGGACAAAGAAGAAGACTTCTGGTCTTCTGTGTTATGGTCAGATGAAACAAAAATTGAATTGTTTGGTCACAATGATGTTTCCTTCATTTGGCGTAAAAAAGGAGAAGCCTTCAACCCAAAGAACACCATCCCCACTGTCAAACATTGTGGTGGGAACCTAATGCTTTGGGGGTGTTTTTCAGCCAATGGACCAGGGAACCTAATCACAGTAAATGGCACCATGAAAAAGAGCAATACATGAAGATTCTTAACGACAACATCAGGCAGTCTGCAGATAAACTTGGCCTTGGGCACCAGTGGACATTTCAGCATGACAATGACCCAAAACACACAGCAAAAGTGGTGAAGAAATGGTTAGCAGACAACAACATTAACGTTTTGGAGTGGCCCAGCCAGAGTCCAGACTTGAATCCAATTGAGAATCTGTGGAGGGAGCTAAAGATCAGGCTGAAGGCAAGAAGACCCTCCAACCTGAAAGAATTGGAGCTCATTGCTAAAGATGAATGGGCAAAAATACCTGTGGAGACATGCAAAAAGCTGGTCTGCAATTATAGGAAGTGTTTGATTGCTGTAATAGCCAATAAAGGCTTTTCTATTGATTATTGAGATGGGTATGATTTATTTTTGACTGGACACTTTTTGATCAAATGTAAATAAAAGCTGAGAAATGTTTTTTTTCCCACAATAGTGCCTCTTGTACATCGTCTTATAATCTTTTGGGAGACACCTATGTCATTTCCCAACAAAAAATTACTTGCTGGTTGAGTAAAAGTAACTTTAAGACAAAATTTGCCAGGGGTATGAATAATTATGGGCAGCACTGTAAGTGAACAGCTCCCACGCTTTGTCTGGGTGACGCTGACTATATATCCCAGCCAATATAGAAAAAGCAGGTAACCAGTTGCCAAATGTCTTAGCGACCTTGGGCTTCCTATCATCCGATTTCTCTACACGCTTTTCTTTATCGACAGTCAATTAATCGACTGCCAACAAGGACCAAATATCCACATACTCACAGTTAGCTATTTTTTCTTTAACATCCTGAGTGACCTGACTACCTAACGGGGCCACTCCACAAAAATAAGCATCCCGAAAAAAAAGCCTGACTGTATCTAACCCACTCGCAGGCGGTGGAGGGGCCACCCCTGGCGTCGCCACAGAATTTTCCAGCCTGGCAACCAATGTTTTCAATGCGTCCAGCATATCGCCAGAATTAGGAACACTCCCACCTGCCCACGCCTGTGAACAGGCAGACTCACCACTCGGCGGTATGGCAGCTGAGGCCGAAACAGGAACTGGGGGGGAATGCAGCACAGGAGCGTCAGAAGCCATAACCACAGGCCCTGGCCTAGCCACCTGCAAAGGGCTGTGAGAACACCTCCCGCGACTTCGTCTCTGTCTGCGACGATCCCACCTGGATGAATGGCCACGATATTCCACACTGGAAGGCAAGGAAACCGTCTGATCTCTGTGCCTCCTGGAGCCACGGGAACTGCGATGTCCGCGACCTAGACGCAACCGCACACTGTGGTCCGACTTCCGGCTGTGAGACCTACGGACGGAGCTCCAATTGCGAGCTTCGCTGCGGACTGAGTCCGATGATGATGTTAAGCGACGCGCGCCCTGACGACTTCGGCCACTGACTTCGCTAACTCCATGCACCAACCTGCGGCCATCGAATAGACGATACCCTATCTTGCAGGGTCCATGGACAGCTTAAAATTCATAGAATTCCTCACTGCTTGCTTTAGAGGTTGTGAGCTCCCTCTGGTGGCCAACATAAGAAATTGCAGCCCCAGTCTCAGAGTGAGCATGAGCCATGGCTGGAGCCGGTAAGGCACACTGTGGGGCCGCAGCGGGGGGGGGGGGGGGGGGGGGGGGGCAGCACTAGCAGCTAGAGGGGGCACTGGCAGGTGGCTAAACCATCTGGCCAGCCTGCCTGTCTGCGTTTTAGCAGGCTGCACAGCCACAGAAGGAACCTCAGTCTGCACAACCTCTGACATTGCTGAGGCTGAAACAGCCATGCTGACTGCAGGGGGACTTGTAACTGGGCAGTTCTGGGTGTCAGGCGCGTTGCACACAGGTGCCCTGGACGGGGCATGTTCACGCTTGCGATGCCAGACAGGGGAAGGTGATAGGCGGGCAGGGGGACGCGAGTACCGCGCAGAATGCGCCTGGAGGGGCAGCAGCCGTCTGAGGGGACACGGCGCTCCCCGGGGCACTTGCTGACAGCAGGGGGGCTAGCCATGCTGAACCCTCCCTGGCAACTTTCTCCTGTAGGAGAGCCAGGAGGTCAGCATCATTCAAATGTGCTATGTTAACTCTGTCACCTGTTGCAGACGAACTCTTCACTGGCCGAGCGCACACCAAGAGGAAGTGGAGGAGGAGTTAAACCTTTATATATACCCCCCTTGAGGCGCGCTCGGTCCAGCAAGAGCCCTCCCCTATAACTTAACCCTTTCCTACCCCCTGTGCCCTTCAGTCAATGGCCCCCAAGCTTATACAGCATGGGAGCCACACAGTTGGACACAGCACAAATTTAAATGTGGTCAAATGAAACAACTAAATGGCAGATTTTCATTAAGGCCTAGCGGGTTCACCGTTTTTAACCTGTAAATGCACAGGGCCTCTTTTTAAAGGATCCTTTTGTCCCAATCCCCTTTCCTCTAGGAAGGCCAGACCACCGCAATCACCTAAAAATTTTGGTTCCTATGATCTCCACCATGGAAATCGGTAACATGTTGGGCCACTGGAGTATCACATTTATGATGGATATCCTCTAGGATGGTCCCCGACCTTGTCCTTAGCTCACGTTTGGTTTTGCCCACATAATTAAGGGGGGCAGCTGCAGCACGCCAGACCTGCAGGGTATTGCGATGTGAGGTCACGGTTTTGGGCAATCGAGGGTTGCTCACTGTATTGGAGAACCCTGGGCAGGCATGGGGCAGTGAAGGAGAGGTAGACACAGTTCCTCTGGGGCACACTCTGTATGTAGGGACCAGGCCTGATGGTGGATGAGGTGCCCTGGATGTTACAGGTATTTTTAGTGCCTGGGGTAAGGTCCCTGTTGGATTCGTGACGCCAGTGCCTGTAACGGTGGCACACCGATTTATAGGAGGAATAACTGAGTACTCAGTGGATAAACCAAACGTTGCTTTACTTGGTGAACACAGTCCAACTTTGTACATACAGTTACAGTTGATAGTGATGTTAACGCAGTCCCTTGAACAATACTTCACAAGCAGGTAGACTTTAAATAGTGGCAGGTATTAATCATGCAAGATACTTGGAGGGCACAACGGTTAATGCTTTGCAGTGCAATGCTGCTCTATCCCCTTCAGCTATTCTAGCTGGCTGGATCCCAAGGCCCGGATGCCTAAATGCTGGCTTTAATCCTTGGTATATAAATCCTTCCTCCAGTATTGGCGCTTGCTTTACTTTATAGAACCTCTGCCCATCAGGGTACTTATCTGACCTGGTATTGTCCTTACTCGGCTTGAGGGTAACTGCAGGTTTCTCCCAGGAGGTGCTGTCCTGCAACTGGGGTGTCTTCAGAGCTAACTAAGGCTCTCTTGATCAGCAGGTAGGCTAGGATCCCTCTACTAGCCTCCTGGTAACCACTAGAAGCCTGGGCTGTCTAACTGCATGTCAGGAGGAGGCCCTCAGCTTGTCCCTGGCTGGTGCCTTCTAACTTATGTCTCAGCAGACTCCTGACTCTGAACTCCACTCTCCCTGTCTGGGCCTGGATATTTATACTAGGGGCTCCCTATCTCCCTCTAGTGTCTGGGATGTCTCACTACACCCAACTAGGCCTGCTTACACATTACACAGGGGAATATTGCATATAAAAACACATTATAAAATACATAAAATGCACAATTAAATATAACATTCCTGTCCCTTGTGAGTAGGAGTAACGTGCACTCCAATTGACCCTTGTGTAGTGCCCACGCCTATCTAGTGGGACACTACATACCACCACGCTATAACGTTGCCCGTGTTCGGCGCAACATGGAGGGGCCCTGCCCAGCTGGATACTGCACCTGAAAAAAGAGAAAATAATGCAAAGCAGGAAAATTTCATCTACATTTGCAAGAATACATTATATGCATAAATCAGGCAGTTCCACTGGCTTAGGAACAAGTAACGGTGAAAAGGGGCATCGTTCTCTTCTCTCAGGATAGTGTGAGGGAACAGGGGCGCTGACCTGGTGCAGCGTGTCATTATAACCAGGATAGTCCATAAGTGCAAATTGTCCATAATAGAACAGAAGACAAAATATAAAACAATTCAAAGTTCTTGGAGGCTCAAAGAACAAATATGAGTCCGTACCCAGGTTTCTTTCTTATTTTGAGTAAGCGTCCTTCACCATTCAAGCAAGGAAGAAGATCATAGAGGCTCAGGTACTTTTGAGTCCGTCTCTAGGCACATTTCTTTAAAATAGCAAAATCTCAGAGGCTCATGTACTTTTGAGTCTATCTCCGGGCACTTTTCCTTGAAATTTGATGTTGCACAATAAAATGACAGCACATAAAAATAGCCCACATTATTCCATTGGCATATATATATAAAAGAGGTGCTGTAATACCCTTAATCAACCTGAAAAGGGGGTTAAAGGGTTAAAGGTGCAACATAGGAACAGGCACAACTTGGCACAATTTTGAAGAAGCAGGCAGGAGGTCCTGGAAACAAGATGGCTTTGCTGACATTGGTGTTTTCAGTGGGTGACCACCACCACTGAGCCGTGGGTAACTGGCAGCAGCAACAAAGGACCAAAACAAAGGACTCCTGTCCTGGAAGGGTTAAATTCTCAGCAATGAGGTCCCTTGATGAAAGCAAATCAAAGAAATCAATAGCCTAGCAGGCCAATTCACAGGGGCATGTCATAATCACTTTGCATCTCAGTGGTGCTCCCTGGCTCTGCTTGTAGATGAGGCCTGTAATAAGCCTCCACAGGCGGATGTGCCCACAACACGGTATTGGGGGGCAGCTGCAACATAAATGGACCCCTAATAGGTATTGGCCCCATAGGCCTAGGGGTGATTACAGTTGGGGACCGCACCGGTCCAGGCATAATTAATGTAGGCTGTGCTGGCCTAGGTACCACCGCCGCAAGCGGTCCGGTGGGCTCTGGAACAACTGGCTCTGCGTAGCAAGTCACAGTGTGAGAGGGCCTTCTTGGGGGCCTCAACGTAGCCGCAGTAGCTGTAGGTGGCCGGCGGGTAGGGACAGGTACCCTTACCTCTTCCTTTCTCGGTGGCGTCTGGATCCTGGCGGTGGCAATTCTGCGTAACTCCCGCAACTTCTCCTCCAGACGGACGATCTGGTCGTCCAGGCTCTCGGTCTCAAGATCGCTGTTCTCCGCTGTCGCCGCCGGCACCTGTACCATAGAGGGTGAATCCTGCGCAGCCGCTGCAGGCTCAGGTGGCGCATCAGGTCTTTTACCCTTCCGGATATTATCCAGGGTAACGTGGAGTCTTTTCAGATTCTCCATTTCTTGCATCGTTTTCTCCCAGCGAGGCAGCTCAGGGGACGGATAGGGGCTCACCCATTTCTCCAACACTGTGGGCTGCCAGAAAACATTCGGGCCAATGAAAGAGCCCCGCTCTTGAAATGCATGATGGGCCGGTTCTGGAGAGCCCGCTGGTCCGCGCTCGCAGCCAGAGTAGTCCACATCTGCTTCCCAGTCCTCCGGTTCTTTCTTGGGACGGGTCACGGCAGTGGCATATGGGCCTCGCAGGCCCTCGGCAGGGGTGAACTCCACTTCCTCTCCCTCGGGGAGGTTATGCATATATTCGGAGAGGTAACTCCGCTTGACGGACCTCCGATTGACATATAAGTCTCTGCCGGTGGTATAGTCCTGTATGAAACCGTAGCCACGGTTCTTGTCGAAGGCCACAACCAACCCCTTTCTCCTTTCCAGGCGGGGTTGGGTGTCAGTGTGGTGCTCGTGAACGGTCTTTGCCAGTTCCTCGTAGTATATCTTTGTCTTTGTATTTTTCTTTATGGCGGCCTCCCGGATCTCTGCCATCAATGCGGACCACTTGAACGAGGGCTGGAAGAAGTCTCTCCAGGAGCCATAGTAGGTCTCCGGTTGCGTCCTCGGTGGCGGGCAGGCGGGTTTCTCCGGTCCCGGAGAGTAGGCCGGTGGAGCATCCTCTGGCTCTACACCAACACAATCCATCTTTGGCAACTCAGGCGCGGACATCCAACAGAGCAGTCTTCACTCTTCAACATGCTCGATCCTTCTCTGGAGAGCGACAGGGTGGCGCCAATAAGTCCAGACAGATCCTCCCATTGCACTGGGAGGCCGCCCCCCAGGTTCTGCAGACATGCAAATGTCCAGACAGGGCGGTGGCGCCGACAGATAGCCTTTTCCCGCTCTTTTCAACAAAAGGCGCCAACTTTTACCGCCAATTTTAGGATAAAGATGACGCAGCAGTAAATTCAAGCAAGCTCAGCGGCCATCTTTAGCAAAACGCTGTCTATTCACTGACAGCAAGCGGTGGCTTACATAAGCAGCAAACAGTCCAGAAAACACTATCTTCACACCGCTAATTAGCACAGTTCTTTGGCCCAGCACTTTTTAATAAAACAATAGGGCTTAGTCACTTTAAGGCAATTTTCAGCACACAGTTTTATATCCGCAATGGCGCAGGAATGTTCCGTAAATCCTGTTCGTGACGCCAATTTATGCAGCACGCCAGACCTGCAGGGTATTGCGATGTGAGGTCACGGTTTTGGGCAATCGAGGGTTGCTCACTGTATTGGAGAACCCTGGGCAGGCATGCGGCAGTGAAGGAGAGGTAGACACAGTTCCTCTGGGGCACACTCTGTATGTAGGGACCAGGCCTAATGGTGGATGAGGTGCCCTGGATGTTACAGGTATTTTTAGTGCCTGGGGCAAGGTCCCTGTTGGATTCGTGACGCCAGTGCCTGTAACGGTGGCACACCGATTTATAGGAGGAATAACTGAGTACTCAGTGGATAAACCAAACGTTGCTTTACTTGGTGAACACAGTCCAACTTTGTACATACAGTTACAGTTGATAGTGATGTTAACGCAGTCCCTTGAACAATACTTCACAAGCAGGTAGACTTTAAATAGTGGCAGGTATTAATCATGCAAGATACTTGGAGGGCACAACGGTTAATGCTTTGCAGTGCAATGCTGCTCTATCCCCTTCAGCTATTCTAGCTGGCTGGATCCCAAGGCCCGGATGCCTAAATGCTGGCTTTAATCCTTGGTATATAAATCCTTCCTCCAGTATTGGTGCTTGCTTTACTTTATAGAACCTCTGCCCATCAGGGTACTTATCTGACCTGGTATTGTCCTTACTCAGCTTGAGGGTAACTGCAGGTTTCTCCCAGGAGGTGCTGTCCTGCAACTGGGGTGTCTTCAAAGCTAACTAAGGCTTTCTTGATCAGCAGGTAGGCTAGGATCCCTCTACTAGCCTCCTGGTAACAACTAGAAGCCTGGGCTGTCTAGCTGCATGTCAGGAGGAGGCCCTCAGCTTGTCCCTGGCTGGTGCCTTCTAACTTATGTCTCAGCAGACTCCTGACTCTGAACTCCACTCTCCCTGTCTGGGCCTGGATATTTATACTAGGGGCTCCCTATCTCCCTCTAGTGTCTGGGATGTCTCACTACACCCAACTAGGCCTGCTTACACATTACACAGGGGAATATTGCATATAAAAACACATTATAAAATACATAAAATGCACAATTAAATATAACATTCCTGTCCCTTGTGAGTAGGAGTAACGTGCACTCCAATTGACCCTTGTGTAGTGCCCACGCCTATCTAGTGGGACACTACACAGCTACAAGTGCAAAGATATACCACTCTGCTTGTTTGGAGTTTGAAAAATCCCTCATCCTTTACTCTCTTCTCGCAGAGACACTCGAAAAACTCTTTGATTGCAAGATAAAAGGACATCCAATACATCCTCCACCATTTCTAAACATACACATTGGTTTACAATCAAGCCACATCCCTCCTGATCTTGGTTTCTGGTACAGACTATGAACAAATCGGTCCCATTCTGTTCAGAGTGGAACACCTCGCTGTAGAAGTAGGAGACATCTCTGCTGAGGAGGTGGTTCCCAGGCACTGTGTCCTATTGCAACACGACCCTTAGGGTGGGCGCTATTATAAAAGCTGAAAGGAAGGATTTGAACAGGAAGTGTATGCGGTGTGTGTTCCACAGTGCAACACATGAGCTGGAAGCAGAAGGCTGGTGTACAGTATATAAGGGCCCAACACACATGCTGTTTGCGTGTTCTCACATCTTTTGTCAGCATTGATATCTATAATGCCACTATGCACTACTTATACATCTGAAGAGATTCATCAGTACTGAATGCCATTGAATACTGGTCCTTTATTTGAAGGTATTCATCAACATTGCTTCTGTGCTGCTACGCAGTTAAAATCTATATAGTTTAATTCATATGATATTCTATATTTGGTCATATGCTCCCATCTAGTGGCTGTTTTTGGTAATGCGCTTGTTTATCTGTTCGTGATATCTGTCATTCATTTCATTGCTCCACCCCTTCTTCTGTGTACCTCACTTCCTGTTTCTCCATACTGCTCTAGGCATTGAACAGGTACACATGTATTCTCATGTAAGCTTACAAAAGCATCATCTTTTGACCGCACAATACCAGAATCCATCTGTTCTGCTGTACTCTGTTATCTGGCTTACAGAATAAAGCAACTTACACGGATAAACTCGGTGTTGGTGAGTTCAAGCTATCTGATAAGGATTATCCGCAGTGATTATATCTGCTCATACAGGCCGGGCATAGAGGTCTCACTAGGGATAAATCGCTATTACAACAATTTGAGTCAGAATAGTCAAAAGATGCATAGAATTCTTACAGCCTGCTGTGTATATATGTGTGCCTAATCTGCAATCAAGCTCAGTGCCATCCGCCATCTTGTGAAAGCACATGGTCGCACAAGCTTACTGCACTTCAAGTGAATGTAGAAAACTGTTTCTCTACATTGCACTGTGTTACCTCACCTGTCTAAGCTGCTGTTCGTCTTCTTAGAGAGACAGTACCATTTTTTGCAAAACCGTAAAAAAAACGTCTAGACAAGGCTCTGAACACTCTTTTATGGCTGAACCAACGCAGATACATCATGCCTCTGAACCGGCAGATGTACAGGGAACAGATACTGCAGATATTACTGAACAGAGTGTAAGACCCAAACATACAATAAAACCAACACAGAAACTCAGAGAAAACTATCAAGCCACTAGAGATGAGTTATCCAGCAATCTGTCAGACCTCTGGGACAGAACCTTACACCGCATGTCAGTTTTGTCACACTCTAATGATCAACCAGCTGAAATAAGAGACTCTATTTGCTGTGTATGTACACTACCAGTGCAAAGAGCAGGACACTGGGTCAGTGGGGATGCTCTGCAGTGGGTCAATTTATATGTGTATAAGTTTGTGACGCCAGTTGCAGCTTGCGCAGGTACTGTAGCAGGGCCCTTTAAGATGGTATAAGCTCACGTACCAGGTGAGGAATGCCAGAGGGGGATAATGTCTCTGTATAGCAGATATGGTAGTGTCAACGGTGTCTCCTACCTGACGTACGGCTGGACTCCTGTATCCCGGCTCACATGCAACAAATTGAGAGTTGTTAATAGGAGTAATTGAGGAATGATGGAAATCCACACAGATAATAGGGTCCAACTTGTCTTTACTTGGTGTTATGATATGCAGCTTTGATCCATACAAGTTACAGCTTTAGTCTAGGGTCCCAGCAGGTTTTGGCAATATGTGGCAGGAATTTATATCTCTTCTGCATCTGATCATATGCTTAGAGAAACTGGCAGGTATCTATCTTCTGCTCTGTCTTTAGTCTGCTTAGTTTGGGCCTGACTAGCTGATTAGGTACTTATCTTCTCTTTGTCTTAGGATCTTTACTTACAGGACTGCTCGCAGGGTATGATGGTGGCTTCCTGGAGATCTGATAGTTCTGTGAAAGGCTGCTTTCTTGGTCTACCAGCTGAGGTAAGGGAAGGTTGATCTTGGGCCTCAGCCGAGGCTTGAATCCTTGGTTGGGATCCCTGTTTCTGGGAGCTCCTACTAACACAGCCTACCCCAGCAGGGGGGTGGCTCACTCTGCCTAGAACTTTCCTTCCTCCCCCTGAAGTAGGATGTGGGAACATTCCACTCCTCCTCAGAAAGGGGGAAGCGAGCCTGGAATGGACTATTCCATCCTAGATCTATTAACTAACCATGGTCTGCTTACATATTGCTGCCACCTGCTGGTGTACATTGAGAATTGCAGCAAATATACAATACAACAGGCCTGGAAAATGCACATTATGGAGAGAGTGATGCAAACTTATGCCAGATGACAATATGCATATACCTAACATGTTGTAGCAGGGGGAAAAGAGTTTAGTGACATACTCTGGGATGTTACATACCCCTTTACTTTAAGATAAGCCGTCCTCGGCGCATGGTAGACAGTTGAGGAATAAGCTCTGGATACCCAATATAATACAGAGTGCTGCATGAATCACATAAAATGACGTACAAAGACAAAACACATAACGGTTTCCTCGAGGTTCCTGCCCGCTAGAGTAAGGTGTCCAACACACAGTTTCCTTCTCTTGGTATAACCAGTGAACCTATAACTGCACAAAGCAATACCTTCACTAACTGACTTTGTATGTCTTGAGCGCTGTTGACATCAAAGAAAGCATGGGGGTGTCTTTACTCCGTAATACCACTATTATGTAATGGAATGCCCGCAAATAGAAGGGTGGCTTTATCCTGTATTCCCTTCCCTGCATCATAGCCTGAAGAAATTTGGCTTATAGCACGATCACTATGATGTCTATGAGGAAGCTAGAATATATGGCTCTAAGGCTTGAGGCGCCTTACCTTAGGCAAAAGCTCAGAAGGGGAGGTATTTATCGTCTCCGTGTCTTCTGGCAAGTGACAGGAGGAGGGCAGTACGTTCCCATGACTCTCCTGGAAATGAGACACCTCCGGATGGGAACAATCCGGAACATTTAACAAGCGGGAATGAGCAGCATAGGGCTTCTAACGATTCCTGAAGCAGCAGGGGTACCTGTGTAATTGGATCTGTCTGGACTTACCACTTGGTCCTACCCGGGTGTAGGCCATTAGTATTCAGCGTCCCTTTGATGACAGTCCGTATGAAGGGGGAGAGAACAAGAGCTGTAAAAAGGCACACTTTAAGTCAATTGCTACATTTTGGTTAAGTGCAATGGTAAGTGCAATCATTCGGAATAGTGCATAAATTCACATTGTGGCACCTAGAAAGATACTTCACAAAATGGGCAGGATACTTTAGCGTTACATAACTGTAAACAGGTACATTAGTGCAAAAATTATCACAGTATAAGATCACAAAGACCTCAGGTATCACGTTTGAGTCTTTTCTTTGGCACAAAGAGCTCAGGTATCACGTTTGAGTCTTTTCTTTGGGTGCAAGCTTTTATGTTGCTGTAAAACATTTAATATAAAATAGTGCAAATTTATTAAGTGCAAGGATAGGCTCAACAATAACTTGAGTCCTTATTCCTGGAAGTGCATAAAGTTGTAGAATCCTCTGGAAACTGATAAAAGTTCTTTGCAATACACAGGGCAAAAGAGTTAATTGTAATCCAAAGGGTTAAAATATTTAATAGCAGCAACAGGCTATCAAGTAACCTGAGAGAGGGGATAAAACGTTCAACTGGGATATGAGGGGTTAAGTGCTGATGGGGGGAGTCCTAACTGACATGACCCACTGGATGAGGATAGAACACTGGCAACCTGGAACAAAACGGTTAAAACACACAAAGGCCAAACAAGTCCTCACCCGTCAGGTAGCAGTCCACAGAGTGGCTCCCAAATAATGTCACTTGTTATATTTTTCTTATAGTGGGGACACCTTACAGGTAGGTGTCCAGCTCTTCATCACTGCTAGAGCTGCTAAACCTCATCAGAGGTTGTTCTAGCCTCTGCTGGTAGCTCAGGGTAGTGTTGGTAGTGGTGCGCCACTGCCCTCTACCGGTGGCTGCAGGGATTGGCTGTGCCGACAGCCTGGAAAATGCTGCAGTGGCTTGCTGCAAACCAGAATCCACAGCCGGTGCAGGAACTGGCAGAACTTCTTGCTGTATGGGTGCAGGGAGAGCTGGAGCAGCTTACTCGGGCTGCTTCCAGGGCAGCATGTAGGGGGGCATGAAGCACGGCTGGACCTTGGTATTTAAGGTCAGGACGCTGTTGTTGATCTGTCCCACTCTCAAGGTTGGTGGTGGCGACAGGTCTGGGATGAGGGGCGCAGGTGCAGGTTGGGACTTCTCCATGAAGTGCATGCGACCATCCGGGGTCTCCTGTAGACAACGGGTCCTGCCCGCAGAGCCTGGATCCTCCTGCCAGGTCTCTGGGGTAATGGCAGGGGAAAGTGGCTTGTCCAGGAGTGTGACTCCGGCGGCAAAAAGTCCTTGCATGGACTGCATCGGGGTGTACTCGATTTGGTCACCCGAGTATAAATTGTGCCGGGCCTGGGGTAAGTTGTGCCTTTTAACTGAACGCCGGCCTACGAATAGTTCAGTGCCGGAGTGGCTGTCCTGCACAAATCCGACACCACGTTCAACCGAGAACCACAAGACGGTTCCGGTTCTCCTGGTAAGCTTGGGGTCTCCGGGCTGGGAGTTGTCTATCACCTGCTTGACCCACTCTTCAACCGCGGATTTATACTCCCATGCGGTCTGGGCAAATGCAGTGATTTCATGCGAGACGTCAGGATTCAGGCTCCGCAACTTTTCATAGCTGGGCGGCGGAGTGGAATCTCCAGCCGCCTCCGCCGCACCAGTAGGCGGTAGTGGCGTGGTAGGCCTAAGGCTGATGGCCGGTGCTGGGGTTTCGTGACGTGGCGGATGGACGGACACGGACCGGGCCGGGGCCTCAGGGAGCGCGGCAGCTCCTACCTGAAGTTGCGGCCGGCGGCCGGTTCCGGGTCTTCTTGGTGCCATCTGGAGGTGTCATCTCTGTCTCGGCCAGCGACTCGTCAGCGGTGATGGGTGCTGCGTCAGCGGCGTCCTCCGCGGGAACAGGCTTGACGTCGACTTCCATCTTTACAGTCACGTCGTCTTCCGCGGGGGCACTTGATGATGCGGAGGGATCCACGGCCTCCGGGAACTTGATCAAGTTCGGGTCTTTGGAAGCTGGAGCCGGGACTTCAGTGGCGGTCTCCTCCGGAATGCTGGGCAAGGTAAGCGGACTGTCTTTTTTGGTCAAGGAGGAATCCACAGCCTCTGATACGGTAGCGAATACCGAGGGCCCACTTTTCCTCAGGATCAGGGAGATATGGATCGCTGGTGGACGCTCCTCATACACCGCTTCTCCACAGATTGCCATTTGATTCCACCGAGGTTGGGGAAACGCCATCTTGGTGTCTTCTTCCCTCTGGCAGATAGCAGGTTCTGAGGGTGCAGCCCAGAGGGAGGGGTCTTTATCACCTCGGCTTGCATTAGAAATTACATTGGGGGCAGTCTCTCTTTTTCCTGCTCCCAGGGGGGCGTATTCAACATCTTCGCGCTTTTCTTGAGAGGGTGTTGCTAGATTTTCCCGCTTCTGGGGGGCGTAAACAGCATTTTCGCGCTCTTGAGAGGGCGTTCCTTTGTTCCTTTGTCTCTGGGCATGAAAATGAGGCGCCATTTTAAACGAATATGGCGAATTCCACAATATCGAATTAACTCTGTGAATGCTGTAGCGCACGTCCCGCGCTTTCTTGGCACAGCAATACAAGTAAGAAAGTCACTTTTCAGCGATCTTTGCACAATCTTCAGCCCTTATTTTACTGTGAAACATGTGGTTTTAAGTCAGTTTTTTTGCGCACAATTGGATGCAGTTCTGTTGTTAGGGATGGACACACAATTCAATCCCATCCTGTTCGTGACGCCACTTGATGCAATGAGCAGGACACTGGGTCAGTGGGGATGCTATGCAGTGGGTCAATTTATATGTGTATAAGTTTGTGACGCCAGTTGCAGCTTGCGCAGGTACTGTAGCAGGGCCCTTTAAGATGGTATAAGCTCACGTACCAGGTGAGGAATGCCAGAGGGGGATAATGTCTCTGTATAGCAGATATGGTAGTGTCAATGGTGTCTCCTACCTGAGGTACGGCTGGACTCCTGTATCCCGGCTCACATGCAACAAATTGAGAGTTGTTAATAGGAGTAATTGAGGAATGATGGAAATCCACACAGATAATAGGGTCCAACTTGTCTTTACTTGGTGTTATGATATGCAGCTTTGATCCATACAAGTTACAGTTTTAGTCTAGGGTCCCAGCAGGTTTTGGCAATATGTGGCAGGAATTTATATCTCTTCTGCATCTGATCATATGCCTAGAGAAACTGGCAGGTATCTATCTTCTGCTCTGTCTTTAGTCTGCTTAGTTTGGGCCTGACTAGCTGATGAGGTACTTATCTTCTCTTTGTCTTAGGATCTTTACTTACAGGACTGCTCGCAGGGTATGATGGTGGCTTCCTGGAGATCTGATAGTTCTGTGAAAGGATGCTTTCTTGGTCTACCAGCTGAGGTAAGGGACTCAAGCTGGGAAGGTTGATCTTGGGCCTCAGCCGAGGCTTGAATCCTTGGTTGGGATCCCTGTTTCTGGGAGCTCCTACTAACACAGCCTACCCCAGCAGGGGGGTGGCTCACTCTGCCTAGAACTTTCCTTCCTCCCCCTGAAGTAGAATGTGGGAACATTCCACTCCTCCTCAGAAAGGGGGAAGCTAGCCTGGAATGGACTATTCCAGCCTAGATCTATTAACTAACCATGGTCTGCTTACATATTGCTGCCACCTGCTGGTGTACATTGAGAATTACAGCAAATATACAATACAACAGGCCTGGAAAATGCACATTATGGAGAGAGTGATGCAAACTTATACCAGATGACAATATGCATATACCTAACATGTTGTAGCAGGGGGAAAAGAGTTTAGTGACATACTCTGGGATGTTACACCAGCAGTTGTCTGCAAAATACTCAGCCTTCTTGCAGGACTCTAATATAGAGGATTCTTCAGCGGAAATGACCAGGACTGATGCACTGAACGAACAATGGGATCTCGCAGTGCAAAATGCTAAGCTTAAGGCAGAACTCCGCATTACTCAACTGCAGGAAACCAGAGCTCACCGATCCACCACGACCAAACTCACTGCACTTTCTTCTAGATCATCTCATTCCAGAAGATCAACATTAAGCGACAAGTTAATAGAGGCCCGCGCTGATGCCGAATCAAAAAAGGCACAAAGCTCCTTTACCAGAAAGCAGAGATGGAAGCTCAAAGGGCAGCTCATCAAGCAGAGATGGAAGCTCAAAAGGCAGCTCAACAGGCAGAGATGGCAGCTTGCCAGGCAGAGATGGAAGCTCAAAGGGCAGCTCAACAAGCAGAGATGGCAGCTCATCAAGCCAAGAT
This sequence comes from Bufo bufo, assembly GCF_905171765.1. Taxonomy (NCBI): domain Eukaryota; kingdom Metazoa; phylum Chordata; class Amphibia; order Anura; family Bufonidae; genus Bufo; species Bufo bufo. The sequence goes on along the minus strand of NC_053389.1, from coordinate 241,551,828 downwards.
GGAAGCTCAAAGCAAAGCTCTCCAAGCAGAGGCAGATTCACAAATAAAGATTCTGCAAATGGAAGTGGAGGAAGCAGCTTCCCTAGCAAGGCTGAAAGTCCTTGAACAAGCAATGGGACAAAGTACTAATTCAGACTGCCTTATCCCAGTAGAACTGGAAGATCCAGCTGAACACACCAGTGAATACGTTCTAAAGCATAACATCTGCAAAGATTCAGAGTCATCTCCTGTACCTCCTACTAACAACACTGTTCTGACTCCCAGCGCAAAGACCTCTCAGCTCTATATGCCTGAGCCTCTTCGAGTCTACAACGCAAGTACATCTATGCAGCAAACCGGATCAACTCATGTCATCAACAAGATGACTTCCGGTGATAAGCAGCAGCTCAAACCAAAGCCAGCACAAGCCTTAGAGACTACACCACAGTTAAACGCTAATGCAACATCATTTTACCCTGGTAAACCTCACCCTACATCACCAGAGAACTTTCACACCCAAGGGGTTCCACCAGTTTCTTTGACACCAAGGAGTGAGAGACCAGATATGAATGACTTTGCCAGATACATGGTACGCCGTGAGCTCATTAAAACCAGCCTCTCTTAAGGTTTGACGACTGTCTAGAGAGCTACAGGGCCTGGAGATCAACCTTCAAGGCTACTATTGCCAATCTCAACCTTACTGCTAATTAAGAACTTGATTTGCTCATAAAGTGGCTGGGACCAGAATCTGCAGGTCGTGTTAAAAGACTCAGAACAGTACATGTTGACCACTCAGATGCAGGTCTTGTTGCTGCATGGGCAAGACTTGAGCAAGCCTATGGTAGCTCTGAAGACATAGAAAGTGCTCTATTCAAGAGACTGCAAAACTTCCCAAAAATAGGGAACAAAGACTATTGCAAGCTCCAAGATCTAAGTGACCTCCTCATGGAGCTAGAGTTGGCAAAAACTGACCCACGTCTACCTGGACTAAGTTTCCTGGACACCGCTCATGGTGTCAACCCAGTGGTGTCTAAACTGCCATACGGCCTACAAGAGAAATGGGCACAACAGGGCTTAAGATACAAAAGAGACTATAATGTATCCTTTCCTCTATTCTCATACTTCTGCAGGTTCATTAGTGATCAAGCCTGGATGAGAAACGATCCCATCTTCAGCTTCAGTGAACACAACCTGCCTGCTTCATCCTCACCATCATCAAGGTATGATAACACAGCAGCTAAATGTAGAGACTTAAATAGAGCTATATCTGTTAAAAGGACAGACATCTCACCCTCCCCAACCTCACCTACTGATCAGGGCATTGTGGATGAAAGAGATAAAGACCCTAATCGTCAGTGTCCTATGCACAAGAAGCATCCTCTTAAGAAATGTCGTGGGCTTAGGGCAAAGACTTTACAAGAGCGCAGGGAGATTCTCTGGGAACTTGGCATATGCTACAAGTGCTGTGCTTCTTATAGCCATTTTGCTAAAGACTGTAAAGTTGTCATTAAGTCCACAGAATGCGATAGCGACAGACATGTTACAGTCATGCATCGTACTCCACTTCCAGACAACCCACTACCTCCACTCCCGTCTCAAATCATGGCGGGGAGCAACAAGGTCATGCTTCAAACAAAGATAATGTCTCTTCTTCATGTACAGAAGTCTGTGGACAAGGCAAGGACCACAAATGCTGTGCCAAGATATGCATAGTCAAGATATACCGAAGGGATCATCCTGAGAAAGCTGCTAGGATGTATGCCATAATAGATGAACAGAGCAACAGATCCCTGGTTATGCCTAAATTCTCTGAGATCTTTGGCATAGAGGGTCACGCAACCCCATATACTCTCAGAACCTGTTCTGGTCGTGTAGAGACCTTCGGCAGAAGGGTTGACGGGTTTATGGTCTCTCATATCAACGAGGAAGAGGGCATACCCCTACCAACGTTAGCCGAGTGTGACCAGATACCAGACGAAAGGGAAGAGATTCCCACTCCAGAAGCTGCACATCACCATCCTCATTTAAGGCACCTTGTTGATGAGATTCCTGCAATGGACAAGAGTGCTGAAATCTCAGTCCTGTTAGGAAGGGACATTCTCAGAGTACATAAAGTACACGATCAGTGTGATGGACCTAGGTACCACAGTGTTTTGTACTACAAGTGAGGACAACAAAATAGCCTTGTGAGTTGAAGACAGAGAATTCATCAACATAATAGATAAGGAAGTGTGGCAACAGTGTCACAGCGTATACCATAGGCCGTGACAAGCTGTCTCTAGCAGTAGCTTCTCCCCTATACACAACCTCTATGTCTCTGTCCGCTTACTATCCACTTTAGGACTACAGGATACTTTTAGTTATCATCTCACAGACATGTGCACTCCATATTGCTCCAGGAACTGCATAATTACAGTAGATCAGGTCATCAAAATGTCCTTGTACAACTAACTTCATATTATCCAACGGCAATAACACAACTGGCCAATAGGTAGAAGCGTAACTCTGTGCTGTTTCCAACATACACATCTCATATCTAAGACATTTGAGAAGTCTGACCTCTTCGTGGTGCTGGTTCAATATCCGTACAGAGAATGATCTGATCTAATGCATTCTGGGAGCTGAAACATGAATATTAGGGATGTGTCTATCATTAATGTGGTGGTGAACTTTGGATATGTAGTACCCCAGACCTGGGAGTATCTGCAATTGTTTTATATGTATTGTATTGTTATGCCATGTACCCCAGCAGATGAAATAAGGTTGGCTGTGGTTGGCAGGAACAAGGCTATCCACCCTGTTCCTCCGCTCTTAGTAGGACTGGGTTGGTCCAGCTTCCTGCCAGGAAAAGGAGTTGCTAAGAGATTGTGGAGGATTCAGGAATCACATCCCAGAGCTCCTACTCTAAGGGACATAAACAAGTGCTCATGTAGGACCCTTACTCCAGAATGATTGAATTAATATGCTTTTATTTCATCCACAAATAATATGATACAGGACGCGTTTCGGCCCGTCCAGCCTTTCTCAACTGCAGTTGAGAAAGGCTGGACGGGCCAAAACTCGTCCTGTATCATATTATTTGTGGATGAAATAAAAGCATATTAATTAAGAAGAAAAACGTTGCTGGGATGCTCTCATTACCAGGTGTTTGGGGATTGCCCCTTCCCGTGCAACGCATCCAGGTATCTGTTACGGTGGGGAGTGGGGGAAACCCCCCACCGTGCGGTGTCAAAGGGTAAAAAGGGGATCAACCTGGCCAAAAGGAGTAATAAGGGAGCAGGTCACCTCCTACAGCGTCCCTAATCCTCTCCCTGACTCCTCATCGTATGAGCGGACCCCGATGGTAGGACGACTCATACTCAGGATTCCTAGAGACCCTAATCCAGGGCTGGTGCAAGGATTTTTGCCACCCTAGGCAAAAGCAAATTTTGCCGCCCCTTGACTCTGCCCATTGACCACACCCCTTTTCCCGCCCCTTTTTCAGCCACCTATTGCATGCAACATTTAACTATGGTCGTGTACCCTGTGCTAGTCTATGGTGATGTACCCTGTGCTAGTCTATGGTGATGTACCCTGTGCTAGTCTGACTATAGTCGCGTACCCTGTGGCAGTCTGACTATGGTCATTTATATATAATATCGCGGGATTGCGCGCCCGAAGTCAGGGCCGGTGCAAGGACAGAAGCAAATGTACATTTTGCCCCCCGCCCCCCATCATCATTTCTGCCCCTCATGATATATGTCCATTTCTTGCCCCCTCCCCATCATTTCACATTTCTGCCCCTCATGATTCATGTCCATTTCTTGCCCCCCCATGTGCTAATATCATAGTGCCATCCTCTCCCCCTGCCCCCTGATGTGCCAGTATAAAGTGCCTCTCTCCTCCCCCCTCCATGTGCCAGTATCATGGCGCCAATAGCCCCCCCTCCCCCGTGGCAGTAAAGTAACAGTCTGGTATTAAAAAAAAAAAAAAAAAAAAAAAAAAAACACTTTCAGAAAAGTTTCTCCTGGGACTCAAACTCACAACCTTTCACATCAGAAGCAAGGCATGCATTTACCCTCACAGCCATGAAAGCTGTATTACCAGTTACTTAAAAAAAAAATATATATAAGACTTCTACTGTAGGTAACTTTGATACTTAGTGTACATCTATACACATGACAGCTGCCCCAGTACACTGTGTATGGATGTAGCAGAGCTGGGTGTGTTGGGCAGCTGACATGTGTATGGATGTACACTAGGTATCAAAGTTACCTACAGTAGAAGTCTTATATATTATTGGATAATACAGCTTTCATGGCTGTGAGGGTAAATGCCTTGGCTCTGATGTGTCAAGGTTGTGAGTTCGAATCCCAGGAGAAACTTTTCTGAAAGAAAGCCTAAATGAGATTTAAATACACCAGGGTCTCTCGTAGCTGTGTGTCAGCTGCGTGCCGCTCTCTCTGCCTGAAGTGAGCGCATCCGGCTGGCAAGAAGAGGATGAGATGATGTCAGATGGATGACACAAGTACGATTGCCTACTCTGCTTATGGGTGGCGCCGGCCCTGCCCTAATCCCTCACCAAGCAGGGAAGAGACAACCTGCTCATCCCAGTCATGGAGGAACAGGAGTCTCTATCTGAGGCCTGCTTAAGGAGATGGCAGGTAAACCACAGACACACTGACAAGTGCTGCTGTCCACACCAACATTAAAGGACACAAAGGAACCCAGGACACCCATAGCTGCAATAAACATGACACAGGGAATGTCTAGTAAACATGCTGGACACCAAACACCACCAGACAAATACCCTGAACATAACTAACTCCATACAAATAGGACAGGAAGGGAAAGAGACACAAGGGTGGCCCTCACTGGAGTTCCGTTTTTCCGTATGGAATATACAGTATACAGTAATTACATAGATAAAATTTTCAATAGATGCTTCCGCAAAAAACGGAACATTTCCGTATGTGTTCCGTTTTTTTGCGGACCCATTGACTTGAATGGAGCCACGGAACGTGATTTGCGGGCAATAAGGCTCAACGTGATTTGCGGGCAATAAGGCTCCATTCACACGTCCGCAAATGGGTCCGCATCCGTTTCCGCAATTTTGCAGAACGGGTGCGGACCCATTAATTTTCTATGGGGACGGAATGGATGCGGACAGCACACAGTGTGCGGGTCCGCAGCTCCGCAAAAGAAAGAACTTGTCCGCAGCTTGCAGCTTGCGGACAAGAATAGGCATTTCTATAGGGGTGCCGGGCGGGTGTGTTGCGGATCTGCAATTTGCGGGTCCGTAACACACCACGGACGTGTGAATGGAGCCTTAAAGGGGAAGTGCACACACAAGCATACCAAACATGTAACCACCGGCAACACCATGCGTGGCAACCATGTCACGCCAATCACCCAGAAGGCCGAGAAACTGCCACCGCATGCTCACAGCAACACGTTGCAGCGGGCAACCGTAAGTGTGGCAACCGTGTCACAGCGTACACCATAGGCCGTGACAGTATTGTGAGCTGTCAATTGGATTTATAGTTTTACTTCTGGCCTGATTCAAACCACTTTTCCTCTGAAGTGATCCCCAGGGAGCAACGGCCTTAATGACTACATCACGACACAACACCTAATCAGGGCCACTACCACTTCCATCCTCTGCACCAGCTCCTTGGGGACTCGTTGCAGATGCATCTTTGGATGTGACTGCTGTAGACATGATGTAACACTAGAATAGTGACCGCAGATCTGAATGATTGGATCTGTGCTTCAAAGTTTTATCACTTTCAACATTTCTGCTTTCTGCGAGTGAATGCATCCATAGGCTCAGGGCCGTCTTTAATGCGGGGCAAAAGGGGCTGCTGCCCCGGGCCCAGTTGCTCCTGGGGGACCCAAGGCAGCTACCTCTTGAGCGCCACTGGCCACTGCCCACAAATTCACTGACTGTAGTCTGTACTAGTACACTACTCACTATCAAAGTAGCGCAGCAGGCAGGCCGGCGGACGTCACGTGCTTCATTAATAATATGGGAGGAGCAGGCGCGTGACGCAGTGAGTGACGTTACGATGCCGTCCGGCCGGCCTGCCTGCTACCCAACTTTCATTAATGAGTACTAGTACAGAGCCGGTATCAGGAGGGCTCCCTCATCTGCAGACGCTCTCAGCTCAGCAGACACTCGGTCCTTTCCATCACCGCCTCCTCCAGTTGGGCCCCTTGGAGCCCACATTGATCCCCGCATCTCAGCCAGACTCCCCGCACCTCCTGGAGGCTCCGCAGTGCCCCCCAAAGTTTATCCCGGGCCTCCGATCACTGTCCCCGGGAAAAGAGAGAAACCCCATCCGAAAGCAACTGATCGGGGGGCTGCAGGGTGAGGGAGTGGACCAGCCCAAGGCTAAGGAGCAGCAGAGGGGCCTGCTTGCTGGGGGGCTGCCGGGGAAGCAGGAGGGACAGGCCCCGCCAAATATGACATCCCAGGCAGAGGAGAGGGAGGGGGCAGGTGGGTCGGCCGGGGTGGACGAGGGGAACACACAGAGCCCAAATCTGCAATACAGAGGGGGGAGCAGCAATGTAACAGAGGACTGGGGGGTCGGTCGGGATTGCAGTATACAATAAACAATCTACAGGTCAGAGGAGGCTGCAGGACTCTGTTATGGGGGGATCTGTGGATGACACATATATAGCATAAGATGCTATATATGTTGTCATCCACAGATCCCCTCCATAACAGTGTCATCCACAGATGCCCCCATAACAGTGTCATCCACAGAGGTCCCCATAACAGTGCATCATCCACAGTTGCCCCATAACAGTGCTTCATCCACAGATGCCCCCATAACAGTGTCATCTACAGTTGCCCCCATAACAGTGCATCATCCACAGTTGTCCCCATAACAGTGCATCATCCACAGTTGCCCCATAACAGTGCGTTATCCACAGATCCCCCATAACAGTGTGTCATCCACAGATGCCCTCATAACAGTGTCATCCACATATCCCCATAACAGTGTCATCCGCAGATGCCCCCATAACAGTGTGTCATCCACAGATCCCCCATAACAGTGTCATCTACAGATGCCCCATCGGGGCCGTCTTTAACGTGGGGCAAAAGGGGCAGCTGTCTCTTGAGCCCTGTTTTCCACTGCCCACAAATTCAATGACATTGTCGTAAAATATCTTGCCTCTGCTCTGCCGTCTCCGTGTCCCTATCCTATCCTTCACTATGCAAGCAGCATGGCTCGCATAGTGAAGGACTTACTTGATTGCTCCTCCTCCCAACCTCCCCTGCCCTTTGCGCACGCCGCTCGCCGTAACGTCACGCGGAGGCAGTGCAACACTAGGGTGAGCTGAGCCCCGGTATCCTTCCTGAACTGCAGAGTGGTGCCCACTTCCAGCTCTGAGCCCAGCTCCCTAGAGCACTGATCCTGAGCCTGCTGGAGTCTTCAGAACTGTAAGTAGTTACAGTAATTCGCTGTAAGCTATATTATATATATATTACTTTTTTAATGTGAGTAAGGGTGCTGGGTGGTTGGAGAAGGGGGGGGGGGTGTTGTGTGCTGTGGTGGAGGGCGTGATTGCATGCTAGGGTGTGGGAAGGCGGGATCCAGGGGGCCCAAGTAAATTCTTTGCCCAGGGTCCAATCAATATTAAAGACGGCCCTGCATAGGCTGAAACCATTCCAGACCTAGTCCTGCTCACACACATTATAGTTTATTACAATGTACAGTCGTGGCCAAAAGTTTTGAGAATTACATAAATATTGGAAATTGGAAAAGTTGCTGCTTAAGTTTTTATAATAGCAATTTGCATATACTCCAGAATGTTATGAAGAGTGATCAGATAAATTGCATAGTCCTTCTTTGCCATGAAAATTAACTTAATCCCAAAAAAGCCTTTCCACTGCATTTCATTGCTGTCATTAAAGGACCTGCTGAGATCATTTCAGTAATCGTCTTGTTAACTCAGGTGAGAATGTTGACGAGCACAAGGCTGGAGATCATTATGTCAGGCTGATTGGGTTAAAATGGCAGACTTGACATGTTAAAAGGAGGGTGATGCTTGAAATCATTGTTCTTCCATTGTTAACCAGGGTGACCTGCAAAAAAACGCGTGCAGCCATCATTGCGTTGCATAAAAATGGGTTCACAGGCAAGGATATATTGTGGCTACTAAGATTGCACCTCAATCAACAATTTATAGGATCATCAAGAACTTCAAGGAAAGAGGTTCAATTCTTGTTAAGAAGGCTTCAGGGCGTCCAAGAAAGTCCAGCAAGCGCCTGGATCGTCTCCTAAAGAGGATTTAGCTGCGGGATCGGAGTGCCACCAGTGCAGAGCTTGCTCAGGAATGGCAGCAGGCAGGTGTGAGCGCATCTGCACGCACAGTGAGGCGAAGACTTTTGGAAGATGGCCTGGTGTCAAGAAGGCCAGCAAAGAAGCCACTTCTCTCCAAAAAAAACATCAGGGACACATTGATCTTCTGCAGAAAGTATGGTGAATGGACTGCTAAGGACTGGGGCAAAGTCATATTCTCCGATGAAGCCTCTTTCCGATTGTTTGGGGCATCTGGAAAAAGGCTTGTCCGGAGATGAAAAGGTGAGCGCTACCATCAGTCCTGTGTCATGCCAACAGTAAAGCATCCTGAGACCATTCATGTGTGGGGTTGCTTCTCATCTAAGGGAGTGGGCTCACTCACAATTTTGACCAAAAACACAGCCATGAATAAAGAATGGTACCAAAACACCCTCCAACAGCAACTCCTTCCAACAATCCAACAACAGTTTGGTGAAGAACAATGCATTTTCCAGCACGATGGAGCACCGTGCCATAAGGCAAAAGTGATAACTAAGTGGCTTGGGTACGAAAACGTTGACATTTTGGGTCCATGGCCTGGAAACTCCCCAGATCTTAATCCTATTGAGAACTTGTGGTCAATCCTCAAGAGGCGGGTGGACAAACAAAAACCCACTAATTCTGACAAACTCCAAGAAGTGATTATGAATGAATGGGTTGCTATCAGTCAGGAATTGGCCCAGAAGTTGATTGAGAGCATGCCCAGTCGAATTGCAGAGGTCCTGAAAAAGAAGGGCCAACACTGCAAATACTGACTCTTTGCATAAATGTCATGTAATTGTCGATAAAAGCCTTTGAAACGTATGAAGTGCGTGTAATTATATTTCACTACATCACAGAAACAACTGAAACAAAGATCTAAAAGCAGTTTAGCAGCAAACTTTGTGAAAACTAATATTTGTGTCATTCTCAAAACTTTTGGCCACGACTGCACAGTATCAGTGTAGTTAATCCTGAAATACATCATGTCTTATACACCAGTCACACTGCAGTCTTTTTTCCAAAGGCAGCCATCAGAATTGTGACTGTCACGCTGGATGAAAATGGAGTAGACAACATGATTTAAAGCAGAATTGTGACCGCAGCTCTGGATGTACCTGGAGTATAAGACATGATTTAACAGCAGACTAGTCACTGCAGTTCTAGACTGAGAGTTAAAGGGTTGGGCCAGTCTCCCTGCAGTGCTCTGTATCCATCTCCAGGGGGCAGCATGTGACAGTCACATGCACCTGCCCCTGAAGTCTTGGACCTTGTAGTATGGTGACTAGAGCTATGCTGTGATAAACTGGGCACACACCTCCCATGAATGTGAAGTGCAGTGTCTTTCAGACAATGGCGACAGTGCAGAGCCTTTCATTGGAGCTGCCGAGGGACGTCACATTATTGTATCGCCAGCTCTAGAGTCAGATTTTGCCTTTAGTTCAAAGAATCAGTTCTCAGAGGGGAGGCGGACGTCAGCGAGGGAATGTCAGCAATGTCCCCTTCTAATTGGGAAAGAAAAAGGTGCATTATCCAGGGATCAGCGAGAGTGCAGTCCGTGCATATAAGGCGTGAACTCACAAGCTTTGCTGCCTCCTCCTGCCCAACATGTGCTCCGAGGTCTGAGGCTCCAGCTCCCCCTGAGAGCTCCTGCCGCCACCACTGAAAGGTAAATATTCTCCAACTTTCCTACTCCATAGAAACTAATCCCCCAGAACATTGGCCGGAGGAGACGTCATTGACCATTGTTCATTTATATATTACCATAATCCGCTGGAGCACAGTGTAGGATGAGATATAGGAAGCGGGTATACAGCAGCATCAGTACGCCTCCATAAAGAGCAACACTTTCCTCTCCTGACATACTCTGTGCTGCTGGGAGATCACCCCTTTTTTGCACTATTTTGCTCCATGCCTCACAACTTTTGGGACCCATAGGGTTCACTGTGTTAAACATACATTTCATTTTTTCATGCACATCTACTGTATATCCTTGAATCTTTTTTTTAAATCATCTGGATATAGACATGCTAAGATCCAAATAGCACCAAATCATGGAGTAAAATACAAGAGGGGGTCTAATATTCTGTTTATTTATGCAACTGTATTTACCATGTCAAAAAGAGGGACATTTAAAGAGAAGCTGTTACTAGCTTTGGGACCACTAAACCATCCGCATGTCACAATCCGCTCTTTCAGCATTATGTGAGAGGACCTGTATCATCCCCCGACATGTATGTTTTACTATCTTCTTGCGTTCCCCATGTAATAACAATTCTGGAGCATCTATTCTTATGACTCTATGTTGTGCGATCCCTTTATTATTCCTGCTAGAAGTTATAAATGAATTACTAGCAAAGGTCCAGATGGGTGTTTCCAGTTGGGAGGGGGGTGTCCCTGCACTGTCTGACATTATCCAATTAGTGCTGCCAGTGTCATACTGTGCAGGGACATACCCCAACTGGTAACACCCAGTTGGACCTTCATTATAAACTTCTAGTAATTCATTAACAACTTCTTCAAGGGATAATAGAGGAATGACATCAAAATTGCCCCAGAACAGTTTTTACTCGGAGAATCCAATTAGTTACTGAAACAAACCTTTCAGGAGAAGATACAGGTCTGTTAACCAAGATGAGTCCAGGAGATTAGTCTGACAGCTTTAGGCCTCATGCACACGACCGTTTTTCGGGTCCGCATCCGAGCCGCAGTTTTTGCGGCTCGGGTGCGGACCCATTCACTTCAATGGGGCCGCAAAAGATGCGGACAAGAATAGGCATTTCTACAATGGGTCGCCCGTTCTGTTCCGCAAATTGCAGAAGGCACATGGGCGGCTTCTGTTTTTTGCGGATCCGCGGTTTGCGGACCGCAAAAAAACGGAACGGTCGTGTGCATGTAGCCTTATGCACATGCGGGAGGACAGTACACCCAATTCATTGCGCATGCGCAGTGAAGCACGGTATACTGCACAGCACACATTTTCCCCAGAACTGCAGGACTCGTCTCAGGTATTAGATGAATTCTTTCAAGGTCGATTGTGACGAAAACACCTTGCATAAACCTGAAGCCTTAGGCCTAAAGCACATGACCGTATGTATTTTGCGGTCCGCAAATTGCATATCCTCAAAATATGGATCTGCCCTGTATCCCGCCTTTTTCCAAACCATGTAATTTCTGCATCCGTACGTCTGTTCCGTAAAAGGATATAATATGTCTGCAAAATGTGGATGACAGACCCATTGAAGTTAATGTGTTTGCAAATAAATGCTGATGCCACACGGATTGCATCTGTATTTAGCAGATCCGCGATTTGTGGACCACAAAAAGGGTACAGTCGTGCGCATGAGGCCTTAAGGACATGCTGGTGGTTCAGGGGCTCCAAACTTAGTGACAGGTTCTCTTTAAGGAGGGACAGAGGATCTTAAGACAAAAGTAAAGACTGTCCCTCCAAAAAAAAGGGATACGATAGTTAGGTGGTAGGTGTAAGTCGAACCCCCCCTTCCCCGCATTTACTGTACTTTGTTATACAGCAACACATACCTCTCACATCCAGTGCCTCCCAGGTGACGTCTCCTCTGTTGTAGATCTTCTCATGATCTTCTCCATTCGGTCCAGACAACTTCTTCTAGAAGTGCCTCCTCTCTGCAGAGTGTGACACACGGACATCTTAGCTTCCTCATATTTCTATCATCATCCCCCAACCTGGAGTCCCCACAGTGTTATCCTGCTGCTCACTGTGCCCCGCAGTACCCCCAAATACTATCCTGAAGAAAATTGAGTGTCCCCCATTGTAACAGTGCTCTTCCAAATCCCACCCTTCTAGAATGCCCTCATTAGTAATACTGCCCCCAACAGTGATAATGCTCCTCAAAAGTGACTCCATAAGTAGAACAGCCCTCCAGTATTAATAATGTCCTCACAGAGCCCCCAGTAGTAATAAGGCCCTACTATTGTGCCCCCAGTGGTAATAAAGTTCTCTACGGACCCCTCAGTACTAAGAAGGCAATAGTGCTATTAGTTGAAATAAGACGGATCTATCCCATGTAAATAACATCACTTCCTCCCACAGCCGCCTTCAACATATAGTCCCATGTAAATAACATCACCCCCTCCCCAGCCACCTCCAACACACAGCCCCATGTAAATAACATCATTCCCTCTCACAGCCACCTTCAATATACAGTCCCATGTTAATAACATCACCCACTCCCCAGCCATCTCCAACACACAGTCCTATGCAAATAACCCACTCCCTCCTTTTTCCCCCTACAACATTCAGTCCCATGTAAATAACATCACTCCCTCCCTTTCACCCTACAACATTCAGTCCCATGTAAATAACATCCCTCCCTCCCACAGCTGCCAACAACATACAGTCCAACGTAAATAACATCATACCCTCCCACAGCCGCCTTCAACATACAGTCCCATGTAAATAAAATCACCCCCTCCCACAGCTGCCTTCAACATACAGTCCCATGTAAATAACATCATACCCTCCAACAGCCGCCTTCAACATACAGTCCCATGTAAATAACATCATACCCTCCCACAGCCGCCTTCAACATACAGTCCCATGTAAATAAAATCACCCCCTCCCACAGCCGCCTTCAACATACAGTCCCATGTAAATAACATCATCCCCTCCGACAGCCACCTCCAACACACAGTCCCATGCAAATAACATCATCCCCTCCCCGCCACTTCCAACATACAGTCCTATGTAAATAACATCACCCTGCCCCAGCCACCATGCAGTCTCATTTAAATAATATTAGCCCCTCAACATTTATTCCCATGTAAGGCTACTTTCACACTCGCTTTGCCCTAATGCATTCTGAATGGAAAAGGATCTGCTCAGAATGCATCAGTTTGCCTCCAATCAGTCTCCATTTCGCTCTGGAGGCGGACACCAAAACGCTGCATGCGGCGTTTTGCTGTCTGCCTGATGAAGCGGAGCCAAGCGTGACCGTCCTGACACACAATGTAAGTCAAGGGGGCGGATCCGTTTTCTCTGACACAATCTGGCACAATAAAAAACTGATCCATCTCCCATTGACTTTCAATGGAGTTCATGACGGATCCGTCTTGGCTATGTTACAGATAATACAAACTGATCCATTCATGACGGATGCATGAGGTTGTATTATTGTAATGGCCATGTTTGCAGATCCATGACAGATCCGCCCAAAATGCGAGTGTGAAAGTAGCCTAAATATCATCACTCCACCCTACTGTTCCATATAAATAACACCCCTCCCTTCAGCCCTAACATACAGTCCCAGTTAAATAACCACAACTCCCAGCATTGCTCTGCCTCTCCCTTCACTTACCTCCCCTCATGTAGCAGACATCACCACAGCTTCTTCCCCCAGGTCTTCTCCTCTTCACTGCTAAGGGCAGTTCTCTCCTCCACTGGTCACATGATAGTGACATCATCACAGGTCCTCAACCACTGCCTTTAGCACTGATCACATGACTGTGATGTAATCACAGGTCCTTCAGCTTTTCCAGTGCATTAGATTCAATTGTTTTGCCGTCCTGAGGAGGGCAATGCAGTTGTATCTAGCTGGCAGGCAGTACATTCGGGGCCTGGGACAAAACATCAGAGGCCAGGCCCCGATTTTTTGTTTTTAGCCTAGCACTTCCCCTGCTGCAGGCTAATCATTCAGCTGCCTACAGGTAATTCAGCAGTGTGGTTCTATTCTGTTTTGGGCCCTTGTTTGGCTCTGGGGTCAGTTGCTATGTAGACGATAGATAATCTGTACGATGCCACAGAACATGTCAGTGCTATATTATAAATTCATAATATAATTTATAATTCCATAGACCACATTTCTCAGTGATGGATCCATCAAACAAGGAGAGCTCTCAGTTATGTTCTCGAGCCATGCACGGACGATCCTCCTCTGTGTGTCAGTGTCCTATACTTCAGACCAAGAAGAGCCGCTGTGGAGGGTTAACGGTATTTATCAGTGATTGAGCAGGGAATGTGTTACAGGTTCATTCAAAATCTCCATGTGTCACATTCTTGGGAAATATGGGGGCATGATTTGCTAGAATCACCTGAATCCTGCTTCCCTTCACACAGTCATGAGAAATATTAGAGGGTATGGGAAGAGTAGTACAAACAAACTTTTTATTATGAGGAGTAACTTGTGTTGAATTTGAACTTTTACTTTGCCGGATTCTGCTCCTGCAAGTGCACTGAAGGTGGAGCATCACTATGAAGCACTCTGTCAATTGAGCTGCTTGACAGCCCTTCCCCTCTTTTCTGAGCGACATCTGTAGCATCCAATCAGGAGACCACTACAGCTGTCACTCAGAGCAGAGGGGAGGGGCTGTGGATCAGCTCAATGCAGAGAGCACCACACTGAAGCTCCTCCTCCAGTGCACTCAGAGCAGAATCTGGCAAAGTAAAAGTTCATATTGTTACTGCTTCTGATAATAAAAGCTCCACAAAAGGTATGTTTGTCCTGCTCTCCGTCTCCCTCCCCTTTAGGTTAGTTTTACTTGTGCTAATATCTTTCATCATATCGCATAGCCGGAAGGGCCGGAGCACTGCCAGACCCTATTGACTATAATGGGACCCGGCGGGGATCCGGCCTTTTTCTTGCATTAGTGCCGGGGTTCAGCCGGACAAATACCTCTGTGAGCAGTCTTTTTTGTTCAGATACAGGCAGGATCCCTGCTATGTTCCAGTATAGTCAATGGGCTCCAGCAGAGAACGGTAGTATTTAAAAATGTTGGTACTTGTGTGAAACTAGTCTTAACCATATGTATATGACTGTCACCGAATGAGAATATTCATTGTTCATATCCAGAGATTAAAGGGCTTCTGTCACCCCACTAAACAGTTTTTTATTTTTTTTTTGTTACTTTTAATCCCTATACTGCGATTTATGCATACATATTGTAATTAATCATTTTGGTTCAGCGAATTATGTTATAAAAACGTACTTTTAAAATATGCAAATTACCTTGCTACCAGCAAGTAGGGCGGCTACTTGCTGGTAGCAGCCGCATCCTCCTATCCTAAAGACGCCCCCTCCGCATGTTGATTGACAGGGCCAGCGGACGGGATCTCTCTCTGCTGGCCCTGTTTGCATTCCAAATCTGGCGCCTGCCCCGTACCTGTCTTCAGTCGGCACAGGCGCACTGAGAGGCGGATGCTCGCTCGGCCGCTCCATCCTCAATGCGCCTGCGCCGATGACGTCACATCTACACCCGGCGCAGGCGCATTGAGTAAGGAGCGCCGAGCGAGCGTCCCCCTTCTCAATGCGCCTGCGCCGGGTGTAGATGTGACGTCATCGGCGCAGGCGCATTGAGTAAGGAGCGCCGAGCGAGCGTCCCCCTTCTCAATGCGCCTGCGCCGGGTGTAGATGTGACGTCATCGGCGCAGGCGCATTGAGGATGGAGCGGCCGAGCGAGCGTCCCCCTTCTCAATGCGCCTGCGCCGGGTGTAGATGTGACGTCATCGGCGCAGGCGCATTGAGGATGGAGCGGCCAAGCGAGCGTCCGCCTCTCAGTGCGCCTGGTAGCAAGGTAATTTGCATATTTTAAAAGTAAGTTTTTAACAGAATCTGCTGAACCAAAATGATTAATTACAGTATATATGCATAAATCGCTTCTCCTGATCAAGTCCTGCTCAAATAACTGAATGTCTGCTACAGCTGCAATCCAGACAGCCCTCTGAGGGGTACAAAGCCTAGACTGCATGATGCCTGACACATTGTAACAAAATGCCAGGGCAGGATAGTGATTTGTGCAACCACTGTGTTAAGCTCACAGAGGTTCATCTACGCTGATACATTGCAACAAACAACTGTGTGAGCAGGACTGAGGTAGGACAGATTTCAAAGGATGGATGCAAAGATTAAAAGTTTTAACTCACTCACAGGTTTTGTATGTCCAGCAAAGCATTTTCCCTTCTGATGCCTGATGCTAATGTAACGGTAATCTTCAGGAAGGCAATGTAAGGGTTAAATCCCCTGACTTGGTTCTGCAGTTAACATATGTAAGTGATATGTAAGAGCAGTCAGATGAGGAGACAGATGAAACCAGAATATGACCCTGGGGTACATTGCAAAGGACTAATGGGCTGGCACAACTGAAAAGTACAGGGTGCTAGATAACCTCACGGTACATATGTAAAGGACATTTAAAGAAGCAGAAGTAGAGGGATTAAAAGCAAGCAAACCTAATAAATGCAAACATATAAATATATTTTATTACAACAATACATATACAGTACGAAGAGCAAACATTAAAATCACACAAAAATATATGAAAGGCACTAAAGGGGCGCCATAATAGTTCCTGAATCCCATCCGCCACAAGAGCTAGGCATCCAAACAATTATGTACTAATAAAGATAATACAAGTACTAAGAAATAAAGTGCATCATGCTCAAACACACCAAAATAGCAAAAGTTATGCAAACATAATTAAATATATTCCTAGGGGATTACCCAAAATAATACACAAATAAAGTGGTAATATACTGACTCCCATAAACAGCCAGGAGACTGGCAACAACACCCCATGCAGCACTGCTCTCAAGAACCTTTAACGAATAACAAATAATATTACCGTACATTAAGATATTTGAAATAAAGGAGTTACCAATTGTGATAATAGGCAGCAGACCAAGATGGAGACTTTGGCTTCCCAGAGTAATGAATGCACAGGCGCCAAGACAGACGGTTTGATGCATGCGTAAAGCAATCACAAAGGCAAGGATATATGTACAGGCGCCACAAGTACAAACAACAGTAAGCAATGACATAAGATTTGGCAGGGTTCAGGAGTGTATGCACCATTGACCCGAATGTAAAAGTATATGAGTAAGCTCAGTGATCGAACAGCAAGCAGATCCAAAAAATATATATATACAGTACAGACTAAAAGTTTGGACACACCTTCTCATTCAAAGAGTTTTCTTTATTTTCATGACTATGAAAATTGTAGATTCACACTGAAGGCATCAAAACTATGAATTAACACATGTGGAATTATATACATAACAAACAAGTGTGAAACAACTGAAAATATGTCCTATTCTAGGTTCTTCAAAGTAGCCACCTTTTGCTTTGATTACTGCTTTGCACACTCTTGGCATTCTCTTGATGAGCTTCAAGAGGTAGTCCCCTGAAATGGTTTTCACTTCACAGGTGTGCCCTGTCAGGTTTAATAAGTGGGATTTCTTGCCTTATAAATGGGGTTGGGGCCATCAGTTGCGTTGAGGAGAAGTCAGGTGGATACACAGCTGATAGTCCTACTGAATAGACTGTTAGAATTTGTATTATGGCAAGAAAAAAGCAGCTAAGTAAAGAAAAACGAGTGGCCATCATTACTTTAAGAAATGAAGGTCAGTCAGTCAGCCAAAAAATTGGGAAAACTTTGAAAGTAAGGGCTATTTGACCATGAAGGAGAGTGATGGGGTGCTGCGCCAGATGACCTGGCCTCCACAGTCACCAGACCTGAACCCAATCGAGATGGTTTGGGGTGAGCTGGACCACAGAGTGAAAGCAAAAGGGCCAACAAGTGCTAAGCATCTCTGGGAACTCCTTCAAAACTGTTGGAAGACCATTTCAGGGGACTACCTCTTGAAGCTCATCAAGAGAATGCCATCAAACACTCATCAAAAGTGTGCAAAGCAGTAATCAAAGCAAAAGGTGGCTACTTTGAAGAACCTAGAATATGACATATTTTCAGTTGTTTCACACTTGTTTGTTATGTATATAATTCCACATGTGTTAATTCATAGTTTTGATGCCTTCATAGTCATGAAAATAAAGAAAACTCTTTGAATGAGAAGGTGTGTCCAAAATTTTGGTCTGTACTGTATATATATATAAAAACTGTAGGCATTCCAAAACAGATTATTAATAAAACAAATAAAGTGACCAGGTAGGAAAAATGCTGTGAAAAATAATAAAAATATAATAAAAGTGATATTAATTTAAAAAAATGAGAAGGGAAAAAGTAAATTTTAATTTAAAAAAAGGTAATAATATTAAGAATAGAAAAATACTGGGGGAAAAAATAAAAATTAAGTAGAAACAGTAAAAGAAAAATATGATGACTGTAAAAAAAAAAAAACTGACTAAAAGGTGCATGATAATACCATACACAAAAATAAATAATGAAAATACCATATTAATGATCATTGAAACCTAAAGATTGAAAAATGAATAGTATACATAGATAATAAAATCTGATATCAGGAATGTAATTCATAAACAGAATAAATAGTGATAATACATGATTAGAAGCACAAAAAAAGAAATAAAAAGGAAATTACTTAAAAATTTTAAAAAATTGCATAAAAAAAACACTAATTTTCAATAACCGATCAAAAAAAAAAAAGAACCCGTCACAGACACCCATGTTGATATTTGCTAACCGAATCAGTGTATATCAGGAACCTACAGAAACAAACATACAGAAAAAAGTGATGAAGTCTTGAGGTTCAAGGCAAGATGTACAGTACTAATATGTTGCTTACACGGGTTCACA
This sequence comes from Bufo bufo, assembly GCF_905171765.1. NCBI lineage: Eukaryota > Metazoa > Chordata > Amphibia > Anura > Bufonidae > Bufo > Bufo bufo. Next base: position 241,533,019 of record NC_053389.1, on the reverse strand, counting down.
TCACCATTTATTTTTCAGTTCTGATCCAACAAAAGAACAGAAAAAGAAAAAATGGATACTGTAATTTAAAGGGGTTCTCCGGGTTCAGGGCTGGATATAAAAGTAGCATAGTAGCATTGTATCCACCTTCAAAACAGCCTCCGGCAGCACAATAGACTACCCATTTGTTCTGGGCTCATTGCTAGGCTGAAATCTCCATCTAGCATATTAATGTGAATGCTGGTACGTCACCGACAGTGCGCTGCGCAAAACAGGGCAAGGGGGAGCATCAGAACAAGTAAATGCTCAGATGCTCCACTCATATATAGCAAAAGAATAAGGCCTCTTACACACGGCTGTTCCATGCATTGGGGATTGCAATTTGCGGTCCCCAATGCACGGGCCCCATCCATGCGACAGCCGTGACGGATCCAGAAGGAAGATGCAGGTACTTGATGAGCTCCTTCCGACCCACAGAAGGGAAAGAAAGCCCTCCCGATAAGGGCTCATGCACACAGCCGTGTTTTTTTTAACTCCTGCAGAAATGTCCGATTCTTGTCCGCAAAATGGACAAGGATAGGACATGTTCTATTTTTTTGAGGGTCTTGGAATGGATTTACGGATGTGGACAGCACACAGGTGCTGTTTAGGGTTAATGGGTTGGCAGTTTAAGACTTAGAATTTTTTAAGTTAGTGTAGCGCTTAGTGTGTTATGGTTAGGGTGCGTTGTCCTGTGAGTGTCAGCTCTGCCTCTTATATTTCCACCTCCACAGATATTCCTGTCCGCCATCAGCTTTGTGTATTTTGCAAAAGCTTTAACTGGAAGTTACCTGAAAAGCTCCATCACTCAGATAGAGCGCAGATTTGAACTCCCATCCTCATTGGTTGGTGTGATTGACGGAAGCTTTGAGATCGGTGCGTGTAAATGATTATGTTAGTATGTAATTATCCTGTACCCCAAGTGTCCATGTATCATAGTCCTGTACCCCAAGTGTCAGCGTGTCATTATCCTGTACCCCAAGTGTCCATGTATCATAGTCCTGTACCCCAAGTGTCAGCGTGTCATTATCCTGTACCCCAAGTGTCCATGTATCATAGTCCTGTACCCCAAGTGTCCATGTATCATAGTCCTGTACTCCAAGTGTCAGCGTGTCATTATTCTGTACCCCAAGTGTCCATGTATCATAGTCCTGTACTCTGTGTCCATGTTTCATAGTCCTGTACTCTGTGTCCATGTTTCATAGTCCTGTACCCCAAGTGTCCATGCATAATAGTCCTGTACTCCAAGTGTCCATGTATTATAGTCCTGTACTCCAAGTGTCCATGTATAATAGTCCTGTACTCCAAGTGTCTATGTATCATAGTCCTGTACTCCAAGTGTCCATGTATCATAGTCCTGTACTCCAAGTGTCCATGTATCATAGTCCTGTACTCAAAGTGTCCATGTATCATAGTCCTGTACTCCAAGTGTCCATGTATCATAGTCCTGTACCCCAAGTGTCCATGTATCATAGTCCTGTACTCCAAGTGTCCATGTATCATAGTCCTGTACTCTAAGTGTCCATGTATAATAGTCCTGTACTCCAAGTGTCCATGTATCATAGTCCTGTACCCCAAGTGTCCATGTATAATAGTCCTGTACTCCAAGTGTCCATGTATCATAGTCCTGTACCCCAAGTGTCCATGTATCATAGTCCTGTACCCCAAGTGTCCATGTATAATAGTCCTGTACTCAAAGTGTACATGTATAATAGTCCTGTACTCCAAGTGTCCATGTATCATAGTCTTGTACTCCAAGTGTCCATGTATCATAGTCCTGTACTCCAAGTGTCCATGTATTATAGTCCTGTACTCCAAGTGTCCATGTATCATAGTCCTGTACCCCAAGTGTCCATGTATAATAGTCCTGTACCCCAAGTGTCCATATATAATAGTCATGTACCCCAAGTGTCCATGTATAATAGTCCTGTACTCCAAGTGTCCATGTATCATAGTCCTGTACCCCAAGTGTCCATGTATCATAGTCCTGTACCCCAAGTGTCCATGTATAATAGTCCTGTACTCAAAGTGTCCATGTATAATAGTCCTGTACTCCAAGTGTCCATGTATCATAGTCTTGTACTCCAAGTGTCCATGTATCATAGTCCTGTACTCCAAGTGTCCATGTATTATAGTCCTGTACTCCAAGTGTCCATGTATCATAGTCCTGTACCCCAAGTGTCCATGTATTATAGTCCTGTACCCCAAGTGTCCATATATAATAGTCATGTACCCCAAGTGTCCATGTATCATAGTCTTGTACTCCAAGTGTCCATGTATCATAGTCCTGTACCCCAAGTGTCCATGTATCATAGTCCTGTACTCCAAGTGTCCATGTATCATAGTCCTGTACCCCAAGTGTCAGCGTGTCATTATCCTGTACCCCAAGTGTCCATGTATCATAGTCCTGTACCCCAAGTGTCAGCGTGTCATTATCCTGTACCCCAAGTGTCCATGCATCATAGTCCTGTACCCCAAGTGTCCATGTATCATAGTCCTGTACTCCAAGTGTCCATGTATCATAGTCCTGTACTCTGTGTCCATGTTTCATAGTCCTGTACTCCAAGTGTCCATGTTTCATAGTCCTGTACTCCAAGTGTCCATGTTTCATAGTCCTGTACTCCAAGTGTCCATGTATCATAGTCCTGTACTCCAAGTATGCATGTATCATAGTCCTGTACTCCAAGTGTCCATGTATCATAGTCCTGTACTCCAAATATGCATGTATCATAGTCCTGTACTCTGTGTCCATGTTTCATAGTCCTGTACTCCAAGTGTCCATGTATCATAGTCTTGTACTCCAAGTGTCTATGTATCATAGTCCTGTACTCCAAGTGTCCATGTATCATAAACCTGTACTCCAAGTGCCTATGTATCATAGTCCTGTACTCCAAGTGTCTATGTATCATAGTCCTGTACTCCAAGTGTCAGCGTGTCATTATCCTGTACCCCAAGTGTCCATGTATCATAGTCCTGTACTCTGTGTCCATGTTTCATAGTCCTGTACTCCAAGTGTCCATGTATCATAGTCCTGTACTCCAAATATGCATGTATCATAGTCCTGTACTCTGTGTCCATGTTTCATAGTCCTATACTTCAAGTGTCCATGTATCATAGTCCTGTACTCCAAGTGTCCATGTATCATAGTCCTGTACTCCAAGTGTCCATGTATCATAAACCTGTACTCCAAGTGTCCATGTATCATAGTCCTGTACTCCAAGTGTCCATGTATCATAGTCCTGTACTCCAAGTATGCATGTATCATAAACCTGTACTCCAAGTGTCCATGTATCATAGTCCTGTACTCCAAGTGTCAGCGTGTCATTATCCTGTACCCCAAGTGTCCATGTATCATAGTCCTGTACTCTGTGTCCATGTTTCATAGTCCTGTACTCCAAGTGTCCATGTTTCATAGTCCTGTACTCCAAGTGTCCATGTATCATAGTCCTGTACTCCAAGTGTCTATGTATCATAGTCCTGTACTCCAAGTGTCCATGTATCATAGTCCTGTACTCCAAGTGTCCATGTATCATAGTCCTGTACCCCAAGAGTCCATCTCTTGGGGTACAGAGGAGGAAAAGACCGCAGGGCAGGATTCAAATACAGTACAGCAGACAAGGAGGCTGAAGAAGATATCGGCTTTATTAAAGGTCAAAATATTACGGCCGGAAAATCGGATTAACAGTATTGTGCCGATGAACCAGAGGCGCAATCGACAATTGACAGAATTTACAGAAAGGATAACTGAACTTTGCATCCAAACAAAATGCGCTATAAACAGCAAACACATAAAAAATGCAAGCTACTCTCCTCTAATATTCTCCTGTCTGTCCCTAATAAGAAGGGCACATTTCTAAAACGCACTAACTAAGGGCTCATTCAGACAGCCGTATGATGTCCGCAAAAATGCGGATCCGTTTTTTTTGCGGACAGTTCAGCATGTCTGCAAAAAAACTGATTGCTCACCATTTTTTTGCTGATCCATAGACTTCAATAGGGCCATGTCCTGATCTTCACTGACAAGTATAGGACATGTTTCATTTTTTTGCTGAGCCGTGCAATGGAAGAAAAGGGCCCCATAGAAATGAATGGGACAGCATTTAATACGCAAAAAAACGGATCTGCATTTTTAAGGACAGCATACGGCCATCTGAATGAGCCCTAAGTCTCCTGTTCTATGTCCTACCACAGATTAGCACCGGTGCATACTCACAGTTCTGCAGGTAGCTGCTTTTCTTGGTCTGGCACATGAAGGCAGGTGTAGTCTGGCTCCTGATCCGGTCGCTTGCTTGTCCCAGCGCGGTCTTTTCCTCTCTCACTCTAGATTGCAGGCACAGGCATCCACATAGTCCAGCTCTGACAGGAGTAACCCGTCCTGTCACAGGTCTCTGAATTGAACACTTTGCTCCTCTGGAACACACTTTGCAGTCTCTGTTGATCTGTCCTAAAGCAGCCAGGAAAAATCACTTTATAGTCCCTGTAGCTCTGTCCTACAAAAGCAGACTCTCTCTGTACACCTCAACAAGGACGCAGCCTCCAGCTCTCTCTGGGAACTTCAACTCCTCCTATATCCTCTGGAACCAACAACTTTCATTTCTCTCTTACTCAGCAACATAGTAGCCTCTTGTGGCCAGAAGAAGGCATAACAGTCTGTGTGAAATATTATCACTGGAAAATGCGACTAAAAACTTCTAGGGGCTGACCCTTACATATCATAGTCCTGTATTCCAACTGTCCATGTATCATAGTCCTGTACTCCAAGTGTAAATGTATTATAGTCCAGTAATTCCAAGTGTCTATGTATCATTTTCCTGTACCCCAAGTGTCCATGTATCATTTTCCTGTACCCCAAGTGTCCATGTATCATTTTCCTGTACCCCAAGTGTCCATGTATCATTTTCCTGTACCCCAAGTGTCCATGTATCATTTTCCTGTACCCCAAGTGTCCATATATCATAGACCTGTACTCCAAGTGTCTATGTATCATTTTCCTGTACCCCAAGTGTCCATGTATCATTTTCCTGTACCCCAAGTGTCCATGTATCATAGACCTGTAACCCAAGTGTCCATGTATCATAGTCCTGTACCCCAAGTGTCCATGTATCATAGTCCTGTACTCCAAGAGTTCATGTATCATAATCCTGTACCCCAAATGTCCATGTATCATAGTCCTTTACCCCCAAGTGTCCATGTATCATAGTCCTGTAACCCAGGTGTCCATGTATCATTATCCTGTATCCCAAGTGTCCATGTGTTATACTCCTGTAACCCAAGTGTCCATTTATCATTTTCCTGTACCCCAAGTGTCCATTTATCATAGTCCTGTAGCCCGTGTCCATGTATCATAGTCCAGTAATTCCAATTGTCTATGTATCATAGTCCCTTAATTCCAATTGTCTATGTATCATTTTCCTGTACTCCAAATGTCCATGCGTTATACTACTGTAACCCAAGTGTCCATTTATCATTTTCCTGTACCACAAGTGTCCATTTATCATAGTCCTGTACTCTGTGTCCATGTATCATAATCCTGTACCACAAGTGTCCATGTATCATAGTCCTGTTCTTCAATTGTCCATGTATCACAGTCCTGTACCCCAAGTGTCCATGTATCCTAGTCCTGTACCCCAAGTGTCCATGTATCATAGTCCTGTACCCCAAGTGTCCATGTATCATAGTCCTGTTCTCCAAGTTTCAATGTATCATAGTCCTGTACTCTATGTGTCCATGTATCATAGTCCTGTACGCCAAGTGTCCATATATCATAGTCCTGTACTCCAAGTATGCATGTATCATAGTCCTGTACCCCAAGTGTCTATATATTATAGTCCTGTACTTCAGGTGTCCATGTATCACAGTCCTGTACTCCGAGTGTCAAAGTATTATAGTCCTGTACCCCAAATGTCCATATATCATAGTCCTGTACTCCCAGTATGCATGTATCGTATTCCTGTACTCCAAGTGTCCATATATCATAGTCCTGTACCTCAAGTGTCTATGTATTATAGTCCTGTGCTCCAAGTGTCCATTTATCATAGTCCTGTACTCCAAGTGTCCATGTAAAATAGTCCTGTAAACGAAGTGTCCATGTATCATAGTCCTGTACCCCAAATGTCCATGTATCATAGTCCTGTACTCCCGATGTCCATGTATTATAGTCCTATACTCCAACTGTCCATGTATCATAGTCCTGTACCCCAAGTGTTCATGTATCATAGTCCTGTACCCCAAGTGTCCATGTATCATAGTCCTGTATCCCAAGTGTCCATGTGTTATACTCCTGTAACCCAAGTGTCCATTTATCATAGTCCTGTAGCCCAAGTGTCCATATATCATAGTCCTGTAACACAGGTGTCCATGTATCATTGTCCTGTATCCCAAGTGTCCATGTGTTATACTCCTGTAACCCAAGTGTCCATTTATCATTTTCCTGTACCCCAAGTGTCCATATATCATAGTCCTGTAGCCCAAGTGTCCATGTGTCATAGTCCTGTAACCCAAGTGTTTATGTATCATAGTCCTGTACCCCAAATTTAGTGTGTCATTGTCTTGTACCCCTGGTCTCAGTGTGTCCCTGTGCTGCTCTTGTCTCTGTGTTCCAGCGCTGCTTGTTGTACACTGTAACAAGCTCCTCTGTGAATGATTCTCCATCTTCCTGCAGGGAATCTCCTGGTTATTACTCTTGTCAGTTATTTTGGAGCAAAACTTCACAGGCCAAAACTAATTGGGAGCGGCTGCCTGGTGATGTCAGTGGGAACCTTCTTAATTGCTTTGCCCCATTTTATTATGGGTCGGTAAGTCTGGTTCTGTGTACAGCAGGGTGCACAACATTTTCTGATCTGAGGACACATTAACATACTGAAATACTCTCAATGCCCATAGGAAAACTTAAAGGGGTATTGCCCTCTGAGACTTTTGTGGCATATCAAAAGTGTATGACGTACATTGACCACAGAACTCCCTCTTGTTGGGGAAATAGGGTGCCCCTTCTCCCTATTCAGCACGTTAGATTGGAGGAGATAATGTATGCATATGGCTCTCCCCATTAAATATCATAGGTGCTGTGGTAACAGGCTTAGCACTTCCATAAAATAATATTGAGAGAGTGCATGCCTAGAGGGCCATTCTCTAAATCAAACTTGCCAACTTTTGATGTGTGGGTGACAGGAGGGTGTGGTGTGCGAAGCAGAGCATAGCAATTTCTAGTGGCATTGTCATGAGCCTTTTATCAGGTCACTCCCCATGATTTAATAGACCACACCCTGTTTAATATGAAACCCCACCCACTTTCATTCTGTGCCTGCTCCTCAATTCACTTCAGGCACTGAGGCTGTGACTGATGATGCAGTATCTTGCATCTACATACAGTTAAAGGGCATCTGTCAGCAGATTTGTACCTATGACACTGGCTGACCTGGTACATGTGCAATTGGCAGTTGAAGACATCGGTGTTGGTCCCATGTTCATATGTGTCTGCATTACTGAGAAAAATGATGTTTTATTATATGCAAATGAGCCTCTAGGAGCAATGGGGGCGGTGTCATTACACCTAGAGGCTCTGCTCTCTCTTCAACTGCCATGCTTTCTGCACTAATTGAGAGCATTCAAAGTGGAGAGGGCATAGCAATTGCAGAGAAAGCAGAGCCTCTAGGTGTAATGGCAATGCCCCATAGGCAACTCTGGGCACATATGAACATGTGACCAACTTCTAAGCTCACATGCAACAGGTCAGCCAGTTTCATAGGTACAAAGCTGCTGACAGATGCCCCTTAAAGAACACGGAGGACTGCATTCCCGGAGAATTGCCAACTCCAGGAGGCTTTTGGAAAAAGGAGAGACCTTCCGGACGTTCTAGGAGAGTTGTCAAGTGTGCATATGCTGTTCAGAGGACAAGACAGGAGTCAAGGGACCCAAATTGTTTCCTCATTTACCCAAGGTCACACGACAAGATGCGGCTAAAGTGACAAATAGAGACAGAGCAATGAGAGAAGGATGACATGGATGACTGTAAGGGCTCGTTCACACGAATGTGTGAAGCCCGTGCCGTGGACCGCAAATTGCGGTCCGCAATGCACGGGCACCTTCCGTGGGGCAGGCGCATGGGGATTGCAGACCCATTCACTTAAATTGGTCCGCGATCCCTCCGTCCTGCAAAAAGATAGAGCAGGTTCTACCTTTTTGTGGTGCGGAGGCACGGAACGGAACCCCAGAAAGCACTCCATAGTGCTCCGTTCCGCATCTCCGGATTTGCGGCCCCATTGAAATGAATGGGTTCGCATCCGTCATGCGGAATGAAAACGGAACGGTGGCCGTGTATTGCAGATCCGCAAATGCGGTCCGCAATACGGGAATGGGACACCAATGGTCGTGTGAATGAGCCCTTAACCTGCAGATCACCAATTGAAAGTGCAAATAAACTGCATAAAAGGCAACTCCATGTTAGGGTGCATATTCACATGAGTGCAAAATATACGGATGACGTCTGTGTGACATCCGTGTTGCATCCGGGTTTTTCTGCCGATCCATTGTAACAAAAAATACGGTCGTGTGAATAGGGCCCTATTATGTCATTACCTGTCATTCACTTTGGTAGTAATCTATTTATAACCTGCAAAGAGATGGCTATAATTTCTTCTCATGTCAGCTAAGTAATGAGGAACTGCTATATATGTAATTGTCTAAAACCTTATTTAGATCTTGAACAGGACACAGAGCAGTATTTTCCATCAATGCTTGTTGCTGTAGAATAGTTCAATTTTTGAGTGGCTGCAAATGGCAATGGCAGTAAGAGATGGTAAAATCTTATTTGAGGAGTGTCACATGTAGTGACATAAATGCTGCCTTATTTCTCTAGTCTGAATAATCCCTGGTCACACTATTTACAGCTATATGTATGACAGAGCGCCAGTTCGGATGTCAAATACCAGCTCCTCCCCATGTCTGCAAGACATCGCCACCAGCCAAAACTATTCTACAATGGACAAATCGCACATGAATGCGGAGCCAGGTGAGACGACATGTATGTACTGCAGCACTCCTCTGGTAGAGTCTTCAAGGAGCTGCCTGGTTGATGACAAAAGTCAGAATTAGAGTGGGATGGACATAACTGCATGTAATGTGGCTAATATTTATGTCATATCTGTGGAAAGATGAGTGAGAACTGCTACTTTCACACCTGCGTTAGGTGCGGACCCGTCTGGTATCTATAATGCAAACGCTTGTATCCGTTCAGAAAGGATCCGTTTGCATTATTCTTAAAAAGAAAAGTCTAAGTCAAAACGGATAAGTCCTGACTTACATTGAAAGTCAATAGGGGACGGATCCGTTTTCAGTTGCACCATATTGTGTCAGTGAAAACGGATCCGTCTCCATTGACTTACATTGTAAGTCAGGACGGATCCGTTTGGCTCCGCATCGCCAGGCGGACACCAAAACGCTGCAGAGCGGAATGGAGGCTGAACAGAGCCAAACTGATGCATTCTGAGCGGATCCTTATCCATTCAGAATGCATTGGGGCTGAAATGAACCGTTTTGAACCGTTTGTGAGATCCCTGAAACGGATCTCACAAACGGAATTCAAAACGCCAGTGTGAAAGTAGCCTTAGACCCTGCGGTGCCCCCTCCCTGTCTGCAGCGCAGCCTCTCTGTAAAATCCAGCCACCAGAACATCCATCTAGTATAATACAAGGGGGGATATGCAGCTGCAGTTTCTGTGTCTGTGAGACTGCAAGCTGTTAGATGGGAGGAGTACAAAGTGGAGGCATCTGATTGGCTGACAGCACTGATATCCCAGTAGGACGACCACCACACTCAGTAGGTAATGTAAATGCTCAGAAGCCAGCAGAGGAAGGAAACCTCACATCTTCAGGAAACTCCCAACATTCCTTGCTGCAGGTGATTATTTAGCTGCTAATGATGTGATTACTTCTCAGGGTGTCAGAGCGATTTTGAGAGTTATCTGTGGATCTACATCCTGTTGGGGAATCTGCTTCGTGGAATCGGGGAAGCTCCAATCCAGCCGCTGGGGATCTCATACATCGATGACTACGCAGCTGAGGACAATGCTGCCTTCTACATTGGTAATAAATCATTTGATGTGCGATGCAAAAATGATAGCATAAGCTACATCAGTCCTCGTACTCCAGCCACATCCAGAGCTGCATTTCCAAATCTACTGTTACACTATGTTTTATTGCTTTAGTTACATCCACAGCTGCTGTCACAACTCACGTCCACAGCTCCAGTCACAGTTCTGCTGTTACATCATGTCATACACAAGCTACGTCCAAAGCTGCAGTCACAGTAAGGCCTCTTTCACACGGGCGTTGCGGGAAAATGTGTGGGCGCGTTGCGGGAACACCCTCGATTTTTTGCGAGTGCAAAACATTGTAATGCGTTTTGCACTCGCGTGAGAAAAATCGCACATGTTTGGTACCCAAACTCGAACTTCTTCACAGAAGTTCGGGCTTGGGATCGGTGTTCTGTAGATAGTATTATTTTCCCTTATAACATGGTTATAAGGGAAAATAATAGCATTCTGTATACAGAATGCATAGTAAAACAGCGCTGGAGGGGTTAAAAAAAAATCATTTAACTCACCTTAGTCCACTTGTTCACGATGCCGGCATCTCCTTCTGTCCCCTTTACTGAATAGGACCTGTGGTGAGCATTAATTCCAGGAACAGGACCTTTGATGACGTCACTCCGGTCATCACATAGTACGTCACATGATCTTTTACCATGGTGATTCACCATGGTAAAAGATCATGTGACGTACCATGTGATGACCGGAGTGACGTCATCAAAGGTCCTTGACCTATAATTAATGCTCACCACAGGTCTTATTCAGTAAAGGGGACAGAAGGAGATGCCGGCATCGCGAACAAGTGGACTAAGGTGAGTTAAATGATTTTTTTTTTTTTAACCCCTCCAGCGCTGTTTTACTATGCATTCTGTATTCAGAATGCTATTATTTTCCCTTATAACCATGTTATAAGGGAAAATAATAATGATCGGGTCTCCATCCCGATCGTCTCCTAGCAACCATGCGTGAAAATCGCACAGCATCCGCACTTGCTGCGATTTTCATGCAACGCACAAGTGATGCGTGAAAATCACCGCTCATGTGAACAGCCCCATAGAAATGAATGGGTCAGGATTCCGTGCGGATGCTGTGCGTTCACCTCCCGCAACGCATCCGCGCGGAAAACTCGCTCCTGTGAAAGGGGCCTTATGTTGATGCTTCATGTCCTGTATCCCAGTCACATCCAGAACTGCAGTCACTATTTTACTGTTACATCATGCCATACACCAGTCACATCCAGAGCTGCAGCTACAAATCTACTCTCACATCATATCTTATACTCCAGTCATAAGCAGAGCTGTATGATCCTGATACAACTCTGTACAAGGCTAGATGAGGATGTACTCAGCATTGAATGGAGGCTAGATCTGGTTGGAGGACTCTTGGCTGCCTCCTTTTGTCTGGATCGAGAAGATTGGGAGGATCAGCCTTTCTTCTGACCCCTCATGTATATATGTCCTGTGCAGCGTAAAGCTCTGTTCCTGGTGTCTTGCAGGATGCATCCTGACTGCGGCAGTCATCGGCCCCATTTTTGGATTTCTTCTGGGGTCACTTTGCGCCTCGTTGTTTGTTGATGTTGGAACGGTGGATCTGGGTAAATGAACTGCGACTAACTGTATGACAATTGGGGTATGGCCACACATGGGGTATGAATACTGCAGAGCAGAAATGCGCACCAGATGGATAGGATTCCGATGCATAATTCATCCTGGAAATGCTGTGGACCTGCAGATGTCACCTTCTGCATTGCAAAGGGTGAAATTTGCAGCAGAAATCCGCAACATGAATTTCCATTCTGCGGACATGTCAATTTATATGCGGGTCTTATCGTGGAAATTTTTTGAAGCTTGTGGATGAGATTTCTTAAAATCTCATCCACTTTGCTGCTATGGTAAACACTACGGATTTCCCGCAAGCAATTCCATTGTGCAGTAATTAAAGGGCATCTGTCAGCAGATTTGGACCTATGAAACTGACTGACCTGTGGTGTTACTGGTATTCCTAGAGGCTCAGCTCTCTCTGCAACTTCCAATAAAGTCAATTAAAATTGAGAGGGTGCGGAAGTCAGGGTCAGGCATGTTTACACTGCTTGGTCCTGTCAATCAAAGTATAGAGGGCGTGGCAGTTGCAGAGAGAGCAGAGCCTCTAGGTGTAATGGCAACGCCCCTGTTGCTCCTAGAGGCTCATTTGCATATATTAATACATCATTTTTCTTAGCAATCCTGGCACATATGAACATGGGTCCAACACAGATGTCTTCAGCTGCTAAGTGCACATGTAACACGTCAGCCCGTGTCATGTACAAATCTGCTGACAGATCCCTTTAAGGTATGTGTGACTGTACCTTTATAGTAAATTAAAGCTATTTTCACACTTGCGTTTAAGGATCCTAATACCGGAAAAAAAACATTTCAGTTTAGTCCTCATGCATTCTGAATGGAAAGAGATCCGTTCAGGATGCATCGAGATGTCTTCCATTCCAGAAGCATTCTGTTTTGTGACAGGACACACAAAAAAAAAACGGATCCGGCACTGAAAACTATGTAAGTCAATGGTGACGGATACGTTTTTTTAGGAGCCTAGAAAACCGGATCCGTCACCCATTGACTTCCAATGTATTTACTGACAGATCGTTTCGATTTCACACAACCGCATCCTAACGGAACAGATGCATCCTGATGTGCAAAATCAAAATGGATCCATTTAATTCCGGTATAGAGATCCTCTGCCGGATCTCAATACCGGAATTAAGTGTGAAAGTAGCCCAAATACCCGATGCAGTCCCAAGTAAGTGCAGCTTCATCATTGTATCAAGGTGCTGCAAGTTTCTAGCAGACTATGGGGAAGATTTATCATAGACCAGCGTTTTACACCAGTCTATCATACGCCCTGTACTGGCAGAGGATGCACCTAATTTATGAGACACAGGCCTCGTCATAAATTCGGTGCATCCTCCAGCAGTACGTGTGCCTGAACTGAACGACAGCAGCTCCGTGCTGCTATAGATTTCTGCCTTAATTTATACCAGAAAACTGGCATAAATGAAGATTCACCAGTCCTGCTGGCCCCACCCTCACCATGTCCCCTATTTGTCCACTTGTGCCTAGATTTAGGTGCAGTAGTGGGTAAAAAAAAGTCTCAAATATGAGGTTTTCGACCTTTTTATGCCAGATAACTGACATGGGGGGGGGGGGGGGGGCGGAGAGTATAAACTCCCCTCTATGGGTATAGGTACACATTGCATATTGCACGTGGATTTTCAGCATGAATTTTCGTGTGTAAAATCCACAGCGTAATACAGTACCAGCTATCTACGTAGATGTGGGTATCAAAAAATGTCATGTTCAAGGTGCGAAAATCTTCCATACGGAAATTGACCCGCAGCACGGTTTTTGAAATCCACAGCATGTCAATTGTTTGTGTGGATTTTCAGTGCAAAGAGTGAGATCTGGGAAAAATCCAAAACAATGTCTACAAGTAAAACTTGCAGATTTTGGTGTGGATCTGGTGCAGAAGCCGAGAGAAAATTGCCCAAAAATCTGCACAGAAAACACACTGCCGTGTGCATGTACCCTGAGGAGGAATTTATTTTTGCCTCTTAATAAAAAATGTGCTGGAGAAGATGACCCAATTTTTATTAAAGGGGTTTTCAAGGACTGTTAGATTGATGGCCTTCCAGTAGGATTGGCAGCACCACCTCTAATCAGATGTTTTTTAGTAGCTCCGGGCTGCAAACAGGAACTGGAACTATACAACGCCATCCACTATGTAGTGACTGGGACAGGTTACTACAGCACTGTTCCTATTCGCTTGGATATTCCAGTAACCATCCCTGGCAACTACACAGCGGACGGAATTGCGTAGTTCCAGGGCCGTCTTTACCAAGGGGCAAAAGGGGCAGCTGCCCCGGGCCCAGTTGCTCCTGGGGGGCCCAAGGCAGCTGCCTCTTGAGCCCTACTAGCCAATGCCCCGGGTGTCAGGCTGTCAGCTACACAGGGGGTGCTGCCATGCCATGCCTGCCGGCACTGAGTCCAGCCAGCGTACTGTGAGAGCTGTGATCTAGGACCTTAGATGACATCATCACCATGTGACCAGTAACCTAGCAATATTACTGGTCACATGGCTATGAGGTCATCAAGGTCCTACCAGGAGTGTTGCAGGAGAAGTTTGCCTTAACTGTGGAGCTTTTTTTGTGAAGATTACATCAGAAAAAGGTGACAGGGGCTGTTATGCTAATATACTGTAAACTACTGTATAGTGGGGTGCTGTATACTGTGTGGGGGCCTGTATACTGTGGGGGCCTGTATACTGTTGGGGGTTGTATACTGTGGGGTGCCTGTATACTGTGGGGGCCTGTATAGTGTAGGGGGCCTGTATAGTGTGGGGGGCTGTATACTGTGGGGGGCTGTATACTGTGTGGGGGCCTGTATACTGTGTGGGGGCCTGTATAGAGTGGGGGGGGGGCCTGTATTGTGTGGGGGCCCTGTATAGTGTGGAGTGCTATACTGCTGTACTGTATAGTGTGGGGGGCTGTATAGTGTGGGGTGCTGTATCGTGTATAGTTTGGGGTGCTGTATACGGTGAGGTGCTATACTGCTCTACTGTATACTGTGAGGTGTTGTATACTGTGGGGTGCTGTATACTGTGGGCTGCTATACTGCTCTACTATATACTATGGGGTACTGTATAGTGTGGGCTGCTATACTGCATACTGTGTGGTGCTGTATACTATAGGGTGCTATACTGCATACTGTGCGTTGCTGTATACTATAGGGTGCTATACTGCATACTGTGGGGTGCTGGGGTGCACTGTAACACTAGGGTGAGCCGAGCCCTGGTCTCCTTCCTGCAGAGCGGTGCCCACTTCCAGCCTGAGCCCAGCTGCCCAGAGCACTGATCCTGAGCCGCTGGAGTCTTCAGAACTGTGCCTGTATTTGAACACCTGCAGAACAGCTGATCAGCGTGACTGAGAGTCGGATTTCTGAAATCTGGTGTTGATCACTTACAGCTGATTCACAGAGCCGTAGCTGTTTTTGAGCTCCGCAAAACATGGGTACCACCCATATGCATTCCGCATTTTGCGGAACGGAACGTCCTGCCATCTATATAACAGTCCTATCCTGTGCTGTCCGCATCGTTTGCAGCCACCTTGAAATGAATAGGTCGGCTTGAGACCCGCAAAAAATGCAGATTGGATGTGGAAAAAACATGGTCGTATGCATAAGCCCTTATCCTAAGGATATGCAACAGGCCACCCCCCTGGGCGCATTGTGTCCCAGGTTTATAGGAATGCCGAGTTGTGTGGGGCAGCCCCAAGAGTTTTCTTTGTGTGTCACAGTGCTCCTACCTGGATATCATCGCTCCCCAGGGTTAAGCTCCAAAGCAATAAAGGGGGGAGTAATGGTGGATGTGGAGAAATAGTCGAGTCCAGACAATATGCAGTCGTTCTCTTGGTTCCAGCAGGTTTTAGGGTAAACTGGCAGGCAAAATGTAATATTCTGATTTATCTCTCTGCTGTGCTA
The DNA here is from genome assembly GCF_905171765.1 of Bufo bufo. Lineage (NCBI taxonomy): Eukaryota > Metazoa > Chordata > Amphibia > Anura > Bufonidae > Bufo > Bufo bufo. The sequence goes on along the minus strand of NC_053389.1, from coordinate 241,517,395 downwards.
AACTCGGCTTTAGTCTGGCAGTTTGACTTTAGGCCTGTTCTGGTACCTCTGGAGTGGGGTGCCTTTGGCTGTTGACCCCCTCACAATATTCTGTCTGTAAATCGATAAGGAGTCTGAGTGCTCTATGTGCTGCTTTCCTCTGGAGGGACTCTTGCTGCAGGAGGGGGGCCTCCCCTCGCTGATACATCTTCGCACATCTGCATCCAACACTAAAATGACTAAGACTGACTGAAAGCTTCCTGCAGCCTCTCCCTTGGTAGGAAACGGGACTGGCCCACTTCTGCTCAAAAGGGGGAGAATGGAATGGTAAGTTCCATTCTATCTAAACATATCTCTGCCATATCCACTGCCACCTGCTGCTGAACCATAACAGTTTCAATGCACAGTGACAAAGGACCTGGAATCCATACACAGATGACATTGTTGTTAGCATTTAAAGACAGTAGTAGGTTGTAGGAATCGTAATACCACTCTGGGGTATTACATATAGGCCATCCATATAAAGTCCTGGAGAACCCCTTTAAGACTGATGCTTGAAACACCAGTCTTAATAAATTCCCTCATTGGTGTTTCAATTTATCACATTTTCATGCTCTCTGCAAGCTTATTGGGACCATTTTTTTTGTATCCAGAGGCTGAAAACCAGCACAGATCTAAGGGAAGGTTCATACAGAGGAACACTTTAAAACTTGGAACCGAACTCTGCTTCGGTTCCAAGGTACTAGACGGAACTGAAGCCAAGTTCAGATCCAAGTTTTAAAGTGGTTTTCTACTTTAAAAATCAAATGACAAAGTTATTCAACGAAGTCTCACGAATAACTAAGTTTGCTTCATCGGCGGCCGTGCGTTTTAATGCTGTACGGAGACGGATCTCTGTACAGCATTAATCCAAAGTTTTGAGCAAAGCGACTTCAGATCTAGGATCCGAAGCTCTTCGCTAAACTTTTTAACTTTGAATGCCTCGGATCCGCTCACGATTTAGCCCCTGTGAATGGAGCTAAACCACAAACAGAAATCTGCCGCGGCTTCCAGAAGCATCTGTCCGGACACACGCCGAGAAGGGACATGTCACAAAACCAACCAATACCCTTAGATCTGGACTGTCTGCATCATGGTGACCTCTCCACCCCTGTCATTGATTCTCTGAAGTCTGGAATACTGCGACAGGAAACCTGTAAAGCTACTGAATTCTTGTGGTTTCATCTCTGAGACCTTCATGTTTCTGTCCAGACAGAGTGACTATCACCCCTAAGGATGAGCGGTGGGTGGGGGCATGGTGGCTTGGTTACCTGGTTGCAGGTGTGATAAGCATCCTTGCCACCATTCCATTCTGGTTTATACCGAAGGAACAGCCAAGATCTGAGCTCCGGAAGAATTCCAGTACCCCCTCTGAGCAGTCCAAGTTCATCCTGGAGGAGCTGAGAGACCAAAAGGTTCAGGATCAGGGACGGCTACTCACAATGGCCAGAGGTAGGAATTGGCTGGAGGGCAGTCTTGACCTAATGTCCAGCCAAACCCTGTTCCAAGTATAACTTATGCCATGTTTGACCTGTGCCATGTATGGCCAGTTCACAGGTTACCTGTGTCCTACATGACCTGTGCTATGTGTGAACTATGTATAGCCTGCACTATGTATGACCTGTGCTACATATGGCCTGCACAACTAGTGACCTGTAACCATCTGCTATACTGTATGTGACCGGCCTGTGTTGCTGATATCTGTGCTGTTTGTTACTTGTGCGGTGTTGAACCTCTATGAGCACTTTCCTATGTGTCTGTATCATACATCTTGGTATATAATGTCCAGTGTTGCAGTAGATGACACTGATATAATCATTTCTAACCTCATGAGGTGGAGATCACAAATCCAGCCTCTGTAATACAAGTATGCAGCCCCCATACCTCACCCTGTTTAACCACCTACCCCGCATAGTCTCATACTTGCCCCTGTGTAACTACTTTCTCCCCTATGGTCACTTAGTGGTTTCAGTAACTTATTTCATCTCATTTCTTGGGAGACTTTTTCCCATCGTTGAAGGAGCTTCTGGGTAATCCAGTGTTCTTCCTGTATCTGTGCGGAAGCGTCTTCCAATATAATTCTCTGGTGGGAATGGTCACTTATAAACCGAAATATATCGAACAGCAGTATGGACAGACATCATCACGGACAAACTTCATCATCGGTAAGTCCCTGACCTGCAACACAGTCATAATGTTATCTTCCTTTAAGGTGTGCACTAGGAATGACCTTACTGTATATCACACTTCATACTCTAGTCACATCTAAAACTGGCTTCTGCTATGTTATAATGTCATACAGTACAGACCAAAAGTTTGGACACACCTTCTCATTCAAAGAGTTTTCTTTATTTTCATGACTATGAAGGCATCAAAACTATGAATTAACACATGTGGAATTATATACATAACAAACAAGTGTGAAACAACTGAAAATATGTCATATTCTAGGTTCTTCAAAGTAGCCACCTTTTGCTTTGATTACTGCTTTGCACACTCTTGGCATTCTCTTGATGAGCTTCAAGAGGTAGTCCCCTGCTGTTACTTCATGTCTTATACCCTAGTCTCATTCAGTGCTGTTGCAAATCTGCTGTTACACCATGTCACTGTAGTCACATCCATAACTGAATTCATAATTCTGCATGTGTTACTCCAGTCACATTCAGAGCTGTAGTCACAATTCAGTTGCTACATCATTTATGTACTCCTTTTACATGCAGAGTTAGATTTATAATTCTGCTGTTACATCATGTAATACTCCAGTCACATCCAGAGCTGTAGTCACAATTCTGCCGGCTGGCATTAAATGCATCAGCCCTGTGCTAACAGTCAGTTTTTTTTTTAACTGTTTAGCTCCTTTAGGGCACTGCTCTGCTGCACTGCATGGGGTGAGACGTAGTTGTTATTTCTTGTCAGACTACTGCACTGAGCTTGGTGTAATTACTACGTTCTCTTGAATCCATGACCCCCATTATCCATGCACCCAGCGCTCAATCATCAGTCTGAGGCCTCATGCACACGACCGTATGTATTTTGCGGTCCGCAAAAAATTTGGATGACATCTGTGTGCATTCCATATTTAACAGAACAGCTGGCCCCTTTTAGAGCAGTCCTATCCTTGTCCGTAATGCGGAACGGACATACGGAAACGGAATGCACACGGAGTAACTTCTGTTTTTTTTGCGGACCCATTGAAAGGAATGGTTCCGCATATGGTCCGCAAAAAAAAACGAAACGGACACGGAAAGAAAATACGTTTGTGTGCATGGAACCCCTTTAATAGCCCAAGAGTTGAGGAGATCATGACTATTAATAGAGCATTTAAAGGGATACCGGCAGGACTCCCAGCATGCACTGCGGCATCTGTCAGTGCTTTCCTTTATATCTGAAGAAGTGATACAGCGTAACGAGAAAAATGCAAACAAGTAACAATACCAACCATCCTGACCTGTCTATAGCAGTTGTAGAGGATGATGAGAGTAAGAGGCGGCCCCCAGGAAAGTGAGGGAGTAGGGGGGCCATTATACAGCAGGCAGAAGAATGAAAGGATTGGTCAGTGAAGGATCACAGAGGTCACAGATCAGCCCCAGGACACGGTGCCATTTCAGGGTCAGACTGAGTTTAAGGGTGATTCGTGGGGAAGGGGGAACATGCGCTCGGAGGACTGAGAAAATCCAATCTGAAGATGGATCATCAAAAGGATGATAATAATAGTTACATAGTTGTTAGGCCCCTTGCAGACGAGTGTGTCCGGATTAGGTCCGGATGCATTGCGTCTGCAATCAGGGAAAATCGTGCGAGTGCGTACGCAATTTCAGTCAGTTTTGAAAAAACTGATTGTGGTACCCAGACCCGAACCCGGACTTCTTCACAGAAGTTCGGGTTTGGGATCGGTGTTCTGTAGATTTTATTATTTTCCCTTATAACATGGTTATAAGGGGAAATAATAGCATTCTTAATACAGGATGTTTACTAAAATGTGGCATGAGGGGTTAAAAAAAATTAAAAAAAATTTCCTCACCTCATCCTGTTGTTCGCGCAGCCGGCATCGTCTTCTTTCTTCTTCTTTCAGGACCTGCCAAAGGACCTTTGATGACGTGGTGAGCGCGGTGACGTCAGCGCAGGTCCTGCTGAATGAAGATAGAATCTTTTACCGTCATTCAGCAGGACCTGCGCTGACGTCACCGCGCTCACTGCGTGGTGAGCGCGATTACATCATCAAAGGTCCTTTTGCAGGTCCTGAAAGAAGAAGAAAGAAGACGATGCCGGCTGCGCGAACAAGAGGATGAGGTGAGTTAATTTTTTAATTTTTTTAGCCCTCAAGCCACATTTTAGTAAGCATTCTGTATTAAAATAATACAGTAAATTGACTTTAATGGGGTCGCTCATCCCTATCATTTCCTAGCAACCATCTGTGAAAATCGCACCGCATCCGCACTTGCTTGCGGATGCTTGCGATTTTCACGCATCCCCATTCATTTCTATGGGGCCTGCGTTGCGTGAAAAACGCAGAATATAGAACATGCTGCGATTTTCACGCAACGCACAAGTGATGTGTGAAAATCACCGCTCATCTGCACAGCCCCATTGAAGTGAAGGGGTCCGGATTCAGTGCCCGGAATTCTCGCCCGTGTGAAAGGGACCTTAGGGTTGGAAAAAGACAAGAGTCCATCAAGTCCGACCTGTAATCCTACTATGATGAGCCCTCACTGAGCGCGCCCTTATCTTATGACCAATCTTCAGGCTACATTGTGTGATCACACCTCATTAGAAAAACCTGAAATTTGCATGTCGCTGTACAAAACCTGTAGTGAAGCTGCACGGAGATGTGGTGTAATGATTTGATTTGTACCTGTTTTGTGTTTTTAACCCGCACCTGGTTTTGGCTCACAATAACTGATGGAAATCACTGTGAACTTAGCCTAACCTCAACATTATACTTCCAAGAAGTAACTGCAATATGCAAAAGTCACCACTAGATGGCAGCAGATGCTGTTCAGTCACATTCAACACAGCAACAGTAGATGCTGCACAATCCACTGTCCTACCACCTGAAAGCTGTAGGGGGCGCAGAGGTAACAGTCACACCCAGACCCAGGCATCAAAGACCCCTGCCCTACATAACTAGACAAAAATATTCTATATGGCACATAGTAGGTGTGTGTTCGGTTAAACATTTGCATTAGGGCCCTGGACATTAAAGTATGACACCCCCCAGCCCCCTTTTTTTTTTTTGAAGTGTGATCTTGGAGGGAGATCAAGACTGGGAGTTACATACACGAAGGGAGAAGGTCTTCAGCAGCACAGAGTGTGTCAGGAGAGGAGTGTGCTGAGGATTGTGCTAATGATTTGGTTCATCTCCCCTCAGGTCTGATTAATGTCCCGGCAGTTGCTATGGGAATTTTCTTGGGGGGCGTTGTGATGAAGAAGTTCAGGATTAATATTGTGGGAGCGGCAAAGCTTCTGCTGTCTTCTTCTGTGATTGGATATGCTATATTGATGTCCCTGTTTGGCATGGGATGTGAGCGTTCCTCTGTGGCCGGGCTGACCGTGTCCTACGCAGGGTAAGTCGCCCCCCCCATGACCTCTCCTCAGTAGGAATCCAGACATTGAGGCGGCGCTCTGCTCATCACTGTCACCTCTTCCCAGGTATTCGTATATCTCACAGGAGGACGGAGCACTTGCAGAATGTAATGTGCACTGTCTGTGTCCTCAGAATCACTGGGAGCCCGTCTGCGGGGACAATGGCATCACCTATTATTCGGCCTGCTTTGCTGGCTGTCACTTGAGCAATGGGACGGGGAAGGTAGCAGTAAGTGAAATTCTGTATGAGAAGCAGCAAGATAAAGCATTGCCAGACTTCTGACATGTTACGTCTCCTAGGTCTATCATAACTGCAGCTGTGTGACGCGGCCGCCTTTGCCCTCTGGTGGCAGATCAGCAGTGCCCGGGCCTTGTTCCAGGGGGACAACATGCTCCAGGATGTTCCTGTACTTTATGGTGATCTCTGTCATTACCTCCTTCACCCTGTCCTTCGGAGGGACCCCCGGATACATCCTCCTTCTCAGGTGACCCTAGCAGCCTCATCATTAGCTGTCAGTCACAAGAGATGACACAAATGGAGACCATCTTATCAGCAGGTGGTAGGAGTGCTAATACCATATCGTCTGGTATATTATTGTGTCTGCGGCTAATCTAAAGCCCACTAACTCCCATGTCTGTGCCAGTTCCATCCCAGTACACAGATCATTAACATGAATACAAATCCAATGGATCAGCGCTCACCTGTCGACCATTGTCAGGAAGCACGGATGCAGCCTGGACTTGGCTCTAAGGTAGCAGTAAAACCCAGCTTCCAATAAAACGTAACTTCTTCATTGTATCGCGGTAAAATCCATCACAAGATTCACATGTACAATCTACAAGTTTCGGACCACGTACTCTCGGTCCTTACTCATTACCATGTCATGAGTGAGGACCAAGAGTACGTGGTCTGAAACGCGTAGATTGTACATGTGAATCTTGTGATGGATTTTACCGCGATACCATAAAGAAGTTACGTTTTATTGGAAGCTGGGTTTTACTGCCATTTTTCCTACTGATCATTAACAGTATTCAGTGTTCCTATTTTCCCCATCTGTTATGCATGTTTTATTTTTATCTTGAAGCTACATGATTTCTTCTTCAGTAATCTCATGCATGGAGAGGCAGTCTATCATACAACAGATAATGCAAGGAAACTGTATGCAGCATGTAGAGGCAGTATACTGCACAGCTGATAGTACAACCCTGGACACCATGGAAAGGCATTCTACTGTACAGCAGATAGTATAAGCCAGTGTAGTGCAATGAGTCGGTCTATTGTACAGCAGATAAAACAAGTCAGTATATCGCAGAGAGCAGTATACGGTACAGCTGATAATACAATACTGCACTGCATGAAAAGGCATTCTACTGTACAGCAGATAGTATAAGCCAGTGTAGTGCAATGAGTCAGTCTATTGTACAGCAGATAAAACAAGTCAGTATATTGCAGAGAGCAGTATACGGTACAGCTGATAATACAACCCTGGACACCATGGAAAGGCATTCTACTGTACAGCAGATAGTATAAGCCAGTGTAGTGCAATGAGTCAGTCTATTGTACAGCAGATAAAACAAGTCAGTATATCGCAGAGGCATTCTACTGTACAGCAGATAGTATAAGCCAGTGTAGTGCAATGAGTCGGTCTATTGTACAGCAGATAAAACAAGTCAGTATATCGCAGAGAGCAGTATACGGTACAGCTGATAATACAATACTGCACTGCATGGAAAGGCATTCTACTGTACAGAAGATAGTATAAGTCTGTGCAGTACAATGAGGCAATCTATTGTACAGCATATAATACATAAATATTCGCATGTAGAGGCAATATACTGAACTGCTGATAGTACAAGCCAGTGCAGTACAATAAGGCAATCTATTGTACAGCATATACATCAAGTCTGTGTATCACGGAGAGACAGTCTAGTGTACAGCAGATAATACAAGCTTGTGGAGCATGGAGAAACAATCTACTGTACAGCAAACTGCCTATAAGATCTTTTGTGTATGTAGCAATAGGCTCCATACAGATATGATGTGTGGATATGACATTCGGGTCACTGGTGTCACTGGATTTTTCCTGTTCATCTGCAGATGCATAAAACCCGAACTCAAGTCCCTAGCGCTGGGGATTTACACCATGGCGGTCCGAGTTCTAGGTAAGAGTGATACGCCTCACCACAAGAGAACTGTTCACCCGGTGTATGTATATATTTATATAGCAGAGTATGCTGCTTACTTTCAGTGAATATGAACATTCATTTGTTTTACTAACGTCTAAAAATCCGCCCCTACTTAGTCCTTTTTACACAACTGAATGTTTGTTACAATTAGAGATGAGCGAATTTCTTGTTTTGAAATTCGTTCACACTTCGTTTATGGGAGAGGCTTAACTGTGATGAGTGGGTGAAGCGCTTCCCTTGACCTAGCTGGCTGTGTTGTGCCGGAAGCCAGGAGCGAGGGTAAGCCTAGTAGTGGGCGTACCCTAAGGGGAGTGTTTGAGAACAGGGGGGGTGGGTGGGTGTGAACAGAAGCGCCCTGAGGAGCTGGGGGCTGGAGCTTAAGAAGGTAAGATGCCCCTCCCACAAATTCAGGCTGACTTTTCAGCCTTCCACTTATGGGAGAGGCTTAACTGTGATGAGTGGGTGAAGCGCTTCCCTTGACCTAGCTGGCTGTGTTGTGCCAGAAGCCAGGAGCGAGGGTAAGCCTAGTAGTGGGCAAAATAAACGAGGAGAGCAGAGAAGTGACCAAAAGCCTTTAATACCACTCAGAGAGCAAGATTACAAAATGCCTGGGAAATCTCAACATGCGGGTTCGGGATTTATCTCGTGAAGCAAGAAGAGCGCCACCTACCCATGCATTTAATCACGTGCGCCGGGACCCCGTTTTTTATGCTGAGGACGCGGCTCCGATTCGGAGCGAGTGTCCTGTGATGGCCAGCGGGTTATAACCGAGACCTGAGGCCAGCGTTCTGATGTGGGACACAAACTGGATTGACGTCAGGGGCCCCCCACGCCAAGGAAGCAGCGGGGCCTCTGGGGAGGCATCTTGCAACAGGGCTAGCAATTGACGGAGGACCATGACTGGGCACCAATCGTTGGAGGTTTTAAAAAACCTGACCTCCGAGGGTGGTCCATGCTGGTTGGCCTTCGTGGAAGGGAGCCAGAGGACAAAATGGTCATAGGCCCAGGACAACTGTCGCACCTGCAACCCCTGACGTTTAGGGGAGGTGCTGGGGAACTCACCTGGTCTGAGGAACCCGTAAAACCCGAGATACATGGCTGCCTTAATAATCAAACTAGGAGAGTGCCCAAAAGGAAGTCCATCCAGCGCGGACGAGAGTCGCCTACACATCTCGCCGGAGACAGGCTGTCTACGGCCGGTAGGGGCATCCCCGCACTTCTGGATCCCCCCAAGGGCCACCTTGACTGTCTGCACTGAAGAAAAGGAACCTCTATTTGGATTATGAAGCATGGCGCAGTGCTGTATCCCGGCTAGGTACAGCCTGATGGTGTTAAATGACAGCCTGAGATTGCGGTGACAGTGGGCTATGAACGCCAGGGTGTAGGAGACATCGTCCAAGCCACCCTGCGAGTGGGACCTGGAAAAACTTCGTAAACCTTGACACCGGCTTGGTAGTTTCCTGATGGTATGGGAAAACCCCTGAGCGTTTTCAGGCAAATATATTGGATCCTGAGCGATTCAAGCCACTGCGTACACCCTGTGGGAAATAAGACCTGAGCGATTCAGGGAAATACGTGACCTGAGAGAATCAGGAAAATACATACAACCTGGAAATACAGTCAACCTGAAGAGACAGAAAAATACAAACCTGCGCGATTCGGGGAAATACATAACCCTGAGCGATCCAGGAACATACATGGCCCGAGCGATTCAGGGAAATATATAAACCCGAGCGACTCAGGGAACTGAAACCTGGGTGAATCATGGAAATACGTGAAAATTTGAGCTAATCAGGGAAATATATGAAACCCGATTCAGGAAAATACACCCTGAGATATTCAGGAGAGTACACATACATATACTTCCCTCTCTCTTTTTTTTTTTTTTTTTCTTTTGAGCAGTGGCCGAGTGACCGGCGAGAGTGGAAAGGAAACAGGAATGACCATGGTATAGAAGGGATCGCAACCTACCCAAATCGACGGACAGCGCTGCCAACTCTCCGGCGATACTGAAGACCTAGGGATGGAGGCTCGTGATGAACAAAGGAAGGCTCCGAGCTGCGGAGGAGCGTAAAGCCGCCACTCGGTTGGACCTTACCTGAACCGTGGAGTGACCGGACACGGAGGAGCCCTGCGACACAATTGAGGAGTGATCGAAATTCCGGTGGCCTGAGGCCCTGCTTACATGAGAATAAGCTTGCGATGGTACGAGACCCGGAGAGAGGTGCGATCTGGTGGCACTGGGATCAAGCGACGGAGAACCAGGATGCAGCCTGGGCGCCATGGCCAACTGCTGGGTGACCTAAACTGCCAGAATCAGGGCCCGAAGTCGTGCTGCATGCAACGAGACCTGCGGGAAACGGAATCCAGACATGCAGGACACGAACCGGGTAACCGGGAACCAGCCGGACCCTGCTGAAAACCCCTGAGCGTTCCAGGCAGATGCATGGAACCAGAGCGATTCAGGCAAATACATTGGATCCTGAGCGGTTCAGGCAACATGGAGTCCTGAGCGAATCAGGAGATTACATACGCCTTTGGTGAAGATGACGGACCCTGGGTGCGTCGGGCATTACCTTGGACCTGGGTGGACCTGGCCACTACCTACCCACTGAGAGACCAGGGAAAAATACAGAAGCCTGAGCGATTCAGGCCAATACTTAGACCCGAGTGATTCAGGGGAATACATAACCAGATTGTTCCAGGAAAAATATGCAATAACTATATGTGACCAGAACGTAGTACGACCGGTGCCTACGAGAAGGCTTGTGTCGGTCTGGGTACGTACCTGGGCTTAGAGGCTATTACCTGTACCGATGTCTTGGGTCACCTGACCTTGGTCCAAAATCTCGTACCAGTGAACGATCAGGACACGTTCCTGAGAGGGTAAATCCATAAAGTTCGGAAAGAAAAGAGAACATAACTGGGGAGGATGACAGGCCTGGGCGAACCAGGAGACAGAAGTAGGTGTGAGCCTGGGCGAACCAGGAGACAGAGGTAGTTGCGTGCCTGGGCGATCCAGGAGGGAGAGGTAGGTGTGAGCCTGGGCGAACCAGGAGACAGAGGTAGTTGCGTGCCTGGGCGATCCAGGAGGCAGAGGTAGGTATGAGCCTGGGCGAACCAGGAGACAGAGGTAGGTATGAGCCTGGGGCGAACCAGGAGACAGAGGTAGGTATGAGCCTGGGGCGAACCAGGAGACAGAGGTAGGTATGAGTCTGGGGGAACCAGGAGACAGAGGTAGTTGCGTGCCTGGGCGATCCAGGAGGCAGAGGTAGTTGCGTGCCTGGGCGATCCAGGAGGCAGAGGTAGGTGTGAGCCTGGCGAACCAGGAGACAGAGGTAGGTGCGTGCCTGGGCGATCCAGGAGGCAGAGGTAGGTGCGTGCCTGGGCGATCCAGGAGGCAGAGGTAGGTGCGTGCCTGGGCGATCCAGGAGGCAGAGGTAGGTGTGAGCCTGGGTGATCTAGGAGGCAGAAGTAGGTATGAGCCTGGCGAACCAGTAGATGAGACAGCAGCATATAACGTGAAGTACATACATATAACACATGGCACTGTCGCCACCATAGAATAGATGACTGCAGTGAGCGTTTAGTGACCGATGAATGGGTATGGCGTGCAATGATGACCTGGCCTACTCGTGGTGAGACCCCGGTTTCTTTGAACACCGTGCTGAAACTAGCGACCCTTCCAGCCCAGCAGGGCCCCCGGGGCCCTCTCCCTAAGACTATCATTCACATGTCCGTAATTTGGGTCCGCATTCGTTCCGCAATTTGCGGACCCATTCACTTTCAATGGGGCTGGAACGGATGCAAATCCACATTTCCTGGATCCGCATCCATTTTTTCGGGATCCGCATCCGTTTTTTTGGGATCCATTTTTTCGGGATCCATTTTTTCGGGATCCGCAATTTCGTTCCTGGAAAAATAGAGCACGTCCTATTCTTGTCCGCGATTGCAGACCAGAAAAGGCATTTTCTATTATAGTGTTTGTAATGTGCGGATCCGCAAATTGCGGATCGCACATTGCAGGTGTCCGTGTTTTGCGGATCCGCAAAACACTTACGGACGTGTGAATGGACCCTTAAGAGGAAATGAGGATAACTTTGTCTTCCTCTCGCCTAACGCTGCGTGGCACGGCGGGAGTGCGTATGAGATGGCTTGTGGTTGGGACCTACCAAGGTTTTTTTTTTTTTTTTTTGCGGCTGTTTGTGGACGTGGGCCGTTGTTGCCCAGGGGCTAGATACCCCTACTACGTATAGCCTGTTTTGACAGGGGTGCCAGGCTTGCCTGGTTCGAAATGGAATGGCAGGGGAATGAAGATTCCGGCGTGCGCTCCACTCTGGAACGCACGCCGAACACGTGACCAGGCCCAGGCCCGGCGGAGGGACTCCGACGCGCGCTCCAAGCTGGAACGCACGCCGAACATGTGACCAGGCCCAGGCCCGGCGGAGGTGAAGCGCTTCCCTTGACCTAGCTGGCTGTGTTGTGGGCAAAATGTATGTATGTATGAAAATGAAACGAAGTAGATGAAAGCAACTCACAACGTGCACGGATGCAGTACCAGAGCAAGCGACTCCCTAACCAGCTGTGAACAGAAGCGCCCTGAGGAGCTGGGGGCTGGAGCTTAAGAAGGTAAGATGCCCCTCCCACAAATTCAGGCTGACTTTTCAGCCTTCCACTTACTGGTAAAAGCGGAATTGCGTTATGGATTCCGTTACCACGAACCATAAATCAATTCTATGACGGAATGCCTTTAGAGGCATTCCGTTATTGAGTTCGTCATAATAGAAGTCTATGGGCTGCAAAATGAATCCGTTCCGTTTCCGTTATGCAGGGGAGTCCTCTCCTGCATAACGGAAATGGGACGGACCCATTTTAAAGCGCATAGACTTCTATTATGACGGAATGAATAACTGAATGCCTCTAGATGCATTCCGTTATGCATTCCGTCATAGAATTGCGTTATGGTCCGTGGTAACGGAATCCATAACGCAATTCACCTTTTAGCAGTAAACGAATCGCAAACGAATTTCATAACCGGAAATTCGCTCATCTCTAGTTACAATGTATCCATGTAGATAATCCTCTTTGAGCAGTATCATAAATCTCCTGTCAACGTGGGTTTTGTTACAAAGTATCACCGAAGGTAAAATGCATTAGTCTGGAGTCTAGGCTGTATGTCTTACAGAAGTTGTCTAGACTGATACATTGTAACAACCCCCCAGCTGTGAAAAGTATTAGGGCAGGATGGGGTTCCAGCCTTTTCATGTAACAAAAGTGTTCTAATTCAAGGGAAACAAAGCATTGCACTAACTAATGTTGCTTCTGCTTGTGTGTCTTACAGCTGGGGTCCCTGCCCCCATGTATTTTGGGGCCCTGATTGACAGCGTGTGTCTGAAATGGGGCAGCCGGCAGTGCAGCGGGAAAGGCTCCTGCAGGTTGTACAACACTGACGCGTTTCGGTGAGTACAATTACGGGAATGTAAGCAGAACGGGTTGGAATTGGAGGCAACATATTGACTCTTTAGGGCAGATATACTAAGGCTGGTGCTACCAACGCCAGTCTTAGTATGAAGTTCGTCCAAGCCCCCTTTTTTTCACTACTGGTAAGAGAAGTGAAAAGTCTCAAATTATCAGGCAGATGCGGTGTGTGTCCTATTTTTTTGACTGACAACGGTTCACGGACCCATTCAAGTCAATGGGTCCGTGAAAAAACACGGATGCACACAAGATTGGCATCCGCGTCCGTGGCCGTAGGCTACTTTCACACAGACGGATCCGCAGATCCGTCTGCATAAAAGCTTTTTCAGAGCTGTGCTATAGGCAATGCGCCGCACAGACCTTTCACTTACCAGTAGGAGGAGCGCTCGGCCGGTCACAGACAGCGAAGGTAAGTATAATGCTTCTAAAATTGCTAAGTAACCATGGCAACCAGGACTGCAGTAGCGTCCTGGTTGCCATGGTTACCGATCGGAGCCCCAGCGATAAAACTGGGACTCCGATCGGAACTCTCCGCTGCCACCAATGATGGGGGAAGGTGATTTTAATTAGGTGGGGGAGAGGGGAGGCCGCACTGGCCACAAATGATGGGGGGGGGATTTTAATTAGGGGGGGGGAAGAGGGGAGGCCGCACTGGCCACCAATGATGGGGGAAGGTGATTTTAATGATGGGGGGGGGGGAGAGGGTAGGCCGCACTGGCCACCAATGAATATAATACTGGGGAGGGAGGGAGCGGGGCCGCACTGGCCACCAATGATGGGGGGGGGGGGTGATTTTAACCACCTCAGGACCGCCGTACGCAGGATTGCGTCTTTGCGGCGGCCCTGCTCTTCTGGGTGGACGCGCCGGTGCGTCCTCTCGCGAGACGCGAGATTTCCTGTGAACGCGCGCACACAGGCGCGCGCGCTCACAGGAACGGAAGGTAAGAGAGTTGATCTCCAGCCTGCCAGCGGCGATCGTTCGCTGGCAGGCTGGAGATGTGTTTTTTTTAGCCACTAACAGGTATATTAGACGCTGTTTTGATAACAGCGTCTAATATACCTGCTACCTGGTCCTCTGGTGGTCCCCTTTGTTTGGATCGACCACCAGAGGACACAGGTAGCTCAGTAAAGTCCCACCAAGCACCACTACACTACACTACACCCCCCCCCCGTCACTTATTAACCCCTTATTAGCCCCTGATCACCCCATATAGACTCCCTGATCACCCCCCTGTCATTGATTACACCCCTGTCATTGATCAACCCCCTGTAAAGCTCCATTCAGATGTCCGCATGATTTTTACGGATCCACTGATGGATGGATCGGATCCGCAAAACGCATACGGGCGTCTGAATGAAGCCTTACAGGGGCGTGATCAATGACTGTGGTGATCACCCCATATAGACTCCCTGATCACCCCCCTGTCATTGATTACCCCCCTGTAAAGCTCCATTCAGATGTCCGCATGATTTTTACGGATGCACTGATAGATGGATCGGATCCGCAAAATGCATCCGGACGTCTGAATGAAGCCTTACAGGGGCATGATCAATGACTGTGGTTATCACCCCATATAGACTCCCTGATCACCCCCCTGTCATTGATCACCCCCCTGTAAAGCTCCATTCAGATGTCCGCATGATTTTTACGGATGCACTGATAGATGGATCGGATCCGCAAAACGCATCCGGACGTCTGAATGAAGCCTTACAGGGGCGTGATCAATGACTGTGGTGATCACCCCATATAGACTCCCTGATCACCCCCCTGTCATTGATTACCCCCCTGTAAAGCTCCATTCAGATGTCCGCATGATTTTTACGGATGCACTGATAGATGGATCGGATCCGCAAAACGCATCCGGACGTCTGAATGAAGCCTTACAGGGGCGTGATCAATGACTGTGGTGATCACCCCATATAGACTCCCTGATCACCCCCCTGTCATTGATCACCCCCCTGTAAAGCTCCATTCAGACGTCCGCATGATTTTTACGGATCCACTGATAGATGGATCGGATCCGCAAAACGCATCCGGACGTCTGAATGAAGCCTTACAGGGGCATGATCAATGACTGTGGTGATCACCCCATATAGACTCCCTGATCACCCCCCTGTCATTGATTACCCCCCTGTAAAGCTCCATTCAGATGTCCGCATGATTTTTACGGATGCACTGATAGATGGATCGGATCCGCAAAACGCATCCGGACGTCTGAATGAAGCCTTACAGGGGCGTGATCAATGACTGTGGTGATCACCCCATATAGACTCCCTGATCACCCCCCTGTCATTGATTACACCCCTGTCATTGATCACCCCCCTGTAAAGCTCCATTCAGACGTCCGCATGATTTTTACGGATCCACTGATAGATGGATCGGATCCGCAAAACGCATCCGGACGTCTGAATGAAGCCTTACAGGGGCATGATCAATGACTGTGGTGATCACCCCATATAGACTCCCTGATCACCCCCCTGTCATTGATTACCCCCCTGTAAAGCTCCATTCAGATGTCCGCATGATCTTTACGGATGCACTGATAGATGGATCGGATCCGCAAAACGCATACGGACGTCTGAATGAAGCCTTACACGGGCATGATCAATGACTGTGGTTATCACCCCATATAGACTCCCTGATCACCCCCCTGTCATTGATCAACCCCCTGTCATTGATCACCCCCCCCTGTCATTGATCACCCCCCTGTCATTGATCACCCCTCTGTAAGGCTCCATTCAGACATTTTTTTGGCCCAAGTTAGCGGAATTTTTATTTATTTTTCTTACAAAGTCTCATATTCCACTAACTTGTGTCAAAAAATAAAATCTCACATGAACTCACCATACCCCTCACGGAATCCAAATGCGTAAAATTTTTTAGACATGTATATTCCAGACTTCTTCTCACGCTTTAGGGCCCCTAGAATGCCAGGGCAGTATAAATACGCCACATGTGACCCCATTTCGGAAAGAAGACACCCCCAGGTATTCCGTGAGGGGCATATTGAGTCCATGAAAGATTGAAATTTTTGTCCCAAGTTAGCGGAACGGGAGACTTTGTGAGAAAAAAATAAAAAATATCAATTTCCGCTAACTTGTGCCAAAAAAAAAAAATTTCTATGAACTCGCCATGCCCCTCATTGAATACCTTGGGGTGTCTTCTTTCCAAAATGGGGTCACATGTGGGGTATTTATACTGCCCTGGCATTCTAGGGGCCCCAAAGCGTGAGAAGAAGTCTGGTATCCAAATGTCTAAAAATGCCCTCATAAAATGAATGTGGGCCCCTTTGCGCATCTAGGCTGCAAAAAAGTGTCACACATGTGGTATCGCCGTACTCAGGAGAAGTTGGGGAATGTGTTTTGGGGTGTCATTTTACATATACCCATGCTGGGTGAGAGAAATATCTTGGTCAAATGCCAACTTTGTATAAAAAAATGGGAAAAGTTGTCTTTTGCCAAGATATTTCTCTCACCCAGCAAGGGTATATGTAAAATGACACCCCAAAACACATTCCCCAACTTCTCCTGAATACGGCGATACCACATGTGTGACACTTTTTTGCAGCCTAGGTGGGCAAAGGGGCCCATATTCCAAAGAGCACCTTTAGGATTTCACAGGTCATTTACCTACCTAACACACATTAGGGCCCCTGGAAAATGCCAGGGCAGTATAACTACCACACAAGTGACCCCATTTTGGAAAGAAGACACCCCAAGGTATTCCGTGAGGGGCATGGCGAGTTCCTAGAATTTTTTATTTTTTGTCACAAGTTAGTGGAAAATGCTGATTTTTTTTTTTTTTTTTTTTTTTATACAAAGTCTCATATTCCACTAACTTGTGACAAAAAATAAAAACTTCCATGAACTCACTATGCCCATCAGCGAATACCTTGGGGTCTCTTCTTTCCAAAATGGGGTCACTTGTGGGGTAGTTATACTGCCCTGGCATTCTAGGGGCCCAAATGTGTGGTAAGGAGTTTGAAATCAAATTCTGTAAAAAATGACAAGTGAAATCCGAAAGGTGCTCTTTGGAATATGGGCCCCTTTGCCCACCTAGGCTGCAAAAAAGTGTCACACATCTGGTATCTCCGTACTCAGGAGAAGGTGGGGAATGTGTTTTGGGGTGTCATTTTATATATACCCATGCTGGGTGAGAGAAATATCTTGGCAAACGACAACTTTTCCCATTTTTTTATACAAAGTTGGCATTTGACCAAGATATTTATCTCACCCAGCATGGGTATATGTAAAAAGACACCCCAAAACACATTCCTCAACTTCTCCTGAATACAGAGATACCAGATGTGTGACACTTTTTTGCAGCCTAGGTGGGCAAAGGGGCCCATATGCCAAAGAGCACCTTTCGGATTTCACAGGTCAATTTTTACAGAATTTGATTTCAAACTCCTTACCACACATTTGGGCCCCTAGAATGCCAGGGCAGTATAACTACCCCACAAGTGACCCCATTTTGGAAAGAAGAGACCCCAAGGTATTCGCTGATGGGCATAGTGAGTTCATGGAAGTTTTTATTTTTTGTCACAAGTTAGTGGAATATGAGACTTTGTATGAAAAAAAAAATAAAAAATAAAAATCATCATTTTCCACTAACTTGTGACAAAAAATAAAAAATTCTAGGAACTCGCCATGCCCCTCACGGAATACCTTGGGGTGTCTTCTTTCCAAAATGGGGTCACTTGTGGGGTAGTTATACTGCCCTGGCATTCTAGGGGCCCAAATGTGTGGTAAGGAGTTTGAAATCAAATTCAGTAAAAAATGACAAGTGAAATCCGAAAGGTGCTCTTTGGAATATGGGCCCCTTTGCCCACCTAGGCTGCAAAAAAGTGTCACACATCTGGTATCTCCGTACTCAAGAGAAGGTGGGGAATGTGTTTTGGGGTGTCATTTTATATATACCCATGCTGGGTGAGAGAAATATCTTGGCAAACGACAACTTTTCCCATTTTTTTATACAAAGTTGGCATTTGACCAAGATATTTATCTCACCCAGCATGGGTATATGTAAAAAGACACCCCAAAACACATTCCTCAACTTCTCCTGAATACAGAGATACCAGATGTGTGACACTTTTTTGCAGCCTAGGTGGGCAAAGGGGCCCATATGCCAAAGAGCACCTTTCGGATTTCACAGGTCAATTTTTACAGAATTTGATTTCAAACTCCTTACCACACATTTGGGCCCCTAGAATGCCAGGGCAGTATAACTACCCCACAAGTGACCCCATTTTGGAAAGAAGAGACCCCAAGGTATTCGCTGATGGGCATAGTGAGTTCATAGAACTTTTTATTTTTTGTCACAAGTTAGTGGAATATGAGACTTTGTAAGAAAAAAAAAAAAAAAAAAAAAAATCATCATTTTCCGCTAACTTGTGACAAAAAATAAAAAGTTCTATGAACTCACTATGCCCATCAGCGAATACCTTAGGGTGTGTACTTTCAGAAATGGGGTCATTTGTGGGGTGTTTGTACTGTCTGGCCATTGTAGAACCTCAGGAAACATGACAGGTGCTCAGAAAGTCAGAGCTGCTGCAAAAAGCGGAAATTCACATTTTTGTACCATAGTTTGTAAACGCTATAACTTTTACCCAAACCATTTTTTTTCTACCCAAACATTTTTTTTTTATCAAAGACATGTAGAACTATAAATTTAGAGCAAAATTTCTATATGGATGTCGTTTTTTTTGCAAAATTTTACAACTGAAAGTGAAAAATGTCATTTTTTTGCAAAAAAATCGTTAAATTTCGATTAATAACAAAAAAAGTAAAAATGTCAGCAGCAATGAAATACCACCAAATGAAAGCTCTATTAGTGAGAAGAAAAGGAGGTAAAATTCATTTGGGTGGTAAGTTGCATGACCGAGCAATAAACCGTGAAAGTAGTGTAGGTCAGAAGTGTAAAAAGTGGCCTGGTCTTTCAGGGTGTTTAAGCACTGGGGGCTGAGGTGGTTAATTAGGGGGGGGGTGTGACGGTAGTAGAAAATATCCTCGTCAAGCATTCCCTTCTTCCCATAAAAGAAAATCACCCAATATTCCACGAGTAGGAATATCCCTGGAATCGCCGAATAATCCACACATGAGTCAACTTAATGCTGGAACAAGACTGATTTACTGGTACACAGAACTCACAATTTATGCAGCAAAAACTCCTCCTCTGGGCCAGACTAGATAATTGAGTTTTAAGAATAGACACAGCTCAATTATCCTAAAACTCCTCCTCTGGGCCAGGCTAGACAATTGAGTTTTACCAATACACACAGCTCAATTATCTGCTGGCCAGAACATTTACAATTCTTAACAATTTCACACAAGTACTTTCTATCCCACATACAAACATAATCTCAACATCATTGTCCGGTACACGAATACATTCATTCTTGACAATTGGAGCCGAACAATATAGTCCTCAAAATAGCAGGGAGAGAATCAAACTGAAGCATATAGGCAATTGCATAAAAGTCCTTCACAATGGCCCCCCTTTTTCTCCCTGCTCCGGCAACTCGGTTGGACCTTTCCTGGTCCAGTAGGGTTGACGGGTTCAGAGCTTTTAGTCCGAGGTTAAATCCGTTTGGCGTGACAATCCATCGGCATTCCCGTTTTGCTTGCCTGGGCGATAATGAATCGTAAAGTCATAGGGCTGTAAGGCCAAGCTCCAGCGTAGCAAACGGGCGTTGTCCCCTGAAACCCGGTTAAGCCACACCAAGGGGTTGTGATCGGTGATGAGAGTGAACGCCCGGCCATAAAGGTAAGGTGTGAGCTTTTTGAGTGCCCATACCAAGGCCAAACACTCTTTTTCAATGGTGGCATAACTGACCTCCCTTGGCAACAGCTTCCGACTCAGGTATGCCACCGGGTGCTCTCCTCCATCCTCCCCGATCTGGCTTAGTACTGCCCCCAGTCCAAACATTGAAGCGTCTGTATGGACAATAAATCTTTTGTTAGGATCTGGGGTAACCAACACCGGAGCATTAACCAGAGCAGTCTTTAGTGCTTGGAAAGCCACCTCGCATTCCGGGGACCACAGGACTTGTCGGGGTAGCTTCTTTTTGGTCAAGTCGGTCAGGGGTTTGGCCAGGGCACTATAGTCGGGTACAAAGCGTCTGTAATAGCCGGCTGTGCCTAAGAAAGCCATGACTTGTGTCTTGGTGTGGGGAGTGGGCCAATTGGCAACGGCCTCGATCTTAGCCGGCTCCGGCCGTTGCTTACCACATCCTACTCGGTGGCCCAAATATTGTACCTCGCCCATACCCAAGTGACATTTGTCGGGTTTCAGGGTCAGCCCGGCCCCCCTGATCCTATCTAATACTACCCCTACGTGCTCTAGGTGCGCTTCCCAGGTATCGCTGTGGATGGCGATGTCATCCAGGTAAGCGCATGCAAAGCTCTGGAGACCCCTAAGTAACTGATCCACCATCCGTTGGAAGGTGGCCGGGGCGTTCTTCATCCCGAACGGCATAACCCGGAATTGGTATAGGCCGAACGGGGTGATGAAGGCCGACTTGGGTATGGCATCTTCTGCTAGGGGAATCTGCCAATATCCCTTGCATAGGTCTATTGTGGTCAGATACTTCCCTGCAGAGATACGGTCAAGCAGCTCGTCCATCCGTGGCATCGGATAGGCGTCCGTAACTGTCTTGTCATTGAGGCGCCGGTAATCTACACAGAAGCGGGTTGTCCCATCCTTCTTTGGCACTAAGACTACCGGCGAGGCCCAAGGACTTTCTGAGGGTTCGATTACGCCTAGCCGAAGCATCTCATCTATCTCCTTCCGCATCCCTTCCCGGACTGCTTCGGGGATACGGTAGGGAGGCTGTCTCAGGGGTGCCTGTCCTGGAGTCTCTACCTTGTGTATGGCTAGGAGTGTGTATCCAGGCTCCTGAGAGAATGTGGCCTGTTTTGTTTCTAGTAAGCGGACAGCTTGATCCCGCTCTTGCGGCTCCAGCTCTTCACCTAGCTGGACTTTCTTTATCTGGGTCATCCCTTCGTTACTGCCCAATAGGTCGGGAAGGGGTAGGGTCTCTGTGTCTTCTCCTGCTGGTGCACAGATAGCGGCTACCTCCTCTGCCCGTTCCTGATAGGCCTTGAGCATGTTGATGTGAAAGGTTCGTTTCACATCTTCATCCTCGCAGCTGGCTATCGTGTAGGTAGTGTCGCATATCTGTCCTATAACTTTATAGGGGCCCTGCCAGGCGGCCTGGAGCTTGTCTGTTCGGACCGGCCTTAATACCATGACCTTTTGGCCTATCTGAAAGCTCCGGTGCCTAGCCCGTCGGTCATACCATACCCTCTGGCGCTGTTGGGCCGCCCGGAGGTTCTCTCGCACTGTCTGGGCTAATTCCTCCATGCGGTCCCTCAGCTCCAGGACATAAGGTACAACCGGGGTCCCCTCAATCTCTGTCTGCCCCTCCCAGTGATCCTTGATGAGATCTAAGGGCCCCCTCACCCGCCTCCCATAGAGAAGTTCGAAGGGTGAGAATCCGGTCGATTCCTGCGGCACCTCTCGGTAGGCAAAGAGAAGGTGTGGCAGGAATCGCTCCCAATCCTTGTATGCCCCCGTGAACGACTTCAACATTTGCTTTAGCGTTCCGTTGAAGCGCTCGCACAGGCCGTTAGTCTGGGGATGGTATGGGGAGCTAGTCAGGGATTTAACTCCACAGGTTTTCCATATCTGCTGGGTTACCTCGGCCGTGAATTGGGTACCTTGGTCGGACAGAACCTCCTTGGGAAAGCCTACTCGGGAAAATACTTTAACTAGGGCCTCTGCTACGGTCTCAGCCTGTATGTTAGAGAGAGCTACCGCTTCGGGGTAACGGGTGGCGTAGTCTACTATGGTGAGTATATACCGCTTGCCGGAACGGCTAGGTTGGGCCAGGGGCCCTATAATGTCCACGGCTACCCTTGTGAACGGTTCTTCAATAATGGGCATGGAAACTAGTTTAGCCTTTGGGTGGTCTCCCCTTTTACCTATACGTTGGCATACCTCGCACGTTTGACAATACGCCCTGACGTCGTCGGACACCCCAGGCCAGAAGAAGTTCTGGGTTATCCGATACCCTGTCTTGCGTATTCCCAAATGGCCTGCCAAGGGTACGTCGTGCCCAATCCTCAATAACTCCTGGCGGTATTTCCGGGGAACTACCAGCTGGCGTTTTTGCTTAGGCCCTGGTGTATTACCCCGGGTCTCGGTGAGCCTGTACAAGCGGCCTTCCTCCCAGATAAATTGCTCCTTCTCTAACCCCCCTTGGCCCCTCCTGGCTTTCTCTCGATACTTTCTGAGGGAAGGGTCTCCGGTCACCTCCCGCCCAAAATCCTCTGGGGTGTCCCAGGGTAGGGGTTCTACAGTCAAGGGTAGGTTGGGTTGGCTTACCTGGGTCTCAGTAGGAAGCGGATGGCTCTCGGCAGCGCGACTTTGTGCTCTGGTGGTTACTGCGTGGGCCTCCTGAGCGGGGGTAGAGGCGAACGCCGAAGTCAGGGGGCCAATGTCGTTGCCCAGGATGACTTCAGAAGGTAAGTCTTTCATGACGCCCACATGAACATTGCCAGCTCCCGCACCCCAGTCTAGGTGTACCTGTGCAGTAGGAATACGGTATACTGCTCCCCCTGCCACTCTCACAGCAATTGATTTCCCCGGTTTCTCTGATGCCTTAATAAGGTGTCTTTGTACCAACGTGATGGTTGCCCCACTGTCTCTTAATCCCCGGGCGGTTTTTCCGTTAACCATGACCAGCTGACAATGGTGTTTCCTGTTGTCCGTAATAACAGATTGTACCATGAGGGCTTCGTAAAGGGTGCCCAATGGTTCTTCCTGACCCAGTTCCTGGGGATCCCAAGCCGAGTCTACACAATGGGCTGCTGCTGGTGGGCGGTACCCAGGTCGAGACCAATTTGACCTGGTGTTGTTGTCCATGGGGCAATTCTGCTTGTAGTGACCCAGCTGTTTGCACCGGAAGCAGCGTTGTTCATTGTCCTCCTGGCGTGGATAGCGAGGGCTAGATGTCACCGGTCTGTTAGGAGGTTGGTATCTAGCGGCTGGTGGGTGTGAGGGCACCGTTGGTCGTGGAGGTTGTACCCGTGGTGTGACCAGGTTCGTCTTGCGAGTATCCGCATATTCATCCGCCAACTTAGCGGCCTCTGGTAGAGTCATGGGCCTGCGATCTCTCACCCAGTCTTTGACATCCGTCTGGATGTGATTGTAAAATTGTTCCAGGAGCATTAGTTGTAAAATGTCCTCTGCGGAGGTGGCCTGGCTGCTGTTGACCCAGTTAGAGGCCGACAGGGATAACTGGCATGCCCATTCCACGTAAGAGTCTTTCGTGGTTTTGCGTGAGTCCCTGAACTTTTGTCGGTAGGACTCTGGGGTTACTGCATAACGAGCCAGGAGCACTTCTTTAACCCTGGCGTAGCTATGGATCTCCTGCTCTGGCACGGTCCGGAAAGCATCAGAAGCTTTGCCTGACAGTTTGCCTGACAATATTGCGACCCACTCTCCTCTATCTATTCGGTGCAGGTTACATTGTCGCTCAAAATCTGCCAGGTAATTATCAATGTCACAGTCTTTTTCATCAAAAGCTTTAAAAGCGCTAAACGGAATCTTCCTTGTGTCTGCTGTACTGTACTCACTGTTTGGAGAATGTGCGGCTGCTTGTTGGACTGCTGCCAGTTTTAACTGTAGCTCTGCGTCTCTTATTTGTTTAGCCTCCTCCGCTAACAGGTTCATCACTTTCAGCACCACATCCGCCGTTGGGTTCGGACCGAACCATGCTAGCTTCTCTCTCATTGCCTTGTTGGCTGGTGATTCCTCCTCCTGAATCACTGGTGTCCCCATCTCTTGTACTGCTGGCGTTGCTGCAACCAAGTTCTCCTGGTCTAGCTCCATTAATTCTGCTATAATGACCCGCTTGGTTTTGTTGCTAGCAATCCTTCCACGGACTTCCAGTAGTTCTTTCAGTGTTTTTCTTTTAAGCGGGGTGTACCAGCCTTCCATTCACTGTTCCCAGTGTCTGCTTGGAATCCTGGTGTAAAGGAAAGTAGAAGGGAAAATCCCGCTGCTGCCAACCAATTGTGACGGTAGTAGAAAATATCCTCGTCAAGCATTCCCTTCTTCCCATAAAAGAAAATCACCCAATATTCCACGAGTAGGAATATCCCTGGAATCGCCGAATAATCCACACATGAGTCAACTTAATGCTGGAACAAGACTGATTTACTGGTACACAGAACTCACAATTTATGCAGCAAAAACTCCTCCTCTGGGCCAGACTAGATAATTGAGTTTTAAGAATAGACACAGCTCAATTATCCTAAAACTCCTCCTCTGGGCCAGGCTAGACAATTGAGTTTTACCAATACACACAGCTCAATTATCTGCTGGCCAGAACATTTACAATTCTTAACAATTTCACACAAGTACTTTCTATCCCACATACAAACATAATCTCAACATCATTGTCCGGTACACGAATACATTCATTCTTGACAATTGGAGCCGAACAATATAGTCCTCAAAATAGCAGGGAGAGAATCAAACTGAAGCATATAGGCAATTGCATAAAAGTCCTTCACAGGGGGAGAGGGGAGGCCGCACTGGCCACCAATGATGGGGGAAGGTGCTTTTAATTGGGGGGGGGAGGGGAGGCCGCACTGGCCACCAATGAGTTAAATACAGGGGAGGGGGGTCTGCCCCCTCCTGCCTGGCAGCACCCGATCTCTTACAGGGGGCTATGATACGCACAATTAACCCCTCAGGTGCGGCACCTAAGGGGTTAATAGTGCGGATCACAGCCCCCTGTAAGAGATCGGGTGCTGCCAGGCAGTCATGTACAAAGTTCTCAGTATATTCTAACTTGAAGCGTCCCCATAGAATATACTGTCGGATATGAGTTTTCACGATCTAACTCAAATCCGATGGTATATTCTAACATAGAGGCGTTCCCATGGTGATGGGGACGCTTCAAGTTAAAATATACCATCGGATTGGAGAAAACTCCGATCCTATGGTATATTAACTCCTAACTTTACATTGAAAGTCAATGGGGGACGGATCCGTTTGCAATTGCACCATATTGTGTCAACGTCAAACGGATCCGTCCCCATTGACTTGCATTGTAAGTCAGGACGGATCCGTTTGGCTCCGCACGGCCAGGCGGACACCAAAATGACTTTTTTTTCATGTCCGTGGATCCTCCAAAAATCAAGGAAGACCCACGGAAGAAAAAACGGTCACGGATCACTGAACGACGGAAATCCGTTTTGCGGACTGCAAAAAAAAAAACGTCCTTGTGCATGAGGCCTTAGACTAAGGCTCCATTCACACGTCCGCAAATGGGTCCGCTTCCGTTCCGCAATTTTGCGGAACGGGTGCGGACCCATTCATTTTCTATGGGGACGGAATGGATGCGGACAGCACACAGTGTGCTGTCAGCATCCGCATTTGCGGAGTGCGGCCCCGATCTTCAGGTCAGCAGCTCCGCAAAAGATAGAACATGTCCTATTCTTGTCCGCAGCTTGCGGACAAGAATAGGCATTTCTATAGGGGTGCCGGGCGGGTGTGTTGCGGATCCGCAATTTGCGGGTCCGCAACACACCACGGACGTGTGAATGGAGCCTAAACAGTCTAAAGGTGCCCCAGATTTATCATCCATCATCAGCCATGGTTGGTATGGTTTTAGACTGTCTAAGTTTACACTCGCTAATAATTAGACAGTGTTAGTAAAGCTGGCTATACTCATTAGTTAGGCTGCGTTCACACTTCGGTTATTTGGTCAGTTATTTCCATCAGTTATTGTGAGCCACAACCAGTAGTGAAGCCTCCACAGAGATAAGGTATAATAAAAAGATCTGCACCTGTTCTGTGTTTTTGACTTGCACCTGGTTTTGGCTCAGAATAAGGCCTCATGCATACGGCCGTTGCGGTTCACTTGAATGGGTCCGCAATCAGGAGCTGCAGTGCGGAACGGAGGCATGGAACCCCACGGAAGCACTACGAAGTGCCTTCGCACTGCAAAAAAATAGAACATGTTAAATTTTTTTGCAGTGCGGACGAATCGCTGACCTATTCAAGTTGAATGGGTCTCGATCTATCCCGACCGCCGCATGGACGTTGCCTGTGCAAATTGCAGTCCCCAATGCATGGAGCGGCCGCACAACGGCCGTGTGCATGAGGTCTAACTGATCGAAATAACTGATCACATAGCTGAAGTGTGAACTCAGCCTTAGGGCTCGTTCACACGAACGTATTTTGCGTTCTGTATACGGGCCATTTTCTGCGTTCCGCATACGGTCCGTATACGGAACCATTCATTTCAATGGGTCCGCAAAAGATGCGGACAGCACTCTGTGTGCTGTCCGCATCCGTTGCTCCGTTCTGTGGCCCCGCAAAAATTATGAGTCCCGTCCTATTCTTGTCCGTTTTGCAGACAAGAATAGGCATTTCTATAATGGACCTCCTGTTCCCTACAGCAAATTGCGGAAGGCAGACGGGCGGCATCCGTTTTTTGCGTTTTTTACGGACCGCAAAAAAACGGCACGGTCGTGTGAACGAGCCCTTAGAGGTCAGTTGATGGTTGAACATCAGTTGAACAAACAATCATGTGTTCACAGACACAGCCAGGCTCGGCCTTCCCACAGGGGACCAGGGGAATCCCCCGGTGGGCCCCTGAGAAAGGTGGGACCCTGTCCACCAGCACAGCATCTCAAATAACCTATATCAATATAAAAAAAAATGGTAGACTATCCAGTTTATTATTATAGACACATCAGAAGGTTAAGATGGCCTCTAGGAATAGAGGCATGCCAGCCAGTATCCTCTCTTACCTGGGACCCACCTTTTGAAGTTGTTGCAGAGACTCCCATAATGAATCATCTTGTAGCGTCTTGTTGCTGTCTGCCTCTGTGTGGGAAGGTAATATTTGCATGTCGCTGTACAGTGGGCCCCCAGAATGAATTTTACTGGTGGGCCCTAGGCATCCCAGTCCGACACTGGACACAGCCACAGACATTTTAGTCTTTATTAGCTGGTAGAGTTGTTCAAACTGACCATACACGTTCAATGACCCTGGCGACATATGAAGGAACTTTCATTCAACTATAAGGCCTCTTGCACACGACCGTATGTATTTTGCGGTCCGCAAAAAACGTATCCGCAAAAAATACGGATGATATCCATGTGCATTCCGTATTTTTGAGAAAGTAACAGCTGGCTCCTAATAGAACAGTCCTATCCTTGTCCGTAATGCAGACAATAATAGGACATGTTCTATTTTTTTGCAGAACGGAAATAAAGAAATACGGAAACAGAATGCACCAGGAGTACCTTCCATTTGTTTTTTTTGCGGTACCACTGAAAAAAAAGGAATGGACACAAAAAGAAAATACGTTTGTGTGCAAGAGGCCTTAGTCTGTCCCATTGTTGTTTACATCCAGAGACATCCATGTTTGCATCCTGTGTGTATCTAGGTCTGTGCACACAGCTGAGTGTTTGTTACAATGGGGCAACACGGTGGCTCAGTGGTTAGCACTGGTGGGATCCTGGGCTCGATTCAGACCAAAGACAACCTCTATATGGAGTTTGTATGTTCTCCCCGTGTTTACGTGGCTTTCCTCTGGGTACTCTGGTTTCCTCCTACACAGTACACTACAAAGAAATACTGATAGGGAACTTAGAGTGTGAGCCCCATTGGGGACAGTTTGGATGCTAATGTCTGTAAAGTGCTGCGGAATACGTCAGCGCTATATAAGTGAGTAAAATAAAATAAATACATGTGTAGACAATGCTCGGTGAGCTAAACCCATCAGCAGAATAAATCTTGGTAATATCCTGGATTCCAAGCTCCTACCTCTACCTACACTGATATATTGTAACAAGTCCTCAGCAGTGTGAGAACGACCTGTCACCTCTGCTGACATGTTTAGTTTAGTAGCTACTTGTGTTCCAAATGTAATAACAATTCTGGGGCATCTATTCTTATGACTCTATGTGGTTTCATTCCTCTATAATTCCTGCTAGAAGTTTATGAATGAATTGCTAGCTATCTCCAATAAAGGACCAAATGAGTGTCACCAGATTTGGGGGGGGGTCCCTGCACAGTCTGACACTGGCAGCACTTAAAGGGGTTGTCTCACTTCAGCAAGGGGCATTTATCATGTAGAGAAAGTTGATACAAGGCACTTACTAATGTTTTGTGATTGTCCATATTGTTTCCTTTGCTGGCTGGATCCATTTTTCTATCACATTATACACTGCTCGTTTCCATGGTTACGACCACCCTGCAATCTATCAGCCGTGGCCGTGCTTGAATAATATAGAAAAAAGCATCAGCTTATGTGCGCTCCCACGGTCCTGGCCACTAGAGAGGCCAGCACTTTTTCCTATAAAGTGCAAGCACGACCACCACTGATGGATTGCATAGTGGCTGTAATCATGGGAACGAGCAGTGTATAATGCGATGAAAAATTAATCCAGCCAGCAAAGGAAGCAATATAGACAATCACAATACATTAGTAAGTGCCTTGTATTAACTTTCTCTACATGATAAATGCTATTTGGTGAAGTGACAAAACCCCTTTAATGGACATTGCCGGACTGTGCACTGGGACACACCCCAAACTGGCAACACCCAGTTGGACCTTAATTGTATGCAGAACAGCAGCTCTTTAATCTACAACACCTACATTTTAAGCAGAACCTTAAGGCCTCATGCGCACGACCGTATGCCCTCTGAGATATACGGTCTGTGAGTGGGCCATATGTCCCGGAGCGGCATAGATTGTGCGCACGGGAGTACACAGCATCATAGATTACAATGATTGTGTGCAAGTCGAGCCGCCCGCGGGGCTATTGTACCGCACTCATATGACCTCATGAGTGCGGGACAATGGCCCCGCGGGCGGCCCAACGTGCACACAATCATTGTAATCTATGATGCTGCGTGCTCCCGTGCGCACGATCAATGCCGCTCCGGGACATATGGCCCGCTCAAGGACCATATATCTCGGAGGGCATACGGTCGTGTGCAAGGGCCCTAAGGCTGAGCATAAAAAAAAAAATGTTCCGCCTGGTGCAGGGCTGGAGGGAGCAGAGCATGACACAGGGATCCTATGAGGATTAACTGGAAATCATCCTCTGGGTAACGTTTCACCCGCTGCACTCGGCAGACCACACTGCATCAGTTTTACCTAGAGCGTTGTTGGGGTTGTCCCACTATTAAACATCATCTTAATTTTATAGATCATACAAAATGAAGCATTGCCAACTATGACCCAACAAAGTTTTGATATGTAGTGACATAGTACAGCGCCACCTAGTGCTCATTCACTTATATAGTATGCTGTCACTTGGTGTTCATAGTGCATAGAAACATGCAGAGCCATCTACTGAACTGAGTGTTGGTGGACACACATGCTCAGTCGCTCTCCCCACAGTTAAGACGTTGCATAGTGTCTGCTCACTGCAGAGCAGATAACGGCGATACCTTTCTGTAGGGAAGAGATATTTATTAGGTCCTCTGCTGTGAAGAAAGTGTGCAGAGACCTGGTTGTGACCAGCAGCAGTAGATGGACATGCACATTGCTATACACTTTGAACACCAGATGGTGCTATACTATGTGGGTTAATGTCATAACTCTTCACTGGATTATTTTTTAACATCATTGTAGTGGGTAAATATGCTCCATTCTTTATGATCTATAAAATGGACATGTTGTGGTGGGACAACGCCATTACGTTTTTTTTTCCCCTTGCCTGTGACTGATTTGTGACTGATTTGTCTCTGTACAGGTTCATCTATCTAGGGATGACGCTGGCACTCGGTGTTGTCTTCCTCAGCCTTTCCACCGCTGTTCTCTACATACTGAAAAAGCAATGTCCAAGCGGAAAGAACAGTCCATCTGGTAATGGCTGTAAGAGATCCTCGCTGCCCTCCAACCTGGTCGGTAACGTTCACCTGCTACAGTCCCGTTACTGGTTGCAAAAGGAGACCCGCCTCTAGCACCATTGCTGCAAGAATTTCCCAGCATCCGCACTTCCAGCAATTAATGACTCGTTAGCAATAAAATATGAGCAGTTCTACAGAAATCACGAAGATCGGATGCCGCTGAACAATGGCCGCTCCTATAGATCATAACATTAGAAGAGGCAAGAACCAATCAGAGCACAGGGACGTGAACGTGTCAGTCAGTAGAGGTACAGACCTTTCAGGACTCTGGGTGAGCTGAGTAACAACTAACATATAGCCTCCACTGGGGTTATCCTAAAGCCTTCCTAGATGCTTTATTATGACACCTGTATCTCTAGACGACTGAGCAGATATGCCGTGCAGGACCCTGGGAGAGCTGAGTGATAACTATTAGGCACCAGCTCAGTAGGAAATAACCAATCCTAGCACTCTGCAGAATTATTCAGTTTGGTAACTTCTGCTCATGTATAGCTGGACAGATCTGCTTTTCAGGAGTTTGGGAAAGCCGGGTGAAAAACCATGTACGGCAGTAATATTGGTGTCACCCAGCTTTACCAGGATCAGATACCAATAATAAGTGGATGAACTGAAGACAGCAACTCCAGGATTGATATTTTCTGGAATTTTTACATTTTTTAATAAAAATCTTAGAAGTTTCTAATAATAGTTTTGTGATATTTGCGGATGGTGACGTCGCCGCGCTCGCTCTGATATTCGTGGACAATTATCAGTAATTTATCCGTCATAACAATGATGAGTTAATGCTGCTCCTCAGACTTCTTCCAGCTCTTAGTGATTTCACTTTAATTGGGTGACAATAATTATCCGTTATTAAATGCAACAATGTAACGTGGATCGTATGTACAAATAATAATACCCCCCCCCCGCACAAACCATAAGTGCTCTAATAATACTGTACTGCCGTCAAGTATCAATTGAACATTTCCTGGAATTTTACATCTACAGTAGTGCCTCATGCACACGACCGTTGTTCTGGTCCACATCCAAGCCACAGTTTTGGTGTCTCGGGTGCAGACCCATTTACTTCAATGGGGCCGCAAAAGATGCGGACAGCACTCCGTGTGCTGTCCGCATCCGTTGCTCCGTTCCGTAGCCCCGTAAAAAAAATATAACATGTCCTACTCTTGTCCGTTTTGCGGACAAGAATAGGCATTTCTACAATGGGCCGCCTGTTCCGTTCCGCAAATTGCGGAAGGCACACGGGCAGCATCCGCAATTTGAGGACCCCAAAAATCGGAACATGACTTACTAGGATGAAAGAATTTTCCTCCGGCTAGCATTACCAAACCCATTCCCTTATCCAATAACCACACAGAAACCTTCTTGCTTTGGTAAAATGACCATTACGGCCAACTTTATTATACACACTAAATAATAATAATAACAGGCACTTTTAACACATCCTTCAACATTATGAGCCACTGTACCGTAACAAGGATCCTGGAGGGCAACCCAAACAAGCGGTATCTTCCTTAAACATCTCTCCTTATACTTCAAAATTACCCTTGGCCGCACTCACCGACCCAAGGGCACCAAATCCTTGAAGTATCCATGTATCCCCTCCTGTAGGCCTTTTAGCCCAAACAGGAGCCCCATCCTCGGCATTCACCAACCACATGAGATACAGGCTGCAACATGTCCTGCATCTCTTAAACCATTGTATTGCTCCCCCAGGATCCCATATCAATCAGCCGCAATTCTACCTCCATCAATTACACCCCACTCTACCCAAACAAGGGCGGAAGGGTGAGAAACACTCTGGCTTACACTGGCAACTGCCCTACAGACCCCTCCCACAAAACCTATATACTGCCCGCGAAACTGCTACTCCTCCCCGTCCACCTAAACCAACCCCCAAAACACTTCCTAACCTTAACCCCTTCCTAGCCTGCGGTCTTCCCCCCAAGTCAAAACGCACTCCACTATGTCTGCGCCTCGCTCCGTTGCTACTATGACTTACTAGGATGGAAGAATTTTCCTCCGGCTAGCATTACCAAACGCATTCCCTTATCCAATAACCACACAGAAACCTTCTTGCTTTGGTAAAATGACCATTACGGCCAACTTTATTATACACACTAAATAATAATAATAACAGGCACTTTTAACACATCCTTCAACATTATGAGCCACTGTACCGTAACAAGGATCCTGGAGGGCAACCCAAACAAGCGGTATCTTCCTTAAACATCTCTCCTTATACTTCAAAATTACCCTTGGCCGCACTCACCGACCCAAGGGCACCAAATCCTTGAAGTATCCATGTATCTCCTCCTGTAGGCCTTTTAGCCCAAACAGGAGCCCCATCCTCGGCATTCACCAACCACATGAGATACAGGCTCCAACATGTCCTGCATCTCTTAAACCATTGTATTGCTCCCCCAGGATCCCATATCAATCAGCCAACAGAAGACCACCGGTGACACCTCACCTGTGGTCATCCCGCCACACCCTCAGGGCCGTTTCCAGACCCTCCTGAATACCTAACGCCCACATATCAATCCCCACATCATTAAGATGCACGCCATCGGATCTCAAGAATTGAGGCAATGCTGCCTCCAATTCCCGATGTCGAACCACCAAACCACCCTGTCTGCGAACAAAACGTCCCACCTCCTTGTTCAACTTTGCCCGCGCTTTATTGATCCGCTCCACCGATCTGGCAAACCGCCAACTACTCCTCGCAACCACCTCTGACCACACCACCAACAAATCCGGAAAATCTGACATCAAACGCAGCACGTCTAACTTAATATCCCGTATCACATCACGGGACCGCCGAACCCCCAAATCATTGCCACCCACATGAAGAACTAAGATATCAGGCGGGCGATCTAACATGACGTTGGTATGGATCTCAAGCAAAACCCGCCCCCAGAGAAGCCCCCTCAAACCAATCCACCTGACCATCAACTCCTCCGTCGGAAAACCCAATTGACGACCATTCCGCCGAACGTCAGCTCATAAGGCCCCCAGTAGACATACGAATGCCCGAAAATCCATGCAAGACAAGGAGCCGCCCCTGCAACAAAACAAACAGAGTCAAAAAATTGCATTGCAAACTCCCATTCAATAAAGAACAGACAACGAACAAAAACCCCTCCCCGCAACATTATAACAGATGAGGCCTAACATATGATCGAAAACAATCCGACTCCCAGCGCCCGATACGCTTTATAACCTCCTCCCCCAAGCCCCACCTGGAAGCCTCAGTCGCGGCTCCGATCCTGAATGAGTGAGATGCAAAATCCTTTGCAGGTAAACCCGCAGCAGACAAACATTTTCTGAAAACAGCCACAAACTGGAAACGAGACAACCGCGAACCATCCCTATGAACCAGCAACGCGCCCGAGCCGCCAGGACGCAGCTCCAAAAATTCCTTCACACAGTGCACTGGACAAAAAGCTGACCCCAATAGCGGCCTAAGTCACAAAACAACGCCCTGATCAGTCTTAGACTTGCGGAGCATACATCTCAAAGCACCGTCTACAATCCCAACATCCTCCCACAACAAACCTCCACCACGCATGCGACTCGCTGCCACCAATTCCGATATACGGAAAGCCCCGAAAAAGGCTAACGCAAAAGCCGCTCTAAACAGACACACTTCATACGCCGACACACAAACTGACCCAGCCACCTTCCATAGCATCTGCAACACAGCAAACGAAACTGGCCTACGACTATCCTTCCGTACCGCACTACGACGATAACCCTTTAAGGCCTGCCGCACCATAAAACACCTAGACACGTCAGCCAGTCCCCGCAAGCGCAACCAGAAGGCAACAGCCGCTACCCTCTTAGATGCGACCGAGAATGACAGACCCGCAGCATAGGACTGACCCACCCAAAAAAACAATAAAGCCGAAAATCCTCTAATGAACTACAACCACCTACCTGCTCGATCAACTCCTCCCACAACGCCCACACTGAAGAATAGGCCGACCACGTACCTCTACTAAGAGACTGCCTAATCAAGTCTGCTGATACCCCAAGGCCACGCTCCAGAGCCACTGGGGGCAAGGCAACCCCTGTAACTCGGCACCCGGCGCCAAGCTGCGGAAACGATCCCACTGAAAACGAGAAAGGGAAACGGCAAGTGAGTTATCCACACCAGGAACATGTACCGCAACAAAACATGCATTCAACCGCAAACCTCGCAATACAAGGTGCCTCAGTAAATTCAACACCGGAGCGAGTTCGCCGTTTGGCTATTGATCGCCTGCACCACACCCATATTGTCACAGTAGAAACGCACCCGCCGGTTCCTGAGCCAGTCCCCCCACAACTCAGTAGCCAAAACAATAGGAAAAAGCTCCAACAATACCAGGTTAGTAAGGAAACCAGCCTGCCTCCATTCAACCGGCCACGCCCCCGCACTCCATTGTCCCTTACAAAAAACACCATATCCACACGAACCTGATGCATCCGAGAACAATTCCAAATCCACATTACTAATCACTGCCTCCATCCACATAGACCGCCCATTATACTCTAACAGAAACGTCTCCCACACCGCCAAGTCATCCTTCACTGCTGCTGGTAATCGCAAGTAGTGGAATGGGGCAGTAACCCCCGCTGTCGCAAGTGCCAAACGTCGACAAAACACCCGCCCCATCGGCAAGATGCGACACGCGAAGTTCAATTTACCCAAAACCGATTGAACCAGCTTAAGCTGAACCTTCTTCGCCTTCCGTAAAAACACAACCTCATCCAACAGATCCGACACCTTATTGTCAGGCAAACGACATTCCATGGCCACACTGTCAATCTCGATACCCAAAAACTTTATAACCGTGGAAGGGCCTTCCGTCTTATCCACCGCTAACGGGATACCGAAGCGCGACGCCACTCTTTCCATTGTATGCAACAAAACAGCACACACCCTGGACCCAGCCGGACCCAAAAACAAAAAATCATCCAGGTAGTGCAAGACCGAACTCCATCCTGCCTCCTGTTTCACCACCCATTCCAGAAAAGAACTAAACGATTCAAACAATGAACATGAAATCGCACAACCCATCGGCAAACAACAATCAACGTAGTAACAGCCATCCCACTGAAAACCAAGTAAATGCACACTATCAGGGTGAATTGGCAACAAACGAATAGCGGCCTCAATGTCCGTTTTCGCAAGCAGGGCGCCTTGCCCAAAACGCCGGACCCACCGTACCGCCTCGTCAAAAGACGTATACGAAACAGAGCACAACTCATCCGCTATACCATCATTCACAGACCCACCCAACGGATAGGACAAGTGATGAATGAGCCGAAACTTATTATGCTCGTTCTTAGGAACTAAACCCAAAGGAGAAACCCACAAATCCGGCAAAGGACACATCGAGAAGGGGCCCACAACCCTCCCGGCAGCGACCTCCCCTTAAATCTTATCCCTCACAACTGCCGGATGGCGCAACGCCGATGACAAATTCCGGAGTGCCCGTCTCGGCCCAACCAAACCGCACGGAATAACGAAACCCATCGTAAACCCTGCCAACAGCAGCTGCGCTACCACCCTATTTGGATACGTCCTTAAATAGGGCTCCATCTCTTCCACCCTCACCGGCGTCACCCCTCTTCTGCACAACCTCGGGTCCCTTACCCTTGCCACGCTTGAAACACCGCGACAAACTATGGGAGCCGCCGCAACCGGAGCACTCATGCTTGTACCAGCAATCAGACAAGAACCTGCAATGCCCTTCGTTGTACTGCCAGCAACAACCCCTCCTATTTCCCCCATGCGACTCCGAGACTGAGGTACCCCCGGCCGTTCCACGAAAGGGCTGAGAGCCCATCCTAGGTGCCGCCATCAACCGCATCCACAGACCAATGTCCTTATGGTCCCAACGAATGCTAGGCCTGACCGCCTTCCGCTGCCGGAACTGCTCGTCATACCCAAGCCACGCGACACCCCCATACGTCCGCTGCGCCTCACCAATAGCATCCATATAGCAAAAGAGCGCAGAGCAGTGCTCAGGCGCCTTTTCCCCAACTACACTAGCCAAAATTGCAAAGGCTTGAAGCCAATTTTGAAAGGTACGCGGGATCAGCCTGTACCGCCTCCTCTCCTCCTCCTCCTTCTTACTCTCATCCGGCTTTCCCCTATCTAAATTAAATTTCTCCAATGGAAGCAACGAAAATATTTCCACGTATTCATCCTTCCATATCTTCTCCTTAATCTCCTGCTTCAAGTGAGCCCCCAGCGGCCCCTCAAAATACACATAAATCTCCCCCTTCGCTGCGTCCGCAAGCCGAACGCCATCACCCATGTCACCCCTAACACCCGCAACTGCCCCAGCTGCCTGGGTACCCGCCACCACACCGTCATCACCAGCCCCCATTACTCCCCACGCCGGCCCCTGTTCCAGCGAACCCGCTTGCGCCGGAGCCCAGACTGGCACCGGGGACGCAGCGGATCCATTACTCAACAGTGACAACAATGACAGCATGCCCGACAACACATCCCGCACCAAATCATCAGAACCCCCCACATTATGAGAAACAGTACCCCCACCTCCCCCAACAAGATTCTGACCCGTCGATCTCTCACCTGGCCGTCCCCGGATAGCTTCTCCGGCAGCCGCAGAACTCCTCCCAGGTGTCCTCAGTAGTGCATCCATCCTGCACGGCACGGCATCTTCCCCCAGAGGAATGTCCATAGCGCCTGCCGCTAAATCTTCATTTGGGCCGACTTCTCCTTCTTCCAATGGAGACATCCCCCCGTCACTCTGCAACTGCAGGTGACCGTTATCCGATAATTCCACTGCAGCACAGGCCTCATCGCAAGGCCGCATATTATGTCCTCTATCTCCCATCAGCATTTCGGGCCCCACAGCAGGAGGGCTGTGAGCCACGTCATGCAGCAAGATGTCAGGGGGCGGAGCCACCGCCACAGTCCCAGCAATGCCGCCAAGTCGCCGACCCACCACTAGGGGGCGCAACGTACTCTCGTTCCTATAAGATCCACCACACTCACTGACCCCAGCGCTTACATGCCGCCGACCGAAAGCCGCCGGCCGCGGCGCAGGAGACCTCTCCTCCCTGCCAGCTGAAAGGCCCAGGCTGCCGGACCGCCCGACCGCACCGCCCCTCCGCTCAGACGGTAAGGCCACCAGGGTTCGCTCCCCGCCACGCAGCACATGTGGGGAGACACCCGCCTGCCTGCGCTCTCTTCCTCTTGCCGCCTGGGAGACAGGACCGGGAATAGCCCGTCCCTCCCCCACTGACCTGCCTCGCGCCGACACACTCCTCCCGCTGCGTCTGGGCACCGGACCGGGCACAGGCACCGCAGACCGCAGCGGAGGGTTCATAGGGGGGCTTCTAAGGCGACGACGTACCCGAGGGGTAGACTCCGGACTCAGGCGCTCTGGGGGGACCGACCTCCTGGTCCTGTGTGGACGCGCCGACAAGGCCGCCGTAGAAGGGGGGATCAAAGCAGACTGAATGGTCTGCTGCAAACGCTCCGCTCCATGTGTAGTGTACGGGGACTGTAATGCCCGTCACTACAGAAGGGTCACTTGTGTGCTGTCGTCCCCCTTATTTATGGGGAAGTTGGTATAAGTCATCTTTATAAACTGTAATGTAATGTAATGCTATGTATTTCTCTGTTACTGTGAAACTTGTATGTACAGGCCTGCTAGGGGTGTCATTCCAGCTCTTAGTCACTAGAGGGAGCTAGGGAGCCCTAGTTTATATAAGGCCCAGTCAGGGAAAGGAAAGTCAGTCTAAAGTGAGTCTGTAGTGAGAGTCTAGTCTAAAGTCGGTCTAGGCTAAAGCCAGTCTACAGCAGTTGGAGTTTAGACTATGTCAGAGTCAAGTCCAGGCCGGAAGCCTGCAGACCAGGAGAGGGTATTGCTGCCCCTGTAACCGGGTTCCAGATTCAAAGAGAAGGTTCCCCTCCTGAGTTCATCTATGCAGAAGCAGGAACACCTCAGTTTCTAGAGTCTGAGGAAGCTGAGAGAGAGACAGAGGCAAAGCTCAGAAAAGCAAGAGGTACTCAAGACAACAGAGGAGGTACTTGATAAAGATAAAACCAAGGATATACGCCAGAGCTAGGGTATTGGGCCTTGGAGAAGATTTTCTATGTTCCAGGATCAGTCAGGAATAGAGTGCAAGCTGCCTGTACTGCAAGTCCTGTGTTTAACACTCTGAAGTCACCTTGCTATACATATATTGCCTGCATCAACTGTATTGAAAATCAACTGTCTGCAAAGGAACTGCGTTTCCGTTAATGTCCCTATATGATGACTACTAAAGTTTGAGTTCTGCTTTAACATCACGTGGTTCCTCAATTATTCCTGCTATCAGCAAACGGCGTGCCACCGTTTAATTGGCACTGGCGTCACGAACATTACCTATCATCACCTGCCCTTGCAGAGAGTCAGCCGTCTCAGGTTAGTGTCTATTGCACTACAACACCCAGGAACATTTCTACACCTAACTTGAGTACGCTGCACCTCTCTTTTGGCGTCACGAACAGGATACGCACGCTTTCTAGTGCAAGAAGCGTGAACTTTGTGCCTTATACAGTTGCCCTGTGACCAAAGTGACAAATTGCCTGTTTTATTAAAGTGGACTTTGTGGACTGAAAAAACATACCCAAAGTGTCCCTAAAACCTCCAAAAAGCGCTGTGCAGTGCTGGGCTATCAAGAGGAAGAAAATCGCCACACCGGAGTGTGGTTTTATGGACTTTTTATCATCCTGCTTGCTGTCAGTGAATAGACAGCGTTTCTACCAAAGATGGCCGCTGAGGCTACTGAAATAGCTGCTGCGTCATCTTCATCCCGAAAAAGCGGGAAAAATTGGCGCCTTCCTGAGGAAATAGCGGGAAGGAGTTCAAGGTCAGGCGCCACTGCTTATCTGGACATTTGCATGTCGGCCAGCATGGACTCCGCCTTCACCATACTGGAATACCTGGGGGGCGGACTCCCAGTGCAATGGGAGGAGCTGGCTGAACTTATTGGCGCCACCCTATCGCTCTCCAGAGAAGGATCGAGCATGTTGGAGAGTGAGCACCGCTTTGCTGCAACGTCCGCGCCTGAAATACCAAAGATGACTGATATTGGTGTAGAGCCAGAGGAGGCTCCACCGGCCTACTCTCCGGGACCGGAGAGACCCGCCTGCCCGCCACGGAAGAAAGAACCACAGCCCTGCTATGGCTCCTGGAGAGACTTCTTTCAGCCCTCTTTCAAGTGGTCTTCACTAATGGCAGAGATCCGGGAGGCCGCTATAAAGCGGAATACAAAGACTAAAATCTATTATGAGGAATTGACCAAGACTATCCATGAACGACACACCGACACCCAACCCCGCCTGGAAAGGAGAAAGGGGTTGCTGGTGTCCTTTGACAAAACCCGTGGCTACGGGTTCATCCAAGATTATCTGACTGGCAGAGACTTGTATGTTAACAGAAGATCTGTCAAGAGAGACTACCTCCCTTCCTATCAGCACAGCCTCCGCGAGGGAGAGGAAGTGGAGTTCACCCCTGCCGAGAGCCTGAGAGGCCCTTATGCAACTGCCGTGACCCGTCCCAAGCGAGAACCTGAGGACTGGGAGGCAGAAGAAGACTACTCTGGCTGCGAGCGGGAACCTGAACGCTCTCCAGAGCCGGCCCATCACGCCTTCCAGGAGCGGAGCTCCTTCATTGGGCCTAATGTCTTCTGGCAGCCAACCGTGTTGGAAAAATGGGTGAGCCCTTATCCTTACCCCGAGCTGCCTCGTCGGGAGAAGACCATACAGGACCTGGAGAACTTAAAAGGACTTCGGGTTACCTTGGAGAACATCCGGAAGGGTCGGAGACCCGATGCGCCACCAGAACCTGCAGAGGCCGAGTCCGAGCCATCGTTGACTGTACCTGCGCCGGCGGCGCCAGCAGACGACAGCGACTCCGACACGGAGAGCATCGGTCACCACCCGTAGACCACCTTCTGTCACCACCGCTCCGTTGCGGCCCCAAAGAGGACCCGCTATTGCTGTGAACTGCTGCACAGAGCCCACCGGACCGCTTGCGGCGGTGGTACCCAATGCAGCACCACCCACAATCAGTATGCCGGGACCGGTACGGTCCACTCGAGGGTTTACCCCTAGGCCCATGGGGCCAATACCTATTAGGGGCCCCTTTACCTTGCAGCTGCCCCCTGACACCGTTATGTGGGCACATCCTCCTGTAGAGGACTACTACAGGCCGTACTTGCCAGCAGAGCCAGGTAATTATGATATGCCACTATGAATCAGCCTGCTAGGCCTTTGATTTATTTTACTAAGAAAAGATGATGTTGAGGACTTAACCCTTCCAGGACAGGAGTCCTATGTTTCCTGGTTGTTTGTTGCTGCTGCCAGTTTATCCACGGCTCAGTGGTAGGTGTTGACCGCTGAAATATCAAAGTCGACAAAGCCAAGTTTGTTTCCAGGATCTCCTGCCTGCTTTTGCTATCCCACGCCAAGTTGTGCCTGTTCCTTTGTTGCACCTTTTATCCTTACCCCCCTTTTCAGGTTGATCGGGGGTATTACAGCACTTGTTTTATATTGTGCAACTTGATACTAAGGAACCGTGCCCGGAGACAGACTCAAAAGAACCTGAGCCTCTGAGATTCTTACTCTTTTTAAAGGAAATGTGCCCAGAGATGGACTCCACCGCACGAGAGCCTCTGTGATTTAATAGGAAAATAACCTGGGTACGGACTCATGTTTGTTCTTTGAGCCTCCAAGAACTTTTATACTGTTTTATCTATTTTGCTGTTCTATTATGGACTTATTCATTGTCATGGACTATCCTGGTTATAATGTTACGCTGTGCCAGGTCAGCGCCCCAGTTCCATTCACTATCCTGAGAAGAAGAGAACGACGCCCCTTGTCACCAACCTTCACTTTTGCCAATTGGACCTGAGATGAATGTAAATGCAGATGAATTACATATATGTATGCCTGCATGTTTCTTTTTCTGTTTCAGGTAGAGATTCCAGTTGGGCGGGCCCTGATGGAGTACGAGGTCGTACTCAGCTTAAAGCAGTGGGGTATGTAGTGTACGGGGACTGTAATGCCCGTCACTACAGAAGGGTCACTTGTGTGCTGTCGTCCCCCTTATTTATGGGGAAGTTGGTATAAGTCATCTTTATAAACTGTAATGTAATGTAATGCTATGTATTTCTCTGTTACTGTGAAACTTGTATGTACAGGCCTGCTAGGGGTGTCATTCCAGCTCTTAGTCACTAGAGGGAGCTAGGGAGCCCTAGTTTATATAAGGCCCAGTCAGGGAAAGGAAAGTCAGTCTAAAGTGAGTCTGTAGTGAGAGTCTAGTCTAAAGTCGGTCTAGGCTAAAGCCAGTCTACAGCAGTTGGAGTTTAGACTATGTCAGAGTCAAGTCCAGGCCGGAAGCCTGCAGACCAGGAGAGGGTATTGCTGCCCCTGTAACCGGGTTCCAGATTCAAAGAGAAGGTTCCCCTCCTGAGTTCATCTATGCAGAAGCAGGAACACCTCAGTTTCTAGAGTCTGAGGAAGCTGAGAGAGAGACAGAGGCAAAGCTCAGAAAAGCAAGAGGTACTCAAGACAACAGAGGAGGTACTTGATAAAGATAAAACCAAGGATATACGCCAGAGCTAGGGTATTGGGCCTTGGAGAAGATTTTCTATGTTCCAGGATCAGTCAGGAATAGAGTGCAAGCTGCCTGTACTGCAAGTCCTGTGTTTAACACTCTGAAGTCACCTTGCTATACATATATTGCCTGCATCAACTGTATTGAAAATCAACTGTCTGCAAAGGAACTGCGTTTCCGTTAATGTCCCTATATGATGACTAATAAAGTTTGAGTTCTGCTTTAACATCACGTGGTTCCTCAATTATTCCTGCTATCAGCAAACGGCGTGCCACCGTTTAATTGGCACTGGCGTCACGAACATTACCTATCATCACCTGCCCTTGCAGAGAGTCAGCCGTCTCAGGTTAGTGTCTATTGCACTACAACACCCAGGAACATTTCTACACCTAACTTGAGTACGCTGCACATGCACATGAACCGCAGCCCTGACCGCTTCCAATAATTCCTCTAGCGACGACATCTTGGACCCCAAACACTCTGGCTTACACTGGCAACTGCCCCACAGACCCCTCCCACAAAACCTATATACTGCCCGCGAAACTGCTACTCCTCCCCATCCACCTAAACCAACCCCCCAACACACTTCCTAACCTTAACCCCTTCCTAGCCTGCGGTCTTCCCCCCAAGTCAAAACGCACTCCACTATGTCTGCGCCTCGCTCCGTTGCTACTAGTCGTGTGCATGAGGCCTAACTAGAATTTGCAACAGTCAATTTCTAATGTTTCCTGTTGGCTGTCAGGTTACAGGGCTTTACACCTCATTGCTACTCAGAAAGACTCAATTTAGGCCCCTTTCACACGAGCGAGTTTTCCACGCGGGTGCAATGCGTGACGTGAACACAAAGCACCCGCACTGAATCCTGACCCATTCATTTCAATGGGTCTGTGTACATGAGCGTTTTTTTTCACACATCAGTTCTGCGTTGCGTGAAAAACGCAGCATGTTCTATATTCTGCGTTTTTCACGCAGCCCTGGTTCCATAGAAGTGAATGGGGCTGCGTGAAAAACGCATTGTATCCGGAAGCAAGTGCAGATGCAGTGCATTTCTCACTGATGGTTGATAGGAGATGTTGTTTGTAAACCTTCAGTTTTATTATCACGCGCGTGAAAAACGCATCAAAACGCATTGCACCCCCGCGAAAAAAACTGAACAACTGAACGCAATCGCAGATAAAGCTGACTGAACTTGCTTGCAAAATGGTGTGAGTTTCACTGAACGCACCCTGAACGCATCCGGACCTAATCTGTATCGTTTGTGTGAAAGAGGCCTTAGGCCCCTTTCACACGGGCGAGAATTCCGCGCGGGTCCAATACGTGAGGTGAACGCATTGCACCCGCACTGGATCTGGACCCATTCACTTGGGGCTGTGCAGATGAGGAGTGATTTTCACGCATCACTTGTGCGTTGCGTGAAAATCGCAGCATGTTCTATAGTCAGCGTTTTTCACGCAACACAGGTTCCATAGAAATTAATGGGGATGCGTGAAAATCTCAAGCATCAGCAAGCAAGTGCGGATGCGGTGCGATTTTCATGCATGGTTGCTAGGAGATGATAGGGATGAGCGACCCCATTAAAGTAAATTCACTGTATTATTTTCCCTTATAACATGGTTATAATAAGGGAAAATAATAGTATTCTTAATACAGAATGCTTAGTAAAATGTCGATTGAGGGGTTAAAAAATAAATTAAATAACTCACCTCATCCTGTTGTTCGCGCAGCCGGCATCGTCTTTCTTCTTCTTTCAGGACCTGCAAAAGGACCTTTGATGACGTAATCTTCTATCTTCATTCAGCAAGACCTCACGTGGTGAGCCTGATTACGTCATCAAAGGTCCTTTTGCAGGTCCTGAAAGAAGAAGAAAGAAGACGATGCCGGCTGCGCGAACAACAGGTCCTTTTGAACATCCGTCTGAAAGAGGCCTTTTGCGCTGTCGGTAAATGTGCCAAAGTTATCTAGAGGCGCAGGCCTCTACATGACGTTGGTGCTTGCTGCCGATGGCCGTGCGACATGCTCTAAGGCCATTTTCCACGCCATAAACTGGTGTGGAAAATGATGAATGAGATTGACTGGCTGGCCGGCCCACGCCCATGCCATGCACCCTTTTTCTGCCTCTTTGCAAAAGTGGCGTGAGCGGGGTAAAGTCACAGATTCTGTTGCAAAACACCTTTGCAACAAAATCTGCAACCTAACTACGGCAAAAAGTGATGTATTAAGCAACGTCTACACGACAACATTGGTCGCGCAACATTATGTTGCACTAATGTTGCGCGACAATTTTTATAATGGCAGTCTATGGTGTCGCACTGCAACATGCAACATGCTGCGACTGCGACGCAACAGTCGCA
The DNA here is from genome assembly GCF_905171765.1 of Bufo bufo. Taxonomy (NCBI): domain Eukaryota; kingdom Metazoa; phylum Chordata; class Amphibia; order Anura; family Bufonidae; genus Bufo; species Bufo bufo. Next base: position 241,473,193 of record NC_053389.1, on the reverse strand, counting down.
GAAAATCCATTCGAGATGGATTTTTCTGCGACTGCTGCGTCGCAGTCGCAGCATGTTGCATGTTGCAGTGCGACACCATAGACTGCCATTATAAAAATTGTCGCGCAACATTGGTGCAACTAAATGTTGCGCGACAAATGTTGCAGTGTAGTTGTGCCCTATCTGTCATGCGACTTATTGTCGCGCAACAAATGTCGTCGTGTAGACCTAGCCTAACACATAATAAATGACCCCCTTAGGCTATATGCACCTTGTTCATATGTACGCATGGCTTATCCACACGTATTCTCATGCAGAAAACCTGCAGCATAATACAATACCAGCTAAGTAGATGAGATTTTTAAAGTCTCATGTACACGGTGCAGAAATGTCAGCAATCGGCAACATGTCAAATTTTTTGTATCGATTTTCAGCACAAATGTCTGGGGCAAATTTGCAACAAAATATTCAAGGAAGGGGGGGGGTTTGCATTGCATTATTGAATTCCATTATAGGTTCCGTTATAACGAAACATAACAGAATCCTAGGACGGAATGCAAAAGTCCTGTCGACAGGACTTTCTTTTCCATCCTGGATAACGGAAATCAGATCGATCCGTTATGCTTCCCCATAGCCTTCTATTATGACGGATCAAAAACGGAATGTCCCTAAAGGTTTCCTATTTGAATTCCATCTTACAAATACAATTATTTTCTGTTATAAAGGAAAACAACGGAATTCGTAACGCTGATGTGAACCCACCCTAAGACAATTGAGGATTTTAGTGCTTATTTGGTGTGGAAATGCAGTAAAAACTGCACAAATATCTTCTCAGAAAATCTGCAGAAACTACACTGCCGTGTGCAAATACCCTTCTACATTTGGGACTGTGCAGTGAAGCACATTGCGGAAGGCACACAGCAGGCTTCCTTGTTTTGCAGACCGCAAAAAACGGAACGTTCGTCTGCATGAGGCCTTAGGCTCAGTTCAGACCTGAGCGTTTTACAGCGCGTTCCTACGCGCTGTAAAACGCTCAACAAGGAGAAACCAATGCTTCCCTATGGGAATGGTTCTCACCTGGGCGTTTTACAGCGCGTACGATCGCGCTGTAAAACGCCCGACGCTCAAACAAGTACAGGAGCGTTTTTTTGGGCGCTTGTCGCGCGTTCCCGTACATAGACTTTCGGGAACGCGCGACACTGTGTGTAGCTTGTCTCTGTATGCGCGATTGTAAACGCCCGTACAATCGCGCATACAGAGCGCTCCTTTCAGAACGCTCAGGTCTGAACTGAGCCTAAGGAGTGTTTTTGCAAAGAAGAGTGGGCAAATCTTGCCAAGCCAAAATGTGCCATGCTGATAGACTCATACCCAAAAAGACTGAGTGCTGCAATAAAATCAAAAGGTGCTTCAACAAAGTATTAGTTTAAGGGTGTGCACACTTATGCAACCATATTATTTTATTTTTTCTTCCCTTTACCTAAAATATTTCAGTTTGTTTTCCCATTGAGTTGTACAGTTTATAGGTCACATTAAAGGTGGAAAAAGTTCTGAAATGATTTATCTTTGTCTCATTTTTTTTACATCACAGAAACCTGACATTTTAACAGACTTTTTATATCCACTGTATATATATACATATATATTTTTTTACTTTTATCTTATGCCCCCAAGGGGACCTCAGCACACAATCAACAGATTGTCATTTCTATTCACTAATTAAATTTGATGAATTACTGAATAGAAAACTCAGCATATTCTAATGTATTGCTGCCACCTGCAGGTCTACATTGAAATATACCTGGGATAGGAATCAGAGCCTGCAGCCGGCTCTGGCCTTTCACAACCAATGAATGGCATCCCCAATCACCGCATGGGGGAAACGTTCTCGCCTTGGGAGCGGAGCACATCGCTCCTAGAGAAAAAGACTCTCAGATCCCATGGTCACATTTAACCATGGCATCTGAGGGGTTAAATATCTGCGTTATTGTCAATCGCAGACATTATCCCTGCGTGTTTTCTGTGAGAAACAGCAGGCAGCTGGAGGATATTGCACCCCCTCTGCTCTGTAGCAGGTGCCATCTTTAAAGACCCAACATGTACCATAGATGTACGGCGGATGTTGGGAAGGGGTTACAAAGGACCTGTAACCTCTCCTGACATGTCTGTTTTTATAAGTACTTGCCTTCCTCATGTAGTAATAACTTTGGAGCATCTATTTTTATGACTCTATAATGTGCCATTACTTTATTATTAGAATTTATGAATTAATTACTAGCAGCTTGTAATGAAGGTCCAGATGGGTGTCACTATTTGGAGGTGTGTCCCTGCAAAGTGACATTGGCAGCACTGATAGTGGTAGATTGTGCAGGGACACACCTACGGGCATACCGAGAAAAGGCTGGGCTCTCCCACACCCTGCAACCCCTCAGCAACTTCCCCCTGCAGCCCCTCCCCCTCACCACTAGTCGAGACCACCCATACTCGCCATTGTCACCCAAGCCCTATATGCCCCCTTAGTGCCTCCACACAGTAGTTATTCGCTCTGAATTCCGCCCCAAAAAATGTCATCTGAACATACCCTCAGGATCCATCTTGCCTTTATTTGAAGAGACTGAAAATGAGCCTGGACCCCTCTAGCTCCAGTAACCAAATAGATTGACTCATCTGAAAACATTATCCGCTAAAGGGCTTTCTGGGATTTTTATATTGATGGCCTATCCTTAGGATAGGTCTTCAATATGAGAACTGCAAAGTCCAACTCCTGGCAGACGCCTGATCAGCTGTTTGAGGAAGCCATGGTGCTCACTGGGGCTCTGAGTACCGCGACCTCCTCACAGCTTCCCAAGCACAGTAATATAGTAATATAGTATAAAAGGCTGAAAAAAGACAACTGTCCATCTAGTTCAGCCTGTTATCCTGCAAGTTGTTCATTGGAAAGCGGTTCATGTGGACATGTGACTGATGAGCGTGATGTCACAATGGCCTAGGAAGGTGCGCTAAGCACCCACAGAGTGCCGGGGCCTCTTTAAGCAGTTGATTGGCAGGGATAACGGGAGTCGGACCTCTGCTGTTCTGGTATTCATACGCCATCAATATAAAAATCCCTGACAACCCATTTAACCGTCTGATTGGGCAAGAGAAATACAGGATATTTTCGTCCAGAGATTTAAAAACCCACCTGGATACGTGTGAGTATGGCGCTATGCTATAACATCAGAACCACAGCTCTCTGGATAAAGGACTACAAGAACTGAATGCCAAGCTCCACTGGGTGGACTACCTGAACCACATCTTTTAAGGACTCAAGTTTAGCCTTTCTGTAACTCCTTATTATTTCATTGTCCTTTGTCTTGTCTATCAGTGACTGTAACTTGCATGCCCTGTTGCCAAGTCATATTAAAACACTATAGGGGAGATTTATCAAGAGCGCCTAACAGTAAAACTGGCTTAGTTGCCTATAGCAACCAATCAGATTCCAACTTTCCTTTTCCAAAGGAGTGCTAAATCTCCCCCTATGTGTAAAGCAGTGTATTGGCTCAGCTACCTGCTTGTGGTACCTCCTGTCGGTGGGAGCACAGGTAGGATTCCCTGCAGGTATGAGTAGAGTAGTGTATCAGGCTTTGGGTAGGCTTGGGATAGCCCTCTGCATCGATCCACAGGGAAGCCAGGTGGTTCTAGTGCAGTGACACTCTCTTACAGTAGTGATGGCCCCTTAGTGTCTCCCTTACAGTAGTGATGCCCATGCAGTGGTAAAGGGTTACCTTTCTCAGTCATTGATGATATATAGCTAAGATATGCCATCAATGTCAGATAGGGACCCACTTCCATCTCCGGCACAGGGCACCCGAAGAGGAGGAGAGCACACCGCGCATGTGCAGCATGCCGTCCATTCACTTCTATGGGAGTTCCAAAGTGGGGAATGGAGAGCGCACTGTGCATGTATGGCCACGTCTCCATTCACAGCTTACTGTTTTCAGAACTCCTAGAGTGAATGGAGGGTGGTCGCACATGCGCTGTACACTCTCTTTTACTTTGAGGGGCCCGTTTTGGAGACAGGAGCAGATCCTACTGATATGCCCTTCAGTGTCTGAGATGGGAATAACCCTTTAAAGGGTTTCTACCACTTCGTTTCACATAATTAGCTGTCAGACACTAGCGATCCGCTAGTGTCTGCTCTGCCAAACCATCCTAATATAATTGCTTTTGGGGCAGCCGTTTCGCAAAAAAAAGAACTTTTATTGATATGCTAATGAGCCTCTAGGTGCTATGGGGGCGTCATTAGCACCTAGAGGCTCGGTCTACCTTCACAAACTGCCGCCGCCCAGCGCGTCCCTCCAGCCCGCCCATCTCCTCCGGAATGCGATCCTCCCTGTGAGCGTATGTATTCGGTGCATGCGCGGTGAATGTCTGACCGCTTCCCTGCTCAGACATCTCCACTGCGCCTGCGCCGATGACGTCATAGTGCTCCGATGAACAGGCGCAGTGGAGATGTCTGAGCAGGGAAGCGGTCAGACATTCACCGCGCATGCGCCGAATACATACGCTCACAGGGAGGATCGCATTCCGGAGGAGATGGGCGGGCTGGGCGGCGGCAGTTTTCTGAAGGTAGACCGAGCCTCTAGGTGCTAATGACGCCCCCATAGCACCTAGAGGCTCATTAGCATATCAATATAAGTTCTTTTTTTAGCGAAACGGCTGCCCCAAAAGCTATTATATTAGGATGGTTCGGCAGAGCAGACACTAGCGGATCGCTAGTGTCTGACAGCTAAATATGTGAAACGAAGTGGTAGAAACCCCTTAATAAAATAAAAAAGTAATACTGATCTAGCCTGTTTCCCTGAAGAACGGACAAGGCCGGCCTTAGGCCTTATTCACACGTCAGTGTTGTGGTCAGCAATTGCGAGCCCCAAACCAGGAGTAGAAGCTACACATAAGGTATACGGGAAAGATCTGCTCCGGTTCTGTGTTTAGAGCCGCACTTGATTTTGGCTCACAATCACTTATGGAAATCACTGACCGAATACTGACAGTGTGAATAAGGTCTTGGGTTTGATGGCAGCCTGTGCAGAACACACTCACAGAATTTAGTTAACGAAAATAAGATGAATCTTTGTAAACTCCTTCACTATATCAAATCTAGGATATCAAATATATTCCAGTAGTTGCCAAACAAGTGGCAGTTACTGCTGCAGGCCACTGTGTTGCCCTCTGTTAATACTGCCATATTGTGATGAGCCAACCATTGTGATGTTAGGTCACGTGAACACAACCAAGCTCAGCACCAATGAATGGCCGTCCATGTTATACCTGGTCAGCCTGTGTCTGCCACAGCAGGAACCACACAGGGCGGCACTCTCCTCCATGACATTCATATGCTCAAAAATGCCATATATACATGCACAAAACCACTGCCATAGAATGGTCCGAAAATTGTGGATCCGTGGGTTTGCATTTTTGTCTGTTGTGTTTTTGTTGTGCTACCCCGTTCGTTCCACAAGTCTGCAAATTACAGCCGTGTTGTTTCCGTCCGTCGGTTTTTATACACAATAAAAGCACACAGAGCTATGGGGACTGGGTATTACGGATGTGCTAGCGGCCATCTAGCAACCCATGTCCTCAGCTCTATACCCAAAATCCCGGTGACAGGTTTCCTTTAACCCCTGAAAGACCCTTTTTAACACTGTGTACCGATTTTTAACGGCCATTAGATGGGTGCACTCCTGTCTAAACAAATGTTAAAAACAGTTCTATAGACTTCAGTGGGGTCCATTCTATTTTTTGACTGCCGCTATTCACTGGCTGTTAAAAAAAAACGTCCATGTGAATAGTCCCACAGGCAAGGGCTCATGCACACGAACATATTATTTTGTCCTTTTCCATTCTGTTCTTTTACAGGTCCGTACGCAGAAACATTCACTTCAATGGGGCTTAAAAAAAAACGGGGATGACTCAGGTTGAATTCTGTGTCCGTATGTCCGCATATCTGTTCCGCAAACAAAATAGAACATGTCTTATTCTTTACCGTCTTGTGGACAAGGACAGGCATTGTTACAATGGATCCGCAACATCCGTGATGTCATCAGTTTGTTTTTTGCATATCCGTGTTTTGCAGACCGCAAAATACATACAGCCATGTGCATGAGCCCTAACTGGTCCTGAAATTGGCCGTAGGTCAGCCGTTTTTCACTTTTGTGTGAATGAGGCCATAGGCCATGAACATTGCACCAAACAGAGCTGTATTTCACACTGCCATATACACTGCGTGCAGAATTATTAGGCAAATGAGTATTTTGACCACATCATCCTCTTTATGCATGTTGTCTTACTCCAAGCTGTATAGGCTCGAAAGCCTACTACCAATTAAGCATATTAGGTGATGTGCATCTCTGTAATGAGAAGGGGTGTGGTCTAATGACATCAACACCCTATATTAGGTGTGCATAATTATTAGGCAACTTCCTTTCCTTTGGCAAAATGGGTCAAAGGAAGGACTTGACAGGCTCAGAAAAGTCAAAAATAGTGAGATATCTTGCAGAGGGATGCAGCACTCTTAAAATTGCAAAGCTTCTGAAGCGTGATCATCGAACAATCAAGCGTTTCATTCAAAATAGTCAACAGGGTCGCAAGAAGCGTGTGGAAAAACCAAGGCGCAAAATAACTGCCCATGAACGTCAAGCGTGCAGCTGCCAAGATGCCACTTGCCACCAGTTTGGCCATATTTCAGAGCTGCAACATCACTGGAGTGCCCAAAAGCACAAGGTATGCAATACTCAGAGACATGGCCAAGGTAAGAAAGGCTGAAAGACGACCACCACTGAACAAGACACACAAGCTGAAACGTCAAGACTGGGCCAAGAAATATCTCAAGACTGATCTTTCTAAGGTTTTATGGACTGATGAAATGAGAGTGAGTCTTGATGGGCCAGATGGATGGGCCCGTGGCTGGATTGGTAAAGGGCAGAGAGCTCCAGTCCGACTCAGACGCCAGCAAGGTGGAGGTGGAGTACTGGTTTGGGCTGGTATCATCAAAGATGAGCTTGTGGGGCCTTTTCGGGTTGAGGATGGAGTCAAGCTCAACTCCCAGTCCTACTGCCAGTTTCTGGAAGACACCTTCTTCAAGCAGTGGTACAGGAAGAAGTCTGCATCCTTCAAGAAAAACATGATTTTTATGCAGGACAATGCTTCATCACACGCGTCCAAGTACTCCACAGCGTGGCTGGCAAGAAAGGGTATAAAAGAAGAAAATCTAATGACATGGCCTCCTTGTTCACCTGATCTGAACCCCATTGAGAACCTGTGGTCCATCATCAAATGTGAGATTTACAAGGAGGGAAAACAGTACACCTCTCTGAACAGTGTCTGGGAGGCTGTGGTTGCTGCTGCACGCAATGTTGATGGTGAACAGATCAAAACACTGACAAAATCCATGGATGGCAGGCTTTTGAGTGTCCTTGCAAAGAAAGGTGGCTATATTGGTCACTGATTTGTTTTTGTTTTGTTTTTGAATGTCAGAAATGTATATTTGTGAATGTTGAGATGTTATATTGGTTTCACTGGTAAAAATAAATAATTGAAATGGGTATATATTTGTTTTTTGTTAAGTTGCCTAATAATTATGCACAGTAATAGTCACCTGCACACACAGATATCCCCCTAAAATAGCTAAAACTAAAAACAAACTAAAAACTACTTCCAAAAATATTCAGCTTTGATATTAATGAGTTTTTTGGGTTCATTGAGAACATGGTTGTTGTTCAATAATAAAATTAATCCTCAAAAATACAACTTGCCTAATAATTCTGCACTCCCTGTACAGATAATGTATAATCGGCCCTCAAGTTACTATATTAATTGGTTCTGGAACGACCATTGGACCTTGAGTCCATAACTCTATTGAAAACAAGTAAGTGGTTTCAAAGCCCAAAATGTCATCCCAAGATAAGAAAAAGTGAAGCATGAGCAGATATCTCAAGACGGATAAAACAAGTCCTTACGTAAAATAGACAGGAATAGATGCTGGAAGCTGTAGATCACTTTCTATGGTGAGGGCAGGAGCTTCTTCAAGGTCTTGCATAGCACATACACTCACCTAAAGAATTATTAGGAACACCTGTTCTATTTCTCATTAATGCAATTATCTAGTCAACCAATCACATGGCAGTTGCTTCAATGCATTTAGGGGTGTGGTCCTGGTCAAGACAATCTCCTGAACTCCAAACTGAATCTTAGAATGGGAAAGAAAGGTGATTTAAGCAATTTTGAGCGTGGCATGGTTGTTGGTGCCAGACGGGCCGGTCTGAGTATTTCACAATCTGCTCAGTTACTGGGATTTTCACGCACAACCATTTCTAGGGTTTACAAAGAATGGTGTGAAAAAGGAAAAACATCCAGTATGCGGCAGTCCTGTGGGCAAAAATGCCTTGTGGATGCTAGAGGTCAGAGGAGAATGGGCCAACTGATTCAAGCTGATAGAAGAGCAACGTTGACTGAAATAACCACTCGTTACAACCGAGGTGTGCAGCAAAGCATTTGTGAAGCCACAACACGCACAACCTTGAGGCGGATGGGCTACAACAGCAGAAGACCCCACCGGGTACCACTCATCTCCACTACAAATAGGAAAAAGAGGCTACAATTTGCACGAGCTCACCAAAATTGGACTGTTGAAGACTGGAAAAATGTTGCCTGGTCTGATGAGTCTCGATTTCTGTTGAGACATTCAAATGGTAGAGTCCGAATTTGGCGTAAACAGAATGAGAACATGTATCCATCCTCTGATGGCTACTTCCAGCAGGATAATGCACCATGTCACGAAGCTCGAATCATTTCAAATTGGTTTCTTGAACATGACAATGAGTTCACTGTACTAAAATGGCCCCCACAGTCACCAGATCTCAACCCAATAGAGTGCAGCGTACTCAAGTTAGGTTTAGAAATGTTCCTGGGTGTTGTAGTGCAATAGACACTAACCTGAGATGGCTGACTCTCTGCAAGGGCAGGTGATGATGAGAAATGTTCGTGACGCCAGTGCCAATTAAACGGTGGCACGCCGTTTGCTGATAGCAGGAATAACTGAGGAACCACGTGATGTTAAAGCAGAACTCAAACTTTAGTAGTCATCATATAGGGACATTAACGGAAGCGCAGTTCCTTTGCAGACAGTTGATTTTCAATACAGTTGATGCAGGCAATATATGTATAGCAAGGTGACTTCAGAGTGTTAAACACAGGACTTGTAGTACAGGCAGCTTGCACTCTATTCCTGACTGATCCTGGAACATATAAACTCTTCTCCAAGGCCCAATGCCCTAGCTCTGGCGTATATCCTTGGTTTTATCTTTATCAAGTACCTCCCCTGTTGTCTTGAGTACCTCTTGCTTTTCTGAGCTTTGCTTCTGTCTCTCTCTCAGCTTCCTCAGACTCTTTAATTGAGGTGTTCCTGCTTCTGCATAGGTGAACTCAGGAGGGGAACCTTCTCTTTGAATCTGGAACCCGGTTACAGGGACTGCAATACCCTCTCCTGGTCTGCAGGCTTCCGGCCTGGACTTGACTCTGACATAGTCTAAACTCCAGCTGCTGTAGACTGGCTTTAGACTAGACTGACTTTAGACTCACTTTAGACTGACTTTCCTTTCCCTGACTGGGCCTTATATAACCTAGGGCTCCCTAGCTCCCTCTAGTGACTAAGAAGAACTGGAATGACACCCCTAGCAGGCCTGTACATGCACATTTTACAGCAACAGGGAAATACATAGCATTACATTACATTAAATTTTATAAAGATGACTTATACCAACTTCCCCATAAATAAGGGGGACGACAGCACACAAGTGACCCTTCTGTAGTGACGGGCATTACAGTCCCCGTACACTACATACCCCACTGCTTTAAGCTGAGTACGACCTCGTACTCCATCAGTGCCCGCCCAACTGGAATCTTTACCTGAAACAGAAAAAGAAACATGCAGGCATACATATATGTAACTCAACTGCATTTACATTCATATCAGGTCCAATTGGCAAAGGTGAAGGGTGGTGACAAGGGGCGTCGTTCTCTTCTTCTCAGGATAGTGAATGGAACTGGGGCGCTGACCTGGCACAGCGTAACATTATAACCAGGATAGTCCATGACAATGAATAAGTCCATAATAGAACAGCAAAATAGATAAAACAGTATAAAAGTTCTTGGAGGCTCAAAGAACAAACATGAGTCCGTACCCAGGTTATTTTCCTATTAAATCACAGAGGCTCTCGTGCGGTGGAGTCCATCTCTGGGCACATTTCCTTTAAAAAGAGTAAGAATCTCAGAGGCTCAGGTTCTTTTGAGTCTGTCTCCGGGCACGGTTCCTTAGTATCAAGTTGCACAAGATAAAACAGGTGCTGTAATACCCCTGATCAACCTGAAAAGGGGGGTAAGGGTAAAAGGTGCAACTAAGGAACAGGCACAACTTGGCGTGGGGTAGCAAAAGCAGGCAGGAGATCCTGGAAACAAACTTGGCTTTGTCGACTTTGATATTTCAGTGGTCAACACCTACCACTGAGCCGTGGATAAACTGGCAGCAGCAACAAACGACCAGGAAACATAGGACTCCTGTCCTGGAAGGGTTAACAACATCATTCTTTGGTGAAATAAATCAAAGGCCTAGCAGGCTAATTCACAGTGGCATATCATAATTACCCGGCTCTGCTGGCAAGTACGGCCTGTAGTAGTCCTCTACAGGAGGATGTGCCCACATAACGGTGTCAGGGGGCAGCTGCAAGGTAAAGGGGCCCCTAATAGGTATTGGCCCCATGGGCCTAGGGGTAAACCCTCGAGTGGACCGTACCGGTCCCGGCATACGGATTGTGGGTGGTGCTGCATTGGGTACCGCCGCCGCAAGCGGTCCGGTTGGCTCTGTGCAGCAGTTCACAGCAATAGCGGGTCCTCTTTGGGGCCGCAACGGAGCGGTGGTGACAGAAGGTGGTCTACGGGTGGTGACAGGCACCCTTACCTCATCCTTCTTTGGCGGCGTCCGGATCCTGGCGGTCGCGATCTTGCGCAGCTCCCGCAACTTCTCTTCCAGCCGGACAATCTGGTGACCGATGCTCTCCGTGTCGGAGTCGCTGTCGTCTGCTGGCGCCGCCGGCGCAGGTACGGTCAACGATGGCTCGGACTCGGCCTCTGCAGGTTCTGGTGGCGCATCGGGTCTCCGACCCTTCCGGATGTTCTCTAAGGTAACCCGAAGTCCTTTTAAGTTCTCCAGGTCTTGTATGGTCTTCTCCCGACGAGGCAGCTCGGGGGAAGGATAAGGGCTCACCCATTTTTCCAACACGGTTGGCTGCCAGAAGACATTAGGCCCAATGAAGGAGCTCCGCTCCTGGAAGGCGTGATGGGCCGGCTCTGGAGAGCGTTCAGGTTCCCGCTCGCAGCCAGAGTAGTCTTCTTCTGCCTCCCAGTCCTCAGGTTCTCGCTTGGGACGGGTCACGGCAGTTGCATAAGGGCCTCTCAGGCTCTCGGCAGGGGTGAACTCCACTTCCTCTCCCTCGCGGAGGCTGTGCTGATAGGAAGGGAGGTAGTCTCTCTTGACACATCTTCGGTTGACATACAAGTCTCTGCCAGTCAGATAATCTTGGATGAACCCGTAGCCACGGGTTTTGTCAAAGGACACCACCAACCCCTTTCTCCTTTCCAGGCGGGGCTGGGTGTCGGTGTGTCGTTCATGGATAGTCTTGGTCAATTCCTCATAATAGATTTTAGTCTTTGTATTCCGCTTTATAGCGGCCTCCCGGATCTCTGCCATTAGTGAAGACCACTTGAAAGAGGGCTGAAAGAAGTCTCTCCAGGAGCCATAGTAGGGCTCCGGTTCTTTCTCCCGTGGCGGGCAGGCGGGTCTCTCCGGTCCCGGAGAGTAGGCCGGTGGAGCCTCCTCTGGCTCTACACCAATATCAGTCATCTTTGGTATTTCAGGCGCGGACGTTGCAGCACAGCGGTGCTCACTCTCCAACATGCTCGATCCTTCTCTGGAGAGCGATAGGGTGGCGCCAATAAGATCAGCCAGCTCCTCCCATTGCACTGGGAGGCCGCCCCCCAGGTATTCCAGTATGGGGAAGGCGGAGTCTATGCTGGCCGACATGCAAATGTCCAGATAAGCAGTGGCGCCTGACCTTGAACTCCTTCCCGCTATTTCCTCAGAAAGGCGCCAAATTTTCCCGCTTTTTCGGGATGAAGATGACGCAGCAGCTATTTCAGTAGCCTCAGCGGCCATCTTTGGTAGAAACGCTGTCTATTCACTGACAGCAAGCAGGATGGTAAAAAGTCCATAAAACCACACTCCGGTGTGGCGATTTCCTTCCTCTTGATAGCGCAACACTGTACAGCGCTTTTTGGAGGTTTTAGGCACACTTTGGGTAGGATTTTCAGTCCACAAAGTCCACTTTAATAAAACAGGCAATATGTCACTTTGGTCACAGGGCAACTGTATAAGGCACAAAGTTCACGCTTCTTGCACTAGAAAGCGTGCGTATCCTGTTCGTGACGCCAAAAGAGAAGGTGCAGCATACTCAAGTTAGGTTTAGAAATGTTCCTGGGTGTTGTAGTGCAATAGACACTAACCTGAGACGGCTGACTCTCTGCAAGGGCAGGTGATGATGAGAAATGTTTGTGACGCCAGTGCCAATTAAACGGTGGCACGCCGTTTGCTGATAGCAGGAATAACTGAGGAACCACGTGATGTTAAAGCAGAACTCAAACTTTAGTAGTCATCATATAGGGACATTAACGGAAGCGCAGTTCCTTTGCAGACAGTTGATTTTCAATACAGTTGATGCAGGCAATATATGTATAGCAAGGTGACTTCAGAGTGTTAAACACAGGACTTGTAGTACAGGCAGCTTGCACTCTATTCCTGACTGATCCTGGAACATATAAACTCTTCTCCAAGGCCCAATGCCCTAGCTCTGGCGTATATCCTTGGTTTTATCTTTATCAAGTACCTCCTCTGTTGTCTTGAGTACCTCTTGCTTTTCTGAGCTTTGCCTCTGTCTCTCTCTCAGCTTCCTCAGACTCTTTAATTGAGGTGTTCCTGCTTCTGCATAGGTGAACTCAGGAGGGGAACCTTCTCTTTGAATCTGGAACCCGGTTACAGGGACTGCAATACCCTCTCCTGGTCTGCAGGCTTCCGGCCTGGACTTGACTCTGATATAGTCTAAACTCCAGCTGCTGTAGACTGGCTTTAGACTAGACTGACTTTAGACTCACTTTAGACTGACTTTCCTTTCCCTGACTGGGCCTTATATAACCTAGGGCTCCCTAGCTCCCTCTAGTGACTAAGAGCTGGAATGACACCCCTAGCAGGCCTGTACATGCACATTTTACAGCAACAGGGAAATACATAGCATTACATTACATTAAATTTTATAAAGATGACTTATACCAACTTCCCCATAAATAAGGGGGACGACAGCACACAAGTGACCCTTCTGTAGTGACGGGCATTACAGTCCCCGTACACTACAAGAGCATCTTTGGGATGTGGCGGAACCGGAGCTTCGTGCCCTGGATGTGCATCCCTCAAATCTCAACTGCAAGATGCTATCCTATCAATATGGGCCAACATTTCTAAAGAATGCTATCAGAACCTTGTTGAATCAATGCCACGTAGAATTAAGGCAGTTCTGAAGGCAAAAGGGGGTCCAACACCGTATTAGTATGGTGTTCCTAATAATTCTTTAGGTGAGTGTACATGTACCAGAAACATAACATGAAGCCTCGGTTCACCTAGTGTCCAAAGGGGCAACTCACCCTGGCACAGACGGGGGTGCAGTACAAAACACGTTATATCACTGAGGAGCTACTAGACAACAATTAAAGCTGCTTGACCAGTGAAATGGTCATGTTGATTGGTTGGATGTGAGGCGGCACTGTATGTTGAGTCTAGTTTCTATGATGAAAATATTGTATCTTGAGGGATTACCGTAGTAGATGTTGTCTGCAGTCCTATGTAACAAACACTACAGATAACCCAGTAATAACTCTGAATGCACATAGTGTAGCAGTTGCTATTTGACAGTAAACTGTCTGAGAGGGGCCCCCTTTCCCACCCTCTATACATTTCTTGAGGAGGTGGGGGGGCTATTGTCAGTGGGCAGTGACTGTGGGGTCCTGGAGGGGGTATGTCAGTGACAGGGGTCAGCGATGCAGAAAGCTCTCTTAATGAGTGTATGGATGGTGTAGGGGAAGGGGGGGAGAGACAATGACATCAAATGCAGAACTTGAGGCCAGTAGTGATATTTACTTTTCTAACCAGCTCCATTCCCAGGCAGAAACTGGTTATATAATGATTCCTTGTATCTTCCAGGGGCAGAGCTCCTCTGGTGTGCTGTACACAGGGCTTCCAGTCAAAGCCAGCGTTAGCACGTTAGCATGACATCCTGGAGGAGAAAACAAGCCTAGCAATGATTGACCGGAGTTTGGATTATACTAGAAAGCAGCCGGACCAGGCCTACATACTACACACAGAAGGGCGGATCAATTAAAACTGGTGTAAAGGAAAACTGGCTTAGTTGCCCCTAGCAACCAATAAGATTTCACCTTTCATTTTCCAAAGGGCCTCTGAAAAATGAAAGGTGGAATCTGATTGGTTGCTATGGGCAACTAAGCCAATTTTCCTTTACACCAGCTAGATGAATCTTAGTTGCATCCAAGACTTTTCATGCTGCAGGAGGCTTAGCCTCTCTGTACAGTGCTTGGGCCTGAATGGAGCTCAGTTCCATAGGTGTCAGAGAGAGGGAGAACATTTTTTTTTTTTTAACAAACACTGGGGGGAACTGCAGTATTCTGTCTTCAAAAAGTAGCAAAATAGGGCTTGAGGTCACCATTCACTCCAGTTTTGAAAAAAATGTCGAAAATGGGCACAGTTCGCTATGTTAATGCGTTTCAATAGAGATTTATAAATGGGACTTTTTTTAAATAGTCGCAAAAATGTCCCAATGCCTCTCTGTTAGGGGAGTGTTGCGGAACACTGGAGTAGCATTTCTAATTTCTACACAAAAGTGTTTAAAGTGGCACCGTACTTTCATTAAACTTCTGATGTGTTATAGGGACATTATCTAAAGTTTAGATTGGTGGAGGTCTGAGAGCTTCTATCCCCTTGTTCTGGAGATTGGAATGGGTCTCAGCACTCAGACTCCCACCAATCTATATTTTTGATGTGTCCTTATAAGATATCAAACGTTTAATGAAAGTACAGTGCCAAATTTCACAACTGTTCCTGTTGCATAGAGTGCACAGAACACCCCCAATGCTCCATAAGATGGGGATCCGTTCACGCGCTCAGTGCCTTCGCTGTACAGAGGCAGACCTTATCCATATGATGTGATCCTGTAGAGAACTGGGTACTTATTGGTCGGAAGTGTTTAATAGGTTGGATGCCGTGTATGATATTGCAGCTCCTAGGACCCCAGTGATTCGTGTCCTGGGTTACACACATGATTTAGCAGTAATGGAGGGGCAATAGCTTGGTGATAGCGAAAACTCTGTACTGCTCTAGGAAACTGATTGCAAAATATTGGATTCAAACTGTCGGTCCAAACAAGCAGGAACTGATAGAGGCTGTAAATCATCTGATCCTGTTTGAAAGGGGAATTTACCTGAAAAGAGAAGCACTTAAAACATTTCAGAAACAATGGGAGATCTGGATTGTAGGTTCTGGTTTTGCCTCCCAGGATCTAACGAGAACATGGCTGGTAGATAATATGGGAATATCTACTGTAGCTCAGGTCGGAGAAGTAGGAATGCCGATAGATGACCATTAGACGTAGAGGAGGAGGATGGAGTGGTTTATCTTTGTTCAGAATCAGGTATAGAAACAGCTGAGGGATGGGAAGACACTGCATGGGGTAGGGAGGGAAGGGGATGGAGTAGGGAGGGAAGGGGATGTGGGGGGGGGGATTGAGGGGATTATTGTTTGTATATTTTGTACCATGAGAAATATTTTGTAAAAGACAAATAAAAATGATCTGATCTAAAAAATACAATAAAAAAAGATGAGCCAAATTTAACCAACAACTTATGCCCTGATAAATCTGGCCCAAAGTATGCCAACACAGACTCAAGAAAAAAGGAATTCAAATATTACCCTCATGGTAAATACCCCCTATTGTATTGTTAAGCCCTCATATTCGTCTAAAATAGAAGGGCTAAATAAAGACAAAAGGAGTTAATTTATTATGACCCCCCTACGCCAAAAATTGACAAAAAAAAGTTGTACTCCCACATTTAGCGACTTTTTGAATGCTTAAATTTAGGCGCACACAGTGTTTCTATACAACCACTGGGGAGTGGCAGGATTGAGGCTGATGATGGAAATCTGTTCCAGTCAGAGGCTGAAGTAGATTTCAATCTAGGCGCACGGACTGGTAGAAGATGCGCCTAATTTATGACAAAACACATTTTGCATATAGCTTCCCCAGAAAAAGCTATATGTAAAATGTCCATCAGGGTGCAAGGGTTCGCTAGTCTGTATATGTATATTTTCGATTTACATATTCCCTTTATGGAAAATTTATATACTATGGTCTGCTGATGTACAGATGTAGTAGGGTTACCACTCAAGCTCTTAACTCAAATTTCTTAACTCATCGTGTTATCTTGAGACAAAAGCCATTGAAAAGCAATTGAAGGTGTTTGCTTAACACATTTAGTTTAGATAACACGTCTCATAAAGCATGAGTGTTAACTCTACTACATCTGTATGTTTCCTGACTTGGCTATGTATGTGTATCTTAGTCCAGGACTTATTAAAGGGGTTGTGTCACAAAACATATTCTACATTACTCTCAAATATTGTTCACAAATCTGTCTAAATCTGTGTTAGTGAGCACTTCTCCTTTGCCGAGATAATCCATCCCACCTCACAGGTGTGGCATATCAAGGTGATGATTAGACAGCATAAATATTGCACAGGTCTGCCTTAGACTGCCCACAATAAAAGACCACTCTGGAATGTGCAGTTTGATCACACAACACAATGCCACAGATGTCGAAACGTTTGAGGGAGTGTGCAATTGGCATGCTGACTGCAGGAATGTCTACCAGAGCTGTTGCCCGTGCAATGAATGTTAATTTCACTACCATAAGCCGTCTCCAAAGGTGTTTCAGAGAATTTGGCAGTACATCCAACCGACCGCACAACCACAGACCACGTGTAACCACACCAGCCCAGGACCTCCACATCCAGCATGTTCATGCAGCGTCCCACTACGTGTGTGTGGGCACTGCTTAAAGTACATTTTCATCTTAACAATTGCATTGTACAGTAATGTATAACTTTGCATTTGTGTGTATCTGCAAAATCCCTGTTAACAAGCCTATTAGGTGTAATTTATACATCCCACCACTAGATGGGGATAAAGTTCGGGTCCTATATATATACTCAGGTCAGGCCTAGTTAGATTAGATTAGTTCAGTTGAGACCACAGGTCAGTGTGAAGATCAGTGTGTATATTGACACTGAGAGAGTGAAAAGGTGCAGATCCAGCACTTCAGTCCAGAAAGGGACAAGAGAAAAGGACAGATTCAATCTCATCCAAAGGATAAAAGCCGTAAACCAGGCATAAAGGACCTTTGGGATATTTTAGGTGAAGGATACCATAGCCTCCGGCCACCTCACCAGAAGTTCCACTGACATTGAAGTAACCCACTGCTCCAAAGCCACAAAACCTAAACAGCCTAAAACAGTGGATTTGCAGAATTAACTCTGTACCATCTAGAGACTGCATAATTGTACTGCTGCAACCAAGAGACATCCAAAGTAAAAGTTGTGAGTTGCATCTTACCACTGTCTACCTCATTATTACTACCTATGGTTGTACCACCATTAACAGTAATGGCTTCACAACAAAAACCATCAAGGGACTCAGCCGCAACAAGCACCCTAAGCACCCCTAACATCAAGGGCACCTCAACCACCATCTTGGCTGATGCTTCCTACCACAGAGCGTGCCCCGGAGGATTTCGTGCTGTCCACCTCAACACTGTGCTGCCAGCCCAGGGAGGCTATCTGATAACCGTGAGTAAACTGATGAACTGTGTGTTATACTATTTGGCCCCTCATCGGTCCACCGTGCACCTCACGTGTTGCCCCTGCGACTGGCTGGCTGCATTCACCTCCATGATCGTCTGAGACCAGCCACCCAGACAGCTGCAGCAACAATCGGTTTGCATAACCAAAGAATTTCTGCACAAACTGTCAGAAACCGTCTCAGGGAAGCTCATCTGCATGCTCGTCATCCTGACCGCAGTTCGTCGTCGTAACCGACGTGGGCAAATGCTCACATTCAATGGCGTCTGGAATGTTGGAGAGGTGTTCTGTTCACGGATGAGTCCCGGTTTTTACTGTTCAGGGCAGATGGCAGACAGCATGTGTGGCGTCATGTGGGTGAGCGGTTTGCTGACATCAACGTTGTAGATCGAGTGGCCCATGGTGGCGGTGGGGTTATGGTATGGGCAGGCGTATGTTATGGACAACGAACACAGGTGCATTTTATTGATGGCATTTTGAATGCATATAGATACCGTGAGGAGATCCTGAGGCCATTGTTGTGCCATTCATCCACGACCATCACCTCATGTTGTAGCATGATAATGCACGGCCCCATATTGCAAGGATCTGTACACAATTCCTGGAAGCTGAAAACATCCCAGTTCTTGCATGGCCAGGATACTCACCGGACATGTCACCCATTGAGCATGTTTGGGATGCTCTAGATCGGCGTATACGACAGCGTGTTCTAGTTCCTGCCAATATTCTGCAACTTCGCACAGCTATTGAAGAGGAGTGGACCAACGTTCCACAGGCCACAATCAACAACCTGATCAACTCTATGCGATGGAGATGTGTTGCACTGCGTGAGGCAAATGGTGGCCACACCAGATACTGACTGGTTTTCTGACCCCCCACCCCCCAGTAATATTAATAATAATCTTTATTACTATAACACCAACATATTCCACAGCGCTTTACAGTTCAGAGGGAACATGTACAAATAAAGTGGACATTACAGATTGAAAAGTCAAGAAATTCAGACAATAGGAGTGAGCGCCTTGCTTGTGAGTGTACAATCTATGAGGAGATATGGGTGATACATGAGGGCTAAAATTGTACCATGACTGTACAGAGCAGTGCATTCCAGAGAACTTGTGAAGCACAAGTAAAGTCTTGTAGACGGGAGTGTGAAGACCACGGCTAGGATTGTAGACAGATATGAATGACGAGATATAGGGCGGTGTGCAGCACTGTGGAGAACTTTGTGGGTGAGAGTTTAAATTGTATTCTATTTTGAATGGGCAACCAGTGCAGTGACTGGCACAGAGCTGAGGCTTCGGTGAAGTGGTTTCATAGAGAGAGAGAAGAGACCAATCAGTAGTGCATTGCAGTAGTCCAGATGAGGATGAATGCATAGGAGAAAATGTCAGATTGTTAAGATGTTTTAGATGTGCAGATGGCAGGAACGTGCAAAGGTCTGAATATTAGGGGTGAAGTAACACAACCCCAAGACAGCAGGCATGCTGCCTTGGAGTTATGGTCGTGTTACGCCCCAGAGTGGCATTACCACCTTTTACGCCTCTCTACTCTCTGCTATGGTTAATATAATGTCATCATGTGTATTTATTGCCAGGTTCTGCAAAATGTGTATTCCCATTTCCTTGTAATGTTATGTTAACATGTAATGTGCCTGGTTCACAAGCAGATGGCGGCAATAATGGCAGAACTACTTTGCTTAGTGTGGAACCATCTATCCATTCTAGCCCTCTCTAGAGAGGGAGGAGTTTAGTTCGTGAGAGTCAGTCTAGCTTACCCCTCTGTAAGGGGAAGGATGTGCAGCAGGCCCTCGTCTCTGCTGAATGGGCCCTGCCAAGGCCAGCAGAGTACCATAAGCTCTGCTGGAACAAGAGGAGAAAGCAGAAAGCCTCAGAAGCCAGGAGGAAAGGTTACCTGGATAAAGATAAAGAGAAAGAGAAAAAGCGAGATAAAGACAGAGTCAGACTACCAAGCTAAGTACAGCAGAAAGAAAGGAAAAGTTTCTATTTAATCCTGATAGAACAGCAGAGCTTGAAAGTGACAGATGTAGCAGAGCCAATTGTGTTTGCCTTCCAGAATTAAGCCAAAGCCTGCTGGTGGCTAAGATAAAGTTGGAAGATTGTTCTCTGATGCAGGTTTATTCAAGTAAAGCTGTTTTCAACTTTAATACAAGTCTGGATTTATTTTATCATTGACCGCATCATCTATTCCTTTTTCCTGCAAAGGACGACCACGCTTGGGGTTCCAGCATATCCATGTAGGAGCACCATGACACGTGCACAGCCACACCTAAAGGGACATTACAGGCAACCCTTATACCACTCTGGCATTCCTACACTGGGTACCACCATCGCCCTCTACTTAGGGGGACTCTGTCTCTCGTTGCTGAAATGCAACTTGCGTCACGACAAAAAACACTTATAACACCTTAAAGGGACCCCTAGGCTCTGCCACCCCATCGAATGTTGCAGTCATGCCACCCACTGAAATATAAATAATCACATTTAGGTAAGTTACTGTAGCAGATAGAGGAAAAAACAGATATTCAATTTTATACTGTAAATATATCATTTCAGAAAAGAGAGGACATGATGTTAGAGACAGCGGACAATCGCTGGTATTCTCAAGTAGTGCAAGATATCGTGTTTGAAACATGTGCCAAGACTGCTGCCATCTTTGTCAGGATATCCGAATTGTAGGGGATTCTATTTTATCCAGGGTGCATTTTAGAGTTTTGTTCAGCTGCCAAATCAGTAACAGAGATGAGGGACAGTGATGACTCTACAGAATTCAGTAGAAGCTGAATATTAATTAGCAAGTAGATCTCTGTGTGTGCAGTAGGTAGGAGGGTAGGGAGAGCCAGGAGTGCTTGATGGTAAGAAGGCATGACAGAAGGTTGTGGTCAGAGATTGGGAGGGGAGAGTTGGTAAAGTAAAAAACTGAACAGTGAGTCCAAAAGAAGATGAGATCACGTGTATTGCCGTCTTTGTGAGTCTGAGAAATAGTGAACTGTAAAAGGCCTAGAGAAGAGGTTAATTATAGAGGCTGGAGGGCAACTGGAAAGGTTGGGTTATCAATAAGGATGTTAGGCTAGTTTCACATTTGTGGCAGAAGTTCAGGAAAAGAACAGCCTGCCAGAGCTCTCTTTCTCCAACCGACTCCCGGGTTGTTTGCAAGGATGCGGCTGGATCTCAACCGAATTCCATAATAGTCAATGGGGCCAGCGGGCATTCCGGTACCGTCTCGCAATGACAGATCCAGGGAGCTCTGGCAGGCTGTCCTCTGCTGGAATGACCTGCTGGAACTTAAAGTAACAGAGAATAAGGGCTGATATTTCACAGGATAGGAAGTGGGGAAGCCAGGCAGAAAAGTTATCCAGTAACTGGTAGGGTAGTGATCTAGGAACCTGGAGGGCAGTAGATAACCGACACTCTCAAGGAGAGTGGGTGAAAGAGTCTGACAGTATGGATCTCAAATGAGGGGAAGATGAGCGATGGTATTGGGGGAATGATCTGGAAAGTGCTTTGTGGAGAAAGAAGGATACTAACTCCTCCACCATGCCTGTTCTCAGGCCTGGGAGTATGTGAAAAGTGTAGACCTCCATGAGATAAAGAGGCCAAAGAGGTGGTATCGTGTTGATGAATTCCTGTTTCTGTAGGGGCCAGCAACAGCAAGTTGAGAGAACTGGAGATGAAAAGGTCATAAACAAAAGACAATTTATTGCAGACAGAACAAGTGTTCCAGAGTGCACAGTTATAGGGGACAAGAGAACACATAAAAAGAATATCAATAAGATTTGAAGAAATCCTTTGAGTTGAAGGAGAGAGGTTGAAATAAGCAGACGTAGATGGTGTGCCAGGGTTAGGAAAAATGTCTGCAGCAATTAACAGGAAAACACAGAGAGGGATTAGATGGCTCAGTGATTTGTAGGAGTGTTTTTTTTTCTGTTGCACAGTGGAGCTAGATGGATACAGGTGATTTTAAAGGGGTTATCCGGTAAATACTGTACAATAATGGTCTATCCTCAGGATAAGTCATCATTATCAGTTCAGTCCGAGTCCTTGCATCCTTGCTGATGAGCTGTTCCAGGGAGCTGCCACATTCACTAAATCTCTAGTGAGCACAGCTGCTTCCTGCCATCTCTCCCAAGCACAGCACGTAGTCACAAACAAGCTTCTATTCTCGTGTGAGGGACAGTGAAGGGGAAGGCTAGAATTAGGGTTGAGCTAATTGACTTCGATCCAAATTGCAAGGAAAATTTGATTAGCTGCAAAGCCGAATTGCCTCGTGTTCTTCATAACAAATCAATTTTCCCTGAAATGGCGGTAAAAATAAAATCATACTCACCTCATCCATTTGAGAACTAAGAGGCCGCCTCGGCCATCTTGATTAAAGATCCTGCACAAAATCTCGTGCACGTTGACGTATGACGTCATCACACACCACGCAAGATTTCGAGTGGGATCTTTAATCAAGATGGCAGCCTCTTTGCGCTCAAATGGATAAAGTATAATTTGTTTTTTAACTGATTAACCCCTGAAAGCCCTCATTTTTCAGCGTTCAGTGATGAACATGACATCTGAGGGATTCAATGACGCGGGGCTGCGCAATTGCTGTTTTCCTTCATTGTGCCTGCTACTTACAAAGAAATGGGCTTTTCTTTGTGAAATTCAGCAAAACAGCTGAATCGTATTTTTGTAAACTTAGCTCATCACTGGCTAGAATGTAGAACTGTGTAGAATAGGGAAAGGCAGGTAAAGCTGTCAGCCAAAGAGTGAGAAGTGAGTTGCTGAGGCTTGGTGTGCTTGGCAGTGCATTCCAGCTGAACACCAAAAGCAGCTGCCTGCAAGGACATTTCTTTTCTTTTTCTGCTGTAGAAATAGATTTAGTAATTATTTTTTTTGGGGGGGAAGGGGGGGAGATAGGTTCAAAATGTACAACACATGCAGGGTTGGCGTTAGGGGGGGGGGAAACTGGGCAATTGCCCATGGCCCCGATCCTCCAAGGGGCCCCCTGTAGATCACACTTGGTTGAACAGTCAGACTCTAGAGTGGGGAATTTCCCAGTCAGTGTTATGAATATGAAAGGGGTATTTCCAAGCATTGTCATTATGCTTAGGGACACCCTGTGTATATAAATCTAATTTAGACTCTATTTTTTAAATGTCTCTGTGGGAATTTGAACTCACAACCTTCTACATTAAGGGCAAGAACCTTAACCACTGGGCTATAGAGCTCAGTGCTAAGTGCTAAGTTAGTGCTGAAAAACCTCACAGAAGTTTCTTGTATAATACAAGAGAAACTTCTATACTGTTTTTAAAAGAAGATAAACTTCTATGATGTTTTTCAGCACTGACATAGCATTGAGCACTATAGCCCAGTGGTTAAGATTCTTGCACTTAATATAGAAGATTGTGAGTTCAAATCCCTACAGAAACTTTTTTAAAATAGAGCCTAAATAAAACTTTAATACACAGAGTGTCCCCAACAGTGAAAAATTTGATTTTATTGAGAAAAGAATGGAGCAAAACGTCAAATATGATCAAATATCAAATAACACCTGTATTAGACTACACCAACCTTTTTAACTTGTGTAACCAGTATTTTTAAAATGTTTCTGTGAGGATTCGAACTCACAACCTTCTACATTACAGGTAAAAACCTTAACCACTTGGCTATAGCCCTCAATACTTTGCAACTGTTGAAAAACCTCATAGAAGTTTCTCTTCTATAATATAAGAGAAACTTCTATGAGGTTTTTCAGCAAAAACATATCCTTCAGCTCTACAGTCCAGTGGTTAAGGTTTTTGCCCTTAATGTAGAAGGTTGTGAGTTTGAATCCCTACAGAAACATTTTAAAAATAGAGGCTAAATGAAACTTAAATACACAAGGTGTCCCCAACAGTGAAAAGTTTGATTTTATTGAGAAAAAAAATGGAGCAAAACGTAAAATATGATTAAATAACACCTGTATTAACCCACACCAACCTTTTTAACTTGTGTAACCAGTATTTTCTGCTGGGAAAGGTGGCAACCCTAACAGCCCCCCCCACTCAGGACCTCTATAGGCCCGCTCACTGCAGCAAGCTAAGCCTCATCAAGACTCACTTCGTAAATCTGACTGTCATAACTTTTTTATAGTTATGTCCACAGAGATGTGCGGGGGCTCATTTTTTGCGGGCCAATCTGTCATTTTTGACAATACCATTTGGGTTGTGTATGACTTGATCACTTTTTATTCAATTTCCTTGGGAGATAAAGTGATGAAAAAAACTTGAAACGGCCTTTTTAAAAAAAATTCTGTTATGCCACTCACCATATGGGCTACCTTTTTTTAATATTTTAATAATATGGGAGCTTTCGCATGCGCAATGCCCATAATTCAATTTTTTTTGGTTTCTTTTTATTTTGGGTGATTTTAATTTTTATGCTTTTTTTTTGCAAAACCTTTTTTACATTTTTTTTCTTTTTGTTAAGTCCCCCAAGTGGACCACAACTTACAATCATTAGATGTAAATTGCTCCATTATTATGTATAGAAATCACTTTATCACAGTTCAGTGCTGCCATCTAGTGGCCTGAACTGGGATATACTAACAATGATCCTGGAAGCCTAGTACAGGCTGCGACTCATTTTTAGAACAGGGTGCTTTCCCTGATCCCCTCTGGGGGAAAGCGCGCCTGAAGAGGAATCCCGCGTTTTTGGTTTTTAACACTCTCAGATGCCGTGAGTAAGGGGAACTCATTGCTGTGAGGGGAGGGGGCATGTGGCATATTCTGGAGCCATGAGGGTGAAGAACTGTGTGAGGAGCTTTACGGGTGTAAATCCGTGAAGGAGCGCCGGAATCGACAGAATGTTACTGTGTTGTTAGTACATTATTACAAGATTTGGGGCCCCACTTTTGATTTTGCCCAGAGCCACATTTTGTTTAAAACCGACCCTGAACACATGTTTTACCATCCAGACCAGAGGATAGATAGCATTTAAAATCTCAGTGAAAACGTGAACTACCAGTCCGAAATCCATGTCAGGGCATCTGCAGACAGTTATTTTTTTTTTTTCGGTTTAAGTTTAGGAAACTAGCATAATAGTGTGTCTTACCATACCCAGGGTAGTGGCCGCTTATATCTCTGAGTGATAACGTGAATTGCAATCTGTGTCAGTGCATCTGCAGGCACTTCCAATTTATCTTTTTTCAGTTTGGGTAAATAGCATATTAGTGTGTTTTACAATACAAAGGGTAGCAGACTGGCAGTGATAACATCAACTACTTGTCTAAAATCCACATTTGCAGAAACTTCCAATTTATCTATTTTTGGTTTAAGTTTTGGGAAATAGCACATTAGTGTGAAAGGGTACTTTCACACTAGCGGCAGGACGCATCTGACAGGCTGTTCACCCTGTCGGATCCGTCCTGCCGCTATTTCGCCGTGCCGCCGGATCACTGCTCCATCCCTATTGACTATAATAGGGGATGGGGCGGAGCTCCGGCGCAGCACGGCAGTGCGCGGTGAGAGGCCGCCGGACTAAAATGTCGGACATGTCGTAGTTTTAAAACTAAAATGATGGGCGAGCACACTTCATTTGGATCATAATGTACAATAAAATTTAATTAAATCACAATGAATAAACACGTGTAAATATGTTAAAATAAAGTCGGTTGATAATTAAAATACAATAAAATATATAGTGCACTTTAAATAATCCACAGATTAATAAAATGTCAGGATAGTTCTGTTCACACAGTATACACTCACCTAAAGAATTATTAGGGACACCATACTAATACGGTGTTGGACCCCCTTTTGCCTTCAGAACTGCCTTGATTCTACGTGGCATTGATTCAACAAGGTGCTGATAGCATTCTTTAGAAATGTTGGCCCATATTGATAGGATAGCATCTTGCAGTTGATGGAGATTTGAGGGATGCACATCCAGGGCACGAAGCTCCCGTTCCACCACATCCCAAAGATGCTCTATTGGGTTGAGATCTGGTGACTGTGGGGGCCATTTTAGTACAGTGAACTTATTGTCATGTTCAAGAAACCAATTTGAAATGAT
Organism: Bufo bufo; assembly: GCF_905171765.1. Taxonomy (NCBI): domain Eukaryota; kingdom Metazoa; phylum Chordata; class Amphibia; order Anura; family Bufonidae; genus Bufo; species Bufo bufo. The sequence continues at coordinate 241,447,096 of NC_053389.1, read as the reverse complement.
TCGAGCTTTGTGACATGGTGCATTATCCTGCTGGAAGTAGCCATCAGAGGATGGATACATGTTCTCATTCTGTTTACGCCAAATTCGGACTCTACCATTTGAATGTCTCAACAGATATCGAGACTCATCAGACCAGGCAACATTTTTCCAGTCTTCAACAGTCCAATTTTGGTGAGCTCGTGCAAATTGTAGCCTCTTTTTCCTATTTGTAGTGGAGATGAGTGGTACCCGGTGGGGTCTTCTGCTGTTGTAGCCCATCCGCCTCAAGGTTGTGCGTGTTGTGGCTTCACAAATGCTTTGCTGCATACCTCGGTTGTAACGAGTGGTTATTTCAGTCAACGTTGCTCTTCTATCAGCTTGAATCAGTCGGCCCATTCTCCTCTGACCTCTAGCATCCACAAGGCATTTTTGCCCACAGGACTGCCGCATACTGGATGTTTTTCCCTTTTCACACCATTCTTTGTAAACCCTAGAAGTGGTTGTGCGTGAAAATCCCAGTAACTGAGCAGATTGTGAAATACTCAGACCGGCCCGTCTGGCACCAACAACCATGCCACGCTCAAAATTGCTTAAATCACCTTTCTTTCCCATTCTGACATTCAGTTTGGAGTTCAGGAGATTGTCTTGACCAGGACCACACCCCTAAATGCATTGAAGCAACTGCCATGTGATTGGTTGACTAGATAATTGCATTAATGAGAAATAGAATAGGTGTTCCTAATAATTCTTTAGGTGAGTGTATATTGCAATCTGATTAATGGTATTTGTGCCAGAGTGCTATAAATCAATTGCCGTCTTGTAATAATGGAAGTCCGCTTATAGAGTAAAATAATTGACTTAGGTCCTCCTTTCTAGGAGATCTCTGATCGCAGTACTGTTTCACAGATATTTCCCAAGTATTATAAGCTGGTATTGTGACATCAATGTAGACAGATGGTTATAGTATTCTATTCAGTCCCAAATCGACTGCATTCACTGGAATGTTATACATGTGCTTCCCAGACGTTAGGTACCGATCATATGCGCCAACTGGCTATATTGTATTATTCAGTCCCGTATTGGCTATAACTGTTGAACTCATATATGAAGGCTTCTTACCTCCCTCGTTGTTGACAGTCTGTTTCAAGCACGGATCGGGTGGCGTGGGGCACTGCCGGCGTCTCGCTCCGTCCTGCTTCAGCTGGCTTACCCGAGATCTCACGAGATTTCAAAATGGGATTCTCGTCCGGCACAGTGGAAAGGACACAGTGTATCTTCGGTATAGTTCCGATTATTTTTAAAGTCCTTCAATCCAATTTTACAGCATGGCCATGCTCATAGACGTGGAGGTGCTTTTCTTACAGGTGTGCGATCCAGCCCATACGCGTTTCGGGAACTCTCCTTCCCTTCATCAGTGGTGTCGCATCACCTGTTGACCTCCGCCTTTTATATCATAAATAGCACCAAAGTGTGGATCACTGGATCTCTTTCTTGGAATGTAATTCATGCGTTTTTTTATACATGCGTTTTTTATGCGTCTTTTTTGTACACATGCGTTTTTTGTGCTATGTGTTCCTTCAATCAATATGGACATCCTCTATGAACAGAATTAGTAATTCAGATTGCATATGGAAGTTATTCAATTTTGAAGTTATATATGGATGTATATTATCTTCATTTTATTTCATAATACTGTGCATTATGGACAAATCCTTACAGTGCATTCTAAACATATATTTTTGTTTAAAATGTCAAAATTAGACTCTGAATATAATAAAATGTAAGAATAGGACAGTGGATAATTATTATAACCCATATAATATCTATCAAGTTTTGAATGCATGGTTTATCCTTTATTTCATGTCTCTTTATAAGGGTCTGGGGTTGGGAAAATTGGACATAAGGATTGCCTCTCAGCAGAGTTGATTAATTTGATGTGTTTTTGGTGCAGGGACCTGTACAAGTAGTATGTGGCTGAGGGCCCCTGTCCGAGTCCACAACGCAGTGCCGATAAACGGCCAAACTGCAGCGTGTGAGTCGGTTCAGTCCGGTGGCCTTTCGCCGTGCACTGCCGTGCTGCGCCGGAGCTCCACCCTCGTCCCCATTTCAGTCAATGGGGACAGATCGGCGGTCCGGCGGCACGGCAAAATAGCGGCAGGACGGATCCGACAGGGTGAACAGCCTGTCGGATCCGTCTTGCCACTAATGTGAAAGTACCCTTACAATACAAAGAGTAGTGGACCAACGGTGAAATAGTAGGCCAAAATCTGTGTCTGTGTCAGGCGAGCAGTTTCTATTGTACATCAAGCAGAAAACATCCCGCTGGCTGTCACCCCGACTCCAAATGGGCAAGGTGGTCAGCGACAATGGGCACAACATCACCCATTCTCAAGTGGTGATGAACACTCTCCTGGGCTAGCAGTGTCAGAATGGTCTGTAGCTACACCACTTAATCCGCAATGTTCCAACTTGCTGGCATTCAACATTGCACATGCTAGAGCATCTGTACGAGCAGTGGAAAGCCGTAAACTATTTTATCATGTACCAGGCTGCCTCAGCAGTGATCATGTGTTGTTTCCTGGTGGGACAGCTCATGCTGTTCATGCTGCAGTTGTCCATCACCCCCCTCATATGTATGTAAGAGGGTGAAATGGCCAATATGGTTTCTAATACTGTTGAATGTGAATTTTTACTTGTTAGAGTTGTCATTATGCAGTTTTGCCACAAAAGGCTGCTGTTTCCCCATGCAGCTAAACTACCGCTAAGTATTTGAATATGCATAAGAGGTGGAGATGATGACTCATGCTGCTGCTACTGTGAAGAAGCAGGAAATGGTGAGCTGAGCAGACATGTCTGGGCAGAGACTGGAAGACAGCATTGTGTGCCCTCCTGATGTCAGTGGGACTTGGAGTGGCCAGGGTCACTGTTGGAAGTGACTGATGGCTGTCAGCGATCCAGATGGCGTCTGGGAGAGAGAGGATCGGTTCCCGGAAGGCTGGAAGAGCCGTGGAACGGTCGGGGCTGCCATGAGAGGTGAAGTTACTCAGCCTGGAGAAAAAGCAGTCTGCCATTTTCTGAGCTGTCTGAGAGGACCGTGTGGATCCAGATTATGTTCCTAGGGATAAGCATCGGCGTCAGGAAGCTGATCAGAACAGAGGGTCACAGTTAAAGCTCCTGCAGGATCACATGTTGTGGCAGGGACTTGCTGTTCGGTTTGGAGAAACCAGCAGATACAGTACATACCCAGGTCAGTGACTCAGCGGCACGGTATTGACTTGTAGGCTCTGCCGTGTGCACAATCGGTCAGGTCTGTTCCCCTGTGGCACAGTATCGACTTGCAGGCTCTGCTGTGTGTGCGCTGCCGTGTTAGGGTTGTTCAGTTGGACAGGAACAGTGAATCTGAGCCTGGAGTATAGGGTATCTTGTGTACTTCTATATTGCTGTGTTTGTTACTACCGTTATTGCTGTGTTTATTACTACTGTTAGGGAAATTTCTGTTTTTGCACAAATGCTGGTGTCGGTGTCGCTTTTCTTGTTTGTGACTTCGCTGTATCCTGGGGAGCGGTCCCCGGTTCACAGTCTTACAACTATCTTAGAGCAGATGCATCAGGTGGCGACGGAGGAGGAAGAACAGTTAACACATCTTGCTGTCCACCTTCTATCTATTGGGGACCCACAATGAGAAACTCCCATGGGGAAGGAGGAGGATAAGCATAAGGTGCTGCCACTGAAGGAGGAAAAGGAAGAGTTGGAGAAGCAAGATGATGATGATGATGATGGTGACACCTATTATAGGGCACTACTTCCTTGACCCAGGCCCACCTTGGTAGTCCTTACATTTTTATTTCATTCAGGTACCAGGTGTTTTGATGTCACATTATTATATATCATGTATGTATTGTGGATTTGATAGTGAATGTTTACTGAACACCATTGGATGTTGCTATCCTGGACTACATACAATTTGCCATTATTTGTGGTTTTTGGTGGGAGCTGTGTAGGTGTCTGGTCTTATTTTCTACCAGCACGTGTTATATTGTATCCAATTTTTAATCATGTTTGTGTGTTTTTGTAGCCTAATAAAATTTATATATTGTTTTTTTATTTAGTGGATGTGCATTTTATTGTGGTTTTCTTTGGCCATGTGGCCAGTTTTGGATGACAGTGACACCTATCATGACACCCAATGGTCTCGGTAGGGGGTAGAGATGGAAAGAACAGGCTCCTGGGGCACCCTGGCCAAAATGGTGACCTGTACACTTAATTGCTTACTACTATGACAGGCATATCAATAAAATCAAACAGTCTGATGATTACTAGTGGATAACCATGTTTTTATACCCTTGCCAAATTACGTTATAAATAGATAACACATGTGCGCAGCTTGCTGCAATTTTTGGAGAGCAGAGGCATGCCGCCAGCATGTCTGAATCGGAGGCCCAGTGGCGTCGCTACAGGGGGGAAAGCGGGGGCAATTTCCCCCTTGCCCCCCTGTAGCGACGCCACTGGGCCTCCGATTCAGACATGCTGGCGAATACTAATGAGCACCTCCATTATGGAAGCGCTCATTATTACCGAAGGACCAGGAAGCAGTGAACGCTATGTACTTACCACTTCCTGGTACTCGGCTGTCGGCTGTGCAGTGCTGCGCACAGCGTGAGGGCGCATTGTGCCCTCACGCTGTGCACGCCAGTTCAGAGCACAGCCGACGGAGGAGGAAGAAAATCGCAGGTGGCGAGGAGCGGCGGAGTCCAGAAGCAGGAGAGGTAAGTGATTTTTTATTTTATAAAAAATTAGGCTGCTGGGGGCATAATGGGGGCTAATGAGGCATATGGGGGCTAATGGCATATGGGGGCTAATGAGAGGCATAATGGGGGCTAATGAGGCATATGGGGGCTATTGAGAGGCATAATGGGGGCTAATGAGGCATATGGGGCTAATGAGGCATATGGGGGCTAATGAGGCATAAGGGCTGATAATGGGGGTTAATGAGGTATAAGGGCTGATATGGGGCTAATGAGAGGCATAATGGGGCTAATGAGGCATATGGGAGCTAATGAGGCATATGGGGCTAATAAGAGGCATAATGGGGCTAATGAGGCATAAGGGCTTATAATGGGGGCTAATGAGGCATAAGGGCTGATATGGGGGCTAATGAGAGGCATGGGGCTGATATGGGGGTGATGAGAGACATAATGGGGGCTAATGAGAGGCATAATGGGGGCTAATGAGAGGCATAATAACAGTGTCATCCACAGATCCCCCATAACAGTGTCATCCACAGAATCTCCATAACAGTACGCCTGCGCACTGAGGAGAGACAGAAAGGAGGGGAAAGAATCTGCGGAAGCAAGCAGACCACGGCACAGCAGACGACTGAATATCTTCTTTTGTAAGTAAATTGTTTTATTATAAATGTATCCCTTTATACCGCAATACTCTCGTATTTTGTAATCTTATTTATATATACTTTTTTTTCTTTCAGTAGTATGATTAAGTGGTAAAAATTATTAGTGCCCCCCCATTTTTGACTGTGGTATCTTTGTGCCCCCCCCATATATTGTTCCTAGAGTCGTCACTGCGGAGGCCCCTCCCAGCCCCCTGCAGAATCAACCCCCTCTTGCCACCACAAGCAGCAGAAGCCACAGCAGAAATAGCCAGTTCAGTCTCCTCAACATACACTATTCACAAAAAGTTTGGGATTTTGGGTGAAATTTATTGTAAACTTCAAAAGTTCACCCTACAGTGATATTATATCATGAAAGTAGGACATTTAGGTAGAAGCATCCAATGGCGATTTCCTTATCTCAAACAATTTTACAAAAACAGTGGTGGCTATACCCCCACAAAAAATGTCAGTCTTCAAAAACTTGTCATGTGGCCTTCAGCATCAATTACAGCTTGACAACAATGTCTCATTCTGTTCACAAGTCGACTTATTGTCTGCTGAAGCATGCATCCCACTCTTCTTGAAGGGCGGCCCTCAGGTCATTGAGGTTCTAGGGTACAGAGTTATGAGCCTCTACACAGCGACTCAGCTGATCCTAAAGGTTTTCAATGGGATTCAGGTCTGTAGAAAGTCCAGGCCACTCCATTTGAGGTACCCCAGTCACCAGCAGCCGTTTCCCAATGATGCGACGTCCATGAAGATGAAATTAGGTCTGTGTTGTTCATGCAGAGGCACAATGACTGGATTAATAATGGTTTTTAAGTAGTTTCCCACATCATGGTCCCCTACTGATCTGCTGTTTCAGAAGGTACAGGCACTCGCAGTAGCGCTGCGGCCTTCTCTCAGCTCGCCAAGCACAGCACCGTACATTGTACAACAGCTGTTCTTGGTATCGTAGCTCAGCCTCATTCAGTTCATCCGATGAACGTGATATCACATGGCCTAGGCAAAGCTGAGACTACTGCAAGAGCCGGTGCCTTTTCAAACAACTGATTGGTGGGGATCCCGGTTGTTGGACTCCCACTGATGAGATACTGATGATCTATACAGAGGATAAGTCATCAATAAAAAGAATTTTAGAAAACCCCTTTTATACAGATATTGACATGGAAAATTAAAAATAACATCACCAAAAATGCTTTAAAAATACACCTGAAACACGTATTCTTTAGTGGTGCTCTAGGTGTGCCAAACATTTATGGAGAAAATCACATATCCCAGCAGATTTTCTCCATTCTAAATTTATGCTTAAAGCGTGGCACTCGGCTATTTTCTGCGCTCCCATAGGAAAGAATGGAGGGTGCCAGGACTTTGCCCCCAATGTCTGAGATGGGAGTAACCCTTTATAACCTACAACTCTTCCCTTCATCTTGCCAAATAAGACTACTTCACTTCTCTCATCTCCTCACATTTAAATAACCCCAAATGACACTGACCTCCGTGCTGAAGATCTGGCCACTTACTTCAAGGATAAATGTGATAACATCTGGCAGGAAATAATCTCAGTCCCCAACCAGCATCAATCCCCCTCCCTCCCACACCTCCTCTTGTTCTCACTCATTATTTGACACTATAACAAAATAGACATCATCAGGCTTCTATCTTCTTCTCAACCAAGGACCTAATCCTGTTCCCTCACCATCCCTCTCTCCAGCTGTCATTATTCGCCTACCTACAATATTTACAACATCTTTTCTGGCATTTTTCTATTTTCTTTTTAACATTCTGTTTTAACCCCACTGTTAAAAAAAAAAACCATCTCTTGACCCGATCTGTGCTGCTAACCATCGACCTGTCTCTAAACTCCCCTTTATCTCTAAACTCCTGAAATGTCTGGTCTACTCTGACCGAATAAGTAACATCTCCGCTAACTCTCTCCCCATGCCCTTTACAATCTGGATTTCACACTCTACACTCTACAGAAACTGCCTTTACCAAACTCTAATGATCTGTTGACAGCGAAAAGAAATGGCAACAATTCTGTAATGATTCTCCTGGATCTATCTGCAGCATTTGACACTGTAGACCACAAACTCTTGCTCACCATGCTCCACTCTATTTCCTCAAGGGAATTGCTCTCCTAATTTTCCTCCTATTTTTCTGGCCGCTCTTTCAGTGTGTTATTTATCTTTCCTTTTCTTCCCATGTTCAATCCTGGCATGTTCTTGTCATCTGCACCTCAAGAACATCTCCAGAATCCACCCTTTTCTTACTGTGGTAACCTCCAAAACCCTTGTTTGTTGCCTTGATTCATTCTCTAGCCTGTGCCAGTCACTTCACTGGATGCCCATCCACCACAGAATACAGTTTAAACTTCTTAACCTCACCCACAAAGCTAAAGTGCTACACCTCCCTACATATCCTCCCTCATTTCTGTCTACCACCCTACTCATGCTCTTCGTTCTGCCAATGACCTAAGATTAACATTTCCATACTTAGAACCTCTCACTCCGTTTTCAAGACTTTTCTCAAACTGCATCAGCTCTCTGGAATGCACTGCCCTGGACAATCAGGTTAGTTCCCAACATCCTTAGCTTTAAACATGCCTTAAAAAGAATTTTTTTATGCAGACTTATTGTGTTTCCTAAACCGACTCATCCCCATTCCCCCATTCTTCGGACTTAAATGCCATCTTTGGACTGTAATCCCTACATTCAATGCACTAGCTCATTCAGCTCTATCACCATTACTCTATTTAGTACAGTTCAGCTGTGTGAAGGGAAGGTGTGCGCAGTGTACACGTGCCGTGTCCCATCTCTCATCTTGCTGCTGCTATGTCTATAGTAAAGCAGTAGGGATCAGGAAGAGAGACGGAAGACAGCATGTGCACACTGTGCGCACTGTCTACCCATACAGCTGATCGGCGGGGGTGCTCGGTGTCGGATCGCTGCCGATCTGATATTGATGACCTATCCTGAGTAACCCCTTTAAGCAAGTTGAAAATAAAATGATCTCCAAAAGGAATAAAGTGAAAGATGAAACACACAGTTCAATATTTTAAGCAATACCAGAGTATTATTTTGGTTTTGTACAATTTTAGAGTGAAAAGAGGAAACCTTGCAAAAGTATGGAAACCCAAGGAGATTTGAGCACTCTTATAACTTTGATGTAGGTCTCAGACCTTAAAGGGGTTGAGTCACTTCAGCAAGTGGCATTTATCATGTGCAAAACTTAACAGTAGCCACTTACTAAGGTATTGTTATTATCCATATTGCTTCCTTTGCTGGCTGGATTCATTTTTCCATCACATTATACATTGTGTGTTGCCATGATTACGACCATCCTGTAATCCATCATTGGTGGCCATGCATGTACAAAAAGTGGAAAAAAAGGAAAAAGTGCCAGCCTCCAAGGTGTCCGGGACCGTGGGAGCCTACATAGGCAGGTGCTTTTTCTATAGTGTACAAGCACAGCCACCGGCTATGGATCGCAGGGTCGTTGTAACCATGGAAACAAGCAGTGTATAATGTGATGTAGAAATTAATCCAGCCAGCAAAGCAATATGTATAATATCAATACATTAGTAAGTGTCTTGAATTAACTTTCTCTACAAAATAAATGCTATTTGTTGAAGTGACCACAACCTCTTTAACCCCTTCCTGACCAGTGCTGTACATGTACGGTGCAGGCCGGGACTTTAAAGATGGCGCCTGTTTGCTAGCGGAGTGGGCGATATAGCCATCAGGTGCCTGCTGTTTTAAACAGATTGCGGCACAAAGGTTATTTGTGCCGCAATCTGCCACTTTTCCCCGCTCACGACAGCTCTAAAAAAGGGGGCGAGACGTGGGTGGCGAAGGGGCCGGGCCAGTAGGCTTGTCTCATTTACCATTTTCTACCCCTGTTTTAGGCATAGGAAATTTTAATAAAAATCTATGCCAGCAAGCAAGCTGGTGTAGATTTAGACTGCTGGTGGATATCACTAAATCCTATGTAATATTAAATGGTGGAATTAGAATATGCAACTTGTCCCACAAAGAATAAGCCCTTGTACAGTTATGTGAGTGAAAAAAGTTAAGGTCTCAGAAAGCCAGGGAGTGAAAAATGAAAAACCCTCTAGGGCTGAAAGGGTTAAATAGCCTGTTAGAGTTAAGGTTTGTTCACAATCATTGTTAGAAAGGCCAGCTGATGCAGATTTCATACCTTTATACATGCCAAGACTCCTCTAACTTTGTCCCAAAAAAACAGCAGCCTTGGGTTCTTCTAAGCAGTTGCCTAACACTCTGAAAATGTAAATGGTTGAGGCCCACAAAGCAGGAGAACACTATAAGACGATAGCAAAGCATTTTCAGGTTGCCATTTCCTCAGTTCAAAATGTAATTAAAGGGGTTATCCAAGTTATATTTATTGATGACCTATCCTCAGGATAGGTCATCAATATCAGATCGGCGGGGGTCCGACACCCGGCACCCCCGCTGATCAGCTGTTTGAAGAGAAGGCATGTGCGGTGTCAGCGCTGCCTCCTCCTCACTGTTTACCTTCTAGCCGTTGCATCTGCAGTGGTGAGCAGGTGTAATTACACCCAAGCCGTCCCATTCATTTCAATAGGAAGGCTTGGGTGTAATTACACCTGCTCACCACTGCAGATGCAACGGCTAGAAGGTAAACAGTGAAGAGGAGGCAGCGCTGACACCGCACATGCCTTCTCTTCAAACAGCTGATCGGAGGGGGTGCCGGGTGTCGGACCCCCGCTGATCTGATATTGATGACCTATCCTGAGGATAGGTCATCAATAAATATAACTTGGATAACCCCTTTAATGGCAGTTAGTAGATATGAGCGAATTTCTTAAAAGTTTGATTCGGCTGATTCACCAAACTTCACAAAAAAATTTGCTTCGTGACAAATTACTTCGTCATGAAGCACATTTTTTTGTAAGTAGTGGGTGCAATGACAGGGAGCTGCGATAAAATCAAACTTACTGCCTCCATTTGCTCGCGATGGACTGGCCTCCGCCATCTTGCTTGAAGATCTCGGCCGAAATCCTGTGCAGCGTGAGATTATGTCATCACGCCGGTTGGCGTGGTGACGTATGACGTCATCAAGCCGGCCGGGGTGATAATGTAATCTCGCGCCACATGGGATTTCGGATCTTCAAGCAAGATGGAGGCTGGTGGCCCGTGGCAAACAAATGGAGGAGGTAAGTTTGAATTTTTTTGTTTTTTATACTATTTCAGGTTAAATCGATTCGCTCACACGAATCATGAGTAAATTCGGCTTCTAGAAATGTGTTCATCCTGAAATTCGGATCGAATTCCACTTTCATGGGATTCGATTCGCTTATCTCTAGCAGTTAGGCTACATTCAAAAGACCCGACCATAAGTGTTTTGCGGTCTGCAAATTGTAGTTCCGCAAATCACGGATACAAGCCATTCTGCATTTTGCGGACCGCACATGGCCGGCGCAATATATAAAATACCTATTATTGTCTGTGTGCTGTCCGCATCTTTTGTGCCCCCTTTGAAATGAATGGGTCAACACCCGTTCCGCATTATTGTGGAACGGATGCAGACCCATTCATACAGTTGTGTGATTGGACCCTTAACAGGAACAGTGAAGGTCAAGAGAAGGTCTGGAAGACTAACAACATTTTCAGATACAGCTGCTCGTAGGATGGCTAGAAAGACAAATTAGAACCCCCATTTGACTGCAAAAGAGGTCAGGAAGACTTAGCAGACTCTGCAGTTGTGGTGCATTGTTCTATTGTTCAGCGACACCTGCACAAATATGGCCTTCATGGATGAGTCATCAGAAGAAAACCTTTCCTGCGGTTCTGTCTGACCACCAAATTCAGCTTCAGAAGTTTACAAAGGAACAGAATATCTGTGGACCAATGAGGTTAAAATAGAATTGTTTCGCTACAATGAGCAAAAAGGTATGTTTGGAGATAAATGGGCACAGCATTTCATGAAAAGAACATCTCTCCAACCATTAAGCATGGGGGTGAATCAATCAGGTTTTGTTGTTGAGTTGCAGCCAATGGCAAGGTGAACATTTCACAGGTAGAGGGAAGAATGGATTCAATGAAATTCCAGCAAAGTCTGGAAGCAAACATAATACCAACTGTAAAAAAGCTTTAGATAAAAAGAGGATAGCTTCTACAAATGGATAGTGATCCTAAACACACCCCAAAATCCACAATAGACTACCTCAAAAAGCGCAAGCAGAAGGTTTTACCATGGCCTTTACAGTCCCCTGATCTGAACATCACTGAAAATCTGTGGGTAGACCTCAAAAAAGCAGTGCAGCCTAGGAATCTCACATAATTGGAATTTTGCAAGGAAGAATGGATAAAAATCCTTCAAACAAGAATTGAAAGACTCTTGACTAGCTACAAAAAGCAATTACAAGCTGTGATACTTGCCAAACGGGGTGATATTAGGCAGTGTCGAACTGGGGTGTCTAGGGCCCACCAGTAAAATTTATTTTGGGGACCCACCGTACAGATACATTCAAATATTACCTGCTCACACAGCAGCAAGATGCTACCAGATGATTGATTATGGGGGTTCTTGCAGCAACTTTGAGAAGGTAGGTCCTGGGGAATAGGATACTGGCTAGCTTTCCTCTATACCTAGAAGTTATCTCAGCTCAGATCCAGTCTATAATAATAAACTGGGGAGTTTCTGTAATAATCTATCAAGTTTTTTATATGAACATAAGCTAGTTGAGGTGCTTACATTGAATATATGTATGTAGTGCAGTAAGTCTACTGTGTTATGTGCCACTTGTGCAGGGGGTGGGAGACTAGGGGCCCACCTTGCACAGGGGCCCACCAGGGGATTCACCTGCACCGCTGTGGGCCAGTCTGAGCCTGATATTAGGTACTAACCATGCAGCGTGTCCAAAGTTTTGCTTCGGGGTCTTTTCCCTTTTTGTTAATTAGAAATGTAAAAGATGGAAATAAAAAAATGTTTTTGCTTAAAATACAAAGGGAATGTGTCATTTTTAACTTTATCCTTTTGGAGATCATTTCACCTTCAACTTACTTAACTGTTCACACTAACAGCAGTTTTGACCAGGTGTGGCCAAACTTTTGCATATAAACTGCTGTTTGGGTACAATGCAGGGTTCAGAAGAGGAAGACTACCTTTTTGGCTTTTGCAGTGCAGGTTTTAATTAATTGGTTTAACCCCTTTCCGACACGTGATGTACTATTATGTCAAATGTCGGGTCTTTAAAGATGGCGCCATAGCAACCGGGTCCTGCTGTTTCACACAGCAGGCACCAGGGCCTAATGTTTGCGACCGGGGGTAATGCCGATTGTAGACACTTAACCGCTCAGATGCAGTAATCAAATGTGCACTGGGGTCTATAAGAGAAGCAATCTCATGATTGCTTGTTATAAGTCCCTATGGGAAATATAAAAAAGTGTAAAGAAAAAATGTAAAAGATAAATAAATATAAATAATAAAAAATAAACATCATGGGTAGGCTTGAGCGAATAGTTGTCCTATGGACAAATTCTTCCACATTAGCTGTGGATCTTTGCACTGTGAGTGACCATGGGCCTCTTGGCTGCTTCTCTAATTAGTGCTTTCCTTGGCTGGGCTGTCAATTTAAGTGGCCGGCCATGTCTTGGTAGGTCTCCAGTTGGGCCATACTCCTTCCATTCCATTGGGATGATGGATTGAACAGTGTTCCGTGATATTTTCAGAGTTTGGGATATTTTTTATAACCTAACCCTACTTTACACTTCTCCACAACTTTATGTCTGACTTGTCTGGTTTGTTGCTTGGTTTTTATGATGCTGTTTGATCACTAATATTTTCTAACAAACCTCTGAGGCCTTCACAGAACAGCTGAAGTTATAATGACAAAAAATGACACACATGTGGGCCCTAGTTACTAATAAGGTGATATCTGAAGGTAATAGGTCACACTGGATTTTACTTAGGGGTATCAGAGTACAGAGGATTGAATACAAATGCACGCCACACTGATTTTTATTTATCAAAAATGTTGAAAACCATCATTTTCTTTTCACATCACATATAATTGTGTTTATCACATAAAATCCCAATAAAAATACGTTTAAACGGTTTCTGTCATCAGAATTAACGCTATTAAACTAGCTGATAGTGATGTGCTAATGTCAGCTGAACCTAACTATTCCTACTTGTATCTATGCCCCCGTTACGCCAGAAAGCTAACTTTTTAATATGCTAATTAGCCTCTAGGAGCAGGGGGGGGGGGTCTTGTTCCTGCTCCTAGAAGCTCCGTTCTCCCACCTCTGGACACGCCCCGCTGCACTTGATTGACAGGGCCAGGCCTATCTACAATGTATCTCATGCCTGCGCTGTCCCATTTAGTGTTTAGCGTAGGCAGTAAAGGATGCTAGTTCCCAGCTTAGGAGTCCCTGCTCTGACTCCATATATGTCCATACATGGAGTCAGTGCTATGAATATGAAGGGGGTATCCCCAAGCATTATCAGTATGCACCCAGTGTATTTAAGTCTAATTTAGCCTCTATTTCTAAAATGTTTCTGCCAGGATTTGAACGCACAACCTTCTATATTAGCAGCAAGAACCTTAACCACTGAGCTATGGAGCTCAAAGCTAAACTTTGCTAGAAAAACCTCACAGTAGTTTCTCATGTATTAGGTATTCCTATACAGCAGAAGTATAATTTTATATTTTTTTTTGTAATTGTAAAAAAAAAAATATTGCACAAAATGTGTGTGTAATTACTAAAATATACAGTTGCAAGAAAAAGTATGTGAACCCTTTGGAATGATATTGATTTCTGCACAAATTGGTCATAAAATGTGATCTGATCTTCATCTAAGTCACAACAATAGACAATCACAGTCTGCTTAAACTAATAACACACAAAGAATTAAATGTTACCATGTTTTTATTGAACACACCATGTAAACATTCACAGTGCAGGTGGAAAAAGTATGTAAATCCCTAGACTTATGACATTTCCAAGAGCTAATTGGAGTGAGGCGTCAGCCAACTGGAGTCCAATCAATGAGATGAGATTGGAGGTGTTGGTTACAGCTGCCCTGCCCTATAAAAAACACACACCAGTTCTGGGTTTGCTTTTCACAAGAAGCATTGCCTGATGTGAATGATGCCTCGCACAAAAGAGCTCTCAGAAGACCTACGATTAAGAATTGTTGACTTGCATAAAGCTGGAAAGGGTTATAAAAGTATCTCCAAAGCCTTGCTGTTCATCAGTACACGGTAAGACAAATTGTCTATAAATGGAGAAAGCTCAGCACTGCTGCTACTCTCCCTAGGAGTGGCCGTCCTGTAAAGATGACTGCAAGAGCACAGCGCAGACTGCTCAATGAGGTGAAAAAGAATCCTAGAGTGTCAGCTAAAGACTTACAAAAGTCTTTGGCATATGCTAACATCCCTGTTAGCAAATCTACGATACGTAAAACACTAAACAAAAATGGATTTCATGGGAGGATACCACAGAGGAAGCCACTGCTGTCCAAAAAAAAAACATTGCTGCACGTTTACAGTTTGCACAAGAGCACCTGGATGTTCCACAGCAGTACTGGCAAAATATTCTGTGGACAGATGAAACCAAAATTGAGTTGTTTGGAAGAAACACACAACACTATGTGTGGAGAAAAAGAGGCACAGCACACCAACATCAAAACCTCATCCCAACTGTGAAGTATGGTGGTGGGGGCATCATGGTTTGGGGCTGCTTTGCTGCATCAGGGCCTGAACGGATTGCTATCATCGAAGGAAAAATGAATTCCCAAGTTTATCAAGACATTTTGCAGGAGAACTTAAGGCCATCTGTCCACCAGCTGAAGCTCAACAGAAGATGGGTGTTGCAACAGGACAACTGCCCAAAGCATAGAAGTAAATCAACAACAGACTGGCTTAAACAGAAGAAAATACGCCTTCTGGAGTGGCCCAGTCAGAGTCCTGACCTCAACCCGATCGAGATGCTGTGGCATGACCTCAAGAAAGCAATTCACACCAGACATCCCAAGAATATTGCTGAACTGAAACAGTTCTGTAAAGAGGAATGGTCAAGAATTACTCCTGACCGTTGTGCACGTCTGATCTGCAACTACAGGAAACGTTTGGTTGAAGTTAATGCTGCCAAAGGAGGTTCAACCAGTTATTAAATCCAAGGGTTCACATACTTTTTCCACCTGCACTGTAAATGTTTACATGGTGTGTTCAATAAAAACATGGTAACATTTAATTCTTTGTGTGTTGTTAGTTTAAGCAGACTGTGATTGTCTATTGTTGTGACGTATGCAGAAATCCATATCATTCCAAAGGGTTCACATACTTTTTCTTGCAACTGTATATATATAAAATCATACTTCTGATATACATATATGAATGCGTAATATGTGGGAAACTACTACTGAGGTTTTTAGCCATAAAATATATAAACAGCAGGATAACATAAAGCTCTATAGTCCAGTGTCTAAGGTTCTTGACTTTAATGTAGATGGCTGTGAGCTTGAATCCCAGCATAATCATTTAAAAAATAGAGGCTAAATAGACACACCAACCTTTTTAATTTGTGTAACTATTATTTTTTGTTGGGAAAGGTGGCAACCATAACAGAACCCCTGCTCCCCGGTGACCCCCATAACTTTTTTTTATAGTTATGTCAACAGAGATGTGTGGGGGCTCATTTGAAGGAAATCTGTCTTTTTTGACAATACCATTTTGGGGTGTGTATGACTTGATCACTTTTTATTCATTTTTCTTGGGAGATAAAGTGATGAAAAAACAGCAAATCAGCCTTTTTTTATTCTTTTCTGTTACATCCTTCACCATATTTTTTATATTTTAATAGTATGGGTGTTTTCGCATGTGACGATGCCCATAATGTTATTATTTTTTGTTCATTTTTGGGGAAAGTGGGGTGATTTTATGTTTTAATTTTTTATTTTTTTTTTTACTTTTTTTTTTTTACTTTTTTTTTAATTACTTTTCATTAGCTTGCAACTTATACAGAATAATGGAAATTGCTCCATTATTCTCTATAGAAATCACTATATCACCGTTTAGTGCTGCCACCTAGTGGCCTGAACTGGGATATACTAACAATGAGCCTGGAAGCCTAGTACAGGCTGCGGCTCATTTTCAGAACAGGGTGCTTTCCCTGATCTCAGCTGGGGGAAGGCGTGTCTGAGCAGGCTTCCGTTTTTTAACACTCTCAGATGCCGACAAATGCCACAAGGGGGCCCACTGAGATTTATTGCCCAAGGGCCCACATGAACCTGGAGCAGGCCCTGATTCTCTGAGTACAGATAATGTAGTAGATGTCACCTCAGTCCTATGTAAAACCAGAAAATGTAGTAAAGGACTCTTGCAGTCGTATGTAATACCACAGATAAGACAGGTACTCTCTGGGTACTTATAATGCATTGAAAATTATTGGGAATGAAAACATAAATAGAGATTTATCATAGACAGTTTTATGGTGTAAAATAGTCAAATCTTTGGTGCAAGACTCATTTGCACTGACTTAAAGGGGTTGTCCGGGATTGGGGACATTGTTGTATTAGTACCAGAGTGACATACATATGTCACACATGCATGTCCTACCTGCACCACATATTTCTGAAGCCCCGTTTTGATACTGCAAATTATTGGCCGGAAGTGACTATTTTTGTAAAATGAGTGACGTACCGGGTCCCTTGCAGGCAAGCGAAGCCTCTTCTTCCGGCTTCGCAGGGAGCCCGGTGACGTCACCGTCAGTCTAACTCATTATGCAGAGCGCACGGAGGGGCGGTAACTAGGTTTGCAGATATCGCGTTTAGCCACGTCCCTCCGGTCCGGTGACGTCACCGGGCATAGATCTTTCTACTGAATGGAGGCAGAATGAAGACGGAGCTAGGAGGAGTTTATGGGTGTAAATATGGGGGAGGAATATGTGCTGCTGGAGGCGGGATATGTATGAGGGGGGCGGATCAATGGGGGAGTGGACGATGTGCGGCAGGAGAATATGCATGAGGGGGGCGGGTGCAGGGACGAGTTGAAAGACAGTAGAAACCAGGAGATGCCGTGCTGCGCTGGGACCCAAAGGGCAGTGCGGCAGGAAGTCATTGCAGAAATAAACATTCATGTCAACAATCTGTGGGGGACCATAGGAGCCATGAAGCAGGTTAAAAAATACCTAAAAACATCGGGGGAATCTTGACTCGCCTAGTAATAGTGAGTAAACTATATTTGAAAAAATAATTTTGATCCCGGACAACCCCTTTAATAGGATGGAATATCACTTCAGTCAGCTGCCAGACCAACCACAAAATACCCTTTCCCCCCAAATAACACTCTGAGACCAACTTCTTGGTGAAAAAGGCTGTAGCAGCCCGTTTATTAAACCAACACATTCTCCATCAACTTTTATAATGATCATAATAATAAACACATAAACACAAATAAAGTGCAATAACATTCCAACACATTGTGGAAGGATCCTAGAAGGCAACCCAAGCAAGCTGCGTTCTTCACTCTCCATCTCCACTTAACTTTCCACCTTACCCTTGGCCGCAGTCACCGACCCAAGGGCACCAAATCCTCCAAAATTCTCCATCTACCCCTTTAGGCCTTTTAGCCCAAACAGGAGCCCCGGCCATCAGCTTACCGAACATTATGAGATGCACGCTCCGTGTCATGCACCTATTAAACATTGTATTGCCTTCCGGGACCCTCCATTAACCTGCCACAAACGAACATAGGTGACACCTCACCTGTGGACATCCTGCCACACCCTCAGGGCTGTCTCTAGACCCTCTTGTAGCCCCAAGGCCCACAGATCCATACCCAGCTCATTGAGATGTACACTGTTTGCCCTCAAGAACTGAGGCGACGCAGCCTCCAATTCCCTATGGCGCACCACAAATCCGCCCTGGCGACATACAAAACGCCTGACTTTCTTGTTTAGCTTCGTTCGCGCCCTGTTAATACGATCCACTGACCTTGCAAATCGCCATGACCTTCTAGCAACCACTTCGGACCAAACGACCAACAAATCTGGAAAATCGCAAAGCAACCGCAACAGGTCCAATTTGATGTCATGTATCACATCCCTCGAATGACGTACACTTAAATCGTTACCCCCAACATGCAAAACCAAAATGTCGGGGGGGCCTATCCAACATAGAAAAAGCATGAAATTCCGGTAACACCCGACACCACAAGAGACCCCACAAACCAATCCACCGCACTTGCAACTCCTCCGGCTGGAAACCCAATTGCCTTCCATTCCTCCGCACGTCTGCTCTCAACGCTCCCCAGTGAACATAGGAATGACCCAGAATCCACGCCAAACACAGTGATGACCCTGAAAACAAACACAATAAGACTTGACCTTGACATGCAACTATAACAAACAAAGCCCACCACTTATAACATATGAGGACAAATATATGCGTGAAAGTACTCTGATTCCCACCGGCCAATCCGCTCAATAGCTTCATCACCTAGACCCCATCTAGCCGTCTCAGTTGCTGCGCCTATCCTAAAGGAATGAGACACAAACTCCATGGCCGGATAACCTGCTGCAGCTAGACACCTCCTAAAGATCGCAACAAACTGAAAACGAGACATGGCCGATCCGTCCTGGTGCACCAACAAAGAACCAGCCACACTCAGCCGAAGAGTCAAAAATTCTTCCACGTACCGAATAGGGCACAGCACTGACCCACCCAAAGCGCGCAACAAAATGCATACCCCCCTACCTTCTTGATCAGTTTTTGACCTACGCAACACACATCGCAAACCTTCCTCATCAAAACGTATGTCTTCTTGCAACAGTCCACCGCCTCGCGCCCGACTACTAGCCACCAGCTTAGAGACCCTAAAGGCACCAAAGAAAGCCAAAGAAAACATGGTGCGAAACAAACACACCTCATACCAAGAATTGCACACCACACCAACCTAATCCCACAACTTTTGCAACACTGAAAAAGAAACTGGATGACAAGTGTCCTTCCTTACTGCACTGCGACGATAACCCTTCAGAGCCTGGCACCCCAAAAAACTTCTGGACACATCGACCAAACCACGCAGACGCAACCAAAAGGCCACTGACGCAACCCTTTTAGAAGCCACCGAGAAAGACACGCCCGAACTATAAGACATCCCTACGAAATAAACCAGTAACAAATGAAAATCCTCCGCTACCTCACAACCCCCTACCTGATCCACTAACCGTTCCCACTGAGACCACACAGAAGAATAATCTGACGACGTACTCCTACTCACGGATCGCCTAATCAGATCTGAGGAGACCCCAAGGCCACGCACCAGAGCCACTGAGGACAGGGCAGACCCCTCGCGTCCACGCTCGGCACCAATCTGTGAAAACGGTCCCACTGAAAACGAGAAATGGAATCAGCAATTGAGTTATCAACGCCAGGAACATGCACCGCCACAAAACAAGCATTCAATCTTAACCCTTTGAGGACCAAGTGCCGAAGCAAGCGCAACACCGGGGGTGAATTAGCTGACTGACTATTAACCGCTTGCACCATACCCAGATTATAGCAACAAAAACGCACCCGTTTATTCCGTAACAAATCCCCCCACAACTCAGTCGCCAAAACAATCGGGAAAAACTCCAAAAGCGCTAGATTACCCAGCAAGCCGGCCACTCTCCACTGCTCCGGCCAGGGACCCGCACTCCATTGCCCTTGACAAAACGCGCCATAACCTCAAGAACCCGACACATCCGTAAACAGTTCCAAATCTGCACTAGAAATGGGCACCTCCATCCACACGAACGACCATTAAATACACCCAAAAAACGCTTCCAAACTTCTAAATCCGCCCGCACCTCGGCAGACAGACGCAAAAAATGGTAAGGCACCTTCACACCTGCTGTAGCCATGGCTAAGCGCAAGCAAAATTCAGTTTACCCAAAACAGACTGCATACGACGTAACTGCACTTTCTTCACCCTGCGCAGGAAAGCTACCTCGCTGCTCAAATCCACCACCTTATCTTCAGGTAACCTACATTCCATTGCCACACTATCAATTACTATATCTAAAAACGTAACCGACGTGGCAGGCCCCTCAGTTTTTTCCGATGCTAACGGCACACCGAACCTGGCCGCTACCTGCTCTATCATGCGCAGCAAAACTAAACAAACCCGCGACCCTACCGGCCCGAGAAACAAAAAATCATCCAGATAATGTAAAACTGAAATCCAACCCGCTTCTTGCTTCACAACGCATTCTAAAAATGAACTAAACGTTTCAAACAAGGAACACGATATAGCACAACCCTTTTGGTAAACAGCAATTAACATAAAATTGCCCTTCCCATTTAAAACCAAGTAAATGAAAGCTATCCGGATGAATGGGCAGTAAACGAAACGCTGCCTCAATGTCCGTCTTCGCCAACAACTCCCCATACCCGAAACGGCGCACCCACCGCACAGCCTCGTCAAACGATGTATACGACACTGAACATAAATCGTCATCGA
Organism: Bufo bufo; assembly: GCF_905171765.1. NCBI lineage: Eukaryota > Metazoa > Chordata > Amphibia > Anura > Bufonidae > Bufo > Bufo bufo. The sequence continues at coordinate 241,426,235 of NC_053389.1, read as the reverse complement.
TACCATCGTTTACTGAGCCCCCCGCAGGAAATGATAGATTATGAATAAGCCAAAATTTGTTCGGCTCCTTTTTTGGGACCAACCCCAACGACGACACCCACAAACCCTGCAAAGGACACTCAGCAAAGGGGCCCACTATTCTCCCTGCCACCACCTCCTTTGCAATCTTGTCCGAAACTACATCCGGACGGTGCAACGCGGAAGACAAGTTGCAAGCAGGGACCCCCACACCCTCCAAAACACACAGGATCTTAAAACCGTCCCTAAAACCCGATAGCAACAACTCCACCGCCTCCCTATTTGGATAGATCCCTAGAAATGGCCCCATCTCGTCCACCTTCACCGGAGTCACCCCTCTTCTGCGCAGCCTCGTTTCCTTTTCCGCGCTTAAAACACAGCGACAAGCTGTGAGCACCGCCACAGCCTAAGCATTCGTGCTTGAACCGGCAATAGGCAAGGTACTTACAGTACCCCTCATTGAATTGCCAACAGCATCCCTTTTTATTCCCACTATTGAACTCTGACACCGAGGAACCCCCAGCCGCACCTTGAAAGGGCTGGTTACCCCCTTTTGGAGATGCCATCAGCCGCATCCAAAGGCTGATGTCCTTATGGTCCCACCTAATACTAGGCCGGACCGCTTTTCTCTGGCGAAACTGCTCGTCATACCTGAGCCAAGCCACTCCCCCCATATGCCTGATATGCCTCCCCATAGCAAAAAGGCGCGGAACAGTGTTCAGGTGCATTCTCTCCTGCCACACTTGCCAAGATAGTGAATGCCTGCAGCCAGTTCAGGAAAGTGCGCAGTATAAGCCTGTACCGCCGCTTCTCCTACTCTTTTTCTTTTTGCTCTCATCTGGCCTCACCCTATCCAAATGGAATTTTTCTAATGGAAGCAACAAAGATATTTCCACATACTCATCCTTCCAAATCGTCTCCCTGACCTCCGGCTTCAAGTGCGCCCCCAACGGCCCCTCAAAGCACACTCAAACCTCCCCTTTTGCTGCGTCCTCCAACCTGACATCCTCCCCAACTTTACCTTTACTACCCCCCCTCACCACCATTTCTCCCACCGTTGCACCAGCTGCCGCGGCAGGCACGCTCCTCACGCCAACCGCACTAGATTTCTCCCCAACCCCCACCTCCGGCACAGAAGCCAAAACTGCAGCTGGAGATGCGACCACACCTGTTCCCAAGCGTGATAAAAGTGTCAACATGCCCAACAACAATTTCTGCGCCAAACCTTCTGACCCAGTCCTGCCCAACTGATTGCCTGCAAACCCCCAACCCACCCAAAACATGGGCCTGATTCGACGTTCTCTCACCTGTCTGTCCCGGGGGTATCCTCCCAGCAGCCGCAGACCGCTCTGAAACTCTTCCAGGCATCAAACCGGCCGGTGTTGTAGACGTCGATGGACAGGCGCCTGCAGCAACCTCAGGCCTGTCGTCTGCTTCCCACGCTTCCAGGCTGAGTTCTCCCTCCTCCAAGGTCGGGTCTGGCAGAAGACCCCCACCAACGTCCGTATGGCAGGGTCGCAGGTCCGGTGACTCTCTGCCACTGGGCCCACCGCAAGATGGCCGCCATCTCGTAACATCCCTGGCCTCATCCTCTATGCCTCCAGCTTCTGGCTCACCGACCCAACAGCCGAGAGCCGCACTTCGCCTCCTTAATACAGCCTTATCCTCCTGCTGCACTGTGGGCAGGGCAATACCTGATCCCACAGCCAGCGCACCTCCCCATGTCCTGCGGCTCGCAATACCAGGCATCGTCACTGTCCCGGCTGCTCTATCCTCGGGCTGGAAAGAAGGAGACCGCCGCCGGCCCACAGGTACAGGCCGCGGGGCCACCTGCTCCGACGCTGCCACCACTCTCGCTGGAAGGCCCTCACCGCAGGTCAGTGAGGCCGCATCCCCTGACGTCCTCCTCGCCAGGCTTCTGCTCGCCGCCCGTCCAGGTAAGGCCCGATTCCCGGTTCGCTCCTCGCAGGGAACATCTTGCAAGGGGAACGCCGCTCCACTCTGCAACCCCCCCCGCCATGCATAAGACGAGAGGCGGGAGCTGACCCGTCCTTCTCCCGCGGGCGCCTGATGCGGTACCGGATTCCTCCCGCTACGTCGGCTGGCAGTAACCCTATCAGCCCCAGCCAACAGCAGCGGAGGGTCCGTAAGGAGGCTCCTCAAGCGTTGCTGCACCCGGGGGGTCGCCTCAGGGCTCAATCATGCAGGCGGCACAGACCTCCGGGCCCTAATACTCCCTACCGGCGCAGCCGGCGGTTCCAAGGTCGCCTGAAAATTCCTCTGTAGCCAACCATGCTGTTTTTCTGCTGCCCTAACCTCCGCCAATAATTTGTCTTAGGAAGCCATTGTCTAACTAAACTAAACCCCAGCACTACTCACATGCAACTCACAGATATACCCCGGACACTGGTGCAGATCCCTCCCCTCCACTAGATTATATACAGCCCGCAAAATTAGCTAGCCCCGCCCCCTACTCCACCAATCAGACTCCTAACCCGTAAAAACCCATATTAACCCCTTCCTGCCTTCATACTTCCCCCTAAGCTAAACTTCGCTACTGTCTGCACCCCGCTCCGTTGCTCTACTTCTTTCATCAATTTGTAAAAATCAGTACCCAGAAAAGTGGATAGGGTTTTGTGAAGAGGCACAGAGACACACGTATAAAAATCTGGGCAACCCCTTTAAGGCCTTGATGACTCTCATTGTGTTCTATGTGCAGCAGGTCAACAGTTAGGTTGATTCAGTCATGTATGCATCGCTTATGCTGCAATTTACTTGATGTTTATGAAACTGTGTGATCTTCAGCTGAAGAATGCATCCGCCCCCATCCCACCCCCAGATTCTTTGGCCACTGCCATTGACAAGGAATGCCATGGAGATGTCCCACTGACCCTTTTGTATTAGGAATAGTTAAGATTCTGTGCACAAACTGCTATTTCCTCGTTTACCCCCCTCTCCCTATCTCCCCACAAGAACAACATTTCCAGCAAAATGTCCTGCAAGTGTTCATGGTCGGACGTGCAGCTGGGAGCTCAGAATTTACCTAAACGTGGACTAAGTGAATTTTACTATTATTCTCTTAATGTTATTGCCTAGAAGTTCAGAGCTGTTTTCTTGGCATTGTGCCCTGCCATGAGCACCCAAGGAGAACACACACTGTGCTGCCTGTGTCCTCATGAGCAACAGCAATCATTATTGCAGCAGCTCATAGAACATTATATGGTGGATTAACAACCAGATGAGTGCAGGGGAGGAGCTTAACTGCGAACCGCCGTCACAATGTTCTGCAGGGGCAGTCTATGGAGCAAAGAGATGATGAGAAAAATAAGCATGAAGATGATAACGAGGATGATGCAATATGATGATGAGGTAGACGGGAACAATGAGAAAGATGATGATGAGGATAATGAGAAGGATGATGATGAGGAATATGATGAGAATGATGATGAGCAGGACAATGATGTAAACTGTAAAGGATGATGATGAGGTGAAAAAGCATAATGAGGAAACTGAGGAGCAAGATGATGAGAATAAGGAGAAAAACGTTGAGGATGATGAAGATGAGAATGATGGGTAGGATAATGAGGAGGCTGAGAATGATGACAGGGAAGAGGATGGGAAGCAGAATAATGATTATCATGGGGATGAAGAGAGGAAGGAGAATCAGGAGAAGGCTGGTATTTGGAATGTAACAGATATGTTTCCTCAACTTGCACAAACATATCACATGATAATGGACAAAAAAAAAATTGAAGTAGCACTGTACATTCTCTATACAAACAGAAGATGAAAACTTTTACTGTGTAAAGTCGGTATATTTCCTCTATTTCATTTAATGTTTGTGTGTGTCATTAAAAGATATCGACAGTATCCACTATAACAGTGACATCTACAGTACCCTGCCCCTTTAACAGTAACCTCTACAGCAGCCTGCCCCCTTAACAGTAACATCCACAGTGTCCTCCCCTTTAACAGTGACCTCCACAGCGGCCGCCCCTTTATTAGTGACTTCCACAGTACCCCGTCTCGTTAACAGTGATTTCCAAAATAACTCGCCCCCTTCACACTGACCTCCACAGAGCTCCGTTCCCTTAAAATGTGACCTCCACAACACCCAGCCCCCTTAACAGTGACCTCTACAGCATCCCGCCCCTTAACACTGACCTCTATATCGGACCGTCCCCTTAACTGTGACCTCCACCATTCCCTGCCCCCTTAACAGAGACCTCCACAGCACCCCCCTTTAACAGTGACCTCCCCAGCATCCAACCCCCTTAACAGTGACCTCCACAGCAGCCCGACCCTTTAACAGTGACCTCCACAGCGGCCGCCCCTTTATTAGTGACTTCCACAGTACCCCATCCCCTTAACAATGATTTCCACAACACCCAATCCCCTTAACAGTGGGCTCTACAGAAATCTGCCCCTTAACACTGACCTTCATAGCGGACCGTCCCCTTAACTGTGACCTTCACAGCAGCCTGCCCCTAGGGTGGCCAGAGGTTCGGTTTTAGGCCTGACAGTCCAGCTTTCAGACTCCCTGTACTCTGTCCGATGCAGGGTCTGGATGGACAGAGGGAGGTCCTTTTTAACAGATCACTCTCAGACAGCAGCACTGTGCTGTCTGAGCATTAGCTGCAGGGAGGACGTCCCTCTCCCTTCCACCCCTACAGTTAACAGAAGTTGATTTTTACCTTCATTTTTTCAATCCCCGTCGGCTGCAGAGTGGGAGGAGTGGGAGGGGCGTGGCCTAATCTGATTGGGGGCATGGCTTAGTGGGACCTGGGGGCAGGGGTTTTAAGTTCGTCTTTTGAGGGTTGCCTGAATGGCCTACCTGTCCCTTTAACTGTGATCTCCACAGCACTTCGCTCCCTTAACAGTGTCATCGACAGCGCCCTGCCCCTTTAAAGCTGACCTACAGCAGTGAAGAAATATGACTGGGTTGTTATGGAAACCTGGTGTAAAACTGTGTGCATGTGGAGACTAAGAGCCAGTGAGCTTCTATTGGCTGATAAGGGTCATGTGACCAGGCTTCTATTTGCTAATGCATTTTTTGGGAATATCTCAGGAACGGTACGTGCTAGAGAGCTGAGACCCGGTCTAAAGCCAAATTTCATGATTGTAAATGCGATGGTGCGGATTCCTTTAGTGGACATACACACGTACACTCAGCGTTATATTTTTTATATATATATATATATTTATTTATTGCAGATACTGAGAACTACACCCAGCATACCGGACAAGAGAAGTGGTACTGTGCAGTGTCCATATATACAGAATAGGAGCAGATACTGAGAATTACACTCAGTATACAGGACACAAGAAGTGGTACTGTGCAGTGTCCATATATACAAAAAAGGAACAGATACTGAGAATTACACCCAGCATACAGGACAAGAGAAGTGATACTGTGCAGTGTCCATATTTACAAAATAAGAGCTGATACTGAGAATTACACCCAGTATACAGGACAGGAGAAGTGGTGGGAGGAGTTGCTGTTCCTTCCTGTTCCTGTTTCCTGTTGTTTGTGGGTGTGTGAGGTTCGGGAGGCTTACCAGCGCTTTGTTTGCTGGGGAAATTGCTACCCTTTCTCCAGGGGGTGGCGGTTTCTCCTGGTATGGATCCCCGGGCCTCCGGCTGCCGGCGTTCATCACCACGTGTCGGCAGCCGTGGCGGAGATGCGCGAGTGGAGAGGAGGGCCTCCAGGACTGGAGACCTGGGCTTAGATACCTCGACGCTACTGGAGGTGGACGACGACGCGGATGTGAAGATTCCGTAGCAAGCGGCCGCAAGGTCGCAGGTAATGGAGGGCAGCCCCGCAAGTGCCGCGGGCAGGAGGGGCCCTGCTACTAGGAGCGGCCGCGATCCCTGCAGTGAGCCCAATGGAGTGCCAGGTGAGGTCCGGAGGGGTCCCAGGAGAGCAGCCAGCTTGGGATCCTCTCTGGACATTTTGAGTCAGCACCCAAGAAAACAGGATGCTGTGGAAAGGCCCGCTGCTGCACAAGCAGCGGGTGGAAACATGAAAAGTGCAGTGGCTGGACAAGCTGCCGGACGGACCGTTGGACGGGATACAGGGAAGGCTGTGGAGAAGGTGACGAGGCCAGAGGCTGAGGTAGGTGATTCAGCATGTGGTGTGTCTGTGTCGGTGCCTCAGCCCGGCAACAAAGTTACTGTAAAGAAGCATGGTGTCGGGGGTTCTTCCTGCCCAGCGGTTGAGAGACTGCATAATTGGGGTAATTTGGGCCCTAAGGAGTCTCCAAAAACCTTTTCCTCCCGGGTAGCATATTTCCTGAACATGCATGAGGAGGTCAAGAGGGAATTAAAAAGACTGAATGTGGAATTTAAAAATGTACAAATGCAACTTAAAATGGCGCCTAAGACAAAGAAGGCAATCCTCTCCTCCAGCCGGTTGAGGTTGGAGGAGATAATCGCGGTTTTTGAGGAGAAGAGGGCCGCCATTGTGGAAAATTGCGGCCCATTCTTGGAGAAATTCAGGAATGACTGCAGGTTTCAGGGTATGTCTGGACTGTCTGGTACGCCTGGCCCCAGTTTGTCAGGGCAGCAGGCTGGAAGCCAGGGGAAGGTGGTACCAGGAACACAGGATTCGGAGGCGGACTCTCTGCCTTGTGGCCAGGGGGACCCCTCAGACCTGATTGCGGCCGCCTCCGGGGATGAAAGCGGGTCTGGGGGAAGGCTAATGCTGGAAGTCAGGCAGCTGGAGTCCCCGGTGGGCAGACTGTATTTTGGGGATGAGGAGGTCCCTGAGGATGAGCTGGTGAAAATCAGAAAGAAGAAAAATAAAACTGTAACGGAAGAAGTGCTTCAATTTGTGCCTTTTGAATCCGCTGCTGTGCCCAGCCCGGTTCCAGTAGTGGAATCGGGTCAAACAGTGCGGGAGATTAATTCTAAGATGGTGACGGGAGGTGCCCCCCCTTCCTGTAGTGGTAGGGTGGTCACAGGAAGCGCAGGGGGTAAAACCCCAAACAGTGTGGCGGACAAGGATGTGATGATTGTGGACAAGGTTCAAGGTGGTGGTGCTGAGAAAGAGGATGTAAAGACTTTGGAACCTGGAGAGAACACTATGGTCGATTATCCCAGGACTGTGCGGGCCGTGGGGGGTGCGGGAGATGGGGAGTCCCCTGCGGGTTTTGCGGGGGGCTCCTCAGGGCCCGCCCCAGTGATTCTCCGGTTTCTTTAGGGAACCCGACCAGTCCAGGGGGAGTGAAAGGTGATGCAAATGTGGTTGTTAATGGGATTGTGGGTAATAATGTGCAGGTGGCTGTGGGGGTGAATGAGAACGTAGACGAGGTTATAAATGAGGATACAAATGAATTGGTGAATGGGATTGTGGATGAGGAAGAAATTGAGATGGTGGATGAGGAAGCTTTGATTGAGGAGTATATTGCGGATACGGAAGTGGATGAAGAGGAGGAAGTTATGCGGAAGGAAGCAATGAGGAAGGATGTGAGAGAGAGGATGGCAAAAACAAAGACGTATGCGGGTGTTGTTTCGGGTGACTTTTTGCCCAAGGTTTCGGGCGGGGGTGACTTGCAACGGCGCCTCCTGGAGGCCCTAAAAAAAGGACCGGGGACTTCCATACAGGTAGAGGGAGGGTCGGTTGACCTGGCTTTCTGGACAGAAAGGCATGGTTTTAGGGCCTTCCGAGAACAAAGGAGGGGTGAGATCGTATGGACTCACCCCACACCGGGGAGGGACCGTAGGAATGTGGCCCGTCTCTATTGGAGGAGTAAGGAAGCAGCAGTTCCTTCTAGGAAGACTGTTGTGGAACTTCTCCTGGGGGCGGGGTTTGTCGCGAATGACATCTTTGTGCTCATACATCCCTACGGCACCGCTATGTTCGACGTCAGCTTTGTTAGGCCGAAGGGTTTGGAGCTTTTCTGGTCTAAATATGAGCTGATGAAGAACACCCCGGAGTGGCGGGGTTTTGCCGTCGAGGCCATCACCCGCCAATCGACTGTGAAGACAGTGACCGTTTTGACCTGTAATGAATCACTGTCTAGTGTAGACATCATGACTTGGCTCAGTCGATATGGTAGGGTGGGGCAGTTCCCCGCCAAGGTGCTCGATGAGCATGGCATCTGGTCAGGTGCCTGGACCTTCAGCGTGGAGCTGTTTGATCGGGGCAATTCTGTTGCTCATATTCCCTCCTCTGCCTTCATAGGAAGGGATAGGATTATGGTGTTCTATAGGGGCCAGCCAAAGGTCTGTCACAAGTGCGGCAGTCCCACCCACTTCAGCGCACAATGCGATGTTCGCATGTGTGCGAAGTGTGGGGACACTGGTCATCTTGCCGCATCTTGTAGACGGATCCGGTGCAACCTCTGTGGGGACCTAGGTCACCCGTTTAGTCGCTGTCCGCTTGCCTTCGCCAACAGGGTTCAGGGCCGGGCTCAAGATCAGGCAGGCACTAGCCGCGAGGCTGGGTCTGTGGTTGGGGAGGAGCCTGCTGCCGGGACTGAATCAGTTGTTGAGGGGACAAGCGCTGGAACTACTAGCGCTGGAAGAAGCAGGCAGGATCCGAAGAAGCAAAGGCCGTCCAAGATCAGGCGGCTAGAACAACGCCGTAAGGATAGGGAACAGGTAGCAGCTGATCCTTCAGCTGGTCTTTCGGCTGGTCTGGCTGAGGATCCCGGTTGCAGTGACCCGGGGTACAGCGACACAAGAAGTGGTACTGTGCAGTGTCCATATATACAAAAAAGGAACAGATACTGAGAATTACACCCAGCATACAGGACAAGAGAAGTGATACTGTGCAGTGTCCATATTTACAAAATAAGAGCTGATACTGAGAATTACACCCAGTATACAGGACAGGAGAAGTGGTGGGAGGAGTTGCTGTTCCTTCCTGTTCCTGTTTCCTGTTTCCTGTTGTTTGTGGGTGTGTGAGGTCCGGGAGGCTTACCAGCGCTTTGTTTGCTGGGGAAATTGCTACCCTTTCCCCAGGGGGTGGCGGTTTCTCCCGGTATGGATCCCCGGGCCTCCGGCTGCCGGCGTTCATCACCACGTGTCGGCAGCCGTGGCGGAGATGCGCGAGTGGAGAGGAGGGCCTCCAGGACTGGAGACCTGGGCTTGGATACCTCGGCGCTACTGGAGGTGGACGACGACGCGGATGTGAAGATTCCGCAGCAAGCGGCTGCAAGGTCGCAGGTAATGGAGGGCAGCCCCGCAAGTGCCGCGGGCAGGAGGGGCCCTGCTACTAGGAGCGGCCGCGATCCCTGCAGTGAGCCCAATGAAGTACCAGGTGAGGTCCGGAGGGGTCCCAGGAGAGCAGCCAGCTTGGAATCCTCTCTGGACATTTTGAGTCAGCACCCAAGAAAACAGGATGCTGTGGAAAGGCCCGCTGCTGCACAAGCAGCGGGTGGAAACATGAAAAGTACAGTGGCTGGACAAGCTGCCGGACGGACCGTTGGACGGGATACAGGGAAGGCCGTGGAGAAGGTGACGAGGCCAGAGGCTGAGGTAGGTGATTCAGCATGTGGTGTGTCTGTGTCGGTGCCTCAGCCCGGCAACAAAGTTACTGTAAAGAAGCCTGGTGTCGGGGGTTCTTCCTGCCCAGCGGTTGAGAGACTGCATAATTGGGGTACTTTGGGCCCTAAGGAGTCTTCAAAAACCTTTTCCTCCCGGGTAGCATATTTCCTGAACATGCATGAGGAGGTCAAGAGGGAATTAAAAAGACTGAATGTGGAATATAAAAATGTACAAATGCAAGTTAAAATGGTGCCTAAGACAAAGAAGGCAATCCTCTCCTCCAGACTGGTGAGGTTGGAGGAGATAATCGCAGTTTTTGAGGAGAAGAGGGCTGCCATTGTGGAAAATGGCGGCCCATTCTTGGAGAGATTCAGGAATGACTGCAGGTTTCAGGGTATGTCTGGACTGTCTGGTACGCCTGGCCCCAGTCTGTCAGGGCAGCAGGCTGGAAGCCAGGGGAAGGTGGTACCTGGAACACAGGATTCGGAGGCGGACTCTCTGCCTTGTGGCCAGGGGGACCCCTCAGACCTGATTGCGGCCGCCTCCGGGGATGAAAGCGGGTCTGGGGGAAGGCTAATGCTGGAAGTCAGGCAGCTGGAGTCCCCGGTGGGCAGACTGTATTTTGGGGATGAGGAGGTCCCTGAGGATGAGCTGGTGAAAATCAGAAAGGAGAAAAATAAAACTGTAATGGAAGAAGTGCTTCGATTTGTGCCTTTTGAATCCGCCAAGGTGCTCGATGAGCATGGCATCTGGTCAGGTGCCTGGACCTTCAGCGTGGAGCTGTTTGATCGGGGCAATTCTGTTGCTCATATTCCCTCCTCTGCCTTCATAGGAAGGGATAGGATTATGGTGTTCTATAGGGGCCAGCCAAAGGTCTGTCACAAGTGCGGCAGTCCCACCCACTTCAGCGCACAATGCGATGTTCGCATGTGTGCGAAGTGTGGGGACACTGGTCATCTTGCCGCATCTTGTAGACGGATCCGGTGCAACCTCTGTGGGGACCTAGGTCACCCGTTTAGTCGCTGTCCGCTTGCCTTCGCCAACAGGGTTCAGGGCCGGGCTCAAGATCAGGCAGGCACTAGCCGCGAGGCTGGGTCTGTGGTTGGGGAGGAGCCTGCTGCCGGGACTGAATCAGTTGTTGAGGGGACAAGCGCTGGAACTACTAGCGCTGGAAGAAGCAGGCAGGATCCGAAGAAGCAAAGGCCATCCAAGATCAGGCGGCTAGAACAACGCCGTAAGGATAGCGAACAGGTAGCAGCTGATCCTTCAGCTGGTCTTTCGGCTGGTCTGGCTGAGGATCCCGGTTGCAGTGACCCGGGGTACAGCGACACAAGAAGTGGTACTGTGCAGTGTCCATATATACAAAAAAGGAACAGATACTGAGAATTACACCCAGCATACAGGACAAGAGAAGTGATACTGTGCAGTGTCCATATTTACAAAATAAGAGCTGATACTGAGAATTACACCCAGTATACAGGACAGGAGAAGTGGTGGGAGGAGTTGCTTTTCCTTCCTGTTCCTGTTTCCTGTTTCCTGTTGTTTGTGGGTGTGTGAGGTCCGGGAGGCTTACCAGCGCTTTGTTTGCTGGGGAAATTGCTACCCTTTCCCCAGGGGGTGGCGGTTTCTCCCGGTATGGATCCCCGGGCCTCCGGCTGCCGGCGTTCATCACCACGTGTCAGCAGCCGTGGCGGAGATGCGCGAGTGGAGAGGAGGGCCTCCAGGACTGGAGACCTGGGCTTGGATACCTCGGCGCTACTGGAGGTGGACGACGACGCGGATGTGAAGATTCCGCAGCAAGCGGCTGCAAGGTCGCAGGTAATGGAGGGCAGCCCCGCAAGTGCCGCGGGCAGGAGGGGCCCTGCTACTAGGAGCGGCCGCGATCCCTGCAGTGAGCCCAATGAAGTACCAGGTGAGGTCCGGAGGGGTCCCAGGAGAGCAGCCAGCTTGGAATCCTCTCTGGACATTTTGAGTCAGCACCCAAGAAAACAGGATGCTGTGGAAAGGCCCGCTGCTGCACAAGCAGCGGGTGGAAACATGAAAAGTACAGTGGCTGGACAAGCTGCCGGACGGACCGTTGGACGGGATACAGGGAAGGCCGTGGAGAAGGTGACGAGGCCAGAGGCTGAGGTAGGTGATTCAGCATGTGGTGTGTCTGTGTCGGTGCCTCAGCCCGGCAACAAAGTTACTGTAAAGAAGCCTGGTGTCGGGGGTTCTTCCTGCCCAGCGGTTGAGAGACTGCATAATTGGGGTACTTTGGGCCCTAAGGAGTCTTCAAAAACCTTTTCCTCCCGGGTAGCATATTTCCTGAACATGCATGAGGAGGTCAAGAGGGAATTAAAAAGACTGAATGTGGAATATAAAAATGTACAAATGCAAGTTAAAATGGTGCCTAAGACAAAGAAGGCAATCCTCTCCTCCAGACTGGTGAGGTTGGAGGAGATAATCGCAGTTTTTGAGGAGAAGAGGGCTGCCATTGTGGAAAATGGCGGCCCATTCTTGGAGAGATTCAGGAATGACTGCAGGTTTCAGGGTATGTCTGGACTGTCTGGTACGCCTGGCCCCAGTCTGTCAGGGCAGCAGGCTGGAAGCCAGGGGAAGGTGGTACCTGGAACACAGGATTCGGAGGCGGACTCTCTGCCTTGTGGCCAGGGGGACCCCTCAGACCTGATTGCGGCCGCCTCCGGGGATGAAAGCGGGTCTGGGGGAAGGCTAATGCTGGAAGTCAGGCAGCTGGAGTCCCCGGTGGGCAGACTGTATTTTGGGGATGAGGAGGTCCCTGAGGATGAGCTGGTGAAAATCAGAAAGGAGAAAAATAAAACTGTAATGGAAGAAGTGCTTCGATTTGTGCCTTTTGAATCTGCTGCTGTGCCCAGCCCGGTTCCTGTAGTGGAATCAGGTCAAACAGTGCGGGAGATTAATTCTAAGATGGTGACGGGAGGTGCCCCCTCTTCCTGTAGTGGTAGGGTGGTCACAAGAAGCGCAGGGGGTAAAACCCCAAACAGTGTGGCGGACAAGGATGTGATGATTGTGGACAAGGTTCAAGGTGGTGGTGCTGAGAAAGAGGATGTAAAGACTTTGGAACCTGGGGAGAACACTATGGTCGATTATCCCAGGACTGTGCGGGCCGTGGATGGTGCGGGAAATGGGGAGTCCCCTGCGGGTTTTGCGGGGGGCTCCTCAGGGCCCGCCCCCAGTGATTCTCCGGTCTTTTTAGGGAACCCGACCAGTCCAGGGGGAATGAAAGTTGATGCAAAAACAAATATGGATGCAAATATGGTTGTTAATGGGATTGTGGGTAATAATGTGCAGGTGGCTGTGGGGGTGAATGAGAACGTAGACGGGGTTATAAATGAGGATACAAATGAATTGGTGAATGGGATTGTGGATGAGGAAGAAATTGAGATAGTGGATGAGGAAGCTTTGATTGAGGAGTATATTGCAGATACGGAAGTGGATGAAGAGGAGGAAGTTATGCGGAAGGAAGCAATGAGGAAGGATGTGAGAGAGAGGATGGCAAAAACAAAGACGTATGCGGGTGTTGTTTCGGGTGACTTTTTGCCCAAGGTTTCGGGCGGGGGTGACTTGCAACGGCGCCTCCTGGAGGCCCTAAAAAAAGGACCGGGGACTTCCATACAGGTAGAGGGAGGGTCGGTTGACCTGGCTTTCTGGACAGAAAGGCATGGTTTTAGGGCCTTCCGAGAACAAAGGAGGGGTGAGATCGTATGGACTCACCCCACACCGGGGAGGGACCGTAGGAATGTGGCCCGTCTCTATTGGAGGAGTAAGGAAGCAGCAGTTCCTTCTAGGAAGACTGTTGTGGAACTTCTCCTGGGGGCGGGGTTTGTCGCGAATGACATCTTTGCGCTCATACATCCCTACGGCACCGCTATGTTCGACGTCAGCTTTGTTAGGCCGGGGGGTTTGGAGCTTTTCTGGTCTAAATATGAGCTGATGAAGAACACCCCGGAGTGGTGGGGTTTTGCCGTCGAGGCCATCACCCGCCAATCAACTGTGAAGACAGTGACCGTTTTGACCTGTAATGAATCACTGTCTAGTGTAGACATCATGACTTGGCTCAGTCGATATGGTAGGGTGGGGCAGTTCCCCGCCAAGGTGCTCGATGAGCATGGCATCTGGTCAGGTGCCTGGACCTTCAGCGTGGAGCTGTTTGATCGGGGCAATTCTGTTGCTCATATTCCCATAGGAAGGGATAGGATTATGGTGTTCTATAGGGGCCAGCCAAAGATCTGTCACAAGTGCGGCAGTCCCACCCACTTCAGCGCACAATGCGATGTTCGCATGTGTGCGAAGTGTGGGGACACTGGTCATCTTGCCGCATCTTGTAGACGGATCCGATGCAACCTCTGTGGGGACCTAGGTCACCCGTTTAGTCGCTGTCCGCTTGCCTTCGCCAACAGGGTTCAGGGCCGGGCTCAAGATCAGGCAGGCACTAGCCGCGAGGCTGGGTCTGTGGTTGGGGAGGAGCCTGCTGCCGGGACTGAATCAGTTGTTGAGGGGACAAGCGCTGGAACTACTAGCGCTGGAAGAAGCAGGCAGGATCCGAAGAAGCAAAGGCCGTCCAAGATCAGGCGGCTAGAACAACGCCGCAAGGATAGGGAACAGGTAGCAGCTGATCCTTCAGCTGGTCTTTCGGCTGGTCTGGCTGAGGATCCCGGTTGTAGTGACCCGGGGTACAGCGACGATGGGGAACCAGAGGCCCAACCTGTGGAGGCTAACCCATCCGCCAACCCTGTCTCCTCGTACGGCGAAAGCTTGGACGAGGGTGGCAGAGCGTGGTTGGAGGGTAGGAGGAACAAGCGGAGTAAGAAGAAGAAGAAAGGAGAGGGTCGTAAGCCCTCTCTGGAGTGGGACCCATCTGTCCCACTCATCCTTGACCAGAGGCCTAAGGAAGGATCAACTGGGTCCCCTCTGGTGGAAGTCTCTAATCGGTACCAGGCCCTTGACGAGGATCCCCCAACTGCTTCAGCTGGGGGGGAGGAGGGTGTGGTGCCAGAACGCGTAGGGGCCTCCTCGCAGGCTGCCGGGCCCTGTCCTTTGGGGGGCAAATTACCTTCTGGAGGGGGGGCCAAGCCTGGAACCTTGGGCAAAAAGGATGGTATGGATGTCTCTGTATGTTTGAAAAGACAGAAGGAGTGTGATGGTTCAGATGAAAATGCTGATGGTGGTGGGGTGGGGAAAAAGAAGGCTATCTAACGCGATCATCAATGATGGCAGAACTCACCCCGTTGACACTGGCAAGCATTAACGTTGCCAGTATTAAGTCAGACGCAGCTCGTTTCCTGGCCTTTGATTTTTTCAGCAGTATTGAAGCTGATATTTTGTTTTTGCAAGAGACCTGGTTAACAAGTACAACTCTGCTGGCAAAAGCCAAGCGAGAATGGCGGCTAGGTCCGTCTTTCTGGTCTCTTGCGGCCGAGCCACGTAGCGTGGTGGCGGTACTTTTTAAGACCGCCGAAAGAGTGGAATGCAGGAGGATAATCGAGTTAGAAATGGGAAGGTGCCTGATTTTAGATGTCCTCATGGGGAGACAAGAATTGAGACTAATAAACATCTACGGCCCACAGAGTAAGTGGGACCGCAAGTGTCTCCTCATGAGGATTAAGCCTTTTCTTTTTACCAGCCGGCAAGTGATCTTTGGAGGGGACTTCAACAATGTGACGAGGGCCTGTGATAGGGGAGGCTCCAAAGGTGGGCTGGATGCTGATAGCATTGTGTTGTCTAGGATAGTTGAGGATACTCGTCTGGTGGACGCCCATTTACGGCATAAGCCAGACTACGTGGATTTCACCTTTCATCAGGGAAATCGTAGGTCTAGAATAGATAGGTTTTATTTAAAGGAGGAGGCTGTTTTCTCGACTTTAGAAGCCGTGGAAGTGGAATTCTCCGACCACTGTTTGATTATTTTTTCTTTGAATGTTGCAGAGACTCCCTGTATGGGCAGAGGTATGTGGAAGCTGAATTCATCTCTCCTGGAAGAAGTGACAATAAGACAGTCCTTTGAGGATTTCCTTCAGAGCCAGGAACCATTGGTGGACCTCTGCAACAGTAAGTCGGAGTGGTGGGAGATATTCAAAAAAAGGACGGCGAGGTTTTTCCCTGAGCTTTCTAACCTCAGGAGCTGGGACAGATACTGTCTGTACCAGGAACTAAGGAAGAAACTTGAAAGACTGGTTTCGACGGGGCGTAGCCGTGAGGATATCTCTCGTGTGAAATCCTTGCTCAAGAGGTGTCAGTACGATAGATACGCCTCTTTGGTAGCTGAAAGGGATTTCGGGAAGTACCGCTCACCCGACCCCTTTGGAAACTGTAAGATGGCAGTAAAAAGTAAATTTGTGGTAGGCCTGGTCGACAGTACGGGTTCCCTGAATAGGTCCAAATCAGGGATCCTGGAGGTCGTCAGGTCTTTCTACTCTCACCTCTTGGGTAGGAAAGAACTAAATCGGGACAGTTTTTCAGCTTTCTTGGCTGAAGCTATTCCCAAGGCAGGAATAGACCCCTCTCTTGATGTTTTGGCAGAACCTATCAGGCAAGAGGAAGTAGGACTGGCCATTAAGGGGTTAGGCCCAAGAAATCGCCAGGTCCGGATGGCTTAACATCCGAGTGGTACAAGGCTTTCAAGGAACAATTAGTTCCTCTCTTGACCGAGGTGTTTAACGAGTGTCTTTCCTCGGGCACTCTGCCAAAGTCAATGGGTAAGTCAGCCCTGATTATTCTGTCAAAGGGTAAAGATCCATCCCGCATTGAGAACTGGAGACCCATATCGCTTCTCAATGTGGACAGGAAGATTCTGGCAAAAATACTTTTCTGCAGATTGGTGAAGTTTGCACCGAGACTTCTTTCTGGGGCTCAGCACTGCTCTGTTCCCGGTCGGAGCGCTTTTAGCGCCGTTCTCAGTGTCCGAGAAGCCGTGGAGCGGGGCAGGGCGGGTGTTTGGAAAGGGTTTCTGTTATCTTTGGACCAGGCGAAGGCTTTTGACCGGGTGAACCATGAGTACCTGTGGTCTGTTCTCTTGTGGTATGGTCTACCAGGGAGGTTTGTAGACTGGTTAAAAACTTTGTACAAAGGGGCGGAGAGTTTCCCGTTGATTAACGGTTGGTCGGGTCGACCTTTTGAGGTGGCTTCTGGTGTCCGCCAGGGATGTCCTTTAAGCCCTTTGCTGTATGTGTTTGCGATTGATCCCTTCATTAGAAGGGTAGATCGTGGACCGTTGGCGGGGGTGGGGATGGAACTGGCGGTGCGGGGGCCATCTCTGAAGGTGGTGGCATACGCCGATGATGTCTCCATTCTTGCCTCCTCGGAGGATGAGGTGAGCTGGGTGATGTCGGAGGTGGACTGCTATTCAGAGGTTTCTGGGTCTCAGATCAACTGGGACAAATGTGAGACTCTCTGGCTGGGGGAAGGGGATCCTGTCTTCGATCTCCAGGGCACTCTTCCAGAACCTCAGAAGTCCGTAAAGTTCTTAGGCATCAATTTTGGCCAGGATGGAGATTATCATCAGCAAAATTGGGAGAGTAGACTAAAAGATGTCGCCCAAAAGGTGGACCGTTGGAAGGGATGGTCTTTATCCCTCAGGGAAAGGGTTCACCTGTGCAAAGCCTACCTGATTCCCGTGCTTTTGTATCTAAGCAGTGTTTGTGTTTTGCCAGGGTCTCTCTGGGGTACGGTCTACAGCCTCTTTTTCCAGATGTTGTGGGGAAACAGGCTGAACCTAATCAGGAGAGAGGTTACTTACCGCACAAGGAGACTAGGCGGGTTGGATATGGTCAACCCTGTGGTATTCTTAACAAATACCTTTTTGAAGATTAATATTGCAAACCTCTGGAAAGAGAGGGCTCCTTTGTGGGTAATTTCCTGTAGGGAGTGGTTTCGGCCTTTCTTCCAGGAATGGGAGACAGGAGGGCAAGTGAAAGACCTACGTGCGTCACATGGATATCTTCCGGCTTACGTTGCCCCGGTTCTGAGAATCCTGAGACGGTGGGGTCTGGGGAAGGGAGAGGTGGAGACCATGTCGAGGTTTTCCCTTGACAGGAAGGTTCTATCTTACCTTTTTCAGGCCCCACTGGCCTTGAGGGACTGCCCAAGTCAGGATCTGGAGGGTGGGCTGTCTTTGTTGAATTCAGAAAGGATCCCTAAGAAAGTTTGGGATGTGACTTGGCGCTGCTTCCACGGTAAGCTATATGTAAGGGACAATGTGAAGTGTAGAAACTCTGAGGAAAGGGGTTGTCCCCGGGAGGAGTGTGGTAACCTGCTGGAAACCATGGACCACTTCTTACTTCATTGTCTCTTTAATATAGAGGTATACAAAAGGGTGGGGGCTTCCATCGGTTGGCCTAGGCTGGCCGCCCTGTCCTATGCGGAGTGGGCCTATGGGGCTTTCAAAGACCTTGGTGGGAGGGACCGTCGCACTTTATTCGTAGTTAGTGCAGTGGTTAGGCACCACATCTGGTGTGCACGGTGTTTAGTGTCAACAAAGGATCACAAAATCCTCCCGGTGGAGACGGTATATAGGAACATTATGGGTGACCTGGTGAAGGTACGCTCTCTTGAGTACGAAAGGTGGGGGGACCCCAAGGCCTCTCGTCTGTGGAGGGGCTCCTGTTTTGGGGTTCCTTAGCTGAGTAGTGCTCTTTTCCTGGTGGTGGGCTGATATAGCACACACATAGGTTTTTGTTTTGTTTTGTAGTAATGTAGGTATGGAAAGGCTTACGGGTACCGAACCATAGCTGGTTTAGGTGTAATAGTATTGGTTTATGGTGTCTATATTGTATTATATAGGTATGTTTTGTATTATGTTAGTGTTATGATAATATTATATTATTATATTAGTATTGTTAAGTTTATAGTGGGGTTTAGTTAGGTTGGGAGGGGGCTGGGAGGGAGGAGGAGGGAGTGTATAATTTTTTGTTTTCTATTATATATTATATACATATATATAAAAAATAAAAATAAAATTTCTAAAAAAAAGGGTGTTTTTTTTTGTTTGTTGCAAACTGACTGACCCCAGTCCGACTGGGGAAAGACTAGGACTTCTCAAAGCTCGGGGTTTATCCCCTTGGAACTTTGGGGGTTATCAGTTTGCATATTTGCTGTGGACTGGTGGTGGGTTAGTTAGATTTAGTTCTATAAGTTGTATATAATTTGTATATCATTTGTATATAGTTTGTGTATATAGTCGGTATATAGTTTGTTTATAGTTTATGTATATTGTGTATATATTTTATATATTTTATTTTATGGATTTTATGTATACGTGTAAGATGCAAATATGTAAATATGTATAGTATGGGGTTACGAAAGTGTTTTAAGTGTGAATAGTATTGTAGGTTCTTGTGGGGTGGTGGACTGGTCGGGGTGGGTTTAGTAATGTGTTTCATTTCTGTGTATAGATATTGTTATGGCCTTTTGTTATTTATTTACAAATTAAAAGAGTCCATATAAACAGAATAAGAGCAGATACTGAGAATTACACCCAGTATACAGGACAAGAAAAGTGGTACTGTACAGTGTCCATATATACAGAATAAGAGCAGATACTGAGAATTACACCCAGTATACAGGACAAGAGAAGTGGTACTGTGCAGTGTCCATATAAACAGAATAAGAGCAGATACTGAGAATTACACCCAGTATACAGGACAAGAGAAGTGGTACTGTGCAGTGTCCATATAAACAGAATAAGAGCAGATACTGAGAAATACACCCAGTATACAGGACAGGAGAAGTGGTACTGTGCAGTGTCCATATATACAGAATAAGAGCAGATACTGAGAATTACATCCAGTATACAGGACAAGAGAAGTGGTACTGTGCAGTGTTCATATTTACAGAATAAGAGCATATACTGAGAATTACACCCCGTATACAGGACAAGAGAAGTGGTATTGTGCAGTGTTCATATTTACAGAATAAGAGCATGTACTGAGAATTACACCCCGTATACAGGGCAAGAGAAGTGGTACTGTGCAGTGTCCACATACAGAGAATAAGAGCAGATACTAAGAATTATACCCAGTATACAGTACAAGAGAAGTGGTACTGTGCAGTGTTCATATTTACAGAATAAGAGCATATACTGAGAATTACACCCCGTATACAGGACAGGAGAAGTGGTACTGTGCAGTGTCCATATATACAGAATAAGAGCTGGTCCTGAGATTTACACCCAGTATACAGGACAGGAGAAGTACCATAGTACTGAGCAGTATACATATATACTGAGAATTACATCTAGTATACAGAATAGCAACGGATACTGAAAATTTCAGAGTGAGATAAATACTGCACAATGTCTATACATACAAGATAAGGCATCATGTACACAACCGTATTTTCAGCCTGCATCCAATCTGTATCAAATGCAGACCCTATTAATTTCTATGGGGCCGTAAAAAATATGGATAGAACACAGAAGTCATCTGTGTGGACCGCAAAATGGATACGGTCGTGTGCAGGAGGCCTTAGAGAAGTTGTATTGTTCAATTTTCCTAATATACAGGGTGGGCCATTTATATGGATCCACCTTAATAAAATGGGAATGGTTGGTGATATTAACTTCCTGTTTGTGGCACATTAGTATATGTGAGGGGGGAAACTTTTCAAGATGGGTGGTGACCAAGGCGGCCATTTTGAATCCAACTTTTGTTTTTTCAATAGGAAGAGGGTCATGGTGACACATCAAACTTATTGGGAATTTCACACGAAAAACAATGGTGTGCTTCGTTTTAACGTAACTTTATTCTTTCATGAGTTATTTACAAGTTTCTATTTGTTTACAGCCATTGACATGTCACCGAGGTTAACACGTGAGGAGCGGATAGAAATTGTGTTGATGTCTGGTGAACGCATTAACCGGGTCATTGCAGCAGATTTCAATGCAAGACACCCTACAAGACCAGCCATCTCCCATGCTACAGTTAGCAAACTGCTTGCTAAGTTTCGTAAAACTGGTTCAGTGTTGGATTTGCCAAAATGTGGATGCATGAAATCTGTCTCTAATGAAGAAACATCAGTGGCTGTCCTAGCTTCATTCAGCAAGAGCCCACAGCGTAGCACTCGCCACATGTCACTGGAGAGTGGCATTAGTCGAACATCCCTTCGGTGGATATTAGCTACTCACGAATGGCACCCTTACAAACTCCAGCTACTGCAGCATCTCAACGAGGATGACCCAGATCGGCGCACTGAATTTGCAGAATGGGCAAAACAAAAATTGGAACAGGACCCTCAGTTTACGCAGAAGATTTTGTTCAGTGATGAGGCAAACTTTTATGTGAATGGTGAAGTTAACAAACAAAACCACCGCTATTGGTCTGACACTAACCCACATTGGATAGATCCCTCCAAGACTGTTGGAACAAAAAAATTGATGGTATGGTGTGGTATATGGGGTACAAAGATAGTGGGGCCATTCTTCATCAATGGAAACCTCAAGGCCACTGGATATGCGAAATTGCTACATGATGATGTGTTTCCCTCTTTATGCACTGAAGCTGGCACGTTCCCTGAGTTTTTCCAGCAAGATGGTGCACCACCACATTATGGGTGTCAGGTCCGAGCATTCCTAGATGAACAGTTTCCTGGAAAGTGGATTGGTCATCGTGGGCCAGTTTAATGTCCCCCAAGGTCTCCCGATCTGACCCCATTAGACTTTTATCTTTGGGGTCATCTGAAGGCAATTGTCTATGCTGTGAAGATATGAGATGTGCAGCACCTTAAACTACGGATACTGGAAGCCTGTGCTAGCATTTCTCCTGCGGTGTTGCTATCAGTGTGTGAAGAGTGGGAGAAGAGGGTTGCATTGACAATCCAACACAATGGGAAGCACATTGAACACATTTTATAAGTGGTCAGAAACTTGTAAATAACTCATGAAAGAATAAAGTTACGTTAAAACCAATTGTTTTTCTTTTGAAATTTCCAATAAGTTTGATGTGTCACATGACCCTCTTCCTATTGAAAAAACAAAAGTTGGATTCAAAATGACCGACTTCAAAATGGCCGCCATGGTCACCACCCCTTTTGAAAAGTTTCCCCCCTCACATATACTAATGTGCCACAAACAGGAAGTTAATATCACCAACCATTCCCATTTTATTAAGGTGTATCCATATAAATGGCCCACCCTGTACTATAGTCATACACATCATAGGCTAGGTTCAGGGCCTCCATCACAGATTCCGTTAATCAGTGAGTGCTGCTCAACTGTGTATATAAACCTTTCTAATGTGAAGAAGTATAATTTCCCGAC
Organism: Bufo bufo; assembly: GCF_905171765.1. Taxonomy (NCBI): domain Eukaryota; kingdom Metazoa; phylum Chordata; class Amphibia; order Anura; family Bufonidae; genus Bufo; species Bufo bufo. Next base: position 241,404,454 of record NC_053389.1, on the reverse strand, counting down.
AGCATACAAACTTTATTCTATTCGCTGTACCCTACAGACTATGCACAGCATTATTTTCCTCCAAACTGTGGCAAGTCACCAATACAAACTTACAAATTCCAGCACAGCTGGAGAGCTGTACAAACTTTCAGGAACAGCTGAAGACACTGGAAAATAATACTGCATACATAATAAACATACATATTAGTGTAATCAATAATATTGTGTCTATCGTTTAGTGTGTGTGTGTATATATATATATATATATATATATATATATATGTACAGTACAGACCAAAAGTTTGGACACACCTTCTCATTCAAAGAGTTTTCTTTATTTTCATGACTATGAAGGCATCAAAACTATGAATTAACACATGTGGAATTATATACATAACAAACAAGTGTGAAACAACTGAAAATATGTCATATTCTAGGTTCTTCAAAGTAGCCACCTTTTGCTTTGATTACTGCTTTGCACACTCTTGGCATTCTCTTGATGAGCTTCAAGAGGTAGTCACCTGAAATGGTTTTCACTTCACAGGTGTGCCCTGTCAGATTTAATAAGTGGGATTTCTTGCCTTATAAATGGGGTTGGGACCATCAGTTGCATCCGGCAGAATGGTGAACGCATAAAAAAGGTCATGTCAAGCACTTTAGGAAACTTTGAACGTGCTTAACTCCTAAACAGTGAAATATAGGTTAAAACTGACACTTTCAGCGTATTTCTGAGTAAAGTCTAGTAGGCTTGAGTGATCCGAAGTCGATTTGTTCAAATACTTCGATTTTAATGCTCTTTCTGTACAGCATTAAAATAATTAGGCTTTCTCGCCCAAAGTCGCGCAAGACTACTTAAAATAGCAATCTGAACTGGGCTGTGGTACCGAGGTACCAGCCAGTACCAAAGCCCATTTCAGACTGCTATTTTAACCACTTCCAGACCGGGCCATTTGCCCCCTTCCTGACCAGGCCTAATTATGCAAATCTGACATACAGTACAGACCAAAAGTTTGGACACACATTCTCATTCAAAGAGTTTTCTTTATTTTCATGACTATGAAAATTTTAGATTCACACTGAAGGCATCAAAACTATGAATTAACACATGTGGAATTATATACATAACAAACAAGTGTGAAACAACTGAAAATATGTCATATTCTAGGTTCTTCAAAGTAGCCACCTTTTGCTTTGATTACTGCTTTGCACACTCTTGGCATTCTTTTGATGAGCTTCAAGAGGTAGTAATAACTTATGTGGTAATAACTTTTGAATGCTTTTGCTTATCCAAGCCATTAAGAGATTGTTTTCCCGTGACACATTGTACTTTATGTTAATGGTAAATTTGAGTCAATATAGTTCACCTTTATTTATAAAAAAAAAAATCACTGTTTTCTAAATTCTCTCTGCTTTTAAGACCGATAGCGATACCTCATAAAATACTCATTAATTAACATTCACCATATGTCTACTTTATGTTGGAATCATTTTGGCAATGTCATTTTATTTTTTTAGGGCGTTAGAAGGTTTAGAATTTTAGAAGCAATTTTTGAAATTTTTAAGAAAATTTCCAAAATCTATTTTTTTTAACCCCTTAAGGACTCAGCCCTATTTCACCTTAAGGACATTTTTTTGCAAATCTGACAATTGTCACTTTAAGTGGTGATAACTTTAAAATGCTTTGACTTATCCAGACCATTCTGAGATTGTTTTTTCGTCACATATTGTACTTCATGACACTAGTAAAATTAAGTAAAAAAAAAATCATTTTTATTTCTAAACAAATACCAAATTTACCAAAAATATGTAAAAAATAGCAAATTTCCAAGTTTCAATTTCTCTACTTCTATAATACATAGTAATACCTCCAAAAATAGTTATTACTTTACATTCCCCATATGTCTACTTCATGTTTGGATCAATTTGGGAATGATATTTTATTTTTGGGGGATGTTATAAGGTTTAGAAGTTTAAAATTTTTCAGAAATTTTCAAAAACCCACTTTTTAGGGATCAGTTCAGGTCTGAAGTCACTTTGTCAGGCTTACATAATAGAAACCACCCAAAAATGACCCCATTCTAGAAACTATACCCCTCAAGGTATTCAAAACTGATTTTACAAACTTTGTTAACCCTTTAGGTGTTGCACAAGAGTTATTGGCAAATAGAGATGAAATTTGAGAATTTCAATTTTTTGGCAAATTTTCCATTTTAATCAATGTTTTCCAGTAACAAAGCAAGGGTTAACAGCCAAACAAAATGCTATATTTATTGTAGATTCTGTAGTTTGCAGAAACACCCCATATGTGGCTGTAAACTACTGTACGGGCACACAGTAGGGCGTAGAGGGAAAGGTGCGCCGTATGGTTTTTGGAAGGCAGATTTTGCTGGACTGTTTTTTTTGACACCATGTCCCATTTGAAGCCCCCCTGATGCACCCCTAGAGTAGAAACTCCATAAAAATGACCCCCATCTAAGAAACTACACCCCTCAAGGTATTCAAAACTGATTTTACAAACTTTGTTAACCCTTTAGGTGTTGCACAAGATTTAATGGAAAATAGAGATACAATTTCAAAATTTCACTTTTTTGGCAGATTTTCCATTTTAATATTTTTTTTCCAGTTACAAAGCAAGGGTTAACAGCCAAACAAAACTCATTATTTATGGCCCTGATTTTGTAGTTTACAGAAACACCCCATATGTGGTCGTAAACTGCTGTACGGGCACACGGCAGGGCGCAGAAGGAAACATTTTGCTACACTGTTTTTTTGTACACCATGTCCCATTTGAAGCCCCCCTGATGCACCCCTAGAGTAGAAACTCCAAAAAAGTGACCCCATTTTAGAAACTACGGGATAGGGTGGAAGTTTTGTTGGTACTAGTTTAGGGTACATATGATTTTTGGTTGCTCTATATTACACTTTTTGTGAGGCAAGGTAACAAGAAATAGCTTTTTTGGCACCGTTTTTTTATTTTATTTACAACATTCATCTGACAGGTTAGATCATGTGGTATTTTTATAGAGCAGGTTGTCACGGATGCGTCGATACCTAATATGTATACCATTTTTTGATTTATGTAAGTTTTACACAATGATTTCATTTTCATTGTTTTAGTGTCTCCATAGTCTGAGAGCCATAGTTTTTTCAGTTTTTGGGCGATTATCTTAGGTAAGGTCTCATTTTTTGTGGGATGAGATGACGGTTTGATTGGCACTATATTGGGGTGCATATGACTTTTTGATCGCATGCTATTACACTTTTTGTGACGTAAGATGATAAAAAATGCCGTTTTTTACACCGTTTTTATTTAAATTTTTTTACGGTGTTCATCTGAGGGGTTAGGTCATGTGATATTTTTATAGAGCCGGTCGATACAGACGCAGAGATACCTAATATGTATACTTTTTTGTTATTTATGTAAGTTTTACACAATGATTTCATTTTTGAAACCAAAAAAATAATGTTTTAGTGTTTCCATAGTCTAAGAGCCATATTTTTTTCAGTTTTTGGGCGATTATCTTGGGTAGGGTATGATTTTTGCGGGATGAGATGACGGTTTGATTGGTACTATTTTGGCGTACATGCAACTTTTTTGATCACTTTTATTACCTTTTTTGGGAAGTAAGGTGGGCAAAATAAAAATTTCCTCATAATTTTTATTTTTTTATTTTTATGGCGTTCACCGTGCGGGGAAAATAACATGACGATTTTATAGATCAGGTCGTTACGGACGCGGCGATACCTAATATTTTAAAAAAATTTATTCAGTGATAAATGTGTTTTATTTTTATCTTAACTTTTTTTTTTTTTTTTGACCCAGACCCACTTGGTTCTTGAAGATCCAGTGGGTCGGATGTCTGTATAATACAGTACAGTACACTATATAGTGTATTGTACTGTATTTTACTTACACTTTGTCTGAACAGATCAATGCCTTTAGCACAGATCTGTTCAGCACCATAGACAGCAGGATGCCTGAGAAGGCGTCCTGTTGCCATGGGAACCTTCCCCGTCTGCTCAGTTGTGGCCACAACTGAGCAGACGGGGAAGGGTAAGGAGGGGGGCTCCCTCCCTCTGTCACTCCATCCTATCTGGGGGCTGCAAAGGCACAGTAGCCCCCCGATGGGAGAGGGAGGGAGCTCCCGACTGTTAACCTTTGCTCTTCCATATCGCGGTCCGTACAGACCGCGGTATGGAAAGGGTTAAACGGCTGACATCGTATCACAGATGTCAGCCGTTTATACCAGAGTGTCAGCAATGTGCATAGTGTCAGCAATGTGCATAGTGTCAGCACATTGCTCTTCCATATCGCGGTCCGTACAGACCGCGGTATGGAAAGGGTTAAACGGCTGACATCGTATCACAGATGTCAGCCGTTTATACCAGAGTGTCAGCAATGGTATACCATTGGACCCCAATGAATATTCAAGAGGAGGCGGGCGGGGGATCGCGATCCTGCCTGCCGCACGGCCCGCCTCCCGCACAGCCCGCACCGTCTGCAACACCCCCCCTGCACCACCCGCTGCCATAAAATCATTCAGGGGTGCAGGGGGGTGAAAAAAACGTTATTTGGGGCATTTTAAAGTTTGATCCCCCAGGTTTCTGAGATCACAGCGTAGCGGCATGACGTGATCACGTGGGCGTGCCACTCTCTCTCCCCCCCCCCCCCTGTGCACGGAGTCGCTGGTGGAGCGGCCTCCTGCGGGCGGAGGGCTGAGATACATCAAAGCTTCTGATGCCGATGCCGACGCCGACGCCGTGTTCTCTGGAAGGTGATGACGGCAGCTGGAGATCCGCGGTGACGGTGCAGAAGTATCCGACTCTGGAGGTGGCCTGAGCGCGTGTCACTCCTCACCCCAGGACTGAACGAGGTTGCGAGAGCGGTAAGCGGTGCTGCCCCCCACCCAAAGCATCAGCCGAGTGGAAGAGCGGAGACCCCGACGGGATGTGGATCAGAGGAGAGGTGCCGTACTGTGTGTTTTTTTTTCCTCTACCCTTGCCTTGACCATGCTTGACTGAGCTGGTTTGGGGGTGCCACTTTCTGCAATAGTCTACCCAGGGGGTCGTATGCCGCTATAATCAGTAAGAGGACCGGCTAAGAAGTGTGCATTGTGGGAGGACTCCCGACCTGGCTAGACCGTGTCTCGACTTGAAAGCGTTTCTGAGAACGGTGTTGGTGGAAGAAGTGGGGAGAAGGGGGGTTGCAAACGCAGGCTGCACCGCAGAAATATCTCTGAAAATACCACAGGATTACTTTGTGTCCTATACATAAACTGGCGCAAGTAATAATTCATTCTGAATTAAGAGTGGGGTACTGCCAGCACACCCCCTTGGCCACCTGCGCAAGACTATATATAGGAGGACTATTTTTGTCTCTGCATATATGTGAACAGTAGGGTTGCCTAAAAAGCGATTGTGAACACAGAGGTGAAAGGGACGGAAGTGAAAAGAAGTACCAGAACTGTGACCATGACATATTGCGTAGCCAGGGATCCAGGAGAGAAGAGGAAGAATAAGAATAGAAAGGAGAAGGGAATAGATTGGGAGGCGAATTGTTATCCTTTTTTTTTTTTTGCTTCTCTTTCCCTGATGCAGATTGCTGAATAGGCAAAGCTGCGGAACAGTTGTGTTAACCAATCAACCTCTCCTTACATCATTTGCTTTTTGTGACTGCTGAATAAGCCGCAGTGGGTGTTGGTGCCTCCTTATTTAAGTGTATTGCTCTATGCAGATTGCTGAATAGGCTAAGCTGCGGAACAGTTGCGTTAACTAATCAACCTCTCTTTACATCATGTGCTTTTTGTGTCTGCAGAATAAGCTGTAGTGGGTGTCGGCGCCTCCTTATTTAAGTGTATTGCTCTATTATTTCTGAGTTTGCCCTCTTTTCCCTCTAGTGAGGCCGCAGGTATGCCTCCAAAGGGTTTCAATAGAAAATCTGTGGGCACCTCCTCGCCGGGTGGAGGAAAGGGTAACAGCACTATAACTGGCCTAGAGAAATATCTTAAATCACCTCCTAAAACTAAGAGTTCTTTACGGGGAAATAAGGAAACCCAGAAGGAAAGTGGTGAACCACCGGCTATAGAGGATTGTGGTGGGGCGGATAGGAGGTTGGGTAGTGGAGAGAGGATGGAGGAGAGAATAAATATGGTAGATGGCAAACTGCTAGAAATTTTGGGTGCACTACAAAAGTCTAATCACAGCTTAGAGGAGCTGACACTAAAGATCGCGACAGTACAGGTGGATCCTTCCTTTATAAAGGAGGACATGAACAAAGTCAGGGAAAAGGTCAAAGAGCTGCAGATATCCTCCGGAGGTATGCAAAAGGATTTAGAAGGAATAAAAAAAAGAGTAGATGGGATAGACGCGGGAAAAAAAATTCTTCTAGAGAGAATTACCATAATGGAGGATATGTCTCGGAGATCAAACATTAGATTAGTGGGATTCCCTGAGGGAGTGGAAAGAGAGCACACAACAGGGTTTATTCAACAGTGGTTACAGGATAGTTTTAAAAACGGAGGTTCTGTCTCAATGGTTTTCAGTTGAAAGAGCCCATAGAATTCCGGGGAGACCTCCCCCAAAAGGGGGGCCACCTAGGGCAATCCTAGTTAAATTACAAAGCTCCAAGGATAGAGACGCAATAATGAGAACCAAAAGGAAGATGGAGACAATAGAGTTTAATGGAAATAACATAGAGATATACCCAGACTACTCTAGAGCAACACAGGTAAAAAAGGCGTGAGTTTAAAGAAGTGAAGAAGAGGCTACCTGTTGCTCAGATACAATACGCTTTGATGTATCCTGCTAAGCTCCGCGTGATATATCGTGATCAGGTTAGTTTTTTCGGCTCTCCAGAGGAGGTAGTCGATTGGCTGGATGCCAAAGGAATAGGTACATGAAAGGCTCCGGATGCATTAAGGGGTGAGGGGCTGGGGAGGGAAGGGGCTGAGTGTAAGAGGTGGGGGAAATGTTTGATTTCCACCGACCAGATAGCGGGGTGGGGAAGAGGAGAGGGGGGGGGGAGAGGGAGGAGGGGGGGTAGTGATGGGAACGGTTGTCTTGGGAGGCTTAGTAGGGATGAAGGGTAAGAAAAAGCAGGTGGGAGGCCCGCATGAGTAGGATTATGACGTGGAATGTACGTGGTCTGGGAGATAGGGTTAAGAGGGTTATGGTTTTTGACACCGTCACTAAACATATCTCGGCAATAGTGGGTTTAATGGAGACACACAGTACAAAAGACAAGATAAGTTTATTAACGAAGAAATGGGCTTTGTATCAGTACCATTCATGTCTTTCTACCTACTCATGCGGAGTTAGTGTGTATATTCATCATAAAGTAGATTACCTCCCACTTGATCAGGAAATAGATGATAGGGGTAGATATGTATTCCTTTATTGTCAGTGGATTGGCACAGTCTGCATTCTTGCCTTTGTGTATATACCCCCACCATTCTTTTTATATGTTATCCATAGATTGGTGGAGTTTGCAGATTCTAGGGGTAAATGCCCTATATTAATAATGGGTGACTTTAACAACGTTATGAATAGTAAGTTAGATAGATATTCAGTGATTTCAAAGGATAAACATGAGATTGTTCAACAAACACTGTTGGGAAAAATATCGCAGGAATTACTATTAATAGATGTTTGGAGGTACCTCTATGATGATAAGCGTGTGTTCTCCTGTTTTAGTCGCGGAAGTAAAACAATGTCCAGAATAGATATGGCATTGGTCAGTCCAGATTGGGTAGACCAGATATTAACTATGAGGTACGAAGTAAATAGTATCTTAGATCATTCCCCCATTTGCCTGACTTTCAAAACAATCTCTAGGCTAAAAAGCCGAGAGTTTCGTCTGAACCCACATTGGTTGAATTAAATTAATGAGGAACAGGGCATAAGGGCGGCCATAGAGGAGTTTTGGCAGATCAATTTGGGATCCACACAATTAGGGTATGTATGGGATGCATTTAAAGCATACTTACGTGGTATCCTGGTAAGCAAAATCAAGGGATTAAAAAGTGGATTTGCTAAGAAGGAGAGAGAGTTCGGAGATAAAGTAAAAGAAATAGAAGCAGAACTGCTGGAGAAGAGTCTCCCCGAGTTGACGGGACAGCTGGATGATGCTAAAAGCGCTTTAAAAAATGATTTGGCGGATAAGGCACAACAAAAAGTGTTTTTTGAGGGGGCCCGATATTTTAGGGAATCCGGAAAGTCGGGGAGACTGTTGTCAACACTTATACAGAATCAAAGGGGAGGCAGTAGGATTAGAAGTGTGGAGAGGAGAGATGGGGGGATTGCATCAAACCAGGGAGAAATAGAGCAGGAATTTGTTAAATATTACAGGGACCTCTACTCCTCGGAGGGAGTGGGAGGGATGGATGACGTCGGACTCTTCTTGGAGGGAGTGCCGATCCCCAGACTCTCCGACGAAGAAAGGGATTTACTGAATGGCCCTATAAAAGTGCAGGAACTGTGGGATACTGTCACGGAACCATGAACCAGACGTACAACAAGAGATAAATGAAAATAAGAAGGCTTTATTGAAAACGGATGGTGAAACCGAGCAGAGTCTTTGCGAAGCCAGAGGTCAGGAACCAGAAGGGTAGTCAGACGAAGCCAGGATCAGGAACCAGCAGGGTAGTCAGACGAAGCCAGGATCAGGAACCAGCAGGGTAGTCAGACGAAGCCAGGATCAGGAACCAGCAGGGTAGTCAGACGAAGCCAGGATCAGGAACCAGAAGCAGCAGCAGTCTTAGAAGCATGTGAACACAAGAGGACCAAGCAAGGAACTGAAGCCACAGACCTCCTATATATATGAGCTAGGCATCCAGCTCCTCCCAGGGGAAGGAGGAGCCGCAGGGTGGAAGGCTACAAGAAACCCAGACCCCAAGATGGCCGCCAGCACATGTCAAACGAAGGAGAGCAGCAAGCAGGTAAGACCATGACAGTACCTCCCCCTCAAGGGCCCCTCCTCCGCGGAGCACAAAACGGTTTCTGAGGGAAGCGTGCGTGGAAGGCTCGGAGCAAGGCAGGAGCATGGACATCTGCGGAGGGAACCCAGGAACGCTCCTCTGGACCATAACCACGCCAATGGACCAAAAACTGCAACCGACCGCGGACCAGGCGTGAGTCCAGGATATTGCTCACCTCATATTCCTCACGATTGCCCACTTGGACCGGACGAGGCCGAGGAACCGAGGAAGTGAAACGATTACACACCAGTGGCTTCAACAGGGAGACATGAAACACGTTGGAGATCCGCATGCCAGGAGGAAGCGCAAGGGCATAGGCTACCGGGTTTACCCTGCGAAGCACTCGGAAGGGACCAACAAAGCGAGGCGCCAGCTTGGGAGTGGGCACTCGAAGGTTGAGGTTGCGGGTGGACAACCATACACGGTCTCCGACCTGGTAGGAAGGAGCAGGCGCTCGTCTGCGATCAGCCTGGAGTCTCTGGCGCTGCGCAGAGACCTCAAGGGACTTCTGGATCTGTACCCAAGAAGCACGTAGGACGGAAAGGTGATCCTCCACAGCCGGAATATCCTGGGGAGAGAATACCTCCGGTAACACGGCAGGTTGGAACCCATAATTGGCCATGAAGGGAGACGTCCCAGAGGAAGAGTTCACCGCCGTGTTCCTGGCAAACTCAGCCCAAGGCAGGAGGTCAACCCAATTGTCTTGGTGATCGGAGACATAGCAACGAAGGAATTGCTCCAAGGCCTGATTGGATCGTTCTGCGGCCCCATTGGACTGAGGGTGGTAGGCCGAGGAGAAGGAGAGATGAATCCCCAACTGGGAGCAAAAGGCGCGCCAGAACCTGGACACAAACTGACTCCCCCGATCCGACACAATCTCCTTAGGCAAACCGTGCAACCGGAAGACCTCCCTGGCAAAAATCGTGGCCAACTCTTGTGCAGAGGGTAACTTCTTGAGAGGAACACAGTGGCACATTTTGGAAAACCGATCCACAATCATGAGAATGACCGTATGGCCTCGGGATGCAGGGAGGTCCACAATGAAATCCATCCCCAGGTGTGACCATGGGCGCTCCCCGGTGGCTATGGGTTGCAGAAGGCCCAACGGAAGGTGCCGAGGGGACTTACTCTGGGCACAAACGGAGCATGCCGCTACATATGCGGCGATGTCGGAACGTAGGGAAGGCCACCAGAACAGACGTGAAACAGCCCAGGACAGCTGATTCTTTCCAGGATGCCCCGCGGTCTTGGAGTTATGGTAGGTTCGCAACAACCGAGTGCGCAACTCCTCAGGCACAAAACATCTGCCGTTGGGTCTCCCAGAGGGAGCACCAGATTGAGCCGCCAAAATCTGCTCACCCAGGGGAGAGGTCAGGCTGGTGCGAATGGCGGCCAGGATCTGATTCGGAGGTATGACCGAAGTCGGAATCGACTCCTCCCTGGACAGCTCGGAGTACTGCCGTGATAAGGCATCCGCCCTGATGTTCTTGGAACCGGGTAGGTAGGAGACCACGTAATTAAAACGTGACAAGAACAGAGCCCATCTGGCCTGACGTGGTGTCAATCTCTATCAGGAAAGAAATAAGAGACTCGAGCTCAACTGGTAGGTCCTTAGCTGCAACCTCATCCTTCAAGGCATCCGAGAGACCATGAGAGAAAGCAGCGACCAGAGCCTCATTATTCCAGCCCACCTCTGCTGCCAGGGTACGAAACTCAATGGCGTATTCAGCTACGGATCGTGAACCCTGTCTGATGGACATAAGGAGCTTCGCAGCAGAGGCAGCACGAGCCGGCACATCGAATACCTTCCGAAGAGAAGCAACAAAACCGGAAAACTCGGCAACCACCGGATTGTTGTTCTCCCATAAAGGGCTGGCCCAGGCCAAGGCCTTGTCCGAGAGCAGCGAGATCAAGAAGCCCACCTTTGATCTCTCAGTAGGAAAGGCATGTGGCAGCAACTCGAAATAAATGCCCACCTGGTTAAGGAAACCTCGGCACTGAGTTGGCTCTCCCCCAAAGCGCTGTGGAAGAGGGGCAGAACCGGTCATACCCCGACACACCGCAGGCGCAACAACAGGTGTCGGGGTAGACTCTGGCGCAACAACCGGAGCGGCAGTAGGAGCGAGCCCAGGAGCGACAACCGACCCATCGGCAACGGGAGCGAAATGAGCCGTGCGTTCAAGCAGGGTTTGCAACGCCACAGCGAACCGACCCAACAGGTGATCCTGCTGATCAAGTCTGGCAACCAGCGTGGGTAGCGAGGATGGCCCTGTACCGTCAGAATTCATGGCTTGGTCCTAATGTCACGGAACCATGAACCAGACGTACAACAAGAGATAAATGAAAATAAGAAGGCTTTATTGAAAACGGATGGTGAAACCGAGCAGAGTCTTTGCGAAGCCAGAGGTCAGGAACCAGAAGGGTAGTCAGACGAAGCCAGGATCAGGAACCAGCAGGGTAGTCAGACGAAGCCAGGATCAGGAACCAGCAGGGTAGTCAGACGAAGCCAGGATCAGGAACCAGCAGGGTAGTCAGACGAAGCCAGGATCAGGAACCAGAAGCAGCAGCAGTCTTAGAAGCATGTGAACACAAGAGGACCAAGCAAGGAACTGAAGCCACAGACCTCCTATATATATGAGCTAGGCATCCAGCTCCTCCCAGGGGAAGGAGGAGCCGCAGGGTGGAAGGCTACAAGAAACCCAGACCCCAAGATGGCCGCCAGCACATGTCAAACGAAGGAGAGCAGCAAGCAGGTAAGACCATGACAGATACGTTGAAAACTATTCAGGGCAATTCTAGCCCAGGGTTGGATGGCCTTTCCTTCGAGATATATAGAAGACATGGAGAGGTTATTTTCCCAGTTTTTGTGCAGGTATTGAATGATTCAATGGATAGAGGCGAACTTCCGGCTTCCCTTTCAGAGGCCGTTATAACTCTGCTGGGAAAAAAAGGGAAGGATGAGAGTAAGGTGGATTCGTATCGCCCTATCTCTCTTCTCAACACCGATTTTAAATTATGTGCCAAATTACTCGCAAACTGTTTAAAAAGAGTTATTGAGAAAATAATCCACCCGGATCAATCGGGGTTTATACCAAAACGTCAAGCCCAGACGAATATTCGACGAACATTGTTGAACTTGCAGATGATCGGGGAGCGTGCCCGTTCCATCCTGTCTTTGGACGCGGAGAAGGTGTTTGACAGGGTGGAATGGGCATACCTCTGAAAAATAATGTACAAGTTTAACCACTTAAGGACCACAGGTTTATACCCCCCTAAAGACCAGGCCCTTTTTTACAAATCGGCACTACACTACTTTCACCGTTTATTGCTCGGTCATGCAACTTACCACCCAAATGAATTTTACCTCCTTTTCTTCTCACTAATAGAGCTTTCATTTGGTGGTATTTCATTGCTGCTGACATTTTTACTTTTTTTGTTATTAATCGAAATTTAACGATTTTTTTGCAAAAAAATGACATTTTTCACTTTCAGTTGTAAAATTTTGCAAAAAAAACGAGATCCATATAGAAATTTTGCTCTAAATTTATAGTTCTACATGTCTTTCATAAAAAAAAAATGTTTGGGTAAAAAAAAAATGGTTTGGGTAAAAGTTATAGCGTTTACAAACTATGGTACAAAAATGTGAATTTCCGCTTTTTGAAGCAGCTCTGACTTTCTGAGCACCTGTCATGTTTCCTGAGGTTCTACAATGCCCAGACAGTACAAACACCCCACAAATGACCCCATTTCGGAAAGTACACACCCTAAGGTATTCGCTGATGGGCATAGTGAGTTCATAGAACTTTTTATTTTTTGTCACAAGTTAGCGGAAAATGATGATTTTTTTTTATTTTATTTTTTTTCCTACAAAGTCTCATATTCCACTAACTTGTGACAAAAAATAAAAACTTCTATGAACTCACTATGCCCATCACGAAATACCTCGGGGTCTCTTCTTTCCAAAATGGGGTCACTTGTGGGGTAGTTATACTGCCCTGGCATTCTAGGGGCCCAAATGTGTGGTAAGGAGTTTGAAATCAAATTCTGTAAAAAATGACCAGTGAAATCCGAAAGGTGCTCTTTGGAATGTGGGCCCCTTTGCCCACCTAGGCTGCAAAAAAGTGTCACACATCTGGTATCTACGTACTCAGGAGAAGTTGAGGAATGTGTTTTGGGGTGTCATTTTACATATACCCATGCTGGGTGAGATAAATATCTTGGTCAAATGCCAACTTTGTATAAAAAAATGGGAAAAGTTGTCTTTTGCCAAGATATTTCTCTCACCCAGCATGGGTATATGTAAAATGACACCCCAAAACACATTCCCCACCTTCTCCTGAGTACGGCAATACCAGATGTGTGACACTTTTTGCAGCCTAGGTGGGCAAAGGGGCCCATATTCCAAAGAGCACCTTTCGGATTTCACAGGTCATTTTTTACAGAATTTGATTTCAAACTCCTTACCACACATTCGGGCCCCTAGAATGCCAGGGCAGTATAACTACCCCACAAGTGACCCCATTTTGGAAAGAAGACACCCCAAGGTATTCCGTGAGGGGCATGGCAAGTTCCTAGAATTTTTTATTTTTTGTCACAAGTTAGTGGAAAATGATGTTTTTTTTTTTTTGTTTTTTTTTCATACCAAGTCTCATATTCCACAAACTTGTGACAAAAAATAAAAACTTCCATGAACTCACTATGCCCATCAGCGAATACCTTGGGGTCTCTTCTTTCCAAAATGGGGTCACTTGTGGGGTAGTTATACTGCCCTGGCATTCTAGGGGCCCGAATGTGTGGTAAGGAGTTTGAAATCAAATTCTGTAAAAAATGACCTGTGAAATCCGAAAGGTGCTCTTTGGAATATGGGCCCCTTTGCCCACCTAGGCTGCAAAAAAGTGTCACACATCTGGTATCTCTGTATTCAGGAGAAGTTGAGGAATGTGTTTTGGGGTGTCTTTTTACATATACCCATGCTGGGTGAGATAAATATCTTGGTCAAATGCCAACTTTGTATAAAAAAATGGGAAAAGTTGTCTTTTGCCAAGATATTTCTCTCACCCAGCAGGGGTATATGTAAAATGACACCCCAAAACACATTCCCCACCTTCTCCTGAGTACGGGGATACCAGATGTGTGACACTTTTTTGCAGCCTAGGTGGGCAAACGGGCCCATATTCCAAAGAGCACCTTTCGGATTTCACAGGTCATTTTTTACAGAATTTGATTTCAAACTCCTTACCACACATTTGGGCCCCTAGAATGCCAGGGCAGTATAACTACCCCACAAGTGACCCCATTTTGGAAAGAAGAGACCCCAAGGTATTCGCTGATGGGCATAGTGAGTTCATGGAAGTTTTTATTTTTTGTCACAAGTTAGTGGAATATGAGACTTTGTATGAAAAAAAAAAAAATCTGCATTTTCCACTAACTTGTGACAAAAAATAGGAACTTGCCATGCCCCTCACGGAATACCTTGGGGTGTCTTCTTTCCAAAATGGGGTCACTTGTGGGGTAGTTATACTGCCCTGGCATTTTCCAGGGGCCCTAATGTGTGGTAAGTAGGTAAATGACCTGTGAAATCCTAAAGGTGCTCTTTGGAATATGGGCCCCTTTGCCCACCTAGGCTGCAAAAAAGTGTCACACATGTGGTATCGCCGTATTCAGGAGAAGTTGGGGAATGTGTTTTGGGGTGTCATTTTACATATACCCTTGCTGGGTGAGAGAAATATCTTGGCAAAAGACAACTTTTCCCATTTTTTTATACAAAGTTGGCATTTGACCAAGATATTTCTCTCACCCAGCATGGGTATATGTAAAATGACACCCCAAAACACATTCCCCAACTTCTCCTGAGTACGGCGATACCAGATGTGTGACACTTTATTGCAGCCTAGATGCGCAAAGGTGCCCAAATTCCTTTTAGGAGGGCATTTTTAGACATTTGGATACCAGACTTCTTCTCACGCTTTGGGGCCCCTAGAATGCCAGGGCAGTATAAATACCCCACATGTGACCCCATTTTGGAAAGAAGACACCCCAAGGTATTCAATGAGGGGCATGGCGAGTTCATAGAAATTTTTTTTTTTTGGCACAAGTTAGCGGAAATTGATATTTTTAATTTTTTTCTCACAAAGTCTCCCGTTCCGCTAACTTGGGACAAAAATTTCAATCTTTCATGGACTCAATATGCCCCTCACGGAATACCTGGGGGTGTCTTCTTTCCGAAATGGGGTCACATGTGGGGTATTTATACTGCCCTGGCATTCTAGGGGCCCTAAAGCGTGAGAAGAAGTCTGGAATATAAATGTCTAAAAATTTTTACGCATTTGGTTTCCGTGAGGGGTATGGTGAGTTCATGTGAGATTTTATTTTTTGACACAAGTTAGTGGAATATGAGACTTTGTAAGAAAAAAATAAAATAATTCCGCTAACTTGGGCCAAAAAAATGTCTGAATGGAGCCTTACAGAGGGGTGATCAATGACAGGGGGGGTGATCAATGACAGGGGGGGTGATCAATGACAGGGGGGTGATCAGGGAGTCTATATGGGGTGATAACCACAGTCATTGATCACGCCCGTGTAAGGCTTCATTCATACGTCCGTATGCGTTTTGCGGATCCGATCCATCTATCAGTGCATCCGTAAAAATCATGCGGACATCTGAATGGAGCTTTACAGGGGGGTAATCAATGACAGGGGGGTGATCAGGGAGTCTATATGGGGTGATCACCACAGTCATTGATCACTCCCCTGTAAGGCTTCATTCAGACGTCCGGATGCGTTTTGCGGATCCGATCCATCTATCAGTGGATCCGTAAAAATCATGCGGACGTCTGAATGGAGCTTTACAGGGGGGTAATCAATGACAGGAGGGTAATCAATGACAGGGGGGTGATCAGGGAGTCTATATGGGGTGATCACCACAGTCATTGATCACGCCCCTGTAAGGCTTCATTCAGACGTCCGGATGCGTTTTGCGGATCCGATCCATCTATCAGTGCATCCGTAAAAATCATGCAGACATCTGAATGGAGCTTTACAGGGGGGTAATCAATGACAGGGGGGTGATCACCACAGTCATTGATCATGCCCCTGTAAGGCTTCATTCAGACGTCCGGATGCGTTTTGCGGATCCGATCCATCTATCAGTGCATCCGTAAAAATCATGCGGACATCTGAATGGAGCTTTACAGGGGGGTAATCAATGACAGGGGGGTGATCACCACAGTCATTGATCATGCCCCTGTAAGGCTTCATTCAGACGTCTGTATGCGTTTTGCGGATCCGATCCATCTATCAGTGCATCCGTAAAAATCATGCGGACATCTGAATGGAGCTTTACAGGGGGGTGATCAATGACAGGGGTGTAATCAATGACAGGGGGGTGATCAGGGAGTCTATATGGGGTGATCACCACAATCATTGATCATGCCCCTGTAAGGCTTCATTCAGACGTCCGGATGCGTTTTGCGGATCCGATCCATCTATCAGTGCATCCGTAAAAATCATGCGGACATCTGAATGGAGCTTTACAGGGGGGTGATCAGGGAGTCTATATGGGGTGATCACCACAGTCATTGATCATGCCCCTGTAAGGCTTCATTCAGACGTCCGGATGCGTTTTGCGGATCCGATCCATCTATCAGTGGATCCGTAAAAATCATGCGGACGTCTGAATGGAGCTTTACAGGGGGGTGATCAATGACAGGGGGGTGATCAATGACAGGGGGGTGATCAGGGAGTCTATATGGGGTGATCAGGGATGATCAGGGGCTAATAAGGGGTTAATAAGTGACGGGGGGGGGGTGTAGTGTAGTGTAGTGGTGCTTGGTGCTACTTTACTGAGCTACCTGTGTCCTCTGGTGGTCGATCCAAACAAAGGGGACCACCAGAGGACCAGGTAGCAGGTATATTAGACGCTGTTATCAAAACAGCGTCTAATATACCTGTTAGGGGTTAAAAAAACACATCTCCAGCCTGCCAGCGAACGATCGCCGCTGGCAGGCTGGAGATCAACTCTCTTACCTTCCGTTCCTGTGAGCGCGCGCACCTGTGTGCGCGCGTTCACAGGAAATCTCGGCTCACGCGAGATGACGCCTATTGGCGTTAGCGTAGCCTGGGGGAGCCGCCGCAATGACGCCTTTCGGCGTTACAGTTGCGGGAAGTGGTTAACTTGGGGGAAAAATTTATAAGATGGGTACAACTGCTTTATTATAACTCGAAGGTCAGGGTCAAAATTAATGGAGAGATATCAGAGCCGGTCCCTCTGCAGAGAGGAACTAGGCAGGGTTGCCCACTCTCCCCATTATTGTTTGCCATATTTGTTGAGCCTTTGGCTTGTAAGGTTCGAGCACACGATAAAATTAGGGGGTTTGGGGGAAAGGGCGCATTAGATAAAATATGCCTTTATGCGGATAACATCTTGTTCTTCTTGGAAGGGGGGGTATCAACGGTATCATACCTGATGGGGATAGTAGATCAGTTTGGTCAAATGTCAGGTCTCAGGGTGAACTGGACAAAATCGGTACTGCTCCCAATTGGTCATGAAATATGGCAAAAGGATATCAATGTTAAAATACTGAAACCCACGGAGTCATTCGAATACCTTGGCATAAAAGTCAGCTCGAGGATTCAGGAGTACCTAGAACTCAATATATATCCCCTGCTCAAAAGGGTTAAAGAGAAAATAAGCACCTGGCAAAAACTGTTGATTCGACAGGCGGATCGAATTGCGATAATAAAGATGATTTTACTGCCCCAGATTCTTTATGTCATCTCCTCCTGCCCTGTATGGATAGGGGATAATTTTTTCAACGCATTAGAAGGAGTGATAAACGATCTTATCTGGGGGAGAAAAAGGGTTAGGCTGAAACAAAAATACTTATGGTTAGACGAAGAAGATGGCGGCCTGTCTGTTCCTTGTTTTCGAGGCTACTACTATGCATCCCAACTGCAGTGGTTAATAATGGAGGATGACAGACTGCGTAATTTTCTGGAAGGGGAATTTGAAGGTCTCCAATATAATATTGTTAGTGTTCTAGAAACCGGACTTCTAAAAATAAAGGGCAGGAAGTGCCCAATTAGCAACATGATGCACTTAGTATGGGTTAAGGTCAAAAAATTATTGGGTATTAATTATTCATTAAGGTTCACCCCTATTTGGGGAAATTTAAATTTAAGTGAGTTCTGGAAGTTAGATGATTATGTATTTTGGGAGAGAAAAGGTATCAGGTTTGTTTCACAGATAGAGGTGGAAGGAAAATTGAAGACACTAGAGGAAATGGGATTTAGTTCAGATCTAGATAACCTCACATGGTTTAGATACGCTAGATTAAAGCACGCATTTGATTCAACTAAGAATAGAGAATATTTAATTACCAAACACTCAGAATTTGCAGAATTCTGCTATCATAGTATTGCGAGTAAAGTATCAATTTCACAGATTTATAAAAAAAATAAAGAGGGGGTTAGGAGGTGTGATTAAATTTAATAGTGAAAATAAATGGGCACGAGAGGTGGAGCCTAACATTTTGGATTGGAGAAACATTTATAGAAGTGTAAAAAGGAGCACCATCTCGAGTAACTTCCGGTTGACACAGTTTTTTATCCTCCATCGGACCTATATAACTCCCTGGGCGCTGAGCAAGATGTACAGATCAAGGGACGCAATCTGCTGGAAGTGTAGGAAGGACAATGCAGATTTTATTCATTTGATCTGGTACTGCCCCCTTATGCAGGGTTACTGGACCCAGGTTTTCGCGGACCTTACCAGAGCAACTGGGTACTGTGCCCCATTGGAGATTAGGATTGCAGTGCTGGGAGATATAAGAAAAACCGGGTTGGATAGAAAAAGTGAAAGGAAATGGGAAAAAGGATTAATGCTCGCCCGGGTGGTGCTGGCTAGAGGGTGGGGATCGGACAGTCCGCCAAGTGTTTCAGAGTGGAAAAATCTATGTGAGAGGGTGCAGAGATATGAGTATGCTAGGGGGATAAAAAGAAATAATGAAATAGGGAATGGTAACTATTAGGTGGTAAGGGGGGTAACATGGAGTGTAGAAAATTAAATATGCAGGAAAAAGGATGACATAAACCCCTGAAAAGTGATTATGGAAGTAAATTGCCTTATGGAAACTCCCAAGACAACCGAGGGGGGGGAAGGGGGAGTATATAGTTTTTTTCTTTTCTTATTGTTCTATGTTCTCTTATGTGAAATGAAATTAAACCTGATAAGGATAGAATTTTGATGTTAGCCGTAATGAGGTAACATATGTTTGTGTATACTTGTATATTTGCAATTTCTACCCCTTGTTTTTTCTTGTGTCTTTCTTTATCTTGGTTTTGTAAGAAAAAAAAGAAAATAAAAATATTTAATATTAAAAAAAATTAAAAAAAGTTTGATCCCCGCGGTCAGGGACATCGGGGATCAGAATCACCAGAAAGCGCAGCAAACCGCAGGTCTGAATTGACCTGCGGTTTGCTGCGATCACCGATACAGGGGGGGGGTCATATGACTTCCCCCCGGTGTTGTGACAGGATACCCGCTGTATGATTTCAGCGGGCGTCCTGTTCCGATTAACCCCCGCAGCTCCGCAATCTCGATTTAAACTCATGACGGACCGGTACGTCATGGGTCCTTAAGGACTCGGGAAACATGCCGTACCGGTACGTCATGCGTCCCTAAGGGGTTAAAGACCAGTTCATTTCTGAAGTCATTTTGGAGGAGCTCACATAATAGAAACCACCCATAAATACCCCATTTTAGAAACTACACCCCTCAAACTATTCTGGTGGAATTTCAAAATTTTACTTTTTTTTGCAGATTTTCCATTTCAATCATTTTTCTTCCTGTAACACATCAAGGGTTAACAACAAAACAAACCTCAATATTTATTACTCTGATTCTGCAATTTACAGAAACACCCAATATGTGGTTGTATACTGCTGTATAGGCACACAGCAGGGCTCAGAAGACAAGGAATGCCATATGGTTTTGGAAGGCAGATTTTGCTGGAATGGTCTTAGGGTGCTATGTTGCATTTGAAGAGACCCTGATGATCCCCAGAGTGAAACCCCCAAAAAGTGACCACATTTTGTAAACTACACTACCCAAGGAATTTTTATGGGGTGTAGCGAGCACTTTGACCCAACAGGCGTTTCATAGAATTTATAACCCTTGGCTGTGAAAATGAAAAATTTCCTTAGGCCCAAACTTTATTTTTCAGAAAAGATAACAGGTAAATATCCCCCCACTATTTGCTATCCATTTTCTCCTGAATACAGTAACACCCCAATTGTGGTCGTAAACTGTTATTTGGGGATATGCGAGGGCTCAGGAGGGAAGGAGCGGCATCTGGATTTTCTAACATGGAATTTTCTGTCATGGTTTTAATTTTAATTTTAGTTTTAATTTTTTTGTTGACTGAGCTGCGTGAGGGCTTATTTTTTGTGGGACAAACTGTAGTTTTTATTGGCATCATTTTGGGGTACATTTGGCTTTCTGGTAGCTTTTTATCTCATTTTTTGGGAGGTGAACTCACAAAAAAAGCTGTTTGGTGTCATTTTTATATATTTCTTTTTACTCCGATCACTTGATGGGGTTAATCATGTGATATTTTTATAGATCTGGTCATAACGATGCAACGATACCAAATATGTCTTTTTTTTTTTTACGTTTTACACAATAAGAACTTTTTTACAAAAATCATATTTTCTTAGGGTACTTTCACACTTGCATTAAACTTTTCCGGTATTGAGTTCCGTCCTAGGGGCTCAATATCGAAAAAAAACTGATCAGCTTTATCGTAATGCATTCTGAATGGAGAGCAATCCATTCAGTATACATCAGGATGTCTTCATTTCAGTCACTGTATGGTTTTTTGATTGATAAAATACCGCAGCATGCTGCGGTATTTTTGCAGTCCAAAATTACGGAACACTTGCATTATTTATCCGCCATTATTTTCCATTGAAATGCATTAATTCCGGATTCAGCCCCAAGTGTTCCGGAATAACGGATCCAGTTTTGCGGTCTGCGCATGCGCAGACCTTTAAAAATATGAAAAAGATAAATACCGGATCCGTTTTTCCGGATGACAACCGGAGAGATGGATTCGGTATTGCAATGCATTTGTGAGACTGATCCGCATTCGGATCCGTCTACAAATGGTATCCGTTTGCATATAGACTGCCTGCCGGAATCCAACAGCACGAGTGGGAAAGTACCCTTAGAGCCATATTTTTTAAAAGTTTTCTTGCTATAGTCTTGTGCAAGGCCTAATTTTTTGCGGGATGAGGTGACATTTTTATTGATATAATTTTGGGCTACATATGACTTTTTGTTTGATTGATATAAAAATTTTTTGGGAGGTAAGGTAACTAAAAAAGCTATTTTGATTAATGTTTATTTTTTTTTATTTTTTTATGGCGTTCACCTGATGGGGTAGATCATCTAATATTTTTATAGAGCCGGCCGTCACAGACGCGGCAATACCAAATATGTCAATTTTATTAATTTTTTTCTATTTTTTACATTTTTTAAATTAGTTAATTTTTTTTTTACATGTGAAACTTTCTTTTTTTTGTATAAAACACTTTATTATTTTTTATTTTTTATTTTACACTTTTTTTCCCCCATAAGGTCATACAAGACCTCTGGGGCACACTTAACATCACATTTTCTTTTTTCACTATTGATTTCTCCTGTAACTGGGGCAGACATAGTAGCCCCAGTTGCAGGGGAAATACACCCCCAAGAGAGGCTGTACAGTGCAATACAGTGCTGTACAGCCTCAGTGCAGGGATGATCGTGATCTATGGAAGACCCGACAGCTCCTGCACTTTCCCGGCCCCGGTGGTCATGTGACTCCGGTATAGCACTTCCTAATCTGTATACACGGCGCTCGTTCAGCTTCCCATTGGAAAATCCTGAGCTGATTTCAATATGGCAGATTTCAAAATGGCGGCCGAAAATGTTTCCTCCACCAAATAACGTAGCCTCCCTTCCAATTAATACTTTCACACATTGTAAGAAATTTTATATATATTCATACACTTGTCAACATTAAAATTGCAGCACCATGAAGGAAAAAATGTGGAATTATAAAAACCTCAGAATCAATAGACATATTAATATACAAATTATTAAAAATGTAAATATTCTGGTGCATTCACACGTCCGTGGTGTGTTGCGGACCCTTTTGCGGACGTGTGAATGGACTCTTAAAAACAGCTTGATTCAATCAGTTAAGAGTATGAGCACCAAACGCATAAATATATGCACTTACACACCCTGGCATGCTATCAATAAGGTTATTAATGGTTGTCTGAGGAATGTTGTGCCATGCTGAATGCACTTGATCAGGCAAATCATTAAGATCTGCTGGTGGCAGCTTGCTTTGCAATTGCTGACAAATGATGTCCCAAAAGGTGCTGGATGAGAGACAAGTCTGTAAAAGCTGCAGGCCAGGGCTTTCAGCATGAACAACATGCAACTTGGCATTGTCCTGATGAAAAATGGCTCCTGGAACACGTTGGAGAAATGGCCATACCACTGGTTCCACTACCATATAAATGTAATTCCAAGCAGTTGGTGCACCTGAAAAGAAGACTGGAGAGGTCTGGCTACCATACATCATGTCACCCCACATCATAATCCCAGGAGTGAGAGCTGTGTGACATTCCCTTGGGAGGGCCTCTTCATGGCGTTACCCAACTGGTCTCCAGAATCATCTATAAAAGACAAAAGCAGAACTCATTGCTGAAGAGGATACACCTCCGTTTCAGCTTTCATTGCCATCTTGCTGTACACCACGATAGCCTTTGAAAGCGGTGGTGGGAGGTCAATGGAGATCATCTGGCTTGTAGCCCAATATTGTGTAAATGCCTTCTGATGGTTTGTGTAGATACTCTTTGCTGTCCTAGGCTTGAGATATGATGTCCAGTTTCACTTGCAGTACAGAATGGATCACTACAGCTGTAATATGGCTATAAATGTGAGAAGGGACAGTTGTTCTGCTAGATCATCTTCAGCCTGGCAGCTCAGGGGACATGTCCTTTCTGCTGCAGCTCACTGCCACAGCTTCTAACAGAACATATGGCTGACATGAAGATTTAAACTGAGCACGTTCGACCAGATCAGTGAGAAAGACAAAAAAATAAGGAAAAGAGCAGGTGGTGCTATACAGATACATTTTATTAAACGGCTCACTGGCTATACAACATTTAAATTTTTTAATTACAAGCAACCTTTTAAGTAAATGTTCCAATTAGGGATGATCGAACCAAATTCACATAATGCTTTGTTTGAATACTGTACGGAGCGAGGTCTCTGTAGAGTATTAGAATGTATTGGCTCCTATGAGCCGAAGTAATTACTTTGCGAAGTATCGTGAAACTTTGCATAATAACTTCATAAATTAATTTCTACAGTAAAAACACATTTCTCGAATTCGGGTCCGGCTCCAAGTGGTACCTTGGAACCGAACCCGAGTTCGGGAAATGTTTTTTTACAGTATTAATAACTTCAGCTCATCGGAGCCAATACATTCTAATACTGTACCTAGCACTCGCTCAGTGCACTATTCAAACAAAGTATTATGCGAATTGACTTAGGATGTTTCATCCGAAGTCGATTCGCTCATCCCTAGTTCCAATATATACTGATATACTGGAGGTGTGATGTCTGGGTATTTTGGAATATGAGTTGGCATACATTTTTCACAGTGGCTCAGCCTGGATGATGAATTTGGAGGAGGTTAGACACTTTTGTCCAGCTTTGTACCCTTTTTTAATAAGGCACCCGAGGGAGTAGGGGGGCACTAAGAAATTTATATTTGCAAATTTTGTTGTTTCTCCTGTCAGATCATGCTGCACACTGGCAGCATGGATGGTAGATGCTTGAACTAGCTGCACAGTGGGAATTCTAAGCTGTTGCTGTGTACAAGGCTTTTTCCATGAGAATATACAGCAGCCACTCAGGGTTCCCGCTTAGCATCTAA
Source organism: Bufo bufo (assembly GCF_905171765.1). NCBI lineage: Eukaryota > Metazoa > Chordata > Amphibia > Anura > Bufonidae > Bufo > Bufo bufo. Next base: position 241,380,504 of record NC_053389.1, on the reverse strand, counting down.
TATAAGTCAATAGTACACAGCTCTTTTCTCCTGCAGTTTTGGAAGCCAAAATCAGGAGTGGATCATAAAAGAAGAAAGGGTATAAAAGGACAGACACTACTTCTCTTTTTAAAAATTCACTCCTGGTTTTGGTTTCCGAAACTGCATCAGGAAACCTAATCGAGTGGGCGTACCCTTAGGCCTCTTTCAGACGCGCGAGTGCAAAACATTGTAATGCGTTTTGCACTCGCGTGAGAAAAATCACGCATGTTTGGTACCCAAACCCGAACTTCTTCACAGAAGTTCGGGCTTGGGATCGGTGTTCTGTAGATTGTATTATTTTCCCTTATAACATGGTTATAAGGGAAAATAATAGCATTCTGAATACAGAATGCATAGTAAAATAGCGCTGGAGGGGTTAAAAAAAAAAATTAATAATAATTTAACTCACTTTAGTCCACTTGATCGCGATGCCGGCATCTCCTTCTGTCTCCTTTGCTGAACAGGACCTGTGGTGAGCATTTATTACAGGTAAAGGACCTGTGGTGACGTCACTCCGGTCATCACATGATCCATCACCATGGTAAAAGATCATGTGATGACCGGAGTGACGTCACCACAGGTCCTTTACCTGTAATGAATGCTCACCACAGGTCCTGTTCAGCAAAGGAGACAGAAGGAGATGCCGGCATCGCGATCAAGTGGACTAAGGTGAGTTAAATTATTATTATTTTTTTAACCCCTCCAGCGCTATTTTACTATGCATTCTGTATTCAGAATGCTATTATTTTCCCTTATAACCATGTTATAAGGGAAAATAATAATTATCGGGTCTCCATCCCGATCGTCTCCTAGCAACCGTGCGTGAAAATCGCACCGCATCCGCACTTGCTTGCGGATGCTTGCGATTTTCACGCAACCCCATTCACTTCTATGGGGCCTGGGTTGCGTGAAAAACGCACAATATAGAGCATGCTGCGATTTTCACGCAACGCACAAGTGATGCGTGAAAATCACCGCTCATGTGAACAGCCCCATAGAAATTAATGGGTCGGTATTCAGTGCGGGTGCAATGCGTTCAACTCACGCATCGCATCCGCGCGGAATACTCGCCCGTGTGAAAGGGGCCTTAGAGTACTTGCACATGGTGCATATTAGACACATAGGTTCAGAACAGATTCTCGTATCAGCAAAGTGTATGAGATTGGACAAATTTCATATATACCTTACTTTTTTCTTCCATGCAGAAATTAACCTGCAGTGTGGATTTCACCCTATTCAATGTACAGGTAAAGGCTCATGCACATGGCCGTGTGCACACCATATCACGGATGTGGACCCATTCACTATCAATCTGGGAGATACGGTACGGTGCGACTCATTCACACGACCGTGGTTTGGTTCCGCATCCGAGCCGGGTTGCGGCTCGGGTGCGGACCCATTCAATTCAATGGGGCCGCAAAAAGATCCGGACAGCACTCCATGTGCTGTTCGCATCTGTTGCTGCGTTCCGTGGCCCCGCAAAAATTATAGATCATGTCCTATTCTTGTCCATTTTGCGGACAAGAATAGGCATTTCTATAATGGGCCATCTGTTCCGCAAATTGCGGAAGACACACGGGTGGCATCCGTGTTTTGCGGATCCGCAATTTGCAGACCGCAAAATACGGCACTGTTGTGTGAATGAGCCCATATAATGTGATTTTTCTGCCCAAAAAAATGAGTGGAAAAACGCATGTAATTGGCATCGTGTGCAGGCACCCTTAGTGTGCCGATGACTTGTGCAGCTGATGTCTTTTTCAACCCAGCAGCATTTTTACAAAAGTAAAGAAACTCTTGCCTCCTGGACTACTGAATTTGCCCCCTCCGTCTGCTGTCTCACACCACTGATAAGAAAAGAGGGGCTGCAGACCACACATAGGACCTAAATAAAGAAGACTATTAATATTACTCCCATACACACATGAAATTGATATGTTACTCCAAAAAAATATATTAAAAAATACATTGATAAATCAACCCATACAATACAGCACTGTATTGTGTGGATTGTTTTATTGATGTAATTTTTTATATATATTTTTAATATCATTATTATTAAAGTGAAATCCTGTTTTCTAACTTATGTAACAAGGAGGAGCTGCCTATTAGAAGGAGGTGAGCAACAGTATACTATATGTAAATATAAGTAGTGTTAAGCACGAATATTCAAAAAGCACATTTTTATCTCAAATATCGCCACTTCAAGAATTCGCGAATATTTTAAATATAGTGCTATATTTTCGTTATACCGAATATTCCTCATTTTTTCCATCTGAACACATGATGCAACCAATGACGCCGTGCGCTCCTGCACTCAGAAGAAATCCAGGCCGGTATCACACGGTCCATGTTCCACGGACGTGTGCATGAGGCTTAAAGGAGTTGACCGGGTTCAGAGCTAAACCCGGACATACCCTTATTTTCACCCAGACAGCAATTTAGCGCAGGGCAAAGGAGAGCATCGGAGCATGAACTGCTCCGATGCTCATGTCAGGGGGGCTGCCTGGGTGAAAATGGAGGTATGTCCGGGTTCAGCTCTGAACCCGGACAACCCCTTTAAGTTGCTTGTGGGCCAATGACTCATTGGCCTACAAGCAAGACGCAGGGAGGAATCATGTGTTCAGATGGAAAAAATGACGAATATTCTAAAAAAGAATATATAGCACTATATTCAATATAGTGCTATATATTCGTTTTTGACCCACGCCTGTATTGATCGCGTAATATTCTCATATTACGCAGTCATTACCTTGCCGATTTTCGAGTAAAAAAAAAAGAATGTAGAATATAATGAATAATCGAATTTGCAAATATGCCATGAATATTGTCCAAAATGTTTGCGAAATATCACAAATTCGAATATGACCCCTGCCGCTCATCACTAAATGTAGGGGGAGAAAGTTATTTGCATCTAGAGTGTGTATATGAATATGTATAAATTGCATGTGTGCAGTGTGTAAATGAATGTGTGCATATAGTAGATGTATATTTATCTAGGTGTATGTATGTACCGTATATATTTACACACAGTATTTAGCATTTTTTATAGTAGCATGTGCATGGGTGCGAAAGTCTGTAAACTCCTTTTTAACGGGTATAATTTCTAGAAAATAGACTTCCAAAGTCTGAAAATATTTGTGGGGTTGGCTGCTTGTGCCTGCCTCTGCCCACTCTTCCTTGCGGGCACGGGTGCCGTGCTACTCATCCAGTTAGCCCCTCCGCTCTGTTGGTGATCCAGTCCCACTCCTCCTTCCTCCAGCCAGTGGCAGTCCCATCTGCTAGTGTCTAAAGATTCTTCTGCAGACTTTGGCCTGTATCTCAGGTTAAAAGCCTCCAGGCCTGTTTCATAGGGTGCACAACCTTTTAAAGGGCGTGCAAATTCTTCCTCAGCCTATGTCTTAAGTATAAAAGAAAACCTGAGCTTCCTAGGTTTCTAGTTTCCTAGATTTCTGCCAGCAAAAGTGTGATACTTTGCTGTCTGCCCTGACATTATTCTTTTTGCAATAATGATCCATTGCTGCCTGCGCTGACCTCAGACTAGATTCTCGGACACACTTGAACTCTGTCTGCCCTGACCTCAGCCTGTTCCTGACTATAATTTTTTCCTGTCCCCTCAGTGCTTGCTCCAGTGTCTCTGACCCCCATGGGTTGGCTGCCAACTAAACCTGGATTATTTCAAGAGGTAATGGCCTGGTGGCTCCCCATCAACAAAGACCAGATACCTGTATAGGGGTCAAAGGGTGAAAGCCAGGGGGCCCGCTAGGATAACGCCCTTAGGGATAGCTATAAATCAAAAAGTTTAGTTTGCACAGTAGGTCCACACCCACTGGCTATTACTGTATTAATTTTGAGGGAGGATGCATTATTTGTAGAGTGTATTGGGATGGCTCACCCTCCAAATTGCAAGGAAAAAAGGGTGTTCCCCCTAAAAAGGTTACCCCAAACCTTTAAGGAAGAACAAATATGCAAATAGATAAGAGGGGCACACCTACATCTAATTCACACCGAACACTGGCCAATAATTTTAAAAGATTTATTAAATGTAATACAAATATGGTACCTAATTAATCACTCTAAAATGCATAAAATATTAATTTAAAATATAATACAAAGGGTTAATGTGTACATAGACTGGATCTCAGTAGTGAATGTAATGTCTCTTTTGATAGTGCTGAGTCTCAGCCTATAAAATAAAAGGTACAGTCTCTATATTGGTCCGCAGTTTATCTGCAGTTTGTCTGCGATTCTTCCGATATGAGTAATTTCACTATGCTTGATGTAAGAAGAGATAGATGTAATTGTCCTTTGCGTTTATATTACATATAATTTTTCCACAGTTATAGCTTTATCTAGTGATTGTAGCTTTGCTAGTACACTGTGATGCAGTATAGCGGGTTACTCACTGTTTAGAAGCAGTGTTTTTTTTTGCGCTTAACGTGGCGTCCCATGTGTTATCAGCGCAGATGATCGTACCTCCGGTCAGCTTTAGAGTGAGTAATGAACTTGCAGAAAAAAGAAACAGTCCGTTTAGGTATCGGGGTCAATAGTGAGTTAGACCCACTTGAGATTTGCCGTAGCTTGATGTCTTTTTGCAGGGCAAAGCAGGACTTTTGTTTCCTTACGAAATATATTCGGACGTTTGTTGCAAATTCAATAGAGATACGCAGATGGTGTGCTGCGGTTTTCTTCCTTCTGTAGAGACTTGTGTACACCAGACGCGTTTCGGAGTTAACACGACTCCTTCCTCAGTGCACTGAGGAAGGAGTTGTGTTAACTCCGAAACTTATATTTTATGCATTTTAGAGTGATTAATTAGGTACCATATTTGTATTACATTTAATAAATCTTTTAAAATTATTAGCCAGTGTTCGGTGTGAATTAGATGTAGGTGTGCCCCTCTTATCTATTTGCAGGATGCATTATTTGTTGGAAGAAACATTTCTGGCCGCCTTTTTGAAACCCACCAGATATATAAATATATATGGTATATACTGCGTATATAATGAAAATTGGGTTGCCCGGTATTTTGCTTTCCTTGAGTCCAAAGGTAGCACAGAAGGGTTAATCATGTCTCATACTTCTCCCTAGGATCGCCCACCTAGATTTAAAATGCAAAATTAGCATAATTACGTCACAAGTCTATAATTAACTACCTAACCAGCTATACACTGTGAAAAAAAAGGGCTCCAAACAAACTGCAAGAAAAATATTATACATTGGGTGGAAATGTGTGCTGCCTTGAGACTCAAGAAAAGCAAAATACCTGTTAACCCAATTTTTGCTTTCCTATTTTGTCCTCGGGGTCCGACTATTATCGGTAGTCCCATGAAAATAATGGGAAGCGCAGTGAGAAAACTGCTCCATTCACTTCTATGGGATTGACGGAAGTAGCCGAGTCAGTGCTCAGCTATTTTCAGCAGTCTCATAGAAATGGAGGGAGGACACACATGTGCTGCCCCCTCTCCTTAACTTTGCGGGCTCTGTTACAGAGATAGGTGCGTGTCCCAGAGGTGGGACCCCCACCTCCTAGAGATATGCCACCAATGTATATGATGGGCTAACCCCTTTAAGGGTCAGTACAGAGATCTTGCTCATTATCTATTTATACCCAGGACTGTGACCGTGATGAGGGTACATCCTCTACAGAGGAAAGAAGGTTTCTCCATCAACATAGAAGAGGTGTCACGGATGCGGTGTGGGTGTAAAACTCTACACCAAGCACAGGAGGGAAGGGGATAGGAACGAGGCCTGTAACCTAGGGTAAAGGAGAAGGTCACCTCCTAGAACAACCATAATCCAAGTCCTGACTATCTATCAGTATGAACTGATCTTGATGGTAGGAAAGTTCATACACAGGAACATAGAGCCCTAACATACCCTGTAGGTCCCTGGTATAGTGACAGGACTTGAGACAACCTATTCCTTCACCAGAAGGATGAACAGGAGTCTCCCTCAGGCCTCCCTCTCTTCTGGTCCATAACCCTTCCAATGGACAGGATACTGAAGAGTTCCGCGGTGAACTTGAGAGTCGATTATCTTGGTGATCTGAAATTTCAAACTACTATCCACCATGACAGGAGCGGGTAGCAAGGAAGACAGCTCCAAAGGTTCAATATATCTCTTCAACAAAGATTTGTGAAACACATTATGAATTTTTAGGGCCTGAGGAAGTTCAAGATGAAACGCTACAGGATTAATGATGGCAGTGATCTTATATGGCCCAATAAATTTTGGACCCAACTCCCAAGAAGGTACCTTCAACTTAATGTTTCTTGTGGACAGCCACACAAAATCACCCACTCTTAGGTCCGGGCCATTCATACATTTGCTGTCAGCCCCATGTTTATACTTGCTGCTTCAAATTATTTTTCATTTTTTGCCATATCGATGACAATGATGATGAAAAAGGTTCTTCCTCAGGGATACCAGAAGTATCAGAACCAGAAAATGTGCCAAACTGCGGGTAAAACCCATATGCCCCAAAAACTGGCGACTCACCAGTAGACTCCTCCCTACAATTGTTTATGGCAAACTCTGCCAAAGACAAAAAGGAAGACCACTCCTCCTGGTTCTCAGATACAAAACATCTAAAGTAAGTCTCCAGACTCTGATTAGTGGATGAAAAGTTGTATCCTCAGTGGAGTAGAGAACGCTTTCCAGAATCTGGAAACAAACTGAGTCCCACGATCTGAGACCACATCAGAGGGAATGCCATGGAGTTTCACAATGTTGTCAACAAATACTTGTGCAAGTATTTTAGCATTAGGTAGGCCCGGCAAAGCAATAAAGTGCACCATTTTACTAAAGCGATCAACTGCCACCAGAATAACAGTTTTTCCTGAAGAGTTAGGTAGATCAGTGATAAAATCCATGGATACATGAGTCTATGGTCTGGACAAGATAGGCAATGGATGTAAAGATCCGGAAGGCTGAGTATGTGTCACCTTAGTACGTGCACAGGTGGTACAGGCTGACTCATAGTCCTTAACACACTTACGCCATCCCAGCCACCAGAATCTACGAGATATGAGGTCATCAGTGGATCTGCTCCCAGGGTGTCCCGTAAGAACCGTACAATGATGTTCCTCAAACACCTTGTGACGCAATTCCAGTGGCACAAATGGTTTCCCAGAGGGACATGAATCTGGTGCGTCTCCCTGAGCCTCTAACACCTCCACCTCAAGGTCAGGGTAAAGAGCGGATATCACCATCCCTTTAGACAGTATGGGACTCGGATTTTCAAAATCACCACCTCCAGGAAAACTAAGTGACGTTCTTAACCCCAGGACGATATGTGACAGTGAAATAGAATCTGGAGAAAAACAATGACCATCTGGCTTGTCTCGGGTTCAGTCGTTTGGCCGACTCCAGGTAAGCAAGATTTTTGTGATCAGTGAACACCGTGATCGGATGAATCGCCCCTTCCAACCAATGACACCACTCCTCAAAATCGAACTTAATGGCCAGTAACTCACTGTTACCCACATCATAATATCTCTCAGTGGGAGAGAGTTTTGTTTAGAGAAAAATGTACATGGTCTCCATTTATCAGGTGATGGGCCTTGCAATAAAATTACTCCTACCCCCACCTCGGACGCATTGACTTCCACAATGAAAGGTTGTGATACATCCAGCTGCACCAATAGGGGTAGAAGCGAAGCATTCCTTAATCGCAGAAAAGGCTCACAACGCCGAATCAGACCACACCGAGACATCCATCCCTTTCTTAGTTATGTCATTTAAGGGTTTTACTATTGTTGAATAATTCTGAATACATTTTCGGTAATAGTTGTTGAACCCTAAAAACCGCATAAGAGCCTTCAAATTTTTGGGCCAATACAGCAGGGACTTTCTCTGGATCCATTCGAAAACCCGAAGATGACAACAGGTAGCCCAAGAACTCCACCTTCTGTACAGCAAAAACACACTTCTTCAATTCCGCATACAATTTATTATCTCTCAGGATCTGTAACACCTGTCTCACATGATCCTGATGTGTTTCCACATCTGGAGAATAAATTAGAATGTCATCTAAATACATGACTACAAACCTCCCTACCAGGTGAGGAAATATGTCATTCACAAAGTGTTGGGACACCGCAGGAGCATTGGTCAACCCGAAAGGCATGACCAGGTTCTCAAAGTGCCCCTCAGGAGTATTAAAAGCCTTCTGCCATTCATCCCCTTCCTTGATCCTAACCAGATAATATGCTCCCCTTAGATCCAACTTGGGGAACACCTTGGCACCAATAATCTGGTTAAACAAATCAGGAATCAAAGGAAGAGGGTAAGGATCACGGAAAGTAATCCGATTAAGTTCACGTTAATCCAGACATGGCCGAAGACTTCCGTCTTTTTTTTTTTTTTACAAAAAAGAACCCTGCTGCCACTGGAGACTTGGAAGGTCTTATATGTCCTTTGGCCAAACTCTCGGTCATTTATTCTCTCATGGTCTGTCTTTCAGGTTCAGAAAGGTTATACAACCTAGATTTAGGCAGCTTAGCTCCGGGAATAAGATTGATAGGACAATCATATTCCCGATGTGGAAGTAAATCCTGGCATCCACTCTCAGAAAACACGTCGGCAAACTCAGATATAACAGAGGGTAAATTCTTGGTAGTTACAACAGAAAATAATGTATTAAGACATCTGTCAATGCAATAATCACCCCAATGCAGAATCTGCCGAGCTTGCCAATCGATAGTTGGATTGTGCTTGCTAAGCCACGGTAAACCCAGAACCACTGGTGCAGGGAGACCTTCCAGCACAAAACACAAGATAAATTCTTGAGGAAAGTCTTAATCTGAAATCATGCACCACTTGAGACAAACACTTCTGAGCAAGCGGTGCAGAATCAATAGCGAATACGGGAATGTTTTTTTCTAATACACTTGGTGACAACCCGTGCATACGGACAAACTGAGCATCAATCAGGTTCTGTTGCCATTGCATGTCCGCAGAAAAAACACACTCCCTTCCTATTACCAGTGGATCCAGGGGTAGCTCCCCCTAACTGCATGGGTTCGTCTCCCGACCCAAACACAGGAGTAGCTTAACCCAAAGTGTCAGAGGAAGACAATACGTTATGTAATAGAATGTCCGGAGAGAGTGGGCCATTCGATCTCTCTCTCAGGCATCTATCAATATGTACAGCAAGAGACATAGCGGCTTCCAAAGACTCAGGATTCTCATGAAAAGCCAAAGCGTCCTTTAGCCTCTCAGATAATCCCTGACAGAACTGACTACGGAGAGCTAGATCGTTCCACTCAGTATCCGTAGTCCACCTCCTAAATTCAGAGCAAAGATCTCCGCAGAACACTCTCCCTGACGCAGGCCACGTAACTTGGTCTCAGCCAGGGAGGTCCAATCCAGGTCATCATAGATGAGACCCAAAGCTCTGAAAAATTCATCCACTGATAGGAGGGACTGTGATCCGGTCGGCAGAGAAAAAGCCCAAGACTGGGCGTCCCCTTTAAGCAACAAAATAATCACACCCACCCTTTGAATCTCATCACCAGAAGAGTGAAATTATCACTTCCCCCCGAGAATCTATCCGGGAGGACAACTTTAGGTTCAGGACAGGCCTGGTAACCACCACTAGGATCAGTTGCCTGTGGTCTCTGAATCTGTGAGTTGGTCGTGCGGAGGTCAGCTACCTCCAGAGACAGCTCCTGCAGCTGTCCGGCCAGTGCAGCGATAGCATCCGTGGCTGAACTGATACAGACAAACAAAAATGACAGTTATTTGGCGGTTTATAATGTCACAGATGCGGTGTGGGTGGAAAACTCCACACCGAGCACAGGAGGGAAGGGGATAGGAACGAGGCCTGGAAACTAGGGTAAAGGAGAAAGTCACCTCCTAGAACAACCCTTATCCAAGTCCTGACTAACTATCAGTATGAAATGACCTTGATGGTAGGAAAGTTCATACACAGGAACCTAGAGCCCTAACACACGCTGTAGGTCCCTGGTATAGTGACAGGACTTGAGACAAACTATTCCTCCACCAGAAGGATGAACAAGAGTCTCCCTCAGGTCTCGATACAACAGACAGGGGAATACAACAAACAAAATACAAATAGTAAAGACGACACTTAACTTCACACGGAGCAAAGGCAGTGCCAGGAGATCAACAGAGAACCAACAACCAGCTAGCCCAGAGTCCAGAAACTGAAGCTATAAACTGCACCCCTAGAAAGGGTAAGCAATGATAAATAGGGGAAGTTAAATGACCAAACCAACAACACCTGCCAGAGGTGTGGTCATTACCAAAACAACACAGACACAAATGATCCACAAGGAACCATTCAAATTAACCCACGTGTTGCCAGTCTCTCTGATCTCCTTGCCCCTGTCACAGGAGTGTCCGTGACAAGAGGATTCTTTACCATAAGAGCAGTGAGACAATGGTACTCTCTGCCAGAGGAGGCTGTGATGGTGAACTTACTGAAAGATTTCAAGAGGTGTCTGGATACAGTTCTGCAGTGTAATAACATTACAGGTTATAGTTACTGCATTTCGGGAAAAGATTCAGGTTGTTGATCCATGTCATTATTCAGATTGTAGTTGGGAAGGAACTCCTTTCCCCTAAAATTAGCAAAATTGGCTTTTACCTCATGAGGGTTTTTAGCTTTCTTCTAGTTCAACTTTGCAGGATAACATTGCAGGATAACAGGTTGAACTGGATTGATATACCATATTTTCCACTTTATAAGATGCAATTTTCCCCCCCAAAAGTGGTGGGAAAATGTCAGTGTGAATATTAGAGAGCGCTTTCATTATGAAAACACTCACTAGTATGCAGGAGACACGAGGAGCGGTGACTGCAGCCCTGCTAGTGCTGCCTGTGTTCACTGCTCACCGTTCAATTGTGACCACAGCATCTGAGGTTGGTTAGCTGTGGGGTGCTGTGCTCCCAGGGCCTGAACAGCTTTCTTGCATTCAGATCAGGGCAGCCATTCTAGGTGGTGATAGGCTGGAGCCTGTACAAGGCTACCAGGCCTCTCACAGATATATTCTAATACAGAATATATGTATATATTTTTTCTTTTTAGGGTAGGGGGGCGTGGGGAAGGGAAAAGGGAAAAAAGAGAAAAAGAAAGAAAATAAAAAAGTATTAATGGTGGATATTGTCATGTTTTTATAAATTGTATTTCACCTTCATGTGAGATAGCTAATGTAGCATTTAGTTACGGCAGTGGTCAGGTATTTTGGATGTTTGGCCATGATGCTGTGATTCGGGGAATATAATTTTGATTCCCTGCTGTAAATGCGCAGTTATTGGTGTATTTTAATCATGTTCAATAAAAATTGGATTCAATAAAAAAATATATATACAGGGAGTGCAGAATTATTAGGCAAGTTGTATTTTTGAGGATTAATTTTATTATTGAACAACAACCATGTTCTCAATGAACCCAAAAAACTCATTAATATCAAAGCTGAATATTTTTGGAAGTAGTTTTTAGTTTGTTTTTAGTTTTAGCTATTTTAGGGGGATATCTGTGTGTGCAGGTGACTATTACTGTGCATAATTATTAGGCAACTTAACAAAAAACAAATATATACCCATTTCAATTATTTATTTTTACCAGTGAAACCAATATAACATCTCAACATTCACAAATATACATTTCTGACATTCAAAAACAAAACAAAAACAAATCAGTGACCAATATAGCCACCTTTCCTTGCAAGGACACTCAAAAGCCTGCCATCCATGGATTCTGTCAGTGTTTTGATCTGTTCACCATCAACATTGCGTGCAGCAGCAACCACAGCCTCTCAGACACTGTTCAGAGAGGTGTACTGTTTTCCCTCCTTGTAAATCTCACATTTGATGATGGACCACAGGTTCTCAATGGGGTTCAGATCAGGTGAACAAGGAGGCCATGTCATTAGATTTTCTTCTTTTATACCCTTTCTTGCCAGCCACGCTGTGGAGTACTTGGACGCGTGTGATGGAGCATTGTCCTGCATGAAAATCATGTTTTTCTTGAAGGATGCAGACTTCTTCCTGTACCACTGCTTGAAGAAGGTGTCTTCCAGAAACTGGCAGTAGGACTGGGAGTTGAGCTTGACTCCATCCTCAACCCGAAAAGGCCCCACAAGCTCATCTTTGATGATACCAGCCCAAACCAGTACTCCACCTCCACCTTGCTGGCGTCTGAGTCGGACTGGAGCTCTCTGCCCTTTACCAATCCAGCCACGGGCCCATCCATCTGGCCCATCAAGACTCACTCTCATTTCATCAGTCCATAAAACCTTAGAAAAATCAGTCTTGAGATATTTCTTGGCCCAGTCTTGACGTTTCAGCTTGTGTGTCTTGTTCAGTGGTGGTCGTCTTTCAACCTTTCTTACCTTGGCCATGTCTCTGAGTATTGCACACCTTGTGCTTTTGGGCACTCCAGTGATGTTGCAGCTCTGAAATATGGCCAAACTGGTGGCAAGTGGCATCTTGGCAGCTGCACGCTTGACTTTTCTCAGTTCATGGGCAGTTATTTTGCGCCTTGGTTTTTCCACACGCTTCTTGCGACCCTGTTGACTATTTTGAATGAAACGCTTGATTGTTCGATGATCACGCTTCAGAAGCTTTGCAATTTTAAGAGTGCTGCATCCCTCTGCAAGATATCTCACTATTTTTGACTTTTCTGAGCCTGTCAAGTCCTTCTTTTGACCCATTTTGCCTAATAATTATGCACACCTAATATAGGGTGTTGATGTCATTAGACCACACCCCTTCTCATTACAGAGATGCACATCACCTAATATGCTTAATTGGTAGTAGGCTTTCGAGCCTATACAGCTTGGAGTAAGACAACATGCATAAAGAGGATGATGTGGTCAAAATACTCATTTGCCTAATAATTCTGCACGCAGTGTATATATATTCTAATACAGGCTTACAGGTGGTAGTACTGCATTCCATCGGTACATGAGCAACGAACACCCTGCAATCCATCAGGGGTGGTCATGCTTGCACACTATCGGAAAAGGCACTAGCCTATGTTTACTCCTACCGTCCCGGACACCAAATAGGCCTATAGTGTGCAAGCACGACCATCACTGATGGATTGCAGAGTGGTCTTAACCATGAAAACGAGCAGTGTATAATGTGATGGAAAAATTTATCCAGCCAGCAAAGGAAGCAATATGCATAATAACAATAGATTAGTAAATGTCTTGTATTAACTTCCTCTACATAATAAATGTGATTTGCTGAAGTGAGACAACCCCTTTAAGGTTAGTTCACAATCATAGTTAGGAAAGGCCAAAGACCCAGACTCCTGTAACCTGGTCCCAAAAAACAGTAGCCATGGGTGCTTCTAAGCGAGAGTTAGTTCCCCCCTTACCCGGACACAGGCCTCTCACCCAGTTAAGCCAGTACTCTCTGCTCTGCACTGATGAGGGGCAATCACCCCGAAACAGCTGTCTGCAGATGTGGTGCTGGCTTATTTAATATCCAAGTCATGTCTCACGGCTTATTTTAACCACCTCAGCCCCCAGTGCTTAAACACCCTGAAAGACCAGGCCACTTTTTACACTTCTGACCTACACTACTTTCACCGTTTATTGCTCGGTCATGCAACTTACCACCCAAATGAATTTTACCTCCTTTTCTTCTCACTAATAGAGCTTTCATTTGGTGGTATTTCATTGCTGCTGACATTTTTACTTTTTTTGTTATTAATCGAAATTTAACGATTTTTTTGCAAAAAAATGACATTTTTCACTTTCAGTTGTAAAATTTTGCAAAAAAAAACGAGATCCATATAGAAATTTTGCTCTAAATTTATAGTTCTACATGTCTTTGATAAAAAAAAAATGTTTGGGTAAAAAAAAAATGGTTTGGGTAAAAGTTATAGCGTTTACAAACTATGGTACAAAAATGTGAATTTCCGCTTTTTGAAGCAGCTCTGACTTTCTGAGCACCTGTCATGTTTCCTGAGGTTCTACAATGGCCAGACAGTACAAACACCCCACAAATGACCCCATTTCGGAAAGTACACACCCTAAGGTATTCGCTGATGGGCATAGTGAGTTCATAGAACTTTTTATTTTTTGTCACAAGTTAGCGGAAAATGATGATTTTTTTTTTTTTTTTTTTTTTTCTTACAAAGTCTCATATTCCACTAACTTGTGACAAAAAATAAAAACTTCTATGAACTCACTATGCCCATAACGAAATACCTTGGGGTCTCTTCTTTCCAAAATGGGGTCACTTGTGGGGTAGTTATACTGCCCTGGCATTCTAGGGGCCCAAATGTGTGGTAAGGAGTTTGAAATCAAATTCTGAAAAAAATGACCTGTCAAATCCGAAAGGTGCTCTTTGGAATATGGGCCCCTTTGCCCACCTAGGCTGCAAAAAAGTGTCACACATCTGGTATCTCCGTACTCAGGAGAAGGTGGGGAATGTGTTTTGGGGTGTCATTTTATATATACCCATGCTGGGTGAGAGAAATATCTTGGCAAAAGACAACTTTTCCCATTTTTTTATACAAAGTTGGCATTTGACCAAGATATTTATCTCACCCAGCATGGGTATATGTAAAAAGACACCCCAAAACACATTCCTCAACTTCTCCTGAGTACGGAGATACCAGATGTGTGACACTTTTTTGCAGCCTAGGTGGGCAAAGGGGCCCATATTCCAAAGAGCACCTTTCGGATTTGACAGGTCATTTTTTTCAGAATTTGATTTCAAACTCCTTACCACACATTTGGGCCCCTAGAATGACAGGGCAGTATAACTACCCCACAAGTGACCCCATTTTGGAAAGAAGACACCCCAAGGTATTCCGTGAGGGGCATGGCGAGTTCCTAGAATTTTTTATTTTTTGTCACAAGTTAGTGGAAAATTATGATTTTTTTTTTTTTTTTTTTTTTTTCATACAAAGTCTCATATTCCACTAACTTGTGACAAAAAATAAAAACTTCCATGAACTCACTATGCCCATCAGCGAATACCTTGGGGTCTCTTTTTTCCAAAATGGGGTCACTTGTGGGGTAGTTATACTGCCCTGGCATTCTAGGGGCCCAAATGTGTGGTAAGGAGTTTGAAATCAAATTCAGTAAAAAATGACCTATGAAATCCAAAAGGTGCTCTTTGGAATGTGGGCCCCTTTGCCCACCTAGGCTGCAAAAAAGTGTCACACATCTGGTATCCCCGTACTCAGGAGAAGTTGAGGAATGTGTTTTGGGGTGTCTTTTTACATATACCCATGCTGGGTGAGATAAATATCTTGGTCAAATGCCAACTTTGTATAAAAAAATGGGAAAAGTTGTCTTTTGCCAAGATATTTCTCTCACCCAGCATGGGTATATGTAAAATGACACCCCAAAACACATTCCCCACCTTCTCCTGAGTACGGAGATACCAGATGTGTGACACTTTTTTGCAGCCTAGGTGGGCAAAGGGGCCCATATTCCAAAGAGCACCTTTCGGATTTGACAGGTCATTTTTTTCAGAATTTGATTTCAAACTCCTTACCACACATTTGGGCCCCTAGAATGCCAGGGCAGTATAACTACCCCACAAGTGACCCCATTTTGGAAAGAAGACACCCCAAGGTATTCGCTGATGGGCATAGTGAGTTCATGGAAATTTTTATTTTTTGTCACAAGTTAGTGGAATATGAGACTTTGTATGAAAAAAAAAAAAAAAAAAAAAATCATCATTTTCCACTAACTTGTGACAAAAAATAAAAAATTCTAGGAACTTGCCATGCCCCTCACAGAATACCTTGGGGTGTCTTCTTTCCAAAATGGGGTCACTTGTGGGGTAGTTATACTGCCCTGGCATTCTAGGGGCCCAAATGTGTGGTAAGGAGTTTGAAATCAAATTCTCAAAAAAATGACCTGTCAAATCCGAAAGGTGCTCTTTGGAATATGGGCCCCTTTGCCCACCTAGGCTGCAAAAAAGTGTCACACATCTGGTATCTCCGTACTCAGGAGAAGGTGGGGAATGTGTTTTGGGGTGTCATTTTACATATACCCATGCTGGGTGAGAGAAATATCTTGGCAAAAGACAACTTTTCCCATTTTTTTATACAAAGTTGGCATTTGACCAAGATATTTATCTCACCCAGCATGGGTATATGTAAAAAGACACCCCAAAACACATTCCTCAACTTCTCCTGAGTACGGGGATACCAGATGTGTGACACTTTTTTGCAGCCTAGGTGGGCAAAGGGGCCCACATTCCAAAGAGCACCTTTTGGATTTCATAGGTCATTTTTTACTGAATTTGATTTCAAACTCCTTACCACACATTTGGGCCCCTAGAATGCCAGGGCAGTATAACTACCCCACAAGTGACCCCATTTTGGAAAGAAGAGACCCCAAGGTATTCGCTGATAGGCATAGTGAGTTCATGGAAATTTTTATTTTTTGTCACAAGTTAGTGGAATATGAGACTTTGTATGAAAAAAAAAAAAAAAAAAAAAATCATCATTTTCCACTAACTTGTGACAAAAAATAAAAAATTCTAGGAACTTGCCATGCCCCTCACGGAATACCTTGGGGTGTCTTCTTTCCAAAATGGGGTCACTTGTGGGGTAGTTATACTGCCCTGGCATTTTCCAGGGGCCCTAATGTCTGGTAAGTAGGTAAATGACCTGTGAAATCCGAAAGGTGCTCTTTGGAATGTGGGCCCCTTTGCCCACCTAGGCTGCAAAAAAGTGTCACACATCTGGTATCTCCGTACTCAGGAGAAGGTGGGGAATGTGTTTTGGGGTGTCTTTTTACATATACCCATGCTGGGTGAGAGAAATATCTTGGCAAAAGACAACTTTTCCCATTTTTTTTATACAAAGTTGGCATTTGACCAAGATATTTATCTCACCCAGCATGGGTATATGTAAAATGACACCCCAAAACATATTCCCCAACTTCTGCTGAATACGGAGATACCACATGTGTGACACTTTTTTGCAGCCTAGGTGGGCAAAGGTGCCCAAATTCCTTTTAGGAGGGCATTTTTAGACATTTGGATACCAGACTTCTTCTCACGCTTTGGGGCCCCTAAAATGCCAGGGCAGTATAAATACCCCACATGTGACCCCATTTTGGAAAGAAGACACCCCAAGGTATTCAATGAGGGGCATGGCGAGTTCATTGAAAAAAAAAAAATTTGGCACAAGTTAGCGGAAATTGATTTTTTTGATTTTGTTCTCACAAAGTCTCCCTTTCCGCTAACTTGGGACAAAAATTTCAATCTTTCATGGACTCAATATGCCCCTCAGCGAATACCTTGGGGTGTCTTCTTTCCAAAATGGTGTTATTTGTGGGGTGTTTGTACTGCCCTGGCATTTGAGGGTCTCCGCAATCATTACATGTATGCCCAGCATTAGGAGTTTCTGCTATTCTCCTTATATTGAGCATACGGGTAATGAGATTTTTTTTTTCCGTTCAGCCTCTGGGCTGAAAGAAAAAAATGAACGGCACAGATTTCTTCATTCGCATCGATCAATGTGGATGAAAAAATCTCTGCCAAAAAAAGAAAAAGGAGGGGAAAGGCGTCTGCCAGGACATAGGAGCTCCGCCCAACATCCATACCCACTTCAGCTCGTATGCCCTGGCAAACCAGATTTCTCCATTCACATCAATCGATGTGGATGAATAAATCATTGCCGGGATTTTTTTTTTTATATATACAAAGTGTTTGCCAAAGTATATGAACACCGCCACCTCCTCAGCTCATATGCCTCGGCAAACGTATCTTTTACTGCAGAGGAGAAATCTCGTCTTGCAGCGCCGCATACACCGACTTGCGTGTAATCTGACAGCAGCGCAATGCTTCTGTCCGAATGCACATCAGTGCTGCAGCTAGTCGATCGGTTGGTCCACCTGAAAGGTAAAAAAAACAAAACAAAAAAGAAAAAACCAGGCCGCAAAGCAATAACTTTATTAACTGTTGAACAGAACATAGAAACTTTTTTTAAACTTTTTTAACTGAACATTTAACTTTTTTACTTACCGGTATTTTTTTTTTTGTTTAGTTTTTTTTACCTTTTATAGAACAAACCTCTCCTTCCCCATGGGACAATGTGCAAAGCGCAAATCGCCCAAAGATGTGGCGAAGTACATTATGCACTTTATCCCAGGTGAAAGGAGAGGTTTGCAGCAGCTGTGAGTGAATGGGCCCTAATAGCCCTGTGTGCCTGTCCTGGTGAGATGTGATCCCTATGCTAAGTGTACCTGTGTGTGGTACTTCCGGAAACACTCTCCATAGCATAGGGCAGGGTGGTCAGCACAGTCAGGACAGAAATAGCGGGTGTCACGCCTTATTCCACTCCTGCTACAGACACGACATCTTTTTCGGGGTGACGGTTGGGTTGAGGTACCAGGAACGACACTGGGGAAATGTCGCTCGTGTAGACGGCTAACTACACTGGTGGATGGGGCCACGGAACCTCCTGGGTAAAGGAGGTTCTCGATGATCTCTTCCTGGAATTTGAGGAAGGATCCTGTTCTCCCAGCCTTACTGTAGAGAACAAAACTATTGTAGAGCGCCAATTGAATTAAATATACAGACACCTTCTTATACCAGCGTCTGGTTCTGCGGGAAACTAAATACGGAGACAACATCTGGTCATTGAAGTCCACCCCTCCCATGAGCGCATTATAGTCGTGGACACAGAGGGGCTTTTCAATGACACGGGTTGCTCGCTCAATTTGGATTGTCGTGTCTGCGTGAATGGAGGAGAGCATGTAAACGTCACGCTTGTCTCTCCATTTCACCGCGAGCAGTTCTTCGTTACACAAGGCAGCCCTCTGCCCCCTTGCAAGACGGGTGGTTACAAGCCGTTGGGGGAAGCCCACGCGACTAGTTCGCATGGTGCCACAGGCGCAAATCCGTTCTAGAAACAAATGCCTAAAGAGGGCCACACTTGTGTAGAAATTGTCCACATAAAGATGGTACCCCTTGCCGAATAAGGGTGACACCAAGTCCCAGACTGTCTTCCCACTGCTCCCCAGGTAGTCAGGGCAACCGACCGGCTCCAGGGTCTGATCTTTTCCCTCATAGATCCGAAATTTGTGGGTATAGCCTGTGGCCCTTTCACAGAGCTTATACAATTTGACCCCATACCGGGCACGCTTGCTTGGGATGTATTGTTTGAAGCCAAGGCGCCCGGTAAAATGTATTAGGGACTCGTCTACGCAGATGTTTTGCTCAGGGGTATACAAATCTGCAAATTTCAGGTTGAAATGGTCTATGAGGGGCCGAATTTTGTGGAGCCAGTCAAAAGCAGGGTGGCCTCTGGGACGGGAGGTGGTATTGTCGCTAAAATGCAGAAAACGTAGGATGGTCTCAAATCGTGTCCTGGACATAGCAGCAGAGAACATGGGCATGTGATGAATTGGGTGCGTTGACCAATATGACCGCAATTCATGCTTTTTTGTCAGGCCCATGTTGAGGAGAAGGCCCAAAAAAATTTTAAGCTCGGAAACTTGGACTGGTTTCCACCGGAAAGGCTGGGCATAATAGCTTCCCGGGTTAGCGGTTATAAATTGTGTGGCATACTGGTTGGTCTCTGCCACGACTAAGTCCAAGAGCTCCGCAGTCAAGAACAGCTCAAAAAATCCCAGGGCCGAACCGATTTGAGCCGTCTCAACCCGAACTCCAGACTGGGCGGTGAAAGGGGGAACTACTGGTGCGGCTGAAGTTGGTGACTGCCAATCAGGATTTGCCAGCACCTCAGGGACTCTAGGGGCTCTACGGGCCCGTCTTTGCGGTGGCTGCGACGGGGTAACTATTGCACGTGCCACCGTACCAGCTTCAACTGCCCTTCTGGTGCTCGCTACTTCACCAGGTTGTACGGCAGTGCTGGTACTAGGTCCAGGAAGGGCTGCGCTGCTGGTGTATGCCTCACCACGTGATCCGGCAGCGACAGCCCCACTCTGCTGCTCTTGAAGCGGATCCTGCGTAACCTGTGGTCTAGCGACATGGGGCCGGGTACGCCTGGTGCTGCCAGGGACCTCCACCTCCTCGTCCGAACTTTGGGTCAGAGAGCCACTGCTTTCCACAGGTTCATATTCTGACCCGCTAGATTCGTCAGATGAGGGTTCCCACTCCTCATCCGACTGGGTCAGAATCCTGTAGGCCTCTTCAGAAGAATACCCCCTGTTTGACATTTTGGACTACTAAATTTAGGGGTATTCCCTGAGACTACCCAAGAAAAAAAGCAAACCTGTCTTACAAAGGGGAGGCTAGCGAAGTACCGGAGGCTGCTGCGGTTGATAAAAAATATCAAAACTGATTTTTTTATCGCCGCAGTGCGTGTAAAATGAATGTGCAGTGATCAAAAAATAATAATTTTTTGTCACTGCGGTGGGGCGGGCGTGGGTGAACGCACGTGTGGGCGACCGATCAGGCCTGATCGGGCAAACACTGCGTTTTGGGTGGAGGGCGAGCTAAGGTGACACTAATACTATTATAGATCTGACCGTGATCAGTTTTGATCACTTACAGATACTATAAAAGTACAAATGCTGATTAGCGATACGCTAAACAGCGAATAAAAGTGACTGCGGTGCGGTGGGGTGGGCGCTAACTGACGCTAACTACCTAACCAAGGGGCCTAAACTATCCCTAAAACCTAACAGCCAATACCAGTGGAAAAAAAAAAGTGACAGTTTACACTGATCACTTTTTTTCCTTTCACTAGTGATTGACAGGGGCGATCAAAGGGGTGATCAAAGGGTTAATTGGGGTGCAGGTGGGTGATCTGGGGCTAAGGTGTAGTGTTGGTGTACTCACAGTTCAGTCTGCTCCTGTGCTGGATCCAACCGACGAAAAGGACCAGCACAGGAGCAGACAAGCCATATAACAGATCATATTTACTAATATGATCTGTTATATGACTTTGGATTGGATTTTTTGAAAATCGCCAGCCTGCCAGCCAATGATCGTTGCTGGCAGGCTGGTGACGAACTTGTTCTTTGAATTTTGCCGGCCCGCGATGCGCATGCGCGGGCCGGCTTGGAGCGAAATCTCGCGTCTCGCGAGATGACGCGTATATGCGTGACTCTGCGCAGCGCTGCCACCTCCGGAACGCAATCCTGCGTTAGGCGGTCCGGAGGTGGTTAAGAGCTGAACATTGACTTATAGGATAGCTGCCTTACATCTGGTGGCATTAGAGGCGGAGCTTGTTAAGAGCTCATTTGTATCCCTTCCCTCCCTAAGCAGCTCACTAACGCTCTGAAAATGAAAGTGGTTGAGGCTCACAAAGCAGGAGAAGGCTATAAGAAGATAACAAAGCCTTTTCAGGTTGTCATTTCCTCATTTCGAATTGTAATTAAGAAATGGCAGTTAACAGACAGCGGAGATTAAGAAAAGGTCTGGAATACCAAGAAAATTTTCAGAGACAGCAGCTGGTAGGATTGCTAAAAAGGCAAATCAGAACCCCCACTTGAATGCAAAAGACATTCAGAAACATTTAGCAGACTCTGGAGTTGTGGTACCTCTCCTGCATCCTCCCCACAAAATTCAGCACTAGAAGTTTACAAAATGAACATCTAAACAAGTCTGATGCATTTTGTCCTGTGGACTGATGAGGTTGAAACAGAACTCTTTAGCCACAAAGAGCAAAGGTATGTTTTGAGAAAAAAGGGCACAGAATTTCATGAAAATAACATCTCTCTAACCATTAAGCATGGGCGTGGACAGGGCTGGTCTTAGGTTTTCAGGCGCCCTGTGCGAGCTAATCTCGTGGCGCCCCCCCCCCCCCTCCCCCAGTTCACCTAAACATACACAAAGAGGAAAACAATCTTTGTAACAAACAGTTTTCTTTAATTACAGATAATTTAAGTGCAAGTGCAAACAAGTACAATCATACCCAGTGTCACCCATAGCCAGTCTCCTGCCCCCCTTAATCATACCCTGTCACCTTTGCACAGTCCCCTGCCCCCCTTAATCATACCCAGTATCACCCAGAGCCTGTCCCCTGCCCCCCTTAATCATACCCTGTCACCTTTACCCAGTCCCCTACCCTTCTTAATCATACCCAGTGTCACCCTTACCCAGTCCCCTGCCCCCTTAATTAAACCCTGCCCCCTTTAAATTAAGGGTGACAGACACTGGGTATGATTAAGGGGGAAGGGGACTGGATAAGGGTGACACTGGGTATGATAAAGGGCAAGGCGACTGGCTTTAGTTGACACTGGGTATGATTAAGGGGGGCAGAGGACTGGCTATGGGTGACACTGGGTATGATTAAGGGGGGCAGGGTCTAATTGAGGGGGCAGGAGACTGGGTAAAGGTGACACTGGGTGTGATTAAGAAGGGCAGGGGACTGGGTAAAGGTGACAGGGTATGATTAAGGGGGGCAGGGGACTGGGTAAGGGTGACACTGGGTATGATTAAGAAGGGCAGGGGACTGTGTAAAGGTGACAGGGTATGATTAAGGGGGGCAGTGGACTGGCTCTGGGTGACACTGGGTATGATTAAGGGCCTTAATCATACCCAGTGTCACCCATAGCCAGACCCCGCCCCCCCATAATCATACCCTGTAACCTTTACACAGTCCCCTGCCCTTCTTAATCATACCCAGTGTCACCCTTACCCAGTCCGCTGCCCCCCTTAATCATACCCAGTGACTGTCACGGTGTCACCCACCTTATCCAGTCCCCTGCCCCCTTAATCATACCCAGTGTCTGTCACCCTTATCCTTATCCAGTCCCCTGCCCCCAGGCCCCATTTAGAGAAAGATATTTGGTAAAAAAAAAAAAAAAAGAGAGTACCGCACCATACCTGTTACATCCAGTGACATCTCCTGTGATGTAGACTTTCCTCAGCATCTTCATTCGGAGATAGGACCGTCATGATAACTGCTTTCAGCCGCGTCTCATCTCTGTTCACAGAAAATTTGGGGGATTTCTCACTTTACTATCATCCTCAGATAACAGACCTTCCCTCCCCCGTAGTGCCCATAACTATAATGCCCTCTGTATAATTATAATATATACTGGCCCCTTTATATTATTATTATTATTATTATTTCCTCCTCTGTATTATTATTATTATTATTAATATTATAATGGCCCCCTCTGTAGTATTATAGTAATAATTATGTCCCCCCTTCAGCCCCTCCAGCATACAGTCCCATGTAAGACACATTACTTCCCTGCCTTCAGCCCCTCAAGCATACAGTCCCATGTAAGGTAGATCACTCCCCTGCCTTCAGCCCCTCCAGCATACAGTCCCAAGTAAGGTACATCACTCTCCTGCCTTCAGCCCCTCCAGCATACAGTCCCAAGTAAGGTACATCACTCTCCTGCCTTCAGCCCCTCCAGCATACAGTCTCATGTAAAATACATCATTCCCCGCCTTCAGCCCCTCCAACATACAGTCCTATGTAAATAATATCACACTCCCTCTCTTTGCCGTCTGCCTTCAGCCCCTCCAGCATACAGTCCCATGTAAGATACATCACACTCCTGCCTTCCAGTCCTTCTTGCACAGTCCCATGTAAAATGCATCACTCATCCTGCCTTCAGCCCCTCCAGCATACAGTCCTATGTAAAATACATCACTCCCCCTGCCTTCAGCCCCTCCAGCATACAGTCCAATGTAAAATATATCACTCCCCCTGCCTTCAGCTCCTCCAGCATACAGTCCCATGTAAGATACAACGCCCCTCCAGCATACAGTCCCATGTAAGACACATCACTTCCCTGCCTTAGCCCCTCCAGCATACAGCCCTATGTAAAATAATATCACCCCCCCTGCCTTCAGCCTCTCCAGCATACAGTCCCATGTAAATAATATCACCCCAACTACCCTCTCTTCAGACCCCTCTAACATACAGTCTCCAGTACAAAGATGATTCCTTCTCCCTTCAGCCCCTGCAAAAAGCCCCCCAAGTAAAAATAACAGTCACTATTCTCCTCCACATACTTACCTGCAGACTTTGCTTCTGCTCTGTAGAATCTCCCGCACATCTTTAGGTCCCGCCCCCTGGATGACGAGACTCCGCCTCTTCCCCTGACATCATACCTCCTAGGATCAACTACATTCTACACACTACGCTCGCTCTACTGCCTCAGAAGAACGGAGGGGACGGGAGCCATAGGCTCCCATGATCCTCATTTTAGTGTTTGCTGCCTGGCGCCCCCTGCAATTTTGCACCCAATCTCGGCTCAGGTCGGGCCGGCCGGCTGCTGTAGCCTGTAGAGGCTGACTGTGAGCTGTGTCGGCCGCCGGGCGCCCCTGTTGCCATGGCGCCCTGTGCGGCCGCACAGCTCGCACACCCCAAAGGCCGGCCCTGGGCGTGGATCAATCATGCTTTGGGGTTGTGTTGTAGCCAATGGCATGGGGAACATTTTGAGGGTAAAGGGAAGAATGGATTCAATGAAATTCCAGCAAATTCTGGAAGCAAACATAATACCAACTGTAAAAAAGCTGAAGTTGAAAAGAGGATAGCTTCTACAAACGAATAATGATCCTAAACACACCTCAAAATTCACAATAGACTACTTCAAAAGGTGCAAACTGAAGGTTTTACCATAGTTCTCATAGTCCCCTGAACATCATTGAAAATCTGTGGCTAGACCTTGTGGACCTTTGTAAGGAAGAATGGATGAAGAACTGAAAGACTCTTGGCTGGCTACAAAAAGCCTTTACAAGCTGTGATACTTGCCAAAGAGCACTCTTCCTTTTTTGTTATTTTGAAAATATAAAAGATGAAAACAAAATATTGTCTCTTCTTAAAATACTTTTGCATGTCACTGTACATTATATATAGTACAGACCAAAAGTTTGGACACACCTTCTCATTCAAAGGGTTTTCTTTATTTTCATGACTATGAAAATTGTAGATTCACACTGAAGGCATCAAAACTATGAATTAACACATGTGGAATTATATACATAACAAACAAGTGTGAAACAACTGAAAATATGTCATATTCTAGGTTCTTCAAAGTAGCCACCTTTTGCTTTGATTACTGCTTTGCACACTCTTGGCATTCTCTTGATGAGCTTCAAGAGGTAGTCCCCTGAAATGGTTTTCACTTCACAGGTGTGCCCTGTCAGGTTTAATAAGTGGGATTTCTTGCCTTATAAATGGGGTTGGGACCATCAGTTGCGTTGAGAAGTCAGGTGGATACACAGCTGATAGTCCTACTGAATAGACTGTTAGAATTTGTATTATGGCAAGAAAAAAGCAGCTAAGTAAAGAAAAACGAGTGGCCATCATTACTTTAAGAAATGAAGGTCAGTCAGCCGAAAAATTGGGAAAACTTTGAAAGTAAGGGCTATTTGACCATGAAGGAGAGTGATGGGGTGCTGCGCCAGATGACCTGGCCTCCACAGTCACCGGACCTGAACCCAATCGAGATGGTTTGGTGTGAGCTGGACCGCAGAGTGAAGGCAAAAGGGCCAACAAGTGCTAAGCATCTCTGGGAACTCCTTCAAGACTGTTGGAAGACCATTTCAGGGGACTACCTCTTGAAGCTCATCAAGAGAATGCCAAGAGTGTGCAAAGCAGTAATCAAAGCAAAAGGTGGCTACTTTGAAGAACCTAGAATATGACATATTTTCAGTTGTTTCACACTTGTTTGTTATGTATATAATTCCACATGTGTTAATTCATAGTTTTGATGCCTTCATAGTCATGAAAATAAAGAAAACTCTTTGAATGAGAAGGTGCGTCCAAACTTTTGGTCTGTACTGTATATATATATATATATATATATATATATATATATTAGCAGAAGGACCTGGCATCGCACGGGTATATTTCATCTATTTCATTTAATGTTTGTGGGTGTCAATAAAATATATCGATAGTATCCCCCATAACGTGACCTCTACAGCACCCCACCCCTTAACACTGACCCCACCCACAGTGCCCCACCTCCTTAAAATGGGACCTCTACAGCAGCCCACCACTTAACTTTGACCTTCACAGCAACCCATCCCTTTAACAGTGAATTCCACAGCACCCACCCCCTTGACAGTGACCTGCACAAGGGCCCGCCCCTTTAACAGTGACCTCTACAGCACCCCACCCCTTAACACTGACTTCCATAGCAGACCATCCCCTTAACTGTGACCTCCACCATACCCTGCCCCTAACAGTGACCTCCACAGTACCCTCCTGCCTTAGCAGTGACCTCCACAGCAGCTGCCCCTTTAACCACCTCCGGACCGCTGTACGCACAGACGCGTCCTGGAGGTGGTTGATTCATTCCGCCTGGACGCATATACGCGTCATCTCGCGAGACGCGAGATTTCCTGTGAACGCGCGCACACAGGCGCGCGCGCTCACAGGAACGGAAGGTAAGAGAGTTGATCTCCAGCCTGCCAGCGGCGATCGTTCGCTGGCAGGCTGGAGATGTGTTTTTTTTAACCCCTAACAGGTATATTAGACGCTGTTTTGATAACAGCGTCTAATATACCTGCTACCTGGTCCTCTGGTGGTCCCCTTTGTTTGGATCGACCACCAGAGGACACAGGTAGCTCAGTAAAGTAGCACCAAGCACCACTACACTACACTACACCCCCCCCCGTCACTTATTAACCCCTTATTAGCCCCTGATCACCCCATATAGACTCCCTGATCACCCCCCTGTCATTGATTTCCCCACTGTCATTGATCACCCCCCTGTCATTGATCACCCCCCTGTAAAGCTCCATTCAGACGTCCGCATGATTTTTACGGATCCACTGATAGATGGATCGGATCCGCAAAACGCATCCGGACGTCTGAATGAAGCCTTACAGGGGCGTGATCAATGACTGTGGTGATCACCCCATATAGACTCCCTGATCACCCCCCTGTCATTGATTACCCCCCTGTCATTGATCAACCCCCTGTAAAGCTCCATTCAGACGTCCGCATGATTTTTACGGATCCACTGATAGATGGATCGGATCCGCAAAACGCATCCGGACGTCTGAATGAAGCCTTACAGGGGCGTGATCAATGACTGTGGTGATCACCCCATATAGACTCCCTGATCACCCCCCTGTAAAGCTCCATTCAGATGTCCGCATGATTTTTACGGATGCACTGATAGATGGATCGGATCCGCAAAACGCATCCGGACGTCTGAATGAAGCCTTACAGGGGCATGATCAATGACTGTGGTGATCACCCCATATAGACTCCCTGATCACCCCCTTGTAAAGCTCCATTCAGATGTCCGCATGATTTTTACGGATGCACTGATAGATGGATCGGATCCGCAAAACGCATCCGGACGTCTGAATGAAGCCTTACAGGGGCATGATCAATGACTGTGGTTATCACCCCATATAGACTCCCTGATCACCCCCCTGTCATTGATTACACCCCTGTCATTGATTACCCCCCTGTAAAGCTCCATTCAGATGTCTGCATGATTTTTACGGATGCACTGATAGATGGATCGGATCCGCAAAACGCATCCGGACGTCTGAATGAAGCCTTACAGAGGCGTGATCAATGACTGTGGTGATCACCCCATATAGACTCCCTGATCACCCCCCTGTCATTGATTACCCCCCCTGTCATTGATTACCCCCCTGTAAAGCTCCATTCAGACGTCCGCATGATTTTTACGGATCCACTGATAGATGGATCGGATCCGCAAAACGCATACGGACGTCTGAATGAAGCCTTACAGGGGCGTGATCAATGACTGTGGTCATCACCCCATATAGACTCCCTGATCACCCCCCTGTCATTGATTACACCCCTGTCATTGATCACCCCCCTGTAAAGCTCCATTCAGATGTCTGCATGATTTTTACGGATGCACTGATAGATGGATCGGATCCGCAAAACGCATCCGGACGTCTGAATGAAGCCTTACAGGGGCGTGATCAATGACTGTGGTGATCACCCCATATAGACTCCCTGATCACCCCCCTGTCATTGATTACCCCCCCTGTCATTGATTACCCCCCTGTAAAGCTCCATTCAGACGTCCGCATGATTTTTACGGATCCACTGATAGATGGATCGGATCCGCAAACTGCATCCGGACGTCTGAATGAAGCCTTACAGGGGCATGATCAATGACTGTGGTGATCACCCCATATAGACTCCCTGATCACCCCCCTGTCATTGATTACCCCCTGTAAAGCTCCATTCAGACGTCCGCATGATTTTTACGGATGCACTGATAGATGGATCGGATCCGCAAAACGCATCCGGACGTCTGAATGAAGCCTTACACGGGCGTGATCAATGACTGTGGTGATCACCCCATATAGACTCTCTGATCACCCCCCTGTCATTGATCACCCCCCCTGTCATTGATCACCCCCCCTGTCATTGATCACCCCTCTGTAAGGCTCCAGACATTTTTTTGGCCCAAGTTAGCGGAATTATTTTTATTTTTTTCTTACAAAGTCTCATATTCCACTAACTTGTGTCAAAAAATAAAATCTCACATGAACTCACCATACCCCTCACGGAATCCAAATGCGTAAAATTTTTTAGACATTTATATTCCAGACGACTTCTCACGCTTTAGGGCCCCTAGAATGCCAGGGCAGTATAAATACCCCACATGTGACCCCATTTCGGAAAGAAGACACCCCCAGGTATTCCGTGAGGGGCATATTGAGTCCATGAAAGATTGAAATTTTTGTCCCAAGTTAGCGGAACGGGAGACTTTGTGAGAAAAAAATTAAAAATATCAATTTCCGCTAACTTGTGCCAAAAAAAAAAAAATTCTATGAACTCGCCATGCCCCTCATTGAATACCTTGGGGTGTCTTCTTTCCAAAATGGGGTCACATGTGGGGTATTTATACTGCCCTGGCATTCTAGGGGCCCCAAAGCGTGAGAAGAAGTCTAGTATCCAAATGTCTAAAAATGCCCTCCTAAAAGGAATTTGGGCACCTTTGCGCATCTAGGCTGCAAAAAAGTGTCACACATCTGGTATCGCCGTACTCAGGAGAAGTTGGGGAATGTGTTTTGGGGTGTCATTTTACATATACCCATGCTGGGTGAGAGAAATATCTTGGTCAAATGCCAACTTTGTATAAAAAAATGGGAAAAGTTGTCTTTTGTCAAGATATTTCTCTCACCCAGCAAGGGTATATGTAAAATGACACCCCAAAACACATTCCCCAACTTCTCCTGAATACGGCGATACCACACGTGTGACACTTTTTTGCAGCCTAGGTGGGCAAAGGGGCCCATATTCCAAAGAGCACCTTTAGGATTTCACAGGTCATTTACCTACTTACCACACATTAGGGCCCCTGGAAAATGCCAGGGCAGTATAACTACCCCACAAGTGACCCCATTTTGGAAAGAAGACACCCCAAGGTATTCCGTGAGGGGCATGGCGAGTTCCTAGAATTTTTTATTTTTTGTCACAAGTTAGTGGAAAATGCTGATTTTTTTTTTTTTTTTTTTTCATACAAAGTCTCATATTCCACTAACTTGTGACAAAAAATAAAAACTTCCATGAACTCACTATGCCCATCAGCGAATACCTTGGGGTCTCTTCTTTCCAAAATGGGGTCACTTGTGGGGTAGTTATACTGCCCTGGCATTCTAGGGGCCCAAATGTGTGGTAAGGAGTTTGAAATCAAATTCTGTAAAAAATGACCTGTGAAATCCAAAAGGTGCTCTTTGGAATATGGGCCCCTTTGCCCACCTAGGCTGCAAAAAAGTGTCACACATCTGGTATCTCCGTACTCAGGAGAAGTTGGGGAATGTGTTTTGGGGTGTCATTTTACATATACCCATGCTGGGTGAGAGAAATATCTTGGCAAAAGACAACTTTTCCCATTTTTTTTATACAAAGTTGGCATTTGACCAAGATATTTATCTCACCCAGCATGGGTATATGTAAAAAGACACCCCAAAACACATTCCTCAACTTCTCCTGAATACAGAGATACCAGATGTGTGACACTTTTTTGCAGCCTAGGTGGGCAAAGGGGCCCATATTCCAAAGAGCACCTTTTGGATTTCACAGGTCATTTTTTACAGAATTTGATTTCAAACTCCTTACCACACATTTGGGCCCCTAGAATGCCAGAGCAGTATAACTACCCCACAAGTGACCCCATTTTGGAAAGAAGAGACCCCAAGGTATTCGCTGATGGGCATAGTGAGTTCATGGAAGTTTTTATTTTTTGTCACAAGTTAGTGGAATATGAGACTTTGTATGAAAAAAAATAAAATAAAAAAAATCATAATTTTCCACTAACTTGTGACAAAAAATAAAAAATTCTAGGAACTTGCCATGCCCCTCACGGAATACCTTGGGGTGTCTTCTTTCCAAAATGGGGTCACTTGTGGGGTAGTTATACTGCCCTGGCATTCTAGGGGCCCAAATGTGTGGTAAGGAGTTTGAAATCAAATTCTGTAAAAAATGACCTGTGAAATCCGAAAGGTGCTCTTTGGAATATGGGCCCCTTTGCCCACCTAGGCTGCAAAAAAGTGTCACACATCTGGTATCTCCGTACTCAGGAGAAGTTGGGGAATGTGTTTTGGGGTGTCATTTTACATATACCCATGCTGGGTGAGAGAAATATCTTGGCAAAAGACAACTTTTCCCATTTTTTTATACAAAGTTGGCATTTGACCAAGATATTTCTCTCACCCAGCATGGGTATATATAAAATGACACCCCAAAACACATTCCCCACCTTCTTCTGAGTACGGAGATACCAGATGTGTGACACTTTTTTGCAGCCTAGGTGGGCAAAGGGGCCCATATTCCAAAGAGCACCTTTTGGATTTCACAGGTCATTTTTTACAGAATTTGATTTCAAACTCCTTACCACACATTTGGGCCCCTAGAATGCCAGGGCAGTATAACCACCCCACAAGTGACCCCATTTTGGAAAGAAGAGACCCCAAGGTATTTCGTGATGGGCATAGTGAGTTCATAGAAGTTTTTATTTTTTGTCACAAGTTAGTGGAATATGAGACTTTGTAAGAAAAAAAAAAAAAAAAATCATCATTTTCCGCTAACTTGTGACAAAAAATAAAAAGTTCTATGAACTCACTATGCCCATCAGCAAATACCTTAGGGTGTGTACTTTCCGAAATGGGGTCATTTGTGGGGTGTTTGTACTTTCTGGGCATTGTAGAACCTCAGGAAACAGGACAGGTGCTCAGAAAGTCAGAGCTGCTTCAAAAAGCGGAAATTCACATTTTTGTACCATAGTTTGTAAACGCTATAACTTTTACCCAAACCATTTTTTTTTTACCCAAACATTTTTTTTTTATCAAAGACATGTAGAACAATAAATTTAGAGCAAAATTTATATATGGATGTCGTTTTTTTTGCAAAATTTTACAACTGAAAGTGAAAAATGTCATTTTTTTGCAAAAAAATCGTTACATTTCGATTAATAACAAAAAAAGTAAAAATGTCAGCAGCAATGAAATACCACCAAATGAAAGCTCTATTAGTGAGAAGAAAAGGAGGTAAAATTCATTTGGGTGGTAAGTTGCATGACCGAGCAATAAATGGTGAAAGTAGTGTAGGTCAGAAGTGTAAAAAGTGGCCTGGTCTTTCAGGGTGTTTAAGCACTGGGGGCTGAGGTGGTTAATAGCGGCCTGTGTATGAGCCCTTAGGATATGGCCACACGGTCAGGTTCCTGCATGTAGTTTTGGAAACCAAAATCAGGAGTGGATCATAAAAGGAGAGAAAGTATAAATGACCAATACAACTTCCCTTTTTTTTATTTCACTCCTAGTTTTGGCTTCCATGTGGCCTGTATCCTTGAACTTTATGTAGATGCAAAATAGTTTATAGCCATGTATGACCTGACTCTGCTTAACATGCGCATAATGTCCACATACGTTTGTATACTTTTGTTCTCTTAGTGTCTAAAATATATACTGCATTATCAGCATTTCATCTATAAATTGTGCCTTCCCTCCTTTTCAGTGGTATCCCAGACGACTGCTACTCCATCCATGACTCCCCTCATCCTGACTCTAATAGGGGGTGTTCAGACTTCGTAACTAGGGCAGCACCAGCTATAAATACAGCCGTATTTATACCAACTTTTAGTTGACTTAATTTGCACCAATTTGTACCAAATTTTTGGCGAATCTTAAGCCATGCCCTGTTCCCAGTAAGCCACACCCTCTTGGGATGCAAGGTGTAGAGGATTATTCTACTTGGCTAACTTGACCTATAAATTTGACTAAAATGAGAAATGCCAAAAGTGTGCCAAAATTTTGTATAAATTACCCCACAATTACAAATCAACCACAATAGTAAATGTGTGCTAGAAACTATAAATGATATGATGAAGTGATGATCTATATGCACCGTTATCACCCATGGAATACTGCTCCACACGTGGCTGCAATCTACTGGGTGGCCTGGGGTAGTAAGCTGTAATTTGTGGAAGATCCCTGGGCTATAACATATGGTGGTCCTGGTGCAGGGGTCTGTGATCTATTAATGCCCTAAGGTATGGGGCTGTCATTGATGGAGTTCCTAGTGTAGGAGGCTGCTATCCATGTGAGTCCTCGTGCAGCGCACCTGGGATAGGGATCTATGGGAGGCCTGGGGTAGTGGGCTATGATCTATTAGATCTCTAGGTAGGGGAATGGGAACTATGGGTGGTCCTGGGGTAGGAGACTGTGATCCATTAGGATGTCTTGGGGTATTTGTAACGGACGGGTTTAGCGTTTGGGGTATCCCTTACCCTTTAAGAGGTTTTTACTATTATATGTCCCTCTGACAGAGTAAGCTGTTGTGACGCCAGTTGCAGTGAAGCAATGGAAGCACAAAGCTCCCTTTAAGTGAAGTGTTGGTACCCAGGTGTAGGATTGCCAGGGTGGTGTAGAAGTAGCCACAATATCCCTGAAGAGGTTGTGTTGCGTGTGTCGTGGTGCTCCTTACATGGATTTGGTTGGATCCCAGACTTGGCCGTCGGAAGCAGTGCACCCGGCCATCCGAAGCAGTTAACTCGGATAGTGTAGAAATAAAGTTGAGTCCAGACTTGGTTGTATGGAAGTTCAAAAGTTGCTTTACTTTTCATAAACGATAATCCAAACAATCCACAGAACTTGTCTTGGTTCCCAGCAGGTTTCAGCAGGACTTTGGCAGGCACACTCTTCTACAACAAGCTCAGCACTGCTATGCTGTAGCTTTCTCAGCTCTGCTATGTCAGCAAAATTAAATAGGAATGCTTTCCTTTCTGCTTGATGCTGTTGTTCTAAGTCTGTCTCTCACTGTGATCCTAGGAACTTCTTGTCCTGGCTGGCTTTGAGGGAGAGCTCAGTACCAGAGGGACGAGCATCTGCTTTCTTTCCCTACAGCATAGAGAACAGGCACTAACTTGTTCTACCAAAATCGTACTTGCTTCTTGGAGGAGAGTATAAGAGAGCTGGAAAACCAGGTTCCACCCTCTGTAGAGTAGCACTGCCAAGTATGCTGCCACCCGCTGGGGAACCAGGTTATTACATGAACAATACAAATGCATAGGAAGAAATGCACTGTACTTGGAGGACCTGGAATAAAGGCATAAGATGACATGGCTATTGCATATCTAGACAGAATCAGGGTGTAGGAGTGGTAATGCCACTTAGGGGCGTTACATTCCCCCTTACTTAAGTGGCAAGCTGCCCTCAGCTTGTGCTTAGGGTAAGTTCCAAGAGTAACCAAGGGAAGTTAAAGTGCTGCATTAGACTGTATTTTTTTTTTATATATATATATATATATATATATATTGAAGAAAATCCAGCGGGAGCACCACCGAGAGTCGGGTGCAAAATCCACAAGGGCAGCGGCAGTACCCCAACAATACGGCTTAAAAGAGATAGGACTGCACTCCAGATAAAGTGAAAAATCAGTGGAGCTTTGATCACCCATAACTTTGGCAACTTTGCGACGTTTCGGCCCACGTTTCGGCTGGAAGAAGGCTCTTGTGGGCCGAAACGTCGCAAAGTTGCCAAAGTTATGGGTGAATAAAGCTCCACTGATTTTTCACTTTATCTGGAGTGCAGTCCTATCTCTTTTAAGCTATATATATATATATATATATATATATATATATATATATATATAGAAAGGGAAGCAGCACTACTTGCATATGAAAGTCGGGTGCAAAATCCTCTGACCTTAGGCTGTTAGGTTAAAATGGTTGTAGATATCTCAAAGAAGAGGCAGCACTTCAGGATATGGTGAAAAAACGACCCGCTTTATTTCCCCTGTGCAACGTTTCAACTGCTCATTGCAGTCTTTCTCAAGCATAGCAATTGGTGTCACAACATCTACATTTATACCCACAATGCTTAGTGAGTCAATTAACAAGGTGATTGGCAATAACATAATCAATAATGCATAAAAATGTGAGTTACATTAAAAGTATTTTCATGATCATATATGAATTCATTTATATATCGTGTATCAAAATCGCAATATTTTACATACATAGTGACATTTCATAGGCAAATTCCAAAAATCACAAATAAACACTGGAACATATAATTCAAACAGTCATTTGTAATCCACATGAGGTAGTTAAAGTTATTTCTAATCCACATGGGGTATAGTTGAAGTTTGGAGTCCATGAAGTTAAGGCACAAAAAGAAAGGCTGAAAAAGAAAAATACTAAATATAACCACAAAATATGGGGGCAAGTTTCTCAAGATGTGTGTAGCTGGCCAGCTAAAACCTGTCCTAGGTTGCTAATATAGTGTTTATACAACTATACCTGCCAATACCCTTAATACAGGTCCTATGTTTGTGTGTTAAAGACAAAAGCAGAGTTATTTACAGTGACTTCATGTTTGGATGTCATATAACTGTTATATATATTGTGTTCACAGAAGCAGAAAAGATATTAAGCCTTTAAGATTCATTATATGGATGAGAGGTAAGCTCAATGACACAGAAGAAATAACAGAAAGCATAGAGTTAAACTGTTGTTACTGGGCAGGAGTCTATACCAATCACAGCCATGCTCACACACAGCAGGAGTTTTAACCAATCACAGCCAGCTTCACACACAGCCTGTGTGGTAAATTCCCTAGCAGGAGCTGCTAGAAATTATTATTCACCAGAGAGAGAAGCTGAACAGACATTCACTCCACTAAGAGCTGTGTTTTATGGAAGCAGAGAGGCCAAAATAGGTATTTAAAAAAGTTATATAATCTTCTTACTGTTAACTTATAGTGATTAGAACTGTATACTGAACCAGTTATATGTGTGTTTACTTACAGTTCCACCAATTGCAAATTACAAAGTTCACAATTGCAACTATTCAAATTCTATATTGCAATCCAAATTCCATACAACCATACCAGATCATACTCAACCAATCTGCAAATTGTTACTGCTCACTGCATACCAGAAATGGCGACCAAATTCAGCAAGTAGAACTATTAGTTAGACCCCAGACATACCTCTCAGGAGAGATCATAAAGTGCTTAAATAACTTAAAGTCAGAGTACATATACTCAAGAGAGAAATATATCCACCATTTTATGTTGAATGACAAGACTGAACAGTTGAACCACGATCTTATGCATACCGCCATTTTGTGATATCCTTTGAACACGTGTTATGTATATGGACTATCTGCTGCGGAGGCGGTAGTGTTATACATGAAAAAAAGTTGGCGTTAATAAAGAAGTTATTTCAAGCATTTGGCGTGCTCTTTAAACCTACTGTTTCCATAGAACGGCGCTAGAGGAATTAGAGCGTAACAGACAGTCTGGTTAGACTAAAAGTCAGAGATATCAAAATTCTTCTAATGCCACAACGCAAAAGGCACTTCATAGTGCTGCGTCTGCCACAATATGTCCATGGCTTGGCTCCTATTGTCTCTATAGCTAAACACGCATTTCAAAGGATTCTCAATAACGGGCAGGTGTCTGGAAGTCTTCTTCCTGGGTCCCATATTTGAGGGCGCTAAAGTCTTTCTTTAAACTGTGTGACATCCTCATCGCTGTGACTGCTAGCTCTGGTGCTCTCTGCAGCTGTAACTCCAGCAGAAACTTCATCCTGGGGGCCTTCTGTGGTAGACTTTGAAACTGTAGGATCAACCTCTTCTGGAGGATCTTCTGGAAACCTTGGCCTTTTCCTGGTATGTGATATATTCTCCAGACAGCAGTAAAGGATAGAATCTTGGTCTTTCATAGCCAGGAGCTTAAGATTCGGTGGTGGTTCCAGAGTGCATGGAACAGTATTAGTGGACTCCTCCTTTTTCACGTGCACATCAGGGCGGTGCTCCCGTTTGGCGAGCTCAGGTGGTGATTCAACTATATTTGGAGGCTCAGGGGCAACACGAGTAGCTACTGTGGCACTAATCACCTGTAGACTTTGTAGGGGCACTAGTGGTTTAGTGTTTTCATCTTTGTCGAGTTGAGTCTCCAGGGGGGTAGGAGTGCAAATGATCGGCACCAGGACTTGATTCAGTGGCTAGAAGAGCCACTGTGGTGGATTTAATACAGGAGATGGTTCTGCAGTCTCCCATCCTTCATGGTATCCACACTTGATTAAATCTTCAGCAGGGTACACATTAGGCAGACAAAGCAACACGCCACTCAGACTTCCACCCATCTTAACCAGTGGTAGAGTCCAGAATTCTAGATGAATCAGTTTCTTCCCTCTCTAGGGCCAGACTTCGCAGTCAGACATAGCTCTTGGTACCCTGTACCAGACTAGAGGGGTAAATGTAGGCTAGATTGCAGTTTTTGTGCGCATAGCTATGGGTAACAGCAGGAGAATTGTGCTGTGATCTGTGGGATAGGGGTCTGTTATTGAAGGAGGGCATGGTGTAGGAGGATGCAATCTATGTGTTATTGTACAGGATGTCAGGGACATCGATATATGAGGAATCTTGGCTTAGGGGCTGTGATCTATGGGTGGGGGTCCTGCATTAAGAGGGTGTAATTTCTGGGATGGGTCCTGGGGAAGGGCTTTGCAATCTATGGTGTCCTGAAGTAGGGGCTATGATCAATTCAGGTCTATGGATAGGGACTGGAATCTATGGGGAGAGGGGTCCTGGCGCAAAGGACTGTCATCTATCCATAGGGCTTTGATCCATGTGAGTTCTTGGGTTAGGGGGTTATGCCGTGTGGCTATTCTGTGGTAGGGGGCTTTCATCAATGCAGGTCCTGGTGTAGGAGCTGTGGTCTATCAGCTTCCTGGGGTAGGGGGCTGTGATCTTGGTAGGATTGCACATGTTTAGATAATGGTCCAGGGGCTGCATACAACCTTATCCATAGTTCAAACCAAGCAGGTGCACCTTTTACTAAAAGAAGAGGTAGGCTTACCTAGAACTACAACTGGCCTCCATCTTTTTCCACTGAAATCTCCCACCCTTCACTCCTTTCGCTTTGTCCTGCTTTTCTCTATTATACCGTACGTGTTTTCACAGCAGACAGAGTTTCCTTGCAGTGCAAAATCGAAAGTTCCACAAACTAAACTTTGTGGGCTGTTGTTGGCATTATGGTAAAGATATAGGCAAGAGTGTATGGTTTTTGCAAGGATATTTCCTTTCCAGTGTATCTCTTTTTAGTACATGCTGTGGCTCACCTCCTGCATCAACCCATCTTGTTGTTTGTGTTTTTGTTCTTCCCTCCTTGGTTCGGGTTTTGTGTGAGCATAATTGAAGGGGGAGAGAATTTTCCCACTGTGCAGCACTTGTTAAGCTGTTGTGGGGCCCATAGTTACTACAGAAGCAGACTTGCCTGC
The DNA here is from genome assembly GCF_905171765.1 of Bufo bufo. Taxonomy (NCBI): domain Eukaryota; kingdom Metazoa; phylum Chordata; class Amphibia; order Anura; family Bufonidae; genus Bufo; species Bufo bufo. The sequence continues at coordinate 241,342,856 of NC_053389.1, read as the reverse complement.
GTGCAGTCATACATGTACTATTAGGTGGGGAAGATATTTTTCTTTCTTTTTTTTTTATGACCCGATTATAACAGATCATCCATGTTTCCCCAGTTTTACAGAACCCTTTCCTTCGACTCATCAATGGCTGGGAAAGACAAATAAGACAATCCTATGTAAGAATTGATCATGTGGTGTGGAGCCCGAGGCAGCTGTTTGATTAATCATTGCTGATACCTTTTTAAAGAGCCCTGGAGTTTCTTGTCCTGGTGTAGACACTGCAGGGAGCAAGCACAGGTACTCAGGTAAGACTTGTCCTTATCTATGAGACATTGCATTAACTGGAAACTTCATTTAACTGTGGGCAAGAGAGGACGTGCCAAATGCCCATATAAGAGGGGGGCATTGTTACGTCAAAATCGGCTTCCTACTGCCTATGAGGTTATATGGAAGAGACTGAGCTGAGGCGTTTCATGTCTTACAAACTACAGGATGATGTCTGAGGAGATGTCCTGAGACCTCTCTGTCACCCATGCTGTAGTCAGTCTGTTTTTAGATATGATAACATTTAAGACAACTATGGGGAAAAAAAGAAATGATATAAAAGTGACATAATTATAAGATTTTTAATATAGAATAAAAAATAGAGAAAGGAGCACTTCATGTGCAGGACTGCAACAAAAATAGGTCCTTATAGATACACATACCTTTCTGTGTCAGTTTTTGTGGAAAATACTGGGATTATGGTAAAGAGATAATTATTATCATTCTTCATGTTCAAGTAAGAAAAGGAACAGGAATGGTGGCAATACAGCTGGAAAGAAGTGCAGCGGAAAGTGTAGGAAACCAGCGTGGTCACCTCCACCAGTTCCACTATTATTCTCTATGGAGAATTTAAAGGCTAGTATGGACACCTTTGGGGACATTTTTTTTTATTATTGCACTCTACTCATTTTGGACTACAATTTTTTTTTTTCAATTGGTCTTAATAAAAAATTTCAGCCTGTTTTTCTGTACAGATGTCAGTGTCTGTGTATTTGCAGAGGAGCCAGCTTTCTGTTCGGCAGATAGAAGCCCTGACAGCTTAGTCCTTATCTATGAACCCCTGACAACTCATACTCATAAACAAAACACTTATTTAAGCTAAATTCTTTACAGTCTGACTACACGTGAGCCATCAGGGCTTCTATATGAGAGGACTCACTGTGAACAGAGTGCCTGCTACTCTTCAGATACACCGAGACTGATATCTGAGAAAGTGGCTGAAAATGTTTAATAAAGACCAATTGAAATACAGATTTGTAGCCCAAAATAAGTAGAAGAATGTAAATATAGATTTACAAGTAATGAGGGAACGCTAATCCCTGTGGGGAGGAGGGATGTGGCCCTACTGCTGATTCTGGGTAAATATTACTGGGAAACAGGTTTTAAAGATGACTTATCACTTCTCCTGCCATGTCTGTTTTAGCAGCAATTTGCATCCCCCATGTAAAACAATCCTGGAGCATCTAATCTTATCACCCTATGTTGTTCCACAGAGAAGAAAACGCATATCCTTTGCATAAAGCACTGTTAGTAACCATTGATCCATGTGAGACAACTAGTCTACCAGGTTAAACTGTTGGACTATTACTTGACTGTTGATACAACTTTAAGTATTTGCTTATTACATGCTGCATTATACACATGTGCCATGTACATGCATTTCGGTTGATAAACCAGGTTTTATATGTAAATTAAAAGTCATACATACTGTATTTGCTGTGTGAGTCTTACACTGCTGGGAAACGCTAGCTGGGGTAACAGGTAAGGGAAGGTACTGCATTAGGAGGGTAAAACTTCCTAGCAGTATATTGAATGTTGCACACAGTCTACAATGGCATGTCAGTGCTCTGAGGGAGTCAAATACTTTGGACAGCATAGATAGATAGAGGGAAACACACTATGGATTTAATGCACTATGATGTACTGCACTGGGATAAATGAGTGTTGGAAATAACACTGATGCTATGCTGCCATCTACTGTAATAAGTATGTAGTGAGAGCACATGGCAGAAAGTTGATAAAGACTAGTGCTTTGCAGACCACATGGTCAGAAGCAGGCATGAGATTTAAAGTGAGATGGGAGCTGCATCAGGAAACACAGCCAGCAATATTATTGCGTGTAGCTAGTTAGCAAGTGGAGGTCCACTTTAGGGTATAGATTAGGGTTACCAACTCGTTAAAGGGGTTGTGTCACTTCAGGAAATTGCATTTATCATGTAGATAGAGTTAATACAAGGCACTTACTAATGTATTGTGATTGCACACTATAGTAAAAAGCACCAGCCTCTCTGGTGGCTGGGACTGTGGGAGGACACATAGGATGGTACTTTTTCCTATAGTGTGGAAGCAGGGCCACCACTGCTGTATTGCAGGGTGGTTGTAACCATGGAAATGAGAAGGAAATGAGAAGTGTATAATGCGATGGAAAAATAAACCCAGCCAGCAAAGGAGGCAATATAGACAATCCCAATACATTAGTAAGTGCCTTGTATTAACCCCTTCAGGACACAGCCTTATTTCACCTTAAAGGGAACCTGTCACTGGGATTTTGTGTATAGAGCTGAGGACATGGGTTGGTAGATGGCCGCTAGCACATCCGCAATACCTAGTCCCCATAGCTCTGTGTGCTTTTATTGTTAATTTGCATATGTATCAAATCGCTTTTTTTACACAATAAAAGCACACAGAGCTATGGGGACTGGGTATTGCGGATGTGCTACCGGCCCTCTAGAAACCCATGTCCTCAGCTCTATACGCAAAACCCCAGTGACAGGTTCCCTTTAAGGACCAGGCCATTTTTTGCAAATCTGACCAGTGTCACTTTAGGTGGTGATAACTTTAAAACACTTTTACTTATCCAGGCCATTCTGAGATTGTTTTTTTTCGTCACATATTGCACTTCATGACACTGGTAAAATGAAGTAAAAAAAAATAATTTTTATTTATAAAAAAATACCAAATTTACCAAAAAAATTTAAAAAATTGCAAATTTCCAAGTTTCCAAGTTTCAATTTCTCTACTTCTATAATACATAGTTATACCTACAAAAATAGTTATTACTTTACATTCCCCATATGTCTACTTCATGTTTGGATCAATTTGGGAATGATGTTTTATTTTTGAGGGATGTTACAAGGCTTAGAAGTTTAGAAGCAAATCTTGAAATTTTTCCGAAATTTTCAAAAACCCACTTTTTAGGGACCAGTTCAGGTCTGAAGTCACTTTGTGAGGCTTACATAATAGAAACCACCCCTCAAGGTATTCAAAACTGATTTTACAAACGTCGTTACCCCTTTAGGTGTTCCACAAGAGTTAATGGTGATAACATTTCTGAATTTAGATTTTTTGGCAAATTTTCCATTTTAATCAATTTTTTCCAGTAACAAAGCAAGGGTAAACAGCCAAACAAAACGCAACATTTATTGCCTCGATTCTGTAGTTTGCAAAAACACCCCATATGTGGCCGTAAACTACTGTACTGGCACACAGTAGGGCGTAGAGGGAAAGGAATGCCATATGGTTTTTGGAAGGCAGATTTTGCTGGACTGGTTTATTTACACCATGTCCCATTTGAAGCCCCCCTGATGCACCCCTAGAGTAGAAACTCCATAAAAGTGACCCCATCTAATAAACTACACCCCTGAAGGTATTCATAACTGATTTTACAAACTTTGTTAACCCTTTAGATGTTGCACAAGATTTAATGGAAAATAGAGATACAATTTCAAAATTTCACTTTTTTGGCAGATTTTCCATTTTAATATTTTTTTTCCAGTTACAAAGCAAGGGTTAACAGCCAAACAAAACTCAATATTTATGGCTCTGATTCTGTAGTTTACAGAAACACCCCATATGTGGTCGTAAACTGCTGTACGGGCACACGGCAGGGCGCAGAACCATACAGTTTTTGGAAGGCAGGTTTTGCTGGACTGTTTTTTTTTGACACCATGTCCCATTTGAACCCCCCCTGATGCACCCCTAGAGTAGAAACTCCAAAAAAGTTACCCCATTTTAGAAAGTACGGGATAGGGTGGCAGTTTTGTTGGTGCTAGTTTAGGGTACATATGATTTTTGGTTGCTCTATATTACACTTTTTGTGAGGCAAGGTAACAAGAAATAGCTTTTTTGGCAGCGTTTATTTTTTTTGTTATTTACAAAATTCATCTGACAGGTTAGATCATGTGGTATTTTTATAGAGCCGGTTGTCACGGACGCGGCGATACCTAATATGTATTCAATTTTTTTATTTATGTAAGTTTTACACAATGATTTAATCTTTGAAACAAAAAAAATCATGTTTTAGTGTCTCCATAGTCTGAGATCCATAGTTTTTTCTGTTTTTGGACGATTATCTTAGGTAGGGTCTCATTTTTTGTGGGATGAGATGACGGTTTGATTGGCACTATTTTGGGGTGCATATGACTTTTACTATTACATTTTTTGTTACGTAAGATGACAAATTTTTTTTACACCGTTTTTATTTTTATTTTTTTACGGTGGTCACCTGAGGGGTTAGGTCATGTGATACTTTTATAGATCCGGTCGATCCGGACGCGTCGATACCTAATATGTATACTTTTTTTTATTTATGTAAGTTTTACACAATGATTTCATTTTTGAAACAAAAAAAATCATGTTTTTGTGTTTCCATAGTCTAAGAGCCATAGTTTTTTCAGGATGAGATGACGGTTTGATTGGTACTATTTTGGCGTACATGCGACTTTTTTGATCACTTTTATTACCTTTTTTGGGAAGTAAGGTGGGCAAAATTTCAATTTCCTCATAGTTTTTATTTTTTTATTTTTATGGTGTTCACCGTGCGGGGAAAGTAACATGACCGTTTTATAGATCAGGTCGTTATGGACGCGGCGATACCTAATATGTGTAGTGTATTTCTTTTTTTTCTTTTTTTTTTCTTTTTTATTCAGTGATAAATGTGTTTTTTTTTATCTTTACTTTTTTCACTTTTTTTACATTTTTCTGACCCAGACCCACTTGGTTCTTGAAGATCCAGTGGGTCTGATGTCTGTATAATACAGTACAGTACACTATATAGTGTATTGTACTGTATTTTACTTACACTTTGTCTGAACAGATCTATGCCTTTAGCACAGATCTGTTCAGCACCATGGACAGCAGGATGCCTGAGAAGGCATCCTGTTGCCATGGGAACCTTCCCCGTCTGCTCAGTTGTGGCCACAACTGAGCAGACGGGGAAGGGGAAGGAGGGGGGCTCCCTCCCTCTGTGACTCCATCCTGTCTGGGAGCTGCAAAGGCACAGCAGCCCCCCGATGGTAGAGGGAGGGAGCTCCCTGGCTGTTAACCTTTTCCATACAGCGGTCCGTACGGACCGCGGTATGGAAAGGGTTAAACGGCTGACATCACAGCACAGATGTCAGCCGTTTATACCAGAGTGTCACCAATGTGCTGACACTCTGGTATAACCACTGGACGCCCGCACCGCACGCAACGCCTGCAAACCCCCCCCTGCACCACCCGCCGGCATAAAATCATTCAGGGGTGCAGGGGGGGGTAAAAAAAATCTTTATTTTCGGCATATTAAAGTTTCTGATCCCCGCGATCAGAAACTGCAGAAAGCGCAGCAAACCGCAGGTCTGAATTGACCTGCGGTTTGCTGCGATCGCCGACATGGGGGGTCACGGGACCCCCCGCGCATTTAGCCGAGGTGCCTGCTCAATGATTTGTACCGGTACGTCATGTGTCCTTAAGGACTCGGGAAACATGCCGTACCGGTACGTCATGTGTCCTTAAGGGGTTAAAGGGGTTGTCCGGATTCAGAGCTGAACTCAGACATATCCCCATTTTCACCCAGGCAGCCCCCCCGACTTGAGCATCGGAGCAGTTCATGCTCCGATGCTCTTCTTTGCCCTGCGCAGGGCAAAGGCATTTTTAGGAGTTCCAGTGACATATCAAGGCTCTCCATGGGGCTGCCAGGAAGCCCGGTGACGTCACCGGCACTGATGGGTGGGCTTTAGCGCTGCCCTAGCCAGTAAAACGGCAGTGTGTTATCATAAACAAAAGAGCCCGTGCCCTGCGCGATCTAGCCTCAGTGGGACTACCTGGGTGAAAATAAGGGTATGTTCGGGTTCAGCTCTGAACCCGGACAACCCCTTTAACTTTGTCTACAAGATAAATGTAATTTGCTTAAGTGAAACAACCCCTTTAATACCAGGTCAGTATTACCAGGAGGAGACCTTTGCTAGTATTTGATTTTTACAGGCTACATTGTGTGGCTGTAAATTTCAGTACCAAAAGAGGTAGGAGATACTTCCCTGTATGAACGGCTACATCTCAGGTTATATAGCCACTTACCTGAGATCTACTATATCTCACTCTCAACTCAATTTCTAAGAATTATATCTTGCGCTGTAGAGTGGCTAGCACCACAATCCTTATTAAGATTCCTGCTATGGAGCCTGAGATATTCCAGGTTCAAGTAGCTCCCACCTTAGCCGACCACCGTCGAGGAGGAAAGGGGGGGGGGGATTAGTAGCGAATATGCTGACCAACTGCAGGGAGTGGTATAAACCCTCCTGTCCCAGCATAAAGGCGGGTTTACACAGGCCAAGCAAAGTCGGCTGCTCATTCAGCGGATACCGCTGCATTTACATGCAGCGATCTCCTTTACGGTATGAGGACGAAGGATGGCTATTTCGTCCCCTCGGCCCTATACAGAATCATTGTTTCTGGGCAGCTGATCGCTGTTTAAACAACAGATCTGCTGCCCAGAAACAATATTTTATGTGCCTGCATGAACAACAGGATCACCCGATGAACGGGCCAAGCTACACCTAGGCCACGTGACTGATGAACGTGTTGTCACCGGCCAAGGAAAAGCTGAGAGAAGGCCACGGTGCTCACAAGAGCTCCATTGCCTTCTCAAACAGTTAATTGGCGGGGTTCCCAGGTGTCAGACCCACACCAATCAGATACTGATGACGTATCCAGAGGATAGGTCATCAGCATTAAAATGTCGGAAAACCCCTTTAAATGTAAGTGTAACTCCAATGCAAGTTTTGGCCAACGGCATCTTCATGTTCATCAAAGGCTGGATGATGTGATCAAAGGCTAAACAATTATACACTGCTCATATCCAGGGGTTACTACCACCCTACAATTTAGCAGCGGTGGCCACGCTTGCACACTATATGAAAAAGTGTCTACTTATGCGTCAACACTCTTTCCTACAGTGTGCAAGCACAGCCATCACTGCTGGATTGTAGGGTGGTGGTAACCCCTGGATATGAGCAGTGTATAATGTGATGGAAAAATGAATCCAGCCAGCAAAGGGGGCAATATGGACAATCACAATACATTAGTAAGTGCATTGTATTAACTTTCTCTACATTATAAATGCTATTTGCTGAAGTGAGACAACCCCTTTAACAGCTAATACATTATGCTAATACATTATACAATACATTATCCACACACTTGGATGGATATACGGGAGGTTGCATCAACTGTTTCATTCTCTGCAGTTTTGCCTGTGCATAAACAATTCCAGCATATAGAGTAACCCCTAAAATAAAAATTTTATTGGTATACCTTAAAAGGGGATCCCGATTGGGTCCACTCGTTATAACATAAATAATATACAAACAGAATAGTGTCCTATAATCACATTCAGTGTAATTGGTAACCTGGTGTACGTAGGCCTACCAGGGGGAATATGAACACAGGGAAGGACTCCAGCATTGTGGGTCTCACTAGGACTCCATGATAGGGGGACAACAGGAATAATATCTTGCTGGGATCTTCCCTACCATCTAAACTGATGCGGAATATATTGTCTACCTCTGAAGGAGTCCGCTGCAGGCACGATCATCAAAATGTGCACATAACTGGCCTGATATGATGCTACCAAGCATACCTACTGGCCTGACTACTTTCCCCCTCAATCAATTAATGTAGAGCGACTATCTCACTTTATATGTGCGACCTGGCTTTATGCTGGTGTATATATTGTAGCACTTTTCTATGTGACCTGGCTTTATGCCAGTATCTATATGGTTGCATTTACTCTGTATAGACTAATGTTGTATTATACCTCCTGATGATCCCATAGCATTGCCTTGGGGGAAACGCGTCGAGGTAGTTAAGGTGTATGACATCCAGTCAACCCTGACCAATCGTTTTTTTGAATATGTCTGTACCACGTCATTGTTTTTTCTTTTCTTTCTTTTTACATCCAGTTGATATAATATATATATATATATATATATATATATATATATATATATGTATTAAGGCAGATTGCCTGGATTTGTGGGAGGGGCTGAGGTCCGCCTCCAGCCTATTTAGGGCACTCCCCTTACCTGGCTCCTGCATCATTGAGGTCTGAGCTTTGGAGAGAGGAGGTCGCTTGTGGAGTGTCTGGAGAGTTGCCTGCGAGTCGCTGAATTCCTGGGAGTTTTTTCGTTGCCATCAGTTCTGGATTTGGAGCATTTCGGTTCTATTTTTCCGGCTTTACTCAGGTTCACTGTGGGTCACGTTTGCCCGTTAAACTGCGAGTCATCTATACGGTACAGCCGGGGCCTCACGGTTGCCCCTGTACCGGTTCAATTCATTTCACCAAACGCTGCACCAATGTCACTGTTTTCTCATACAAGTCACCAGTATTTCATTTCTGTCACGCCTTGTTCAGGCACAATTTGTCTACATGGTACCACCATTCCGGTCAGCACCCCTGCGGCAAGCATGCAGTCGGTTCCTGGGCAATCCCCCATTTCTGTTCATTTCGTTTCACCGAACGCTGCAAATGTCACAGCTTTCTCGCCGAGGTCACCAGCATTTCATTTCTGTCATGTCTTGTTCATGCGTAAATTTATCTACACCGTATCACCACTCCGGTCAACACCCCTGCGGCATGCAGGCAGTGGTTTCTGAGTCATCCACACGGTACAGCCGGGGCCTCACGGTTGCCCCCTGTACCGGTTCATTTCTTTTTCATCATACGCTGCACCAATGTCACGGTTTTCTTATACAAGTCACCAGTATTCATTTCTGTCACGCCTTGTTCATGCGCAATTTGTCCACACCGTACTACAATTCCGGTCAACACCTCTGCAGCATGCGGCAATGGTTTCTGGCCTAATCCCCCATTTCTGTTTCATTTCATAGACGCTGCGCTAATGTCACGGCTTTCTCACAGTCACCAGCATCTCTTTTTGTCATGTCTCGTTCAGCAATCTTCCCACAGGCACAACACTGCGGTCAGCACCCCTGGGGTCCAGGCTCGTTCCCCATTTCCTTTTCAGTCCATATCACCCCACAATCATCCACATTCATGCCCCCCCCCCCTCCTCATGTTCATGTGCACGGCTGCAGGAGCACAAATGCGTATGAGTTATTTCATATGGTACAGCAGGGCCTCACGGTTGCCCCTGTACCGGTTCATCTCACTTCATCAATACGCACCAATGTCACGGTTTTCATGCAAGTCACCAACATTCATTTCTGTCACACCTGTTTCATGCATATTCATTCACAAACCGCACCACCATTCCGGTCAACAGCTCTGGCAGCATGTGACCAATGGTTCGTGGATTAAATCCCCCCTTTTTTTTTTTTTCATGGTTCTTTTCACACACACTGCATCCATGTCACGGCTGCTCGCAGCAATCACCGGCAGCTCATTGCTCATGCCTATTCTGGCGTCTCCCCACAGGACCGTCACTCCGGTCAGCCCCCTGATGGTTCCAGCCCCATTCCCCATTTCTGGGTTTCACCCCTCAAACATCCAACATTCATGCCCTCCCCCCTCCCCTCCCCTCCCTCCCCTCCCCTCCCCTCCCTCCCCTCCCCTCCCCTCCCCTCCCTCCCCTCCCCTCCCCTCCCTCCCCTCCTCGTTTTCCAGGTACACAGCACAGGGGCCAGCTGCGGTACACCCGGCACACCCCCCATTCATTTCAAACTTCACTGGGCTTGCCGCGGCGCGGACATCCCCTCCCCACCGCCTCCTGCCTGTTTGCCACTCCTCCTGCCGCGCGGCCGATGGCGCCCGGCCGCGTCCTGGGGCCTGGTCTGCGCATGCGCGGCCGGGGTTCTGCGCATGCGCGGCGATTTCATCGGCGCATGCGCGGCGATTTCATCGGCGCATGCGCGGTGTCCCGGCGGCCGTGGGGGGACTCCGGACGAATGGGTTAAAAAAATAAATGGCTTTCACTTTTCCTATGCTCCAAAATGTCACTCCTTACAAACAGTCACATAATCCTCCAAGCATGTTCCACATGATTCATTTTCACTTCACCAACAACGTTCATGCCCCCCCCCCGGTCATTTAGGTGCGCTGTCACGGGGGCCAGCGGCGGTGCAACCTGCACCCCCCTCCATTCATTTCACCTCCACTGGGCTTACCGCTGCCCTGACATCCCCTCCCCACCACCTCCTGCCTGGTTACCGCTTCTCCTGCCGCGCGGCCGATGGCGCCCGGCCGCGTCCTGGTGCCTGGTCTGCGCATGCGCGGCCGGGGTTCTGCGCATGCGCGGCGATTCCGTCGGCGCGTGCGCGGTGTCCCGGCGGCCGTGCGTGCCGCTTCTGTTGCGGGGGGGGGGCGCCGTCGGACGGCAGGGGAGCCTTCCAGCACGCCCCTTACAGTCATATAACACCCCAGCAGCCCACACAAGAAAAGAACAATAAATAAAAAAAAAAAAAAAAAAAAAAAACGCCATCAAACACCTTTTGGAATAAACATGAAGATTATAAGCCAGGCCCTCTTGTCCAAAAATCAATGTATGATCTTATAAATGCTCTTCTGGCTGAAAGGGCATAACTTCCCATACACACACTCAGCTGCAAAGAGACTGTCTCAAAAGGGTTCTTCACCTTTTTGCTAACAATGATCTACCCTTTGGATAGGTCATCAGCTTAAAAAATAAATAAATAAATAAAATAATAATAATAATAATGGAAGCACTGGGGGGAGGAGTCATCGTCTGGTCATCCGGAAAAAAAATAAATAAATAAATAAAATATATATATATATTATAATTGTTTCATCATAATCAATAAATAGGTGGGAATTGCAGGGACACGGTCCAAATGTTCCATTAAATTGCCGGCACGCGCTTTCCGCCTGGGCATGGCCACACGGCACGCACTGGTCTCTTTTCACACCAGGCGCAAGCTGTCGTTTCATGAACAACCGCCATGATCCGCCCGGTCGTGTATATGTACCATATGCATTTGCACATTTCATCATACTATTTTTTGTCTACCCTCCCCCTTTCTTTTTTCAGGCGGTCAACCTATATTGTATTTTGCACTACCATGTATCCGGAGAATTTTTCTTACCACCAGGTACGTTCACCTGCTCATTAACAAAAGTCTTCCTTACATTTCGAATAATCCCGTTAGGGTCAGCGTGCTGGCTTTAGGGGCACCATCATCCCACTAGGTTACCCCCTTCCTGGCTTCGCCAGCAGTTAGTGGTCCCGCGAGGCCGACACCCCGCCTCAAACGTACAGAGGCACCCGCCCAACGCGCCACCTCGTTAGTAAGCCGCCTCGCGTGTTGCATAGAGAGGGCCTCACCTGTCACTCCCTTCCCCTAGTCCTGTCTTACAGTCACCGAGAGGCCAACGCTCCTGCCACTACCACAAGTGGCCTCATTAACCCCTCGCGCCAAATCATAGGTAGAGCCTCTCAAGCCGCTTGGCAATTAGCAGGGCCTCATCTGTCACCATGCAAGTATAATTTTTTCGCCGTCCGGCCTAGCTAGCCAGCACGATCCTGTGTTTCCCCAAGCTAATCAACTGTTTTGTTTTACTATATCTCTGGAAGGGAAAGAGAACTTCTCCCTACCTGGCACCCCTGCTAGATCCGTCACTGCTACCCAGGGAGACGGTCTAGCCAGTCCAGCACCCATCAGATCCTGGGCAATCCCGCGCATAACGACGGAGTCAAGGTGACGGCATGTTCCCTTCCCCGCCACGGCGAGGGAAGCAGAGCTTTTCCGGCTGCTGCGCACGCCAATCGATAACAGGGAGGCAGGGGAGGACCTAGCCAGTCCAGCACAGGGGATATACATACCATGCTGTCCTCCCTAAATGTCATCCATGTCTAAAGTCAACGCCAGGTTGGAGAGGCTGGAATCGGTCACTGCGACCCTCTCCTTGGCGGGGCCACCACCGGCAGCATCACCGGCCGGATTGCCAGTGATCACGTCGACCGTTAGCCTGGAGGACCAAGAAGTCAGCCCGACGCACATAATACTGGAGGAGGAACCGGGGGTACCCATCGCCACCAAGAAGACAGAAGGGCCAGACACGGTCATCACCTTTCCTGGGTACCCAGTTGGATTCAGCCAGTTTGCCATCCGGGAAAATCCAGGACATTCTCGCCCACATAGGCAACTACCTTCAACTCAGCACCGGCAACCGCAAAGAACTGCAGTCCCTGCTGGGCTCCCTGATCTTTGCCATGCGCATCCACCTCAGTGTCGCTCATTTATATCACGGCTCCTGCACCTCTCCCCTTTTCCTACACGACTCGCACAGGTTGTCCCTGGATGCCCACGCTGCAGGCAGGTCTGGGCATGTGGGGGAGATTTCGGTCCACCTGGAATGGCGGGAGCTTGTTTCTCCCTCAGCCGTCGGACTCTTCCCCCTCTATCTGGTCAGATGCGGCATCTACCACAGGCTTCGCGGCCATTTTTGGGAACGATTGGCTGTGGGGCAGCTGGCCTCCTGCGGTCCGGGGTTTGGAAGGATTCTCCACTGCCTCAGCGCTTTTCAAGATCTACCCCATCGTGGCGGCGGCCGTAGCATGGGGTCATTCATGGGCAACATGTCGGTCCGGTGCTATTCAGACAACCATACGACCTGCCAGTTCATCAACAGGATTGTTCCAAATCTCTCACAATCGTGAGGTTTCTGCGGAGACTTCCTTGGTTGGCCGCTTGCAATATTTTCTTCTTGCATTGTTTCCATGTCCCGGGGGTGGGCAATACGGCAGCTGACAGTCTGTCTCGCGTCAAATTTCAGGCATTTCATTAAGCTCTCCCATCAGCGTTACCCACGGCCTCCATCACTCCATCATTTCAAACAGCTCATTCTGGATTAGAAGGCATCATGCGGCATAGCCAGTCTTTGTCCCGCTTAGCACTATCAGACGATACACATAGAACATACGACAGAGCGTTCACACTATTCAACAGGTCCTGTTGGAACACAACATCACGCACCCTTTTTGTCATGACGTCTCTTCCGGGGTCGGCTTCTTTTTGCCACCTCAAACTCATGTCATACAACACCATCAAACCATATCTCACTGGCATTTCAACATCATATGCAATCATACACCCCAATAACATCAGCTTCATGTCCTCGCACCAGATCAAATCCATACTCAGAGGTATTCAGGAAACGGAACCCGCACGTCCAGCCCAGAGGCTACCCATAATCAATCATATCTTCAAAGCATTATCCGACTTACTGGACGCCACGCCTCTGGAAACAGATACCAACTCCATAATCAATACGGCATTTACTTGACCTTCTACGGATTCCTGAGTTCCGGGAAATTCACTACAGCCTCCACGACCCGAACCTCACCTTGTCTTCTTGTCTCCCACTTGTCAAACACATGGTTCACTACATCCTGTCCTTACCTCACTCCAAGAATAGTCAGCTCTTACCCGTCAACATTTCATATTACCCCACGCACAACAGATGGTGTCCAGTCAGGGTCCTGGATGCTCAAAATCAGCGTCACAAGTTCTACCCTCTCAACCGCTACTTCAACTACATGGTTCGGTACTCACCACCACCACCTTCATGACCCATGTCGGGTCATCCCTCACACAACTAGGCCTCAACGCAGCCAACTACTCAGGGCACTCCTTTCGCATTGGAGCCACGTCCACGGCCTCCAGTGCCAACATCCTCACTCATGGCATCAGGGGATTGGGGCGCTGGGAGTCATCCGCTTACGCGCAATACATTCCCCAATCCAACACAAGAGTTTAAGAGTGGCTTTCCAAAACATGTCGGGTCAAGCTATTGATACATCAATTGGCTACAATAAACTGGTTATTTCCATTTTTGCCCTCTTCTTTCTCAGGCCTACCTCATCCTCGGTTTCGGCACACCACAACCGACTGCACTCATTCCCTGCTTTCCCAGGGCTCTTCACTGTACTACCGTAAGCCCCTTACACAAGTATTAAGGCAGATTGCCTGGATTTGTGGGAGGGGCTGAGGTCCGCCTCCAGCCTATTTAGGGCACTCCCCTTACCTGGCTCCTGCATCATTGAGGTCTGAGCTTTGACCCTCCCACCACTCCACTCATTTACAACTCATTTCTTCCATATCTTTACCTTGGGTAGGCCCTCTTCTTTCTCAGGCCTACCTCATCCTCGGTTTCGGCACACCACAACCGACTGCACTCATTCCCTGCTTTCCCAGGGCTCTTCACTGTACTACCGTAAGCCCCTTACACAAATATATATATATATAATCTATGAATAATTATTATCCTCACCTCATACCTTGGTAATCTAGGAACATCCCTGCTGCACCCCCATAGGGACCTGTGAGGGGTAGGAGTATAGGTACGTGGACAGGGGGTCTCCACCATTAGGAGCCCTCCCTGGGCTGAGGCTATAGGATAGGGGTAGTTATAGGGACAAATATCCCCGTACACCAGGTTACCAATTACACTGAATGTGATTATAGGACACTATTCTGTTTGTATATTATTTATGTTATAACAAGTGGATTATTGCAAAAAATGCAAATCAGACATTGTATAGTTTATAACAATCTCTTTCTAACAAAGCTAGAACCAGCCCTGTACCTTACATGGATCCAGAGATCTCCACATTCATTGCTCTGGTAGATTTATATCAAGGGGAGCCTCTTTTCTGCTGCAGCTCAGAGGGCATTTCCATGCTGTCCCTGTCACAGCTCAGAGGGCATTTCCATGCTGTCCCTGTCACAGCTCAGAGGGCATTTCCATGCTGTCCCTGTCACAGCTCAGAGGGCATTTCCATGCTGTCCCTGTCACAGCTCAGAGGGCATTTCCATACTGTCCCTGTCACAGCTCAGAGGGCATTTCCATACTGTCCCTGTCACAGCTCAGAGGGCATTTCCATACTGTCCCTGTCACAGCTCAGAGGGCATTTCCATACTGTCCCTGTCACAGCTCAGAGGGCATTTCCATACTGTCCCTGTCACAGCTCAGAGGGCATTTCCATACTGTCCCTGTCACAGCTCAGAGGGCATTTCCATACTGTCCCTGTCACAGCTCAGAGGGCATTTCCATGCTGTCCCTGTCACAGCTCAGAGGGCATTTCCATGCTGTCCCTGTCACAGCTCAGAGGGCATTTCCATACTGTCCCTGTCACAGCTCAGAGGGCATTTCCATGCTGTCCCTGTCACAGCTCAGAGGGCATTTCCATACTGTCCCTGTCACAGCTCAGAGGGCATTTCCATACTGTCCCTGTCACAGCTCAGAGGGCATTTCCATACTGTCCCTGTCACAGCTCAGAGGGCATTTCCATACTGTCCCTGTCACAGCTCAGAGGGCATTTCCATACTGTCCCTGTCACAGCTCAGAGGGCATTTCCATACTGTCCCTGTCACAGCTCAGAGGGCATTTCCATACTGTCCCTGTCACAGCTCAGAGGGCATTTCCATGCTGTCCCTGTCACAGCTCAGAGGGCATTTCCATACTGTCCCTGTCACAGCTCAGAGGGCATTTCCATACTGTCCCTGTCACAGCTCAGAGGGCATTTCCATACTGTCCCTGTCACAGCTCAGAGGGCATTTCCATGCTGTCCCTGTCACAGCTCAGAGGGCATTTCCATGCTGTCCCTGTCACAGTTCAGAGGGCATTTCCATACTGTCCTTGTCACAGCTCAGAGGGCATTTCCATGCTGTCCCTGTCACAGCTCAGAGGGCATTTCCATGCTGTCCCTGTCACAGCTCAGAGGGCATTTCCATGCTGTCCCTGTCACAGCTCAGGAGGCAGACACAGAAAAAAAAAAAAAACAGTATGTGGCGCTATACAAGTGGCTATGCTAAATGTTTATTACAAAAGTATTTAGATGCATGTGCTGGTTTGAAAACTGTAGAATATTTTTTGAGGGACAACCCTTTAGGTCAGCTAAGATTCCCTATCATGGGAAACAGTCATGGGATGCCCCAGTAAAGTACAGTAGAATAACTGTTCATATATAGACAGTTACATTACCGGAGCGGGGAATCCTTAGGCTACCTTCACACTTGCGGCAGTGTGATAGGGTTGGGCAGTTCCGTCGCCGATCTGCCGCTGACTGAAAGCATTTGTGAGACGGATCCGGATGCGGATCCGTCTCACAAATGCATTGCAAGGACGGATCCGTCTCTCCGCTTGTCATGCAGACAGACGGATCCGTCGTGTATCTTTTTTCACATTTTTACCGGTCTGCGCATGCGCAGGCCGGAAGGACGGATCCGGCATTCCGGTATTTTTAATGCACTTTACATTCCTATGGGAAAAAATGCCGGATCCGGCATTCAGACATGTCTTCAGTTTTTTTCGCCGGAGATAAAACCGTAGCATGCTCCAATTAAAAAATGAAATGGGTGACGTCACCGCTAACGAGAGTAATACAAGGGGACAGAAGCTGTGCTCCCAAATGTTTCTGACGGTGCATCAGGGATAGCCTCCACCCACAGTAGTCCTTCTGAAATTGCTAAATCTAGCCATTCGGGACTTGTAGTTCGTTCACTGACACCATTACGACACAGATAGTCCATTTCCCTGGAATTTACAAATGAATGGTGAATATATTCATCTGCCCACTCAGCATTTGAGCTCTTGGAATTTGTAGCTCTACCATTGATATTATCAAGCAAACAGTTCCATTCCTGAATTCATTCCATTTGACATTAAGGTGTTAAATGAAATATCCAAAGTTATTGCTCTGGAAATGTTTCTACTGTAGTCACCCCCCGCCAATCTGGTCTTATTTTCTCAATTCCACATACACTTGTTACACATTCCACACAAAGCTTAATGCCGGCCGGGGCAGCTCCAATGGACTGAAGCAAATTGTGTGTCAGCATGTGCACCGACTACGGGTTCCAGCACACAGCACGGACGCAACGGTCACATTGATCTTTGGATTGAAGATTGGATTAATAGCTGGATTTAAGGTAATCCAATCCTGTGACTGTGAGTGGTGTGCTGTGTTGTTTTCCACTTTATGTACATGGGGGAATGCAGCTAACGGAGTACAACGACCTTAGTGACCCCCAAACTGCAGAGTGAATGGAGAAGTTTTCTGTGCCTAATAGGTCTACTACGCTGTCAGTGTGCCAAAGTGCCGTTTTTCCCTTTTGGACTATTTCACTATTTTAGTAGGAAGCTTTCGGATTTTTTTTATTGTGCCGAGACCCGTTACTAGGACTTGCAGCACCCACACCATCTCTGGTTGACTGTGTCTATTCGGTGATCATGGTGCTAGCTTTTGTAATTCCAACCAGGAAGAACCATAGTCTGCCTACTCCTGAGGAAGCCTAAGCCATCTCTGTACAGTATTAGAATGTATGGGCTCCGATCAGCCGAAGAAAGTTATTCGCGGAGTTGCGCGCGACTTTGTTGAATAACTTCGGGAATAACTTCCCAGGAACCCATGGTGCTCGGCGGTGTCCCGAATCTGGTAACACCGGTAGTCTGCTCCTCTGTCAGAACAGACTACCGTAGTTACCGAGCACATATATGAACCTACATGTAGGTGCTGAATGGGGAGGATATTTTGCCAAAAACTAAAATGCAATATAGCTTTTTTTTTTTTTATAAACTCCTCTACTTGTATCTACTGTATCTCAGATTTTAATGTCAGTACTGGAACTATTTGTGTCTGCCTGTCTCCATGTACTGTATGTGTAAGGGTACAGAGGGGTGTTAACCAGTTAGGGTTGTGTCTGACAATGGCAGCACTGACTGGATACAGTGAGACTGTGCAGGGACACCCCCCCCCCCCCCCCCGACTTGTTACCACCCCTCTGTACCCTTACTGCAGACTGCTAGCAATTCATTCATAACTTCTAGTAGAAATAATAAAGGAATGGCACAACACAGAACCATAAGAATAGATGCTCCAGAATTGTTATAACATGGGGAATGCATGAAGCTATTACAACAGGCATGTCAGGAGCGGTGACAGGTCCTTTTTAAGGCTACATGCACACGACCGTATGTATTTTGCGGTGCGCAAATTGTGGATCCGCAAAAAAAAAAATTTGAACATCCGTATGCCATCAGTTGTTTTTTTTTGCGGATCCATTGTAACAATGCCTAAAACGGACAAGAATAGGACATGTTCTATTTTTTTGCTGGGCTACGGATCGGACATACTGATGCGGACAGCACACGGTGAAATGAATGGGTCCGCATCCTATCTGCAAAAAAACACGGAAACAAACAACGTTCATGTGCATGTAGCCTAAGACTGTATTAGACAAGCAGATTATGCAGGCAATTGTCGAGAAGCAAGCTACAGTACATATTACATGCAGCAATCTCCTCCTCAGTATAAAACAGGAGTGATCGTTATGCCATCGCTTGTTCCCATACTAAATCATAGTTTACGGGCAGCAGATCCTGATTAGACACCACGATCTGCCTCCGGCAAACAACAATTTCAACCTGTTGAAAGATTGGGATTGCCCGATGACCAAGCGTTTACTCGTTCATCGGGTAATTGGTAGCAATATTACACTGCCAGATCACCAGTTACTATGAACACTCGGTAGAGATAATATGGCAGAAAATCTATCAGTTTAAGGGCTCATTCAGACGGTCACCTGCAGTCCGCAAAAAAGCGGATTAGATGTTGACCCATTCACTTCTATGGGGCCTTTTTCTTCTATTCCATGGCTCCGCTAAAAAATTAAACAGGTCCTATATTTGTCGGTGAAAATCAGAACTTGACCCCATTGAATTCTATGGGTCCACAAAAATATGCATCCGCATTTTTGAGGACAGCATACGGCCGTCTGAGTGAGCCCTTAATACAGGCTTTACTTTTATGAATGTACTTAAAGGATACGATTATTACTTGTACATAAAATGTGTCCGTCGTCTCGATACAAAGCATTTTCTTGTATGATGATGATTGACACCTTCTAATTTCAATAACACTATCCTCGATTCGATTTTCTAGACCATGTCATGTGACCTTCTGCTCTATTATCTAAAGTGGGCCTTTTCCATCATGGCTGCAGTCAGGGCCGGCCTTAGGTTCGATAGCGCCCATTCTATGACCCCCAGATACTAAAAAAAATCCTTTGGAAGATAGTTGGGACTCTGCCACCAGAATTTTGGACTATTATCTGCAGAAATACAGCCGATCACTATTTATTATCTTCCTACTTTAGTTTCAGAACAGTTGAAGTGCCAGAGGTTGCTGATCCCTGACTTAGGACACAAGGCTATATGGCACAGGAGCTGAAAGCGGACCTGTCACCTAAAATGTTACCCACATAAAGGCAGCATAGTTTGGGCATGAGTACTACTAGACCAAATGGCGTAGTGTACTACTAGGCCAAAGGGCGCAAAAATAGGTATGATCAAATAATGCACCAGACACATAGTTATTCGATTACTTCAGAGGAACTCCTACCCAGCAGTAAGGTTGTGGGCACAAATAGCAGATATGCTGTTGATTTTGTGTCCTGATTTGTGGGTAAAAATACAATAGCAACAAAGTGGATGACATTCTAGCAAATCTCGTGCACACATTGTGAGAAAAAAATCCACCAAAATTGACCTGCGGTGTGGGTTTTAAAGGGGTCTTCTGGTACTTAGATATTGATGACTTAGCCTCAGAATAGGTCATCAGTGTCAGATTGGAGAGTGTCCAACACCCTCACCATTCATCCGTTTTGGGCAGCCACCAGAAACGATACAGTGGGCGAAGCCAGAAGTACAAGGTTCCACCCACTGTGTAGCGGCCATGCCAGGGTACTGCAGCTCAGATCTCATTCTGGGAGCTGAGCTACAGTACGCCCGTGCCAGAGACTGCAGAATGGGTGGAGTCTTCCCTCAACTGTAGAGTTTCTGGGGCCGGCAGCTGCCTGAAACCGCTTATTGGCTATGGTGGCGCACACCCGCCAATCTGATATTTATCACCTATCCTACTTACGGGAAAACCTCTTTAAATACAACTTTTCCTGTATATCTTCTATTGTAGATTTCACCCCTTTCAATGTACCAGAGTGAAATATGCAGCGAAATCCACATATAAGACATACTGATCTTATGGCAGATTTACTGCAGATTTGTGACAAAATACATGACAATTTTTTTTCTGTATATGTGGACATACCATAGAGAAGCAGGGGTAGTGTTAGGGCCTATACACATCAGAGGTGGGCTTAGAACCCCCCCTTCCCCCTCTGTTAGTCATAGTGCCCATATTGAATTCCGCTCAGGTTTTTCCAGTGGGAAGGGAGTCATGTGATATATCATTCTCGGCTACAATTTACTCAGAAACACCTTGGAGGTTTCAATTTTGACCTATCTTTACCTGTTTAGGAATTAAGCAAGGTCAAGGTTTCCTAAAGTGCTTTATATGACGTGTTTGACAGGTCCATCATTCTGCCGAATGCACGTGGCTTAACGCTTAATCCAGTCTTTGTGAAAGTGGTGAAGAATTGCAAGTGATACTTTTTCACAGCACTGTAGGATTCGTCATTTCAGGTGAGCCATGTTATTTATTCATTCATTCATTTATTTTGCATATACAAGGGACTTTAAATGGCCCCAGAGATAAAAGTCCAAAAGCATGAAGTCCGGTGACCTTGGGGGCTACTCTGTCAAACCTCTATGCCCATGAAATTGCACATCTAGCCATCTGTGCTCAATGAGAAGAGTGAGTTCCCATGTTACTTTCAACAGGGTGGCGCACCTCCTTACTTGGCTGGGGCTGTACACAGAAGGAGGGCAATAGGACCCTCTTTTGTCCTCCGTCTGCCTAATGTAACCCTATAGACACATTTACATAGTTGCTGACTGTCCTGAATTTGTCAGGACTGTCTTTGATTTTCAGAGACAGTCCCCGGAAATTCTCGCTCTCTTGGGCCAAAACTGGGCTGGCTAATGATAACTTCATTCATAAATGGTTGTTCGGAGTTGGGGCATTCTCAGGGGGCTGGCTTTAGATGCCCTGAATTTACCAACTTAAAAATTAATATTATGTATTGTGGGGGTTTTAGCTAAGTCACTATTCACACACACAGGCGTCCATTTAGTCTTCACTACAGGCAGAGTTTATTCCAGCAAACAATAATAAACATGTCCAAGCTTTAGCTTAAGGCCTCTTTCACACTTGCGTTGTCCGGATCCGTCGTGTACTCCATTTGCCGGAGGTGCCCGCCGGATCCGTAACACCGCAAGTGAACTGAAAGCATTTGAAGACGGATCCGTCTTCAAAATGCGTTCAGTGTTACTATGGCACCTAGGACGCTATTAAAGTCCTGGTTGCCATAGTAGTAGTGGGGAGCGGGGGAGCAGTATACTTACCGTCCGTGCGGCTCCCGGGGCGCTCCAGAATGACGTCAGAGCGCCCAATGCGCATGGATGACGTGATCCATGCGATCACGTCATCCATGCGCGTGGGGCGCCCTGACGTCACTCTGAAGCGCCCCGGGAGCCGCACGGACGGTAAGTATACTGCTGCCCCGCTCCCCGCTACACTTTATCATGGCAAACAGGACTTTAGCGTCCTTGCAGCCATGGTAACCATTCAGAAAAAGCTAAACGTCGGATCCGGTAATGCGCCGAAACGACGTTTAGCTTAAGGCTGGATCCGGATTAATGCCTTTCAATGGGCATTAATTCCGGATCCGGCCTTGCGGCAAGTGTTCAGGATTTTTGGCCGGAGCAAAAAGCGCAGCATGCTGCGGTATTTTCTCCGGCCAAAAAACGTTCCGGTCCGGAACTGAAGACATCCTGATGCATCCTGAACGGATTTCTCTCCATTCAGAATGCATGGGGATTATCCTGATCAGGATTCTTCCGGCATAGAGCCCCGACGACGGAACTCTATGCCGGAACAAAACAACGCAAGTGTGAAAGAGCCCTAAAGCTTTCTTCAGCCCACCCATATTTGATAACATAAAGTCCCACACTCTGGGTTCAGTCCAAGCAGGGTAAAAAAAACTGTAGAATCTGAATTCTAGAATTCTGAGACCAACTCCCAGCCCAGCTTGTTCAGCTTTCAGATAGCCCATCCACACTTGATCTCCCTAGCTGAGATCTCCCCAGCATCTTTAACCACACCTTCAGGGAAAAAAAACTGGATAGAAACTCTATGGTCACTCCTAAAACCCGGACCCAAAATCCACTTTAATCAAAACCTCCCAGCAACCTAATGTTACTGGCGTTCTACTTCCCGGGTATTATATCACTGAGGAATACATCCTTAGTGAGACGTACCAACCATCCACGATTCTCCCCTCTAGGTTATTACAGTATGTATGTATTTGTATTAGGCCTCATGCACACGGCCGTTGTTGTGTCCGTTGTTCCGTTCTCCGTGATTTTCTGCGGATCCATTGACTTTCAATGGGTCCGTTGAAAACTCGGATAATGCACCGTTTGTCATCCGCGTCCGTGATCCGTGTTTCCAGTCCGTCAAAAGAATATGACCTGTCCTATTTTTTTCACGGACAACGGTTTGCTGACCCATTCAAGTCAATGGGTCTGTGAAAAAACACGGAGGCACACGAGATTGTCATCCGCGTCCGCGCATCCGTGTCCGTTTTTTTCCTATCATTTGCAAGGCAAACTTGACTTCGATTTTTTTTTCACTTTTCATGTCTGGTGATACTCCAAAAATCAAGGAAGACACACGGAAACAAAAAACGGAAACGGATCACGGAACAACGGAACAGCTTTTTGCGGACCGCAAAAAAATACTGTCGTGTGCATGAGGCCTTAGTATGTATTTAGCCTGTACATCAGGCGCTTTCCTATCATATACACCATACATACATATATCCCAAATGTTATATTAACATAGCCATAGATATCTGTGCCATACATAGGCATATACAGTACAAACATCACATCATATGCATGCATCATACACACATCACATAAACATACCATATATAAGACAATATAGAACTAAATACACATCTTCCCATGTGCCACCTCTCCTGTGCTCACCTGTATTCTATTGGCTGGATTTTCTTAGGATGGTGGGGTGAAGGCAGGAGGGGCCCTCAGTTAGAAATTGTAAAACGGGGTTGAGCGTGGGTAGGGTAGTTCGGCTTTCTAACCCCATGACCTCTGTAGGGCCTGGACGGATACAGGGATGTCCTTTTTAACAGCTCAGATAGCAGCACTGTGCTGTCTGAGTGTTAGTTGCAGGGATAAAGTCACCCTTCCAACTGACCCAAGGTTCGTTCTGCATTTCATTTTTTCAATCTCCGGTGGTAGGCAGGTACTGGGACGAGCCTCCCTTGCATCGCGGGTGACGCTAGGGAGGCTCATCCCCGTCTGCCATTGGCTGCTTCCCCCCCGACACCGGATGTTTTCATCCGTATACAGGGAGAAGTAGCAGCGGCGGTGCAGGAACCAGGAGCGGCGCAGGGAGCGTGGTAAGTATATTACCTGTGAGTGGCCCGGCACATGGGCGGGCTGTTTGTAAAATTGGATAACCCCTTTAAAGGTTTAAAATGTGTTTCTATGCACTTCCTGTGTGTATGCTGCAGAAGGCTGTTAAGTGGGGCTCTGTCACCCTCCCCATACGGAGGAGCAGGTCAGAACCGTGTGAGAGAGAGTAGTGAAAGGAAGCAAGCAGACAAACCTAAGCAGAGAATCAATCAGAGTGGAGAAAAAGTCTATAGAACAGCCTGTGAGGAAACAAGTGCATATCAGTTTTAGGGCTTTGGTGTCTGCAAATTGCGGATCCGCAAAACACATATACTGGCCATGTTCATTTTGCATTTTGTGGAACAGAACGTCCTGGCCTCTATATATAACGGTGCCATCCTTATTCAAAAAATGGACAAGAAAAGTACATGTTCTAATTTATTGCAGGTGCCGCGGAGCAGACATATGGATGCGGACAGCATACGGTGTGCTGTCTGCATCTTCAACGGCCCTATTGAAGTGAATGGGTCCGCATCTGACCTGCAAAAAATACAGATTGGATGCAGAAAAAAAATAAGTTTGTGTGCATCAACCCTTAAGAGGAGGTGCATGCAAAAAACACTGAGTAGATAACTTGTAGGAGAGACTTTTGGACTCCTCAGCTAACCTTCTTCTAAGAATTACAAACCTGCAGTGGGAATTTGTAGTACTGCATTGTCAGTACATAACTGAAGTGAGAGAAAGTAGGACTAACCCCTTCTACCCCGGAGGTTTTTTTGACTTTGAGTTTTTGTTTTGCGCTCCCTGCCTTCTCAGAGAAATAACTTTTATTTTTATGTTCACATAGGGCTTGTTTTTTGCGGGACAAGTTGTACTTTCCAACGCCGCCAATTAATATTGCATAGAATGTAGTGTGAAAAAAAAATCCAAAAAGGTGGTGGAATTGGGAGAACAAGGTTTTACACCATTTTACTGAGGTTTTTTTACGGCGTTCATTATGCAGTAAAGCTGACATCTTCATTCTCCAGGTCAAAACTTGAAAAAAATCTTTTTTGTTTTGCTGTCATTTTCTGACCCCTATAACTTTTTTTGTAGTTATGTGTGTGGAGCTGTATTAGAGCTCATTTTTTGGGGAGTGATCTGTACTTTTTATTGATACCATTATGGGGTGTGTACAACTTTATCACTTTTTATTTATTTTTTTGTGGGAGGAGAGCAACCAAAAAATAGCAAAACCTTTTTACCCTTTGTTTAGCCTTTTTCCATATGGGATTCATACTTACAATTTTTATTCTCATTTTGGGGAAAGGAGGGTGATTTAAATTTTTATGTTTTTTTACTTTTTTATATTTTAAAACTATTTATTTTTTTACATTTATTATAGTTTCCATAGGAAACTATAACAAGCAATCATTAAATTTAAGGCTCCATAGGAAACAGTGTGTAGAAGCCACCTGTCATTCACTAAGACAGGGGCTGCTGCATACAAGCTCCGGTTCCTCCGATTGCTGCATGTGGGATCCAGAGCATTACCAGAGTTGTGTGCTTCCGGTATTTAGCGTACTCAAATGCCATGGTCAGGAATTACCACAGCATTTGAGAGGTTAAATGTCTGCGATTGGCATAACCGCCAGTAGCAGACATTAGCCGCAGGTGCTTGCTGTATGAAACAGCAGGCACCCGGTTGATATGGCGCCTGCATCCGCTCAGGGTACTGAGGGCACAGCACTACTGTAAGGGAGAGGTACAAAGCAAGCAGTACAACTATAATGGGACAGCACTACTGTAAGGGGCAATAATGAGGTAGTATTAGTGTAAGTGGGCATGACTAATGTGTAAAGGCACTCAGTGAGCATGACTACTGTGTAGGGGCACCAAGGGGACTTTCCATTGTGAAGGGGGCACTAAGGGGACATAACTACTGTGAAATGGGTACTAAAAGGGCATGACAACTGTGTGGGGGCATGACTACTGTGTAGGGGCACTAAGGGGATATTCTATTGTTAAGGAGGCACTAAGGGGCATAACTACTGTGAAGGGAGCACTAATGGAGCATGACTACTGTGTGGGTGCACTAGGGGGTCATTCTACTGTAAGGGGCACTAGGAGGGCATAACTACTGTGTGGGAGAGTAAGGGGGCATGCAGGGCCAGGGCAGCATACTGTAGTAAACTTTTGACTACTCCTCCTAAAGTAAAACTGAAAAAAAGACTAAGAAATTAGTGTCAGGTGGTTGCTGCCAAGGTCAATAACATTATTATTTTTCTTTTCTTTTCTTTTTTTTTCAATCTAAGTTCCCTATCAGTATGTCTGTAGTGTGGGAGGAAACCCACGCAAACACGGGTAGAACATTCAAACTCCTTGCAGCTGTTGTCCTTGGTCGAATTTGAACCTAGGACTCCAGTGCTAAAAATTGAGCCACCATGCTGCCCCTTAATGGGGCTGAGCTGCAACTAGGCCACGTGACTGATGTACCGTGATGTCTTTGGCCTTGGAAGATGCTGCGGTGCTCAAGGCCTCTTCTAACAGCTGATCAGCAGAGGTCCCGAGTGTCGCACCCCCATAGATCTGATACTGATGACCTATCCTGAGGATGTCATAAATATCTATTCCTGGATCACCCCTTTAATAAATGCACTGAGCAGAATAGGGCCCAATTCTGGCCCCTGAGGTACCCCACTAGTGATAGTGACCCAATCTGAGTGTGTACCGTTAATAACCACCGTTTGTTTTCTAACACTGAGCCAGTTACTTACCCACATACACACTAACCTTTAATGTGGCACGGTATTAAATACTTTGGAGAAGTCCAAATATATGACATCCAATGACTCATTTGGTCCAGTCTAGAACTTACCTCATCATATAAACTGATAAGATTAATTTGACAGGACCGAATCCTCAATAACCCATTCTGATATGGTGCTCCACACTTATACTCCAGGATAGCATCTCTTAGAAAACCTTCAAACACAGGATAGCATCTCTTAAAAAACCTTCAAACAGTTTACCCACACAGATGGTAAACTTACCAGTTCATAGTTTCAGGGTTCATATTCTGAACCCTTTTTGAACACTGGCAACACACTTGCTAAGCGCCAATCCTGTGGAACAAAACCTTTCATTATAGAGTCTGTAAATATCAGAAACAAAGGGTATTATAGATTTTCTGCCCGATTATCGCTAACGAGCATTCGTAGTAATGCTCGTTAGCGATCATCTTGCTGTGTAATACTGCCGTTGATTGCATGATGAACGAGCAAATGCATCTATTAGCTGTCTATCGATCGTGCTGTCTAATTACAATCTGACGCAGCAAAACCAATGTAGAGCATGGGAACGAGTGATGGCATAGCGATCACTCCTCTCCATCCTGAGGAGATCACTACATGTAATAGTAGCTGTCTCCTCAGCAAGCGAGCAGACGATTGCCGGGAAAAACGCTCCCCTGCCGACAATCATCTGTGTGATCGGAGTATCTAAGGGTTTGTCTATTACATTACTTAAGGGGTTATCTAGGTTCAGAGCTGAACCCGGACATACCCAGAATTTCACCAAGGCAGCACCCTGCTCCAGTTCATGCTCCGATGCTCTCCTTTGCTCTGCGCTGAATCGCGCAGGGCAAAGGCATTTTGTGGAGTTCCGGTGACGAATCGGGCTCTCCTTCGGGCTGCCAGGCGGAGGCTTCCACCCAGCAGTGAGCCCGGTGACGTCACCGGCACTGATGGGCGGGCGTTAGCGCTGCCCTAGCCTGTAAATCGGCTAGGACAGCACTAAAGCCGCCCATCAGACCTTGTGACGTCACCGAACACACTGCTTGGCGGAAGCCTCCGCCCGGCATTGTCTTATAGTAAATACCGTATTTTTCACTTTATAAGACGCACCCGATGATAAGATTTTAGAGGAGGAAAATAAGAAAAAAATTATTTTCAGCAGACTTCATATCAGATCCTCAGATCAGCCCTCCATGTCAGAACCCCATCAGACCACAGATAAGCTCTTAAGGTAATACCTCCATCAGACCTCAGATCAGCCCTTAAGGTAATACCCCCATCAGACCACAGATTAGCCCTTAAGGTAATACCCCCATCAGACCACAGATTAGCCCTTAAGGTAATACCCCCATCAGACCTCAGATCAGCCCTTAAGGTAATACCCCCATCAGACCTCAGATCAGCCCTTAAGGTAATACCCCCATCAGACCTCAAGTCAGCCCTTAAGGTAATACCCCCCATCAGACCTCAGGTCAGCCCTTAAGGTAATTCCCCCATCAGACCTCAGGTCAGCCCTTAAGGTAATACCCCCATAAGACCTCAGATCAGAATAAAATAAAAAACTCTTACCTCTCCTGTGCCACGGCTCCTCTTCATCTCCGGCAGAAATTACTTTCCTTTTCTCCAGCCGGCGCTGCACTGTCACCTGACAGCGTGCAGAGTCAGGTCCTGACACTGTACGGGGTCATGAAAGTGCAGCGCCGGCCCCAGCAAACAAGACCAGTATCCGAAGCGCTTGCACTCGGCACCTGGTGAGTATCGGAAGCTCTTCCCGGCTCCTAATGCATACTAGTGAGCGCTTCCATAATGGAAGCACTCACTAGTATTTACTTTATAAGACGCACAGCAATTTTCCCCTCACTTTTGGGGGGGAAAATGCGTCTTATAAAGCGGAAAAATATGGTAAATGAGGGCAAGGGAGAGCATCGGAGCATGAACTTCTCCGATGCTCATGTCAGGGGGGGGCTGCCTGGGTGAAATTATGGGTATGTCCGTGTTCAGCTCTGAACCTGGACAACCCCTTTAATTCTATTAGGATATGGGTGTGTATGCCATCTGGACCTGGTGATTTTTCTATTTTACGGTAATAGTTTTACATTATCATTGCACTTTTTCCTGGGTCAGACAGGCCATATTTATTGGGGGTTTACTTTGACACTGTTATGGCAGTGGATGTGGAACAACTGTGCCAACCAACTAGTCTGAATCCCTAGCACTGATACCCTGAACTAGTCCTCTGCCCAGGGACGTCTCCTGGTGGTGGGGACGCCCTGTCCACGTGCCTAATCTCAACCTCCTGGCTGTCCCTGGTAAAGTGACGGGTGGAGAGAGATAGGTACCGAGTGGTGCCCTAACGGATGACTAGCACAGAATCAAAAAGACTTAAAGGTGTCCACTGTATAATGCCCTCGTGACAAATTGCCAGGAGGTACAGGGTCCACCTAGAGGATAAAATATACAAACAGACACACGCACATATAGACACAAATATAGTAACAGAAGATGACCTACGACCCCGACGTGTTTCACCCACAGCAGTGGGATCATCAGGGGGTGATACGGGGTAGGTATAGTGAGGACAAGAAGCCCGTGACAATAACTATAGCAGGCCCAGTCCAATGATAAGTGTGTAAATAAATGCGTTGACAGATATACACGTATAGCGCGACAACAGACCCAAAATTGATAAGTAGTTGCCAAATGGCAGATTACATACGGTCACTCAGCGGCACGGTTAGTGAAGTCAGCCAACTAGATGCAGACTGCAAATCTGAGGTTGGCGAGGGCTAAGGGTCACATAAGGATAAATTGTGAAGAGGCTCATTAAGGGGCATAAAGGATAATCACCCCGAACCTACCTAGCTGATAAGTACTCCAGGGATAAGATAAGATAATACCAAGCCTCGTAGCCCCTAAGGTATAGGGCTACCCGCCAAGAAGATGCATGGTGCCGCCGTCAATGTGAGAAAATGAGTCTGAGGCCTCCTAGGGAGGGTAGCAGCAGTTCTGAACTTTCTTCATTTATAGACAATTTGTCTTACCGTGGACTGATGAACAGCAAGGCTTTTGGAGATACTTTTATAACCCTTTCCAGCTTTATGCAAGTTAACAATTCTTAATCGTAGGTCTTCTGAGAGCTCTTTTGTGCGAGGCATCATTCACATCAGGCAATGCTTCTTGTGAAAAGCAAACCCAGAACTGGTGTGTGTTTTTTATAGGGCAGGGCAGCTGTAACAAACACATTCAATCTCTTCTCATTGATTGAACTCCAGTTGGCTGACACCTCACTCCAAATAGCTCTTGGAGATGTCATTAGTCTAGGGGTTCACATAATTTTTCCACCTGCACTGTGAATGTTTACATGGTGTGTTCAATAAAAACATGGTAACATTTAATTCTGTGTGTTTTATTAGTTTAAGCAGACTGTGATTGTCTATTGTTGTGACTTAGATGAAGATCAGATAACATTTTATGACCAATTTGTGCAGAAATCCATATAATTCCAAAGGGTTCACATACTTTTTCTTGCAACTGGAAGTTTTATTTTTGTGATTAGTGGAAATAGTCACAGGATGACAAGCCCCCTCCATCGGGTAATGCCTATCTTCAAGAGCCATCTTGATTGCCAGCATTTCCCCGTCACCAGTGGAGTAATTCTGCTCTATTGCACAGAATGCTTTTGAGAAGAAACCACAAGAGTGTATCTTGCCAGAGGAACTTTTATTTTTTTGAGTAGGAACAACTCCTGCTCCTATGGAGGATACGTCCACATGCATGAAGAACTGATTGGACACATCTAGCCAATGAAGAATTGACACAGAGGAGAAGGCTTGTTTGAGGGTCCAGAAATGCTGCTTCGGCCTCAGGAAGCCATTCATCCCTTTTCTAGTCAGAGCAGCAATACGGGCAGTTAGTTTGGAGAACTGTGGAATAAACGAATAGCGAAACCCAGGAATTGCTGAATAGGACAGTTCAATACAGCAGACAGGTTCTCGGGATTCATCTCTATGTCACGATCTGAAATAATGTAGACTAGGAAGGATGGAGAGGTTTTTTTTTTTTCAAACATGCTTTTTTCTAATTTAACATACAGTCTGTTCTCTCTCAGGCACTTGAGAACTATGCATACATAACCCTCATATGCAGTCAGGTCCAGGTGCAGACTGACAACTCATGGGGCCCCCGGGCATTAGGAGTTTATGGGGCCCCTGTGTCCCCGCCCACCCTCAAGTCACACCCACACATTGCGCCACGCAGGCTCCAGGCTCATGTGGGCCCTTGGGCGATAAAGTCTCAGTGGGCCCCCTTACACAGTGATAACATAGTAGATGTCACCAGCAGTCCTATGTAACAACACAGATAACACAGTGATGGCTAACTGAGTACAGAAAATATAGTAGTGTTACCTGCAGTCCTATGTAAAACCACAGATAACACTAGTGCTTATAATGTAGTAGTGTTACCTACGTCCTTAGTGTGCCTCCCTGTGTCTCTCCCACGGACTCCATGCTGGCATACACACACAGGGAGAGACACAAACACACACACACAGGGAGAGACACACACACGGACAGACACAAACACACACACACACACACACACACACAGGGACAGACACAAACACAGGGACAGACACACACACACTCACAGACACACAGCTAGGCCTCACCACACTCCAGCCAGGCTCCTCTACGTACAGGAACACACAGGGTCACTAGTGAGAGGAAGCAGGGTTACTAGTGGGGTGACAGGAGGAGGGGGAGCAGCGTCACTAGAAGGGATGACAGGAGGAGGGGGGAGCAGGGTCACTAGCGGGGGTGACAGGAGAAGGGGGGAGCAGGGTTACTAGTGAGGTGACAGGAGGAGGGGGAGCAGGATCACTAGGGGGGACAGGAGGAGGGGGGAGCAGGGTCACTAGTGGGTATAGGAGGAGGGGGAGCAGGGTCACTAGTAGGGTGACAGGAGAAGGGGGAGCAGGGTCACTAGTAGGGTGACAGGAGGAGGGGGAGCAGGGTCACTAGTGGGGGGACAGGAGGAGGGGGAGGCAGGGTTACAAGTGGGGGGACAGGAGGAGGGGGAGCAGGGTCACTAGTGGGGGGACAAAAGGAGGGGGAGCAGGGTCACTAGTGGGGGGACAAAAGGAGGGGGAGCAGGGTCACTAGTGGGGGGACAAAAGTAGGGGGAGCAGGGTCACTAGTGGGGGGACAAGAGGAGGGGGAGCAGGGTCACTAGTGGGGGGACAAGAGGAGGGGGAGGCAGGGTTACAAGTGGGGGCAGCAGTTACTAGTGGGGTGACAGGATGAGGGGGGTGCAGGGTCACTAGTGGGGTGACAGGGGGAGTAGGGTCACTAGCCGGGGGAGCAGAGTTACTAGTGGGGGGAGCAGGGTTACTACTGGGGTGACAGGAGGAGGGGGCTCAGGGTTACTAGTGGTGTGACAGGAGGAGGGGGAGCAGGGTCACTAGTGGGGTGACCGGAGGAGGGGGAGCAGGGTCATTAGTGGGGTGACAGGAGGAGGGGAAGCAGGGTCACTGGGGGGGGGGGCAGGAGGTGGGAGCACAGGTGAACAGGCAGGCTACATGTGTAAAATACATTTATACCACTAGTAACTATCACAGTGCCACCTATCCACAGCTGCACCTATGATGATGGGCATTTAAACGCCATGAACACTGTACACTGCCATCCTGCAGGGCAGATCATACGTTACAGACATGTCACCACTTACTCAGGGCACCATCATCTTCCTGTTTATTGTATTTCTGCAACTAGAGGTCTCCCTTCCTTGCCTATCTTACTTCCGGTTTGTGCATTCCACATGACGTACGTCTCTGCGTTCCACTCCATATTCGTGTATAGGTGCCGAGGTCGGCAGTACTTCTGGCACTTATGGCTGATGGGTGATGGTCTCCTCCGGATAATATGATAGTATGTGGTATACCGACACCTGATAATATGCTGGTAATGTCCGGACCTTGGTCCATGCCCGAGGGCCTGAATAGTCAGTTCACCCCTGGTCAGGTCAGGTGATAAAATCAGGATGTCATCCAGGTAAACTACTAAATAGGCATAAAGGACCTCAGGGAAAATGTTATTAACAGATTCTTGGAACACAGAAGGAGCATTACTAAGGCCAAAGGGCATGACAAGTTGTTCATAATGGCCATCTCTGGTGTTAGTGAAAATTCTAGCTCGACAATGAAAGAATTCGGGAATTTGGGACTGTAATTTTATTTAGTCCACGATAATCAATACATGGCCAGTGATAACCCTCTTTTTTCTTGACAAAGAAGAATTCGGCACCAGCTGGTGAACAGGAAAATCGAATAAAGTCTCTATCCATTTTTTTTTTTTATGTAGAGTGGGGTTTCGCTCTGGTAGACAGGACACATTATAGAGGCAACAACAAGTTCTTTGGATCAAACAGTTCAGTGTTTTATTCACACTTTAGGCAAGTGACAAAACAAGCAGTCATAATCAAACAAAAAGTCACCTTGCGGTGTTGGTGGTAATTCACAACATGCGGCAATTCTGCCTCAAAGAGTCCTTGCTGATAGCAGCACCAACCTGTTTTCACGCCAAACAGGTAGCAAGCAGTGGCGTACCTACCATATAGGCAGACCACGCAGCTGCTATGGGGCCCGTGAGGAAGGGGGTCCCGCAGTGAAGGAGAGTCCCCGCCCCTCTCTATCTTTCTAACTGTCTCCCGTCTGCTAGCCCCGCCTCCCACCTGCTAGCTCCGCCTCCCGCTTGATTCCTCTGGATTGCCACACCTCCACCAGTAATGAAGTAAGTGACCACTTGTAGGTGAGGACAGTGCAGAGGTGTATGTGTGGAGGGGGGGGGGGGTGTCACAGTTTTCCCAGGCTATTCCTCTGCACATATGCAATTCAGAACAGGAGGAAAGCTGGGTGCTATTATGTAATGTGACTCAGCTTTCCTGATGTCCTGCATGGCACAAGTGAAGAGGCATGAGAAGATATGCGGGTAGGTGGGAGTTGTGTTACTCAGCTTTCTCAGACTATTCTCATGTCTCTGCACATGTGTCATGCAGGAGAGCAAGTAATGTCAGTGTCTCCCAGCTGTCCTGCATTACACAGGGGATGGGGGAAGGGGGGCACTCACTTCCTCACACTTTTCTCATGTCTCTGCGCATGTGCCATGCTGGACAGCAGGAAAGTTGGGTGGTATTACATCATGTAATGCCCCAGATTCTTGTCAATATATGCTGAACACTGCCAGAACCTACCAGATCCCATTCACTAGAATGGGTCTGTTGGGTTCCAGCGTGAGTACAGCCATTTTGTAGAGCAAAATACTGCTGCACAAGGTGGGGCAGGGGAGAAGTTAGGGAGGGTAGTGAGAGGAGCCAGGGTGCATAGTGGGAGGGACTAAGAACGGGCATGGGGGCCCAATTTAAATTCTTGCTATGGGGCCCAATGATTTCTGTGTACACCCCTGGTAGCAAGCCTTCATCCAGACACAAGGCTCCCAGATCCCAACACAGAGATCTGGCTTCCGAGCCCAGCTGCCTATTTAAGGCCAGCCAGGTGCTGCCAAAACCCAGACCAGCACTTAAAAAAATCCAGTCTGGTATTTGACCTCACCTGGCTGTAAATCAGCCCAGCAGCACATGCTGGGAGGAAAATACCTGTTTTCCCAGACCAAACCTCTCACTGTGTCACAGTAGTCAGACATCACTTGTGTTTCAGGCCGAGATTAAAGGTAGACATGACCTCGGGGAGGAGTAGTTCCAGGCTCCAGGTCGATGAGACAATCATGAGAATGGCAAAGTTCCAATTTTCTTCTTGTCAAAGACATGAGTGTAGGTGGGAAGTAGGCTCTCCTGCCCGTACTCTCTGCACTGCTGCTAGCCATTCATAAAATGAGTACTCCGATCTGAGTTTTAAGCGCACACTGAATGGTGCACTTTTGGGATGTAAAAGCAGGGCTTTTTTTCCTCAGAGAAAAGGTGGTGGAACTCACCCCCCCCTCCCCAGGCCACGTCCCTACCCACCCCTAGGACCGCCCCCTAAAACCGCCCCTTTAGAAAACAGGGATACACTGTGCCACACAATACTGTATATTGTGTGGCACAGTGTAGAGGTATACTGTACATTGTGTGGCACAGTGTAGAGGTATACTGTACATTGTGTGGCACAGTGTAGAGGTATACTGTGTGGCACAGTGTAGAGCAGGGGTGTCAAACTCAAATTCATCGGGGGCCGCATCAGCAGTTTGGTCACCCTCAAAGGGCCGGAAAACTTACAGTTACTTGGCTTGGCCCTTGGGGATCTCGGACGCCACTTCCACACTTTGGCCGGGGGCTCGGTGGAGCTGATGAGGTGTTTTATCCTAATGAGAAAGATTTCATAATAAGTATTTGGAGAAGGTGCAGAGGGATAGCAGAGCAGGGAGAGGCTGGTGCTGCTACTAGGGGGTCATACCATGGGGGAGTAATAAAGCCCACCATAATGCCCCCCCAGTGCCAGTAATAATAGCCCCCTATGCCAGTAATAGCAGCCCCCCTGTGCCAGTAATAGCAGCCCCCAGTAATAACAGCCCCCAGTAATAACAGCCCCCAGTAATAAGAGCCCCTCTGTGCCAGTAATAACAGCCCCCAGTAATAAGAGCCCCTTTGTGCCAGTAATAACAGCCCCCAGTAATAAGAGCCCCTCTGTGCCAGTAATAACAGCCCCCATTAATAAGAGCCCCTCTGTGCCAGTAATAAGAGCCCCTCTGTGCCAGTAATAAGAGCCCCCAGTAATAAGAGCCCCTCTGTGTCAGTAATAACAGCCCCCAGTAATAATAGCCCCTCTGTGTCAGTAATAACAGCCCCCAGTAATAAGAGCCCCTCTGTGCCAGTAATAACAGCCCCCAGTAATAAGAGCCCCTCTGTGCCAGTAATAAGAGCCCCCAGTAATAAGAGCCCCTCTGTGTCAGTAATAACAGCCCCCAGTAACAACAGCCCCTCTGTGCCAGTAATAACAGCCCCCAGTAATAAGAGCCCCTCTGTGCCAGTAATAACAGCCCCCAGTAATAAGAGCCCCTCTGTGCCAGTAATAACAGCCCCCAGTAATAAGAGCCCCTCTGTGCCAGTAATAACAGCCCCCAGTAATAAGAGCCCCTCTGTGCCAGTAATAACAGCCCCCAGTAAAAAGAGCCCCTCTGTGCCAGTAATAACAGCCCCCAGTAATAAGAGGCCCTCTGTGCCAGTAATAACAGCCCCCAGTAATAAGAGCCCCTCTGTGCCAGTAATAACAGCCCCCAGTAATAACAGCCCCTCTGTGCCAGTAATAAAAGCCCCCAGTAATAACAGCCCCTCTGTGCCAGTAATAAGAGCCCCCAGTAATAAGAGCCCCTCTGTGTCAGTAATAACAGCCCCCAGTAATAACAGCCCCTCTGTGCCAGTAATAACAGCCCCCAGTAATAAGAGCCCCTCTGTGCCAGTAATAACAGCCCCCAGTAATAACAGCCCCTCTGTGCCAGTAATAACAGCCCCCAGTAATAAGAGCCCCTCTGTGCCAGTAATAACAGCCCCCAGTAATAAGAGCCCCTCTGTGTCAGTAATAACAGCCCCCAGTAATAAGAGCCCCTCTGTGCCAGTAATAACAGCCCCCAGTAATAACAGCCCCTCTGTGTCAGTAATAACAGCCCCTCTGTGCCAGTAATAACAGCCCCCTTTGCCAGTAATAACAGCCCCCCCTTTGCCAGTAATAACAGCCCCCCCTTTGCCAGTAATAACAGCCCCCGCCAGTAATAACAGCCCCCCCTTTGCCAGTAATAACAGCCCCCCCTTTGCCAGTAATAACAGCCCCCGCCAGTAATAACAGCCCCCCCTTTGCCAGTAATAACAAACAGCCCCCCCTTTGCCAGTAATAACAGCCCCCGCCAGTAAAAGTATTGTACATAATAAAAATAATAAAAAAAACCACATACTTACCTCCATGTCAGTGATGCGATGCAGGCCTCTTCTGGCCTGTGTCCCACGCTGTATGGCTCAGGCAGCGCGATGACGTCATCGCGCCGCCTGCGCCGGCCTCTGATAGGCTGCAGGCACTAGGCCGGCAGCCTATCAGAGGAAGGGAAAGGGACACGCCTCTCCCTCCCCTATCGCAGCACAGGCAGGCATCTGTATCGCTGTCCTGAGGACGGCGATACAGATGACTGGAGATGAGCGCTTCCACAATGGAAGTGCTCATCTCCCTGTGCCCAGCCGCCGCCGCCAGCTCGCTCGCTGCGCGGGCCACATGACGAGGTCTGGCGGGCCGGATTCGGCCCGCGGGCCTTGTGTTTGACACCCGTGGTGTAGAGGTATACTGTGTGGCACAGTGTAGAGGTATACTGTGTGGCACAGTGTAGAGGTATACTGTGTGGCACAGTGTAGAGGTATACTGTGTGGCACAGTGTAGAGGTATACTGTGTGGCACAGTGTAGAGGTATACTGTGTGGCACAGTGTAGAGGTATACTGTGTGGCACAGTGTAGAGGTATACTGTGTGGCACAGTGTAGAGGTATACTGTGTGGCACAGTGTAGAGGTATACTGTACATTGTGGGGCACAGTGTAGAGGTATACTGTATATTGTGTGGCACAGTGTAGCGGTATACTGTATATTGTGTGGCACAGTGTATGCTATATGTCTATAACAAACATATTTCACATGAAAATTTACTGTTACTTGGCTTGGCCCTTGGGGATCTTGGACACCACTTCAACACTTTGGCCGGGGGCTCGGCGGTGCTGATGTT
This sequence comes from Bufo bufo, assembly GCF_905171765.1. Classification (NCBI taxonomy): domain Eukaryota; kingdom Metazoa; phylum Chordata; class Amphibia; order Anura; family Bufonidae; genus Bufo; species Bufo bufo. The sequence continues at coordinate 241,305,695 of NC_053389.1, read as the reverse complement.
GTGTTTTATCCTAATAAGAGAGATTTCATAATAAGGATTTGGAGAAGGGGCTGAGGGGTCACAGAGCAGGGAGAGGCTGGTGCTGCTACTAGGGGGGGGGTCATACCATGGGGGAGTAATAAAGCCCACCATAATGCCCCCCAGTAGAAATAATTCTCCTTATAATGTGACAATGCAAAAAAAAAAACCTTATGCCCCCAGTTGAGCTAATGTCCCCCATAATGTGCCAGTATAAAATACCCCTATATAGTGCCCCCAGTAAATGCCCCCATAGTGCTCCTCTCCCCCTTCCTCCTAGTGCCCCCCATAATGTACCAGTATAAAATGCCCCATATATCGTGCCCCAGTAGATGCCCTCAGTGTCCCCCATAATTTGCAAGTATAAAATACCCCTTCTTAGTGCCCCCCGAAGATGACTCCATAGTACTCCTCTCCCCCTTTCCTCATAGTACCCACCATGTGTCCCAGTATAAAATGCTACTGTACAGAGCCCCCCATATAAAATACCCCTTCTTTGTGACCTCAGTAGATGCCCCTATAGTGCCCACCAATAATGTGCCATTAATAAGTGCCCTCAATCACGTGGCACTGCCAGTAATAAGTGCCCCCCATCACGTGCCAGTAATAAGCCCCCATCACGTGCCAGTAATAAGCCCCCCATTACGCGCCAGTAATAGCCCCCCCATTACGTGCCAGTAATAAGCAACCCCCCATTACGTGCCAGTAATAAGCCCCCCCATTACGTCCCAGTAATAAGCCCCCCCGCCCATCATGTGCCAGTAATAAGCCCCCATCATGTGCCAGTATTAAGCCCCCCATCATGTGCCAGTATTAAGCCCCCCCCATCATGTGCCAGTATTAAGCCCCCCATCATGTGCCAGTATTAAGCCCGCCCATCATGTGCCAGTATTAAGCCCCCCATCATGTGCCAGTATTAAGCCCCCCATCATGTGCCAGTATTAAGCCCCCCCATCATGTGCCAGTATTAAGCCCCCATCATGTGCCAGTATTAAGCCCCCCATCATGTGCCAGTATTAAGCCCCCCCATCATGTGCCAGTATTAAGCCCCCCCATCATGTGCCATTAAGCCCCCCCGCCCTCATCATGTGCCAGTATTGTAATAAGCCCCCCAATGTGCCAGTAACACTATTGTAAAAAAACAACAACTTATACTTACCTCAGTGTCAGCGATGCGATGCAGGCCTCTTCTGGCCTGTGTCCCGCGCTGTATGGCTCAGGCGGCGCGATGACATCATCGCTTCGCCTACGCCGGCCTCTGATAGGCTGCAAGCACTAGGCCGGCAGCCTATCAGAGGAAGGGGAAGGGACACGCCTCTCCCTCCCCTGCACCGCCGCAGCACAGGCAGATTACTATGGAGATGAGCGTAATCTGGGGCGTTCCGCCAGAAAAAAAGCCCTGTGTAAAAGTAAAGTAAAAATAGAAAATTAATAAAGTACATTAGAATTTTTTTATGGGGATTAGGGACAAGATATAAAAAATTATAAAAGTTGAGTTACTCTTTATGTACACAGGATGAAAAGTTTCATTTTATTGAAAAAACTAATGGAGCAAAACGTAAAATATGATCAAATAACAGCTGTGTTAATCCACACCAACCTTTTTAATTTGTGTACACAGTGTAATGACATCCAGTGCCCCCCCAGTCATTATAATGATCTCCAATGACCCCCCCATACAGTATAATGACCCCCAGAGCCCCCATTCAGTATAATGACTGCCAGTGACGCCCATACAGTATATTGGGGGTCACTAGGGGTTATTATACTGTAGAGGGGTCACTATACTTTCTGGGGGGTACTGGAGGTCATTATACTGTGTGGGAACCACAGGGGGACATGTCACTGTAAAAAAAAATGCCACAAGGGATCCCACTGAGATTTATCGCCAAAGAGCACACATGAACCTGGAGCTGGCCCTGATAATTCCTATTGTGCCGCCTTCACAGTAGTAATGCCCATTGTGCCCCCTTCACAGTAGTAATGCCCACTCTGTGCCCCCCATAATAGTTATGCCCCCTCACAGTAGTCATGCCCTTTTTGTGCCCCCTTCACATTAGTAATGCACTCTGGGCCCCCTTTACAGTAGTAATGCCCTCTGTGTCCCTTTATGGTAGTAATTTCCTCTGTGCACCCTTTGTAGTAGTAATGCCCATTGTAACGGATCCGCTTCCGTTAATGGACGCTTGCTAGCTTGCGCCGAGGACCACAAGCACCGCACTGGACACCACAACCACCGCAGACTCCACAACCGCCGTAGCTTAACTGGAGCCGCGCCGTCTTCCTTCCACCCTGAATGAACCTCCAGCATTCAGGACCGTGTGGGAAAGATCTCTCCTCCAGGGAATATGCAGAGCATAGCAATCCCCAGCGTGATACAGCAATTCCCTCCAATAACGAGACGAGGCTGCGTTTTGAAGGGTTAGCAAAACATGAACTGAACTGAACTGAACTCTTTATTGTGGGCTACCCGCCCGTATTTATGCAGGTCCCCACAATGCATCATGGTTTCCTCCTCTCTGCCCTGGAGACACCCGAAGAACAATTCAATTATCTCTCAGGACAAAGGGAATCACCAATACACATGTGGGAACAATAGGGCAGGAATTACCACCCAAATACACAAAATCCTCCCTTCTGTCTGGGATATAATTACGGATTATCATAACTATCACAGACAGTAAAAATACAGTTTTTAAACATACACTGTAACTTTAAAACCATACATTCCATCTCCATAAAAATTACATATTTAAACTCAGCATACATCAAACATAAACACTTCCAAAAATCACACAGATCCCTCCAGCGGATCAAAAGTTTAGTGGAAGTCCTTTATGACCGACCGCAAGCACAATTTCCTGCCCAAAACAGTTCCATAGATTTGGGCTGTGCGGTCGGTCAATTTCATGCAGAAAAATGACTAAGTCCCATCTTCGAACGGGACTTAGTCCCTGGAGCTGAAAGTTCAGTATGGAAGAAGGTAAGGGTCAGCGGCGTTCGTGTATCTGCGCATCCGATTCCAGCTCCACAGAATCCCCAGCATACACCGCTGACCGTGTTCGGTCCCACCAACAGTCCAGACATGCGGCACAGTTCTTCACACTGTTCCTGAAGGGCAACATGTCCCGGGGCCATAGTCGTAGGGCAGGAGGCTAGCCATAAGTCCTCTACAATGCCCAGTGGCAAATGGCAGTTTGTCACACCCATTGTGCCCCCTTTGTAGTAGTAATGCCCTTTGTGCTCCCTCAAAAATACTGAAAACTGCCGACTGAGGCAAGATTCTCATCTCGCCTCATGGCAGAAACGGGTGTATGGCATCCATCACTATAGAATTCCATTGTAAAAAAAAAAAAAGTATACTTTTTTTGCAGGATAGAAAAGTGTGGTATACAACGCTTTTCCATCCTTTGTGTCCCACAAAAAAAACTTATACGCTAATGTATATTATTTTTTACAGTGGAACTATGGTGGTGGATGTCATGACATCTATAGAACTACAAGTAACAGCATATTGCTTGATGCACAAAGACATACATAAACGGTGAATTCATGGAAAAAAGTTGCTATACTTTACTGTAATAAAAAGTAGAAGCTCTTTGCACATATTATTGATCAAAAATATGTAGGGCACATCTACCCTCGACAAGGTGGCTTCAAACAGACGGGACCTACTCTAACACATGCCTCTCCTGGGCTATCAGCCTACAATTGGGCAAAGTGGGATCCAGCTTTGTAATGCTACCGATTAAAAGAACCAGGTAGATGGGCAGGGGTGCACGGCTCATAGGGCAAACCACTCCCCAACGGTATACAAAATTTTCCCCTTTTTTTTTTACTGTATGACATCTGTCTGAAGCATCCGTTAACGTATATGTTTTTTTTTAATACGTCTCATTGTCTCATTTTTGCTGTACCTCATGTCGATACGTTTAGATATATAATAGAAAATCGTATACAAATGTATAAAATTTAGCTGTTATCTTTTTTTTTTTAACATATCCATTTGACGGATGTGCATACGTTTCAATAGGTTTATGTCCGTTAATTAAAATAAAAATATATACACATTTTTTTAAACCTTTGGTAACGTATTGTCTTATGTTTCACTCTGTCTATCATTCACTGTCATGTATAAAATGTATACTTTTTTATACATTTGTTTTGCTGGACAGAAAATCGTGGTATGCTACATTAGTCAGTCCTGCAAAAAAACTTACAGAAACGTAAACCATGACAAATGGAGTCAAAAGTATGAACTACCTTTGCCCAATTATAGCCTATGGGTATGTCAAGTTTCTATACATTTTTGTTCTGTTTCCAAACGTATCCACTTGTCATACAATAAAAAGGAGACATGAACAGCCCCTTAAACGTATGATAAAAACATGATGTCTTAAGGGTGTATTACACCTGCCGGTTATTTGTAGTAACGCTTGTTAACAATCATCAGCATAATTCTGCCGTCAATTGCCCGGTGAACAAGCAAACACTCGTTCATCGGGAAATCCAAATCTTTCTTCAGGCTAAAAAATTCATTGTTTGCAGCCAGTAGCTCGTGGTGTCTAAACAAGAGCTGCTGCCGGCAAACAATGATTCAGTATTGGGAAGAACGATAGTAAAATCGATCGCTCCTCCCTATACTGAAGAGGAGATTGCTGCGTGTAATAGCAGCGGCCTCCTCCGCTAGAAAACAGATGATTGCTGGGAAGGAACGCTTCCTTCCCTACAATCGCCTGTTAAAACGGGCTGTCTAATACACCCTTTAGTCAAGCTAATGGCCTCCCTAAGCTCAAATCAAACTTTGTTTTCCTAAAGTTCTGTGTTTTTGTGTCTCCCCGCCATAACACCCTACTGAATGACAATTGAATATGTATTCTATTATGGTCACTATTCTCAAGGTGTCCTCCAACCTGCACCTCTATTTTTCTGTTAGGTCTATTGGTGAATAGTAAGTCCAGTATGGCCGTCCCTCTGTTTGAATCCTGTACCAGAAAAATAATAGTTTTTATGTATTGCCAAGAAGCGGTTTCTTTATGAGATCCACAGGTTACAGTTTCTCAGTCTGTATCTGATTTACCCTATAATACCTCTTTATGATCCTTATCAACACCACACACCTTAGGAGGGGTACTGGCTCTCCTGAAAGAGACCTGCCTTAGTGGCAATGCTCCTTGGGAAAATAATGGTGCTAGCAAGATGGATCTCTTTCCCAGAGAGATAACTCTTTGAAACCCCCCACACAAGACTTTCCGGAATACCATTCCCTGGGCAAGCTCAGGAATGTTGTAGGAATTAACTGAAGTGTGTTGTACATGCAAAAAGAACCAGTTAGGTTAGAAATCTAGGAGCAATCATATACAATAAATAAGTATATACAGTATTGTGCAAAGGTTTTAGGCAGGTGTGGAAAAAATGCTGCTAAGTAAGAATATTTTCAAAAATGGAGGTGTTAATAGTTTATGTTTATTAATTAACAATATGCAAGGGTAATGGAAGAAGGAAAAATCTAAATCCAATCAACATCCGGTGTGACCACCCTTTGTCTTTAAAACATCATCAATTCTTCTAGGTACAGTACACTTGCACACCGTTTTTGAAGACGCTCAGCAGGGAAGTCTTGGATAATTAAACACAGATCTAGAGGCGTAACAAGGAGCCATGGGGCCCCAGAGCAAAACTTGGAATGGGGCCCAACTCCACCATGACCAATTTCAGCAGCAAGTTCAGAACATGAGAAATTTATGATTCGGTTGGGTTCCCTAATGCACAGATATCATGCACACAGTGATGTCTAGAGATAAAGGAAGTTATCGAAAATTCGATTTGGCTGCTTCCCCGACGTTAACAAAGAAATTCGACTTGTTGCAAATTACTTTGTCACAAATCGCATTCCAATGTATGTCGTGGCCCAATGATGGGGGGGGAACGGCGATTTGGCTCGTTTTCTTCAATCAAGATGGCAGCGGCAGCCTCTCAGCTAGCAAATGGATGAGGTGCGCATGTACTTTATATGTATTTATATGTACCCTCAAACAGCAACAAAAAATGCTATTTCTCTCGCAAAAAAATTAGGCCTTATACAGCCACGTCTATTTAAAAATTAAAAAGTTATGGCTGCTTCTATTTTGAAAACATTCTTAATTTGCAGCATTTTTTCTACATATGCTTATGTGGGCAGAGTACTGTATATAATACATACTGTAGATACTTTATATATATATTTAATACTGTATATATTAATTAGACCCTTTTATCTATTAAAGCCACAACCCAGACATTAACCATCGTCCTGATCACAGCATGAAATTAGTCGCACCAAACATAAAAACGTCCATAAAGTTTCTATCTTACACTATACTTATCCTGTCCATATTACCGTAGCTTGTAATGGGTATTGTTAGAGAAGCTGAAATTGACCTGAGGGGGGGGGGGGGGGGGGTTCTTGATTCCCACCTCAGGTCAACTTCACTTTCTCTAGCAATACCCATTAAAAGCTGCAGTAATACCGATAATAATTATCACTAGTAAGGAATCTCTAATATATTTTCTGACAGATAAGGTTTCTGTCAGTCAAAAAATAAATTTTGTTGTCATAAATTATCGTTTTCAATTAGTTTTAAAAAAAACGGACTAGTATAACAAATCAGAACAAACCAGGCTCCTGCGTAGAGCTACATGGTTCAGGGGCAGCACTGAAATAGGTTTAGAGGATGTATTTTTTCCAGGCTTTGTGGTTATTTGGTTTTCAATAAGAGATCATTCAATTACACTGCTCACAAAGGAGGCCTTTGCATTATTTTTGGCTGCATTTTAGATAAAAAATGAACAGAAATAAAAATGCTGCAAAACTCAAAATATTATCATACCATTGGTATCAAATAACGCCCTATGTTAAAACACACCCCTGACACACTGAGGTGTTGAGACTGGAACTAAGGGGTAGAAAGCAGCCATCTAGTCCATGCACCCCGATAGCAGCCAAGGCCTGGAAAAGGACACCTGTCAGCCTGTCACCTGGAACCAGCACTGTGTGAGAGACTGTGTGCAATCCAGTGAAGTTGTCATAATGGTAAGGAAAAGATTCATATACAGATTTCTGATAATCAATAGCTAACATTTTATAGACTCTATGCAAGTGTGTGAATGAACTTTAGCTACAATAAAATCTGCAGCATGGCCCTGGAACAGTCATTCTGACATTAGGCTCCTGAATGAGGTCTGATGCAGATAAAGTAGCAGGATGATCTAAGACAGAGGCCTCTCTTTTAGACATAACAATTCTTGTGGCTCAATGTTGGATTTTAACTCCTGGTGTTACTGTTTAAAGTGTACAAGGCATGCAATATTGGAAGGGGACACCCATGTGGCCAGGAAAATGGCTTAAAAGTCCTTTGGCTTGGCACAAAGCAAGGGCCCTCACCATCTCTACTTGGTTCTCCGAGTTAGAAAACTTTTTCCTGTTTTTTAACCTCAATATTTTTTCTATCTTTGTAAATCTTTTATACTCTAATACTCTTCTGCCTGTGAGACAATAGACTTTTGTTTACAGAAAGTGCCGATTTCCTTATCAGTTTTGGTGGAGAATGCAGACAAGTCCAGCAGTCTCTAGGTTTCTTATCAGTCTCTCCTCCTACTCTGTGGGTCTTTCTTCGGGGCGCTTAGGCTAAATGAGACGTTGCCGATCTCTCTCTGACAGGTGACTCTTTTTCTTTTCTTATGATTGTTAATTGTAGTTAATAGTCGGTGCACTGCTAACTGGTTGCAAAGTTTGGGGTTAGGACATCCCTCACACACTGTGGCTGTCTTGGGTAAGCCTTAAAGTGTCCCACAGCTGTGTTTTCAAGATATCAGTCAGCACTACTGCCTCATAGTGTAGTAACGACCACATAACAATTCAGCCCCATCCATGGGTAACTTTCAGTGTCACGGTCCAGTTATTTTAACTCATAACTTTTGAGGTTGGTACTGCAACCTGTGCGGTTGCACAACTGGTCATTGCTTCACAAAACTTGGTAGAGTGCCCTACCTTTAGCATGCAAAAGGTATAGGGTTATATCTTTGGGAAATATAGAAAGTGGAGTAAGTCTAGGACTATGGCCACAGGTGGCAACAGGGATGTAATGCAATTGTACTACAGAAAGGGGTGTGCAGGCTGTATCCAGTTGTGCAAAAGCGTAACCTGGACAGTGAAGAGAGCATTGAGCCCTATGATGATGTTTTACTTTACCAGTATCTGGAAACCCATGAGAACACCAAAAAAGAAAGATTATAGGAGAGTGGAAAAGATCCTGGTAGTCAAGTAATGACTGGGTCCCAGACTAAGCAGCAGAAGCCGAAGGAAGAAGAAGAGAAGGAGCTGCTACCTCCATAACCTTCCAAAATGTCCATAGATGAGTTACCTCTTGCTTTGCCTGGTTGATATGGGGGCAGTATGAAGAGTAGTAAACAGTGGATTGGCTTCCAAACTTCTCAGAATAAATGCACGTGCCTGGGGTTGGTCTGGATACCAAGGTGACTCTACTGAGACAGAGATGCAGCCAGTACAAATTGGTCCCCTCACCATGCAGGCAGCATTCCTTCTCAGTGATACAGTTCCGTGCAGTTAAAGGGGTATCCAAACTTGGAAAACCTACCCACAATGCTCCTCATACAGTGACTACTTACCTGGTCCCTGTGATGCAAGAGTGCAGGTAAACCATCATGGCCTGCTATTAGCTGCACACCCCAAAACCGCCCCCCAACGGATGTTGTGATCTGTATGCTGGGGAGATCCAGCAACGGCCGTGGAGGGATCTGGAAGGAAACAAGCATCGGGAACCAGGTACGTTTTCCCTGTATGAGGGGCTTGGGCATTGGGAGTGGGTTTTTCAGGTTTGGATAACCCTTTTAATTGCGTAAAGATCTCCTCTGTAAATGTAATTCTCACATTGTCAGCATGCTTGAAGGCATGTGGTTAAAAATTCCCCACTCATGTAGAGAGGAATCTGTGGATTTCACCCAGTCAGCTGCCTCCCTGTTTATCATGACAATAAGCGCCTTATCGTTAGTCGCAGGAGATCTCAGGAGCAAATATCTTAGTCCCAGCAGGAGTAGAAAAGGTAAGCGGGATACAAAGCTGTCCAAACATTAAAACATGTGAATAAAACAGTGACAGTGAAGTCAAAGCCCAACAATCATACAGCTGAAGTAACTTTTTGATTTTGCAGATAGGGATGTGATCTTACATACATTTGCTTGTGTGTTGTGTATTTGTTATGTTGGATATCCTTTTGTTCTAATGTGAAATTCTATTCTACAGCTATCATAGCAGAAAATAATGGACGTTGATTCTTCCATCTAAACTTTTCTTCCCAAATGACTACCTTATATTTGGATATTCTAGGACAGATAAGCTTCTAGCCATTCATACATGCATGTGATATCACTCGTCAGAGTCAGGGCATTTGCCAATTTGTATGCTGCTTTTCTGGGATTTACATACTGATGGCCTATCAAGTAAATGTGGCAGACCTGCTATACTATGCATAGCCACAATACAATGTAAGGTGCTGTGCTTGGTAAGCTGCGAGGAGGATCTTCTCAAACAGCTGATCGACGGGGTTTGCCCGTAGTCAGGCCCACGCGGGTCTCATATTGATGACCTATCCTCAGGATAGGTCATCAATATAAGACCAGCGGGGGCCTGAGGATAGGTCATCAATATGTAGATCCTAGGGAACCCCTTTAATGAAGATAGCATTGAGACAATAGGTCACTAAATCTGGGAAAAAGGAAATTACAACTTTGATTCAGCGCTGATTAACTTGGGACAGAATGACTACCGTTTATATATTTGTGTATTTGATGGTAAATGCACATTTAGTGGTTTTCTTTTGGAGCGCCAGTATAGGTTTGTGTGTGTTTTTGATAGAAAGTTGGGAAAATCTTAGAAGTTTAAGAAGTTTTAGAAGTAGGTGTTAAGGCTCACATACACATTAGTGTACTGTCAGCCGAACCAGGTGAGAACCGTGACTCTAACGTGTGTGGGGAGCTCCCGACTCTCCCCTCAACTGGATGCATCTGGCAGTGGCTTTCACTGCTGTCCCCGTACAACACACATACAGTGCACGTGTGGGTGAGCGGAACATGTATGCAGATTGGGAGATATGGCTGTTGGCCGACAGCTATTGAATGTGCATGACCAGCTTTAGCAAAGATTATGATAAGCCTGCTCAACTAGCCTTAAGGAACAGTGATAAGAGAAAAAAGGTTGGGGGTGGGGCTGCATAACTGCGTGAATGTGTCTGCAGCTATAGGCTGCTGGAGAAAAGAGTTAAGTGATTCCAAGCATCAAGTAGTTAACCAGATAATGCAGAGTACTGATCAAAATTGCATTGGTTAAGGCTTCGTTCACATCACCGTTCAGCCTTTCCGTTCTCCTGCTCCGTTTAGGAGCAGGAGAACGGAAAGGACGGAAAAGGCACATAACTGACGCCAAACTGAGTCAAACGGAGCCTAAGGACCCCATAGACTATAATGGGGTCCGTTATGTTTCCGCTCAGAAGATGATTTTTAAGTGGAGACAAAAGTCCTGCATGCACAACCTTTGTCCCCGCTTAAAAATCATCTTCTGAGCAGGAACCTAACAGACCCCATTATAGTCTATGGGGTCCTAAGGGCTCCGTTTGACTCAGTTTGGCGTCAGTTATGTGCATTTTCCGTCCTTTCCGTTCTCCTGCTCCTAAACGGAGCAGGAGAGCGGAAAGGCTGAACGGTGATGTGAACGAAGCCTAAGGCCTCTTTCACACTACCGTATGCCTATTTCAGTGTTTTGCGGTCCGTTTTTCACGGATCCGTTGTTCCGTTTTTTGTTTCCGTTGTGTTTCCGTTTCGGTTCCGTTTTTCCGTATGTCATATACAGTATACAGTAATTACATATAACAAATTGGGCAGGGCATAACATTTTCAATAGATGGTTCCGCAATTTGTGGCCAAACATAGGACATGTTCTATCTTTGCAAGGAACGGAGATACGGAAATACGGAAACGGAATGCATATGGAGTACATTCCATTTTTTTTGCGGACCCATTGAAATGAATGGTTCCGTATACGGACCGTATACGGAACGCAAAAAAACGGCCCGCAACACGGAAAAAAAAAACGGTAGTGTGAAAGAAGTCTAACGCAAATAGCAGGAAATTTACTTCAACTATGATTGGGACTGACTAATGGCACTGTTTCATAGTTTTAGAAATAACCTAACTCTTCTTAATGTTTGGACAGGTTTGTATCTTGCTCACCTCTTCATCCCTGCTTGTCTCCATTTTGATGTACCATCTAAGCTCTGGTATTTTTTAGATCTTGAGGATTCCTATATTGAGAGGATTTTGAGGATTTGCTAATGTGTCTGCTCCAAAAATCTCTCCAAAAAGTGGTGCAGTTTGGTGCTCTTTGGGTTAAAGGGGTTTTCCTATCACAGACAATGAGGGCATATACTGAGAACAGAGCGGGGAAAGTGGTGGAGGGCGCTGGCTCGGCTATTTCCTTCAGCCCCATAGAAATGAATGGTAGTGGTGGCCGTGCAAGCGAGTTGCGCTCCCATTCACTTGTGTGGGGAGAGCACTTGGTGGTTGCCAGACTCCAGGAAACCGGGGTCCTCCAGCCAACACTCTCCCCGCTCTGTTCTCGGCGTAGGTGTGGGACCTGCACCCATCAGACAATGCGTGCATATCCTAGCGCAATGGCCTCATTGTCTGTGATGGGAATACCCCTTTAATATACTTTTTTCTGACATGCTCAACAAGGGTGTGGAGCTTATCTGAAAGTGGGTAGGGCTTTGTGGGGAAAGTGGGCAGGGCCTAAGATGCACCATTTTACGTCAACATTTCAGTGCTATCTGGCATAAACGTCTGTCTCAAAGTAAGCCAACTAATTGGAGTCATAGAAAAGTGTCTATCCCTGCACCACAGCCATCATCCAGCCTGAGCCCCTGTGATAGATCCGCTCCAGGTCTAGACTACCTAAGTTTATGCCATCTACAGGCTTAGTAAATCTGGGCCACAGTGTCCTTTTTAACTCGGGCCATTATCGTTTTTTAATTTTTATTTTTTATCTCCCCACATTACAAGATCCATAATTTTAATGATATATGAGGGCTTATATTTTGTGGGACAAGTAGTATTTTTTATTGCCATCATTTAATTTACCATGTCTTGTATTTCAAAACAGGAAAAAAAATCATGTGGGGTGAAATTGAAAAAACACACACACTTCCACCAAGGTTATTTGGGTTTTAATATTACGGCACTCACTTTGCACCAAAAATAACAATAAGATAAGATAAGATGCCTTTATTGTCACTGTACAATACAATGTAATACAATGTACAATACAATGAAATGTTGTTTGGAGCAATCCTAGATGCCATGGACAGAGGAACAAGAACTGACATTTAAACTAAAGTATTACACTAGAAAAACAAAACAAAACATTGCACTAGAAAGCATTACTATTCACAGTTCACAGCATATATATATATAGCAAGAGCAAAGTAGGAAGTGCTTATGAGTATATACACACTGATCAGACACCACTGCAGACAAGAGGTCATCATGGGTTCATGAATGCAGCAGTCACTTTCAGTCGGTGGTAGTTTCTATCCTTGGAAGGGGCAATAGTCTCTGAGCATTTAGGAGACTGATTGTTTTGGGGTAAAAGCTGTTCTTCAGCCTAGTGGTGCGGGCATGTAGGGCTCTAAGACGCCTACCGGAGGGTAGGGGAATGAAAAGGCTGTGGCCGGGGTGAGTTGGATCCCTGCAGATAATTTTTGCCCTGTTGCTGCAGCGAGCAGTGAAGATGTCCTCCAGTGATGGTAGCTGAGTACCAGTGATTCTGCCAGCCATTCTGATGATGCGCTTGAGGGTCTTCTTGTCCTCAGAAGAGCAGCCGGAGGACCACACTGTAATGCAGTATGTGATAACAGATTCTATGGTGCACCTGTAAAAATTGACTAGCAGCTGTTTTGGGAGTTGTGCTTTCTTCAGACTCTTTAGAAAATAAAGCCTCTGAAGGCCTTTTTTGGTAATTTCTGTTGTGTTTTTTATCCATGACAGGTCCTGACTAATATGAACTCCCAAGAATCTGAAACTTTGAACTATCTCCACGTTTCCACCATTAATGCTAATGGGATGGTGTCCATTTCGTTTCTTCTTCCTAAAATCCAGAATTAGCTCCTTTGTTTTCTTGGTATTGAGTATGAGGTTGTTGTTCTTACTCCATCTCTCTAGGTTCTCAACCTCTTTCCTATAGGCTGTTTCATCATTGTTGGAGATCAGGCCTATCACGGTCGTGTCATCTGCAAATTTTATAATGGTATTGGTATTGTGAATAGGTTTACAGTCATTTGTGAAGAGGAGAGGGCTCAACACACAGCCTTGCGGTACCCCAGTGTTTAGTGTTAAGGATGAAGAGAAGTGCTTGCCCATGCGTACGACTTGTGGTCTTTTTGTAAGAAAATCCAGTATCCAGTTGCACAGGTGTGAGCTGAGACCCAAGTTGTTCAGTTTCGTTGCCAACTTGTTGGGAGGGATGGTGTTAAAGGCCGAGCTGTAATCAATGAACAGCATCCGCACATAGCTGTCTCTCTGCTCCAGGTGTGACAGCGCAGTGTGAAGGGTAAGTGAGACAGCATCCTCAGCCGACCTATGTGCTCTGTAAGCAAACTGGTATTGGTCCATGGAGGTGCAGATCTTGCTCTTCATGTGCCTGAGGACAAGTTGTTCAAAGCACTTCATAGCAATAGGAGTGAGAGCCACCGGGCGATAATCCCTTACCCTAAGTTCACACTTGCGCGTTTTACAGCGCGTTCGAACGCGCTGTAAAACGCATAACCGATGCAAACCAATGCTTCCCTATGGGACTGGTTCACATTTTCGCGTTTTACAGCGCGTTCGAACGCGCTGAAAAACGCCCGACGCATAAACAAGTTCTTGAGCTTCTTTGGGGCGTTTTGTCGCGCGTTTGCGGCCAAAGGACACTGCTGTCAATCACACAAATGCACGTAATACGCGCGTTGACTATGGACAAAAACGCGCGACAAAAACGCGCGTTAAACGCGCATATCAAATACGCTCAGGTATGAACCCAGTGTTAAGGTCTTCATCCCAGCCTGTTTTGGAATTGGGACAATTGTGGAGGACTTCAGGCAAGTGGGGACAATGGCCTGCTCTAGTGAGCTGTTAAACATACTGGTAAACACTGTTTTCAGCTGTTTAGCACAGTTTTTTAGGACTTTTCCAGGAACTTCATCAGGGCCAGCTGCTTTGTGGGGATCAATGTGGTTTAAGGCCCATTCTACCTCATGTGCTCTCAGCATCAGGGAACATGATGGAGCCTCTTGATGGGCTAATTTGATGATAGGCAGCTCATTGTCTTTGTCAAATCGTGCAAAAAAATTATTTAGGTCATCAGGAGAGAAAGAATTTTTGGTGTTGCTAGAACAGGTGTTGCTCAAGATGTCCTTATTCAGTTGGTCAGTACAATTACAGCAATACCACATTAGTATAGTTTTTATTTTGTTTTACTACTTTAATAAAATAAAAAACCTATAGCTATAACTTTTTCATATTTCTGGCTGCAGAACTGTATGAGGGCTTGTTTTGCAGGGCGACCTATAACTTTTATTGGTACCATTTTAGGTGTACATACTACTTTTTTTTTACGGGGACAAGGTAAAGTAAAAATGGTGAATCGTGAATTTTCATTTTTTTTGTTACAGTGTTCACTGTGTGGGAAACATATTTTAATATTTTAATAGTTCGGGCATCTTGGGATGCTGCAATACCTGTTATGTTTATTTAGGCTACTTTCACACTTGCGGCAGTGCGATCCGGCGGGCAGTTCGGTCGCTGGAACTGCCCGCCGGATCCGCCGATCTGGCTGTGACTGAAAGCATTTGTGAGACGGATCCGGATGCGGATCCGTCTCACAAATGCATTGCAAGAACGGATCCGTCTCTCCGCTTGTCATGCGGACAGACGGATCCGTCTTTTATCTTTTTTCACATTTTTACCGGTCTGCGCATGCGCAGGCCGGAAGGACGGATCCGGCATTCCGGTATTTTCAATGCCGGATCCGGCACTAATACATTGCTATGGGTAAAAATGCCGGATCCGGCATTCAGACAAGTCTTCAGGTTTTTTTGCCGGAGATAAAACCGTAGCATGCTACGGTTTTATCTTTTGCCTGATTAGTCAAAACGACTGAACTGAAGACATCCTGATGCATCCTGAACGGATTAGGGTACTTTCACACTTGCGCTGTTTGATTCTGGCAGGCAGTTCTGTTGTCTGAACTGCCTGCCTGATCAGGCAAACTGTATGAAAACGCATGTCACTTTTTCTGATTGATCAGGATCCTGATCAGTCAGAAAAATGCATTGCAATACCGGATCCGTTTTTCCGGTGTCATCAGGCAAAACGGATCCGGTATTTATTTTTTTCTCATTTTTAAAGGTCTGAGCATGCGCAGACCGGAAGGACGGATCCGGCATTCCGGTATTTTGAATGCCGGATCCGGCACTAATACATTGCTATGGAAAAAAATGCCGGATCTGGCATTCAGGCAAGTCTTCAGTTTGCTATGGTTTTCTCTTTTGCCTTATCAGTCAAAATAACTGAACTGAAGACATCCTGATGCATCCTGAACGGATTACTCTCCATTCAGAATGCATGGAGATATGCCTGATCAGTTCTTTTCCAGTATAGAGCTCCTGTGACGGAACTCTATGCTGGAAAAGAAAAACTCTAGTGTGAAAGTACCCTTACTCTCCATTCAGAATGCATGGGGATATGCCGGGGTGTAGATTCTAAAATTGGGTCATTTATGGGTGGTTTCTACTATGTAAGCCCCGCAAAGTGACTTCATAACTGAACTGGTTCTTAACTCCTTAAGGACACAGCCTTATTTCACCTTAAAGAGGACCTTTCACTAGATTAAAAAATCTAAACTAAGTATACAGACATGTAGAGCGGCGCCCAGGGATCCCCCTGCACTTACTGTTATACCTGGGCGCCGTTCCGTTCGCCCGGTATAGCCTCCAGTATCTTCACATGTTAGGCTCCACCCAGGGGAACCTGCCGGCGTCTCTTTCTCCCATGCTGTAGCGCTGGCCAATCGCAGCGCTCAGCTCATAGCCTGAGAGGGTTTTTTTTCTCTCAGGCTATGAGCTGAGCGCTGCGATTGGCCAGCGCTACAGCATGGGAGAAAGACCGGCCATACTGTTATAACTGTCTATTTGAAGGGGCCGCAAAAAACCCAGGTAGGGGCTCATTTTTTGCGGGATGAGGTGATGGTTAGATATGTACTATTTTGGTGGGCGTACGCCTTTTTGATCGCTTGCTGTTGTACTTTTTGTGATGTAAGGTGACAATTCTTTTTTATTTAGCACAGTTTTTATTTTTTATTTTTTACGGTGTTCATCTGAGGGGTTAGGTCATGTGATATGTTTATAGAGCCGGTCGATACGCAATACTATTTATTTTTTCCCCTATTTTTACCAAAATTTTTTTTACTTTATTTGGGGAAAATTACGTTTTTGTTTATTTTTACTTGAAACTTTTAATTTTTTGGGGGGGGGCTTTATTTTTTCCACTTTTTTTTTTCCACTTTATTTTTCGTCCTACTTTTGGACTTGAACTTTTGGGGGTCTGATCCTTTACAATGCATTCCAATACTTCTGTATTGGAATGCATTGGCTGTATGAGTAATACTGTGTATATTACTCAGACAGCTTCCGGCCTGTGAGATCCAGGGGGCTGGATCTCACAGGCTCGTCACCGGAAGGCAGCGCCGCCACCACCCGCACAATAAAAAGCTGCAAACCGCAGGTCTGAAATGACCTGCGGTTTGTGGCGATCGCCGACATGGGGGGGGGGTCACGGGACCCCCCCCCGCGCATTTAGCCGAGGTGCCTGCTCAATGATTTGAGCAGGTACCGGCTTCCGATCACCGCCTGCCGGTGATCGGAAATACACAGGGCGTACAGGTATGCCCTGTGTCCTTAAGTACTAGGACATAAGGGTGTACCTGTACGCCCTGTGTCCTGAAGTGGGTTTTGAAAATGTTCTTAAAAATTTTAAGAATTGTTTCTAAAATTCTAAGCCTTCTAATGTCCTAAAAACCTAAAATGTCATTTACAAAAAGGTGCCAACATAAAGTAGACATATGGGAATAGTAAAGAAATAATTAGGGATGAGCGAACTTGTGTTTTCATGTTCGGCATACAAGGTTCGGATTATCTAAGAATTCCGTTATGGATTCCGCTACCACGGACAATAAGTTATGGTCCATAGTAGCGGAATTCATAATGGAATTCTTAAGCAACCCGAACCTTGTACGCCGAACTTGAAAACACAAGTTCGCTCAACACTAGTAATAACTATTTTATGAAGTATCGCTATCTGTCTTAAAAGCAGAGAAATTTAAATTTTAGAAAAATGCAAATTTTTCCAGATTCAGAAAATTTGGGATTTTTTTTATAAATAAAAAAGGTAAAACATATTGACTTAAAGGATAACTGTCACACTTAGACCCTAATTTCAATTTTCATATATGTAGTTGCTAATAACATGATATTCCAGAATCAGTTACTATTAGACTGACTTACCCCATATTTAATAAGATTCAGCCCTTAGCAACCAGTCTGCATAAAACTGCAATTTCACTATTCAGTTAAGATGGCCGCCACTGCCCTCACCCTGAGGCTAATCCCGCCTGCCCTCACTAGCCAGTAACAATACCCCCCAAAAGTGTCAGTAACCAGAGCCCTCCCCCCTAAAGGGTTAATCTCCTGCAGTACAAAGGGGTCCTCTTACCACATGTTGCTCTCATTTATACACGGAGCAGACGGCAGATCTCCCTTCCCGGTCTGCGCTGGTTCCACTCTGCCTTCTCCTGCTCTGCTGATTGAGGGAGCGTCTGCCAAGCGCAGGGACAGGGGGAAGTGCACACAGCCCAGGCACTGTTATCAGCTGCTGGGGATGACCTGGCTTTAATCATTTACTTACAGTCCCTGTCTGTCAGTAATGTGAGCCTGCACGCTGCGTGCTCCGTCCTTTAACAGATAGACGGACCATGCCTAGCAACCCTATTTTAAGCACAAGTAAAAGTAGGCAGTACAGGGAACAAAAATGTGGAATTAAGGGGTAATTGAGTACACAGTGAAAAGTTGAAATAGGGCCACCAAGGAGATATTAATCACCACAATCCAATACTCCAAAAAAAAAAAATACGACAGTTATACTTTAAATTTATCACTAACATGAAGAACCTTAAACGTCAGATTTGCAAACATCAGCCTGGGATTTAAGGTTAGAAGTGGATCGGTACTGAAGGGGCTAAAGTAGAGGTGTACAACCTTTATTGGTCTAAGGGCCATGCTGTCATAACTGTCTAATTGAAGGGGCCGCAAAAAAAAGTTGGTTTGTTTTCATCGGTCTATTACACGGGCTGATGCAAAGTTCATGTGGGAGGAACGATACTGGAATAACATCTATTACACAGGAAGATGTGCTGACAATAATTGTGGCTCTTGATGAAATATGCAAATCAGTCGACAAACGAGCGATAGCTGACAGCAGCCTGATTATATGGGCCAGTTATCAGGAATAAGGGCTCCTATGAACAACTGTTTCAAATAATTGGCCCAACAATCATGCAGTGTAATACGGCCTTAACTGGCAACATTTCCTTCCCTGCCATTCTACCTCCTATTCTTAAATGAGGGTTTTCCTTAACTGCTTTCACTCATTGGTTATTACTGGTCCCTGTTCCACAGCGATAGGAGTTATATCTATGTGACAGGCGCTATGCAGTAACCAATAAGCACTTTTCCTTACTAGTGTGAAAGGGGCTCACTGGTTAGCTCTTTAACCCCTTACCACATCATGTACATGTGCGTCCTTATGCTGAAGGGGTTGCATGGAGTGGGGCTGCCATGCTGAGCCCACTCTATAGGCAAGTGCCAGCTTTATAATACACCAAGCACCTTACCGCAGTAACCCCTCAGATGCCCCAGTCAATAGTGATGGTGGCATCTGTGGGGTTGGGCAGAGAGAGGCTTTGCCTTCTGATCGGTTACCATGACAGCCTGGGGTCTTCTGAAAGTTCCCAGGTCTGCCATGGTTAACTGCTGTAAAGACATGCATGAGGCACAGCTCAGCAGGCAGCATCTCAGAATCCCATAGACTGCAACAGTATTATATATAAATATAAATAATTCAAATCACCCTCATTCCCAAATTTACAAATAAAAAAAAAAACGAAAGGTATGGCTGCGTCCCAAAATGGCCAAACCTTTAAAAAATATAAAAAATATTTTTCCTGTAATGAAAAAATAAAAATCTGAAATTTGCAATTTTTTTTGTTCACCCTCCCTCCAAAATTGAATAAAGTGATCAAAAAGACATATATACCCCAAAAAGATACCAATAAAAACGACTGTCAGAAAACGATGATGAATACAAAATGTTGTTTTTTTAAAGTACCGGTAAGTAAAACAAAATAAAAACTATACAAATTTGCTATCGCCATAATCGTATTTTTCCCCCACTTTCCAATGAGCGACATGGTAAATTAAATAAATGGTGCCATTAAAAAAATACAACTTGCACTCAATAAATAAGTCCTTACATGGCTATGTGAATGGAAAATGGAAAAAAAAAAGTTATGGCTCTTGGATGTGGGGAGAAAAAAAAAGAAAACAGCAAAAACAAATATAGGTCCGGTCCTTAAGGGGTTAATGATCATCTTAAAAGGGGTTTTCCCATCTATTTGTTACATCTCGCTAGAATATGCCACAAAATGGAAGGTCCCACCTCTGGAATCCACTCCTCTCTCGAGAACAGAGAGGTCTCCAAAGTGACGGAGAGTGCACCATGCAGGGGCAGCATACTCTGCGTTCACTGCTATTAAATTTCCAAAAGTAGCCAAGCCAGCACGCTCGGCAGTTTTCAGAGGTCCCATAGCAGTGAATGTAGAGCAAGCCACGCAAATGCAGCAGCCACTCAGTTAAACGCTATGGAACTGCTGTAAATAGCAGAGGCAGAACTCCCTTGGTGGTGAAGAATGGCCACGCATGCACGGCTGCTCACTCCTCCTTCACTTCGAAGGCCCTGTTCCTTTTCAGTTTTATTTGAGGAAAACTGTGCAAAAAAAAATAAAAAAAGATTCATTTTTTTCCATTTATTTTCCAGTTCTTGTGGGCATTTTAGTTTTTCCTTTCATTTTTACTCAATTTTAATCTATTTTGCCACATAATTCATTAAAAGACCTCTGGGGGACATTGACACTTTTTGTATTTTGCACTTTTCCACTGTACAGTACCTCAATCATCCAAAGGAGCCCAATTACAGGGGAAAACAGTCCCTTATGGGTGAGCATTATACTGTACACTGGCAGAGCTACAGAGGTGATCAGGGTTTACTAAGACCCTTCAGCTCTGCTGTACCCTAAACTAGGGTTGTCAGAATACCAAAATTTTGATTCGAATTCGATACCATAAAAAAGTATTGCGAAACTCGATACCATGCGAAAAAAATAAAACACCAAAAAAGCCATGGCTTCAGTAGCACCCCGGCTGGTATGGTAACCGATCAGAGCCCCACGATATCACTACTCCGATCGGAAGCTGCCACTGCCCCCAATGAGAATACTGAGGAGGATGGGACCCTGTGGCCACTGCCATCAATGAATATAATACTGGGGGGACGAGGGGGGGGGGCACTGCGCCTCCAATGATTATAATACTGGGGGGAGGGCACTGCGCCACCAATGAATATAATTAATCCCCAAATACAAATGTAGGTGGTGGGCCCCAGCTGTATCAAACAGCCAGCACCCAGTGTCAGTGACAGGGATAAAGCTGAACCGGGTCAATTAACCCCTCAGGTGCCTCACTTGAGAGGTTAATTTACAGGGTTCACAGGATCCCTGTCACTGAGGACGGGTGCCGTCTGTGTGATACAGCCAGCACCCGCCGCCTACATTTGTATTTATGGGTTAATTTTATGCATTGGTGGCGCAGTGTTAACAGCCCCTCCCCTCCTCCTCAGTATTATCTTCTCATTGGTGGCCAGCGGCAGTCACATCAGAGTGGGGAGGGACTCCTCATCAGCCTGCACAGTGGAGAAGGAGGAACATGGTGCGTGCCGAGGAAAATACTAGGAAAATAGCAAAGCCCAGTATCGGATAGATCAAGGCACAAAAGTATTGATTGGGTATCGAAAGTTCAATACCCGATGCAACCCTACTGGACACCCGGAGATCTCATAATCGCCGAGTCCAATAGAGGAAGTGGCATAGTCGCTTCCTTTTGGCAATAATACCACTCACAGTTGATAGTAGAATATCTAGAACTGAAGAAATTTAAGGAACTCACTTGTTATGATAGTGGCATCCTATTACAGTACCACGCTAGAATTCAGTGAGCTCTTACGAACGAGTCATTCACAAATGTTTGTAAAGGCAAATTGCCTGGCCGGGGGCTGGATTTTATACATTTCAATGACTAAGAGATGTGTTCCATATAGTGCATCTCTGTATGCTTAGTCATGCGGTTAGTTGTTATACTTGTTAGTCAATGATTAGGACGACACACATGACGTTTGAGCAGAGCGCTTTAAAATAGTTTTAAATGAACAAATAACTAGTTATATTGAATCTTTTCCAATAAAACCATATATCAATCTGCTCAGCTCCTCCTGCTCTATAACCTACTGTCTGCATTTTCATGGTGATGGGTTCCCTCTAGGCCTCTTGGTATAAACAATCTCCCTGTCTGTGAGGCACCTATAGCTCTGTAGGTTCTGAGCTTTCTGGCATATAAATATAATCCCAGAATTCAAATATTAAAAAAAAAAATTATAGAGAAATTGACCCTCCAGTGTGACTAGGATATAACCATATATGAATGTGTATGCCCAGGGGCAAAGAGATGCTCTTGTCACACCAAACTACTACTGAATCTATTTGCCCCTGGGCATAACATTCATAAACATAATCCCAGAACCTACGGCGAAAAACAAACACGCAAGGCTCATGCACATCAACGTAATTTCTTTCCATGTCCGTTCCATTATACGGAACCATTCATTTCAATGGGTCCGCATAAAAAACGGAAGGTACTCGGTGTGCATTCCGTTTCCGTATGTCCGTTCCGCTAAGAAATAGAACATGTCCTATTATTGTCCGTATTACGGATAAGGATTGGACTGTATCAGGGGCCAGCTGTTCCGTTCTGGAATGCACACGGATGTCACCCGTGTGTTTTGCGGATCCGTTTTTTGTGGAATGCAAAATACATAGGGTTGTGTGCATGAGCCCTAAGATAGATGGAGAAAGGGGGATAAAAGTCTACATAATAATGCAGAGTTATGTCATTCAGGGTGTGTGGAAAGTTGGGTAACAGTGTTTGCATTGATGGTTACCAGTGGTTGTCATTTAACTAGAAATCTTTGTTCAGGCAATCTTTGACCCATCCAGACACCCATCAGTCAGCCGACTAATGAGCAAACACTCCTTTCTCCACTGATCGCTTCATTTATGGGAGCAGAAAAAGGTACACTGGTCTCTAAAACCAGATGATGCTCATTAGAGCCCCACATTGGACCTTTCCTTGTGCAGATAAGAACATCTGGAAATGAGGACTATGTTAGGCAATGTAGAGGGCGTCTATCTGTGTACAAAAACCTTCCCAAACCAGTCTAACACCCCCAGGATAGATAGTAGCGACTACTCAGTGAGGATTGGAAGATATTTGAAGAAAGTTGAGACGTAGGTTCTATAAGGTCTTATACAACGCCGGGATCTACCACTGTGGACATTGCCCAGTTTACAAGACTCCACATCAATGCAAACTCTGCACTGACTGACCACTGATCAAAGATTTGAGATGAGATGACACTAGTGGAAAGCACATGAAGACGGGACCCCTATTCTATATGTGACAACTAGTAAGTGATCTGCTGATACTCAAGCAGTTAACCTATTTTTGACCAGCCTGTTTTGGACCTTAGAGACCAAGCAATTTTTATAATTTTTTCATTGTCGCATTCGAAGAGCTATAACTTTTTATTATTTTCTCGTCAATGTAGTCCTATGAGGGCATGGTTTTTGCAGGAAAAGTTGTAGTTTATAATGGCATCATTGTGGGGTACATATAACTTATTGATTAATTCTCATTAACTATTTCGGGGGAGATCGACGACATTGAATTTTTATGTTGTAAATTTTGTGACATTCACTTTGTGGCATGAATAACATAATTTTACTCTGTGGGTCAGTACCATTACAGTGATATCAAAATCATTGTTTTTTTTAAAAGTTTTACTAACTTTGAAGAATAAAACCCCCGTTTTAAAAAAAGAAAATGATCCTGCATCACTGCATCCCAAGACCCAACCCATAACTTTTTTTTATTGTGCTTTCTACGGAAATGGGTGAGGGCTTGAGTTTTGCAGTACAGTTTGTAGTTTTCATTACCATCAATTTGGGATACATAAAGTTTTTTGATGGCTTTTTATTCATTTTTCTTTTTTATGGAGATCACCTTGTGGGATAAATTACTTGATAATTGTGTAGTGTGGGTCATTATGGATGCAGTAATACCAAAAATGAAATTTTTCAAATTTAAAAGCATTTTTTCAATGGAAAAAGTATTTTTAGCACCGTTTTTTTTAAATAAAAGTTTATTTAATTCTCAATTTTAGCCACTTATTAGTCCCACAAAGGGACTTTGACATGCAATCCTTTGATTGCTTCCGTGGCCTTTCTCTACATGCCTCCGCATCGCAAAATAGAACATGTTCTATTTTGTTTGCTGTGCGGACGTATCACAGACCCATTCAAGTTGAATGGGCCTGGATCCGTCTGCGGAATCCGCACGGATGTTGCCCGTGCATTGGGGACCACAAATTGGAGATTTTATGCAGATGTAACATGTAGAACAGATGAATCATTTGACTGAGACGATTTATAAAAAAAATTATAATTTTTTGCTTGTCATTACATGCTGATTATTAGTCCATATTTATTGGTGTGTAGGATAATCGTGCAACATGGCGGTGGAGAAAGAAAGCAGTGAGCTCAACAACCTGAACATCAGCGCAACTGTCCAGAATGGAACCACCACAGCCCCCCAGAAGAAGAATAAGTTCTCCTACTGTGCTTCGCTAAAGGTAACACCATTTTCATGGCTGGTTATTACAAGGGATCATAATAAGATAGATTACCACCCACCTCCAACCCACACACACCTGATGAAAAATAAGGAAGTTCTTTAACCACCTCAGCCCCTATGGCTTAAACACCCTGAAAGACCAGGCCACTTTTTACACTTCTGACCTACACTACTTTCACCGTTTATTGCTCGGTCATGCAACTTACCACCCAAATGAATTTTACCTCCTTTTCTTCTCACTAATAGAGCTTTCATTTGGTGGTATTTCATTGCTGCTGACATTTTTACTTTTTTTGTTATTAATCGAAATTTGACGATTTTTTTGCAAAAAAATGACATTTTTCACTTTCAGTTGTAAAATTTTGCAAAAAAACCGAGATCCATATATAAATTTTGCTCTAAATTTATTGTTCTACATGTCTTTGATAAAAAAAAAAGGTTTGGGTAAAAAAAAAATGGTTTGGGTAAAAGTTATAGCGTTTACAAACTATGGTACAAAAATGTGAATTTCCACTTTTTGAAGCAGCTCTGACTTTCTGAGCACCTGTCATGTTTCCTGAGATTCTACAATGGCCAGACAGTACAAACACCCCACAAATGACCCCATTTCGGAAAGTAGACACCCTAAGGTATTCGCTGATGGGCATAGTGAGTTCATAGAACTTTTTATTTTTTGTCACAAGTTAGCGGAAAATGATGATTTTTTATTTTTTTTTCTTACAAAGTCTCATATTCCACTAACTTGTGACAAAAAATAAAAACTTCCATGAACTCACTATGCCCATCAGCGAATACCTTGGGGTGTCTTCTTTCCAAAATGGGGTCACTTGTGGGGTAGTTATACTGCCCTGGCATTCTAGGGGCCCAAATGTGTGGTAAGGAGTTTGAAATCAAATTCTGTAAAAAATGGCTGGTGAAATCCGAAAGGTGCTCTTTGGAATGTGGGCCCCTTTGCCCACCTAGGCTGCAAAAAAGTGTCACACATGTGGTATCTCCGTATTCAGGAGAAGTTGGGGAATGTGTTTTGGGGTGTCATTTTACATATACCCATGCTGGGTGAGAGAAATATCTTGGCAAAAGACAACTTTGTATAAAAAAATGGGAAAAGTTGTCTTTTGCCAAGATATTTCTCTCACCCAGCATGGGTATATGTAAAATGACACCCCAAAACACATTCCCCAACTTCTCCTGAATACGGAGATACCAGATGTGTGACACTTTTTTGCAGCCTAGGTGGGCAAAGGGGCCCATATTCCAAAGAGCACCTTTCGGATTTCACTGGTCATTTTTTACAGAATTTGATTTCAAACTCCTTACCACACATTTGGGCCCCTAGAATGCCAGGGCAGTATAACTACCCCACAAGTGACCCCATTTTGGAAAGAAGACACCCCAAGGTATTCGCTGATGGGCATAGTGAGTTCATGGAAGTTTTTATTTTTTGTCACAAGTTAGTGGAATATGAGACTTTGTAAGAAAAAAAAAAAAATCATCATTTTCCACTAACTTGTGACAAAAAATAGAAAAATTCTAGGAACACGCCATGCCCCTCACGGAATACCTTGGGGTGTCTTCTTTCCAAAATGGGGTCACTTGTGGGGTAGTTATACTGCCCTGGCATTTTCCAGGGGCCCTAATGTGTGGTAAGTAGGTAAATGACCTGTGAAATCCTAAAGGTGCTCTTTGGAATGTGGGCCCCTTTGCCCACCTAGGCTGCAAAAAAGTGTCACACATGTGGTATCTCCGTATTCAGGAGAAGTTGGGGAATGTGTTTTGGGGTGTCATTTTACATATACCCATGCTGGGTGAGAGAAATATCTTGGCAAAAGACAACTTTTCCCATTTTTTTATACAAAGTTGGCATTTGACCAAGATATTTCTCTCACCCAGCATGGGTATATGTAAAATGACACCCTAAAACACATTCCCCAACTTCTCCTGAGTACGGCGATACCAGATGTGTGACACTTTTTTGCAGCCTAGATGCGCAAAGGTGCCCAAATTCCTTTTAGGAGGGCATTTTTAGACATTTGGATACCAGACTTCTTCTCACGCTTTGGGGCCCCTAAAATGCTAGGGCAGTATAAATTTCCCCACATGTGACCCCATTTTGGAAAGAAGACACCCCAAGGTATTCAATGAGGGGCATGGCGAGTTCATAGAATTTTTTTTTTTTTTTGGCACAAGTTAGCGGAAATTGATATTTTATTTTTTTTTCTCACAAAGTCTCCCTTTCCGCTAACTTGGGACAAAAATTTCAATCTTTCATGGACTCAATATGCCCCTCACGGAATACCTTGGGGTGTCTTCTTTCCGAAATGGGGTCACATGTGGGGTATTTCTACTGCCCTGGCATTCTAGGGGCCCTAAAGCGTGAGAAGAAGTCTGGAATATAAATGTCTAAAAAATTTTACGCATTTGGATTCCGTGAGGGGTATGGTGAGTTCATGTGAGATTTTATTTTTTGACACAAGTTAGTGGAATATGAGACTTTGTAAGAAAAAAAATAATAATTTCCGCTAACTTGGGCCAAAAAAATGTCTGAATGGAGCCTTACAGGGGGGTGATCAATGACAGGGGGGTGATCAATGACAGGGGGGTGATCAGGGAGTCTATATGGGGTGATCACCCCCCTGTCATTGATCACCCCCCTATAAGGCTCCATTCAGATGTCCGTGTTTTGCGGATCCGATCCATGTATCAGTGGATCCGTAAAAATCATACGGACATCTGAATGCAGCCTGACAGGGGGGTGATCAATGACAGGGGGGTGATCAATGACAGGGGGGTGATCAGGGAGTCTATATGGGGTGATCACCCCCCTGTCATTGATCACCCCCCTATAAGGCTCCATTCAGATGTCCGTATGTGTTTTGCGGATCCGATCCATGTATCAGTGGATCCGTAAAAATAATACGGACATCTGAATGCAGCCTGACAGGGGGGTGATCAATGACAGGGGGGTGATCAGGGAGTCTATATGGGGTGATCACCCCCCTGTCATTGATCACCCCCCTATAAGGCTCCATTCAGATGTCCGTATGTGTTTTGCGGATCCGATCCATGTATCAGTGGATCCGTAAAAATCATACGGACATCTGAATGCAGCCTGACAGGGGGGTGATCAATGACAGGGGGGTGATCAGGGAGTCTATATGGGGTGATCACCTCCGTCATTGATCACTCCCCTGTAAGGCTCCATTCAGACGTCCGTATGTGTTTTGCGGATCCGATCCATCTATCAGTGGATCCGTAAAATTCATACGGACCTCTGAATGGAGCCTTACAGGGGGTTATCAATGACAGGGGGGTGATCAGGGAGTCTATATGGGGTGATCACCTCCGTCATTGATCACTCCCCTGTAAGGCTCCATTCAGACGTCCGTATGTGTTTTGCGGATCCGATCCATCTATCAGTGGATCCGTAAAATTCATACGGACCTCTGAATGGAGCCTTACAGGGGGTTATCAATGACAGGGGGGTGATCAATGACAGGGTGGTGATCAGGGAGTCTATATGGGGTGATCTGGGGTGATCAGGGGTGAATAAGGGGTTAATAAGTGACGGGGGGGGGGTGTAGTGTAGTGTAGTGGTGTTTGGTGCTACTTTACTGAGCTACCTGTATCCTCTGGTGGTCGATCCAAACAAAGGGGACCACCAGAGGACCAGGTAGCAGGTATATTAGACGCTGTTATCATAACAGCGTCTAATATACCTGTTAGGGGTTAAAAAAATCACATCTCCAGCCTGCCAGCGAACAATCGCCGCTGGCAGGCTGGAGATCGACTCTCTTACCTTCCGTTCCTGTGAGCGCGCGCGCCTGTGTGCGCGCGTTCACAGGAAATCTCGCGTCTCGCGAGATGACGCACGGATGCGTCCAGGAGGAATGAATCAACCACCTTCCGGACGCATCCGTGCGTTAGGCGGTCGGGAGGTGGTTAAAGAGGTTCTTAGAGACCAGGAACCCCTGTTGAAATGGCCAGGCAGGGTGCAAAAATAATTTAAAAAAAAGTCTCACCTGTCAAACGTGCTCTGAGTCTACCACCCATTCCCTTCTCTTCCGCCTCTGGTTCCCACTGGACCAGAAGTATGATGAGCCATCTAAATAATGCCAGCCATTCAATGCCCATGTGTCATGAATACCTTACTGCTAACATGCATGTAGATGGCATGTCATACTTCCATTCCAGCAGGCACCAGGGGAGGAGGAGAAGCAAGCTTGACACTAGACCTGTAGTGCCTGTGACACACGAGACTTGTTTTTTTAAAATAAAACAAACACTCAGTCTGCCTGGTCTGTCCAGTCTACCTAGTCTCAGAGAATCTTTCAAACTTCCTTTTCAGGTATCGCTACACACAGAAGGCCCCCAGGGAATTACTAGTGGCTTGATAGAGCCCTGGAAGAGAAAAGGCATGCTGATAGCAAAAGACCTACTGAACTTAGAAGAGAAGAGATAGTTATCTCCTGAGGAAATAGAAAAAATAAATAAATCACTGTTGAATAGACATTCATTTCCCATACTGTAAATTCTGCATATATAGATCCCATATAAGAAGCTACAGCCATCATAGATTAGATGATATGATAGGTCCGGTCACACACACAGGGTGACATTTTCCCAGCTATTCAATGGGTTTAGATATAATTTCTTAAAAACAGACATAGCAAAGATGGACAGGGGATAGGCTATAGCAGAAACGATGTTACAGTGTTGGGAAAATGTGAACAACAACAGGTGCAACTCAATAAATTAGAATATTATCGAAAAGTTAATTTACTGTACTCCAGTAATTCAATTCAAAAAGTGAAACTCATATTTTATAGACTCATTAGATACAGAATGATCTACTTCAAGCATTTATTTCTTTTTATGTTGATGATTATGGCTGACAGTTAATAAAAACCCAAAAGTCAGTATATAGGAGCATTTGAAAAATTATTTTTAATACAGAAATGATGGCTTACTGAAAAGTATGTTCAGTATATGCACTCAATACTTGGTTGGGGCTCCTTTTGTACGGATAACTGCATCAATCCGGAGTGGCATGGAGATGTGGAAGCCCAGTTTGTTTTAATAGCAACCTTCAGCTCCTCTGCATTGTTGGGTTTGGCGTCTCATATTCCTCTTGACAAAACCCATAGATTCTCCATGGGGTTTAGGTCAGGCAATTTTGCTGGCCAATCAAGCACAGTAATACCATGGTTATCAAACCAGGTATTGGTATTTTTGGCAGTGTGGATAGGTGCCAAGTCCTGCAGGAAAATTTAAATCAGCATCTTTATAAAGCTTGTCAGCAGAAGGAAGCCTGAAGTGCTCTAAAAATTCCTTGTAGACGGCTGCGCTGACTTTTGACTTGATATAACACAGTGGACCAACACCAGCAGATGACATGACTCCCTAAACCATCACTGACTGGGAAAACTTCACACTGGACCTCGAGCAACTTGGATTTTTTGCCTCTCCACTCTTCTTTCAGACTCTGGAAAATGTTTTTTTCATCTGAAAACAGGTGCTGGGTCCTCCAGAGAGAAAAAGAGTGAGAGATGTAGCCGTTTTCTTTACTGGTACCACCTTGTATCAACTCAAAATGTCCCTACAGGGTATTTTAAAATGTACTTTCCAAAACTAGACAGCCCATTTAACTCAGAGAATTGTTATTTCCAAAGAATTTATATGGGGAGTGCACTACGGTATTACTGTGCTTGATGGACCAACAAACTCGCCTGACCTAAAACCCATAGAGAATCTATGGAGTTTTCAAGAGGAAGATGAAGGATATCAGACCCAACAATGCAGAGGAGCTGAAGGCTGCTATCAAAGCAACCTGGGCTTCCAAAACACCTCAGCAGTGGCATACACTGATCGCCTCCATGCCACGCTGCATTGATGCAGTAATTCAGGCAAAAGGAGTCCCAATCAAGTATTGAGTGCATATACTGTACATACTTTTCAGTACGCCAACATTTCTTTATTAGAAATAGTTTTTTAATTTGTCTTATTCTAATTTTCTGAGACAATGACTTTGGGTTTTCATTAGCTGTAAGTAGAGTTGTGCGGACACCTGGATGTTCAGGTTCGACCGAACTTTGGAAAAAAGTTTGAGTGAGTTCGGGACCTGAACTTTACCCCGAACCCCATTGAAGTCAATGGGGACCCGAACTTTTGAGCACTAAAATGGCTGTAAAAATGTCATGGAAAGGGCTAGAGGGCTGCAAATGTCATCAAAATGTGGTTAAGAGCATGGCAAGTGTTCTGCAAACAAATGTGGATAGGGAAATGACTTAAAATAACATAAAATACATAAAAATAGTAATCTTGATCTAGGAGGACCAGGTCCATATGGAGTAGGAGGTTGAGGAGGCGGTGGATGTGGCGGTGTAGGTGGAAGTGGCGGTGGAGGAGGAGGAGGTAGCCTACACTGCTTTTTGGTTTAAATATTTTTTATTTTTATTAGGGTACACCCCAAAACATTAGGAAATATAACCCTCCAGTCGTGCTAAACACACGTTCAGACAATACACCGGCTGCAGGGCAAGCCAGCACCTCCAAGGCATAAAGGGCAAGCTCAGGCCATGTGTCCAATTTGGAGACCCAAAAGTTGCAGGGGCTGACCCCTGTCAGTTAGTTCGTGTAGGCGTGTGCATACTTACTGCCCCACCATGTCGCACGTCCCTGTGATGTTCACGATCCAATTTGATATCCGCTCTATCAACTTTCGATGTTTTTATGCGCCTACCATGGTGATTACGGGTGGCGGGGAATCAGGGTTCCAGGCCGGAGAGGGAGCGTGAGAAAGAGACCAAATTTAAGGGAGATAAATTTATTTAAAAAAATTGGGATCGAGAAGAAATGTGGGAAAAGCTATTGAGGCACAAATGTTGGCCAAAAGAGTATAGCTGAAACATGGGACAAAGTATTGAAGCTTAAATGTGGTACAACTTGTTTAAGTTTAAGCACTGAATCAAAGGAGGTGGCGCGCATCAATTAAAGAAGCATTTCAGAAATTTTATTCCCTGTCACCTATGCAGAGCAGGAGTTTATTCACGTCTAAAATTGTATAATGTCAACCCAAGAATGTAACAGAAAAATTACAGAAATGTATTAACCTGTCTACTTGGTAGAGCAGGGGTCTATGACAGAAAACAATTGTTTATTGTCACCCGAAAATGTAAAATATAAATTATTGAAATTTATTAAGCTGTCAACTAGGTATAAGAGAGGTATATTACACCCAAGAATTGGTGAATTTCACCACAAAAAGGTAACTGACAAATGTTTTTTTTTTACCGGTCTAATAGGTATAGCAGTGGTACTTCCCACCCAAAAATTGTTGAATTTCAACTGAAAATGTAACTGAAACAAAATCACTGTAGAATTGCAGTGGCCAATATGGCGGAACTGCTCAGACCCCAAACACTGTAGCGTGTTTCTCATTGGGCGAGCAGTCCCATCGCATGTGAACCACAGAAATATCGTGGCAGATATGGAGGAGCTGCTCAAACCCCAAACACTGTAGCGTGTTTCTCATTGGGGGAGCAGTCCCACCGCATGTGGACCGCAGCAAACGACCATCCCGAGCAATTAATGCGTACAAAGGAGGACGCCAGCGCGGTCCACATGCACCACAGAAGCATCCTGCACAGGCAGAGCACCGTGCGGATGAAAATACAATCATATAAATCACTGAAGAAAATGCACCAAAAGGATATGTCACTGACTAAACTAGCTGGTCATACAAGCAGATATTAAAAGCTGAGACTTCCGCCAATATGTTCCTGTCAGGAAGATATCGGAGCCCATCATTGCACCACGTCACGGTCACTCAGCATGGCAAGGGGTCCTACCACTACGCTAACTGTGGTGTGAACACGGTCTGAAGGTGATGTGATCCAGCTCACAGCCCAGCCTGCACACAAATGCCTAGCAGGACAGCCAGTGCAATGTGAACAAAGCAGGACTGTGAGCCCCACCCATATCAGACCATGTGATGAAGGATTCCAGGTGCAAAGGAATGTTCAATTGCCAAATGAAGGCACATTCAAGACATATAAAACAAAATCACTGTAGAATTGCAGTGGCCAATATGGCGGAACTGCTCAGACCCCAAACACTGTAGCGTGTTTCTCATTGGGCGAGCAGTCCCATCGCATGTGAACCACAGAAATATCGTGGCAGATATGGAGGAGCTGCTCAAACCCCAAACACTGTAGCGTGTTTCTCATTGGGGGAGCAGTCCCACCGCATGTGGACCGCAGCAAACGACCATCCCGAGCAATTAATGCGTACAAAGGAGGACGCCAGCGCGGTCCACATGCACCACAAAAGCATCCTGCACAGGCAGAGCACCGTGCGGATGAAAATACAATCATATAAATCACTGAAGAAAATGCACCAAAAGGATATGTCACTGACTAAACTAGCTGGTCATACAAGCAGATATTAAAAGCTGAGACTTCCGCCAATATGTTCCTGTCAGGAAGATATCGGAGCCCATCATTGCACCACGTCACGGTCACTCAGCATGGCAAAGGGTCCTACCACTACGCTAACTGTGGTGTGAACACGGTCTGAAGGTGATGTGATCCAGCTCACAGCCCAGCCTGCACACAAATGCCTAGCAGGACAGCCAGTGCAATGTGAACAAAGCAGGACTGTGAGCCCCACCCATATCAGACCATGTGATGAAGGATTCCAGGTGCAAAGGAATGTTCAATTGCCAAATGAAGGCACATTCAAGACATATAAAACAAAATCACTGTAGAATTGCAGTGGCCAATATGGCGGAACTGCTCAGACCCCAAACACTGTAGCGTGTTTCTCATTGGGCGCTAACTTTACAGTTCGGGTTCGCTCAAGCCTAGCTGTAAGCCATAATCATCAACATTAAAAGAAATAAAAAAACACTTGAAATAGATAACTCTGTGCGTAATAAATCTATCGTCATGGTGGGGAGTGGGGAAAACCCCCCACCGTATAATGGTAACTGTTACTAGGCCAGACAACAATGAAGGGAGCAGGCCACAACCCACAGCCGCCCTAATCCTGACCCTGATATCCTTACCGCATGAGCAAACCCTGAAGGTGGGAGGGCTCATGCACTGGAACCTGCTGACCCTGACGGTCCCTGGCATAGGGGTCAGGAATAGGAGACAACCGGTTCCTCAAGGACTCAGACGAACCGGAGTCTCCAGCTGCCTAGTAACAGGTGGAAGGGAAATGACCATATGCAGCATCTGGATCGGCAGGTAAGAACACTGGAAACACACTTACCTGCCGCAGCCACCACGACTGGAACCCGTGCATAAGTACAGGTGCCCACACACCAAACAGCACACCGTACAGACAACACACACACACACACACACACAGGTATCCAGCACTCCTGATACTGCCTGGACCCCGTGCTGCAAGGAGCACGGCAGCCCCATGCAGCACTGCATACAGACTAATGGTTAACCCCTCCGGGAAACTAGCCCCCTCACGGAGGTATCAACATACAGGGTAACGTATAGCATACATGCAGGGACCAACACCAACAACAGCCCAGATATGTAACAACCAACAAAACGCTACACACACCCAGAACATAAACCTACACCACACATACAACAAGTGAGGGTAAAAGATACAAGGAGGGTACAAAAGGGAGGACAATTTATGTTCCATAAGGTGGCCCTCAAGGACTGGGCTGGAACACCCAGGCAAGGAGCAAAGCTCCAACACCAATCAAGGCTGTAGTACAACTGCACCCAGCCAGCAAGCCACAGGTTTATATCAAGCTTGCGGCCACACCGAGGAAACACCTTAATCCCCACTTGTCAGAAGATTAACCCCTTGCTCACCAAGCAGCACCTTAAAGGGGAAGTTCAAGTGCAAACCACAAACTACACGTTGCCCCTGGCAACCAGTCTGCACGGCAACTGCGTCACAGTCAAACACCAATATGACCGTGACATCTATACAATTTAGTTGAATTACTGAAATAAATTATATCATACTAAATGCACCTGTATATCATAAATGGAAGATGGACGGAAACATAATTTAAAGGGGTTTTTAGAGATTCAGATATTAATGACCTATCCTCAGTACAGGTCATCATTATAAGATTGCCGGGTGTCTGGGGAGCGCCGTGGCCATTTAGAATCTACCAAGCACAGCAACATCCACAGCTTGGTATTACTGCCTAGGCCCTAGGCCATTCACTTGTGACGTCACTGACCTAGGAAGAGGCCTCTTCAAACAGCTGATCAGCGAGAGTGCTGGGAGTTGGACCTCACAGATCAGAAATTGATAACCTATGCCGAAAACCCCTTTAAGGTCATGCACTCGAGTTTCTATCGATTTGATATTCCACCCTCCCTAATTTTCCTAGACAGAATAGTGGCCTGCCCGAAGTGTCCAAACTCACACACAAATTTGTGGCACGGAATACAGGATTGTGCGCAAACCACATCTTTCTTGACAAGATATCATATAAACTACATACACACTGGCAATGGGCTTTCCGTCTGGGCTCGGTAAGTCATACTTTTCCATAAAACTAGACCCAAATGGATAAATATCGTAGAGACCAAAATTCCCAAGACGCAACAGTGAAAAGAAATCCAGGTTTAGAAAAGCACTGAGCCATGATGGAAGTGATCAGACACAGGACATCACCTCTCACTGCACACCTGAAGGTCCTGCCTGTCAGGAGAATACAGCAGCTCTTATGGGGTCACTGTGGATATCAATGTAATGGGGGAAATGGAGGACAAAGCTCTCCAGTGATTCAGTAGCAGTGCTCCAACAGGCAATGTCATCTTCCTCCTCCTCTGTTTTGCAGACTTTCCTGGTTGCTCTTTGTTTCTGTTATTTCGCTAAGGCATTTGCTGGGAGTCACATGAAGAGCTCAATAACTCAGATCGAGCGCCGCTTCGACCTTTCCACCTCCACAGCTGGGTTAGTGGATGGAAGCTTCGAGATTGGTAATTATTTTTTTATCTTTAATATACCTTTATGTCTGTGGCGTTTTATTTGTGTTTTATTTTCTCCATACAGGAAACCTGCTTATGATTGCTTTTGCCAGTTACTTTGGGGCAAGGCTTCACAGACCGAGGATCATCGCTGGTAGCTGTTTCGTGATGGCTTTCGGCAGTTTCCTGACAGCGATGCCACATTTCTTCATGGGGCAGTACGTAACGCACCATGTTATATCCTGACCGCGAGCTTCAGCATTGCATTCACCATGCTTTTCTTTTCAGTTATAAGTATGATACAGTGAAGGCGGAAATGTCTTCGTCAATCAATTCTACAGACTCCACCTATAGTGTCTCTCCATGTCTGGCCAACACAACATTGACCGAGGACATCAAACCAGGTAAGAAATTGACCCGAGACATGTGATCAAAATATAACAAAAAGTACAAAGGAGAAAAAACAGTCACATGCCAAACAGCAACCACATACAGTTAATGTATGTACATGAAGGGCCACTTTCCAAGAGAAGATGTTACCTGCAGTCCTATGTAACACCACAGGTACACAGTGATAACTCTCTGGATACAGGTAATGGGTAATGTAGTAGATGTTAACTGCAGTCCTATGTAACACCGCAGATTGCTCATTATGATACACAATGACTTGTATTTACTAATGTGCACTGTTTGGTGCATCCTGATTTAGAGAAATTAACCACATATCACGACACAGCAGCCTGGCTTCACAGGAAAGAGGGCTTTGCTTAATATGTGACATTTTACACCAAAATAAATTTCGGGGTAAACTTCAGTTGCAAACTAAGACAACCAATACTTCGTACAGAGCTGGACAAAAGGGTCTGACCATACACCACATTTATCATCCAGCCTGAGCCCCTGTGATAAATCTGGCGCAGGTCTAGGCAGTCTGTCTAAGCCTAAACCAGCTTTACTGCTACATGTGACCTGTCTATATTTTCAGAGTGTGTTAAGGAGACAAGCTCTAACGTTTGGATTTATGTCTTGGTCGGGAATATGTTGCGAGGAATCGGAGAAGCCCCCATTACTCCTCTGGGAATCTCCTACATTGATGATTTTGCTGAGCCGAAGAACACCCCGCTTTATATAGGTAATGTTGATGTCATAGGTTAGCAGATATAAGTAGTAGATGGAGTTACAGTACATAACTCTGTAGATAAGCCTAGTCCTGGAAGTCTCTTCTCTGTTGGGACCCTCATAATCAGCTGATATTCTTGGGGTCACCCTTGCAGTGCTGAGGTTTGCCTTCCAGTGTGGAAGACAGGAGTAGATTATAAAAGAAACACAAATTTTGGGATTACTGCACCCCTGTCACAATTATAGCCCTATTGTAATTATGCTGATTTTCTCTCCTCAGCTTGTCTGCACACCGTGGCGTTGTTTGGCCCAATGGTTGGATTTACACTTAGCTCTTTTTTTGCAAAGCTTTACGTAGATATCGGATTTGTGGATTTGGGTGAGTTGCTGTTATTTATTCATTTTCATTGATTGTGTTGCCATAAAAATTACTATTACTGGCGGCAGTGCAATCATACTACGTTATACAATTTGTGTGTAATATATATATATATATATATATATATATATACACACACACATACATACACATACATACATACATACATATACACACACACGCAGGAAGCTCATGTATGGCCTATTAATTTACAGGAGATCAAATGGTTAAGGCATCTTTCACACGACCGTATGGCTTTTTCAGTGTTTTGCAGTCCGTTTTTCACGGATCCGTTGTTCCGTTTTTTGTTTCCGTTGTGTTTCCGTTACTGTTGTGTTTTTCCATTCCGTTTTTCCGTATGGCATATACAGTAATTACATAGAAAAAATTAGGCTGGGCATCAAATTTTGAATAGATGGTTCTGAAAAAACGGAACAGATACGGAAGACATACAGATGCATTTACGTATGTGTTCCATTGTTTTTGCGGACCCATTGACTTGAATGGAGCCACGTAACGTGATTTGCGGGCAATAATAGGACATGTTTGATCTTTTAACGGAACGGAAAAATGGAAACGGAATGCATACGGAGTACATGCCATTTTTTTTACGGAACCATTGAAATGAATGGTTCCGTATACGGAATGCAAAAAAACCGTCCGTAAATGGAAAAGAAAAACGGTTGTGTGAAAGAGGCCTAAATTGTAGGATGTAAAAAGGCAATGTTAGATGTAAGGAGCAAGTGCTGAATGTGGATGTAGGTGAGTAGCAGTTACAGATGGCAGAGAGGCAGTCAGGTGCAGCAAGTAATAGTCCACTTTACTGGGCAGTACAGTAGAGTACAATAGTACAGCCAGTTATGGAGATGCAGTGGCCCGCAACGGAGGCGTAGGCATAGAGGATAGGAGTGGTGGCAGTCGAGAAGATGCTCCAGCACTCCATGGACCATCCACACAGTGAAAGGAGGGTCACACCCTTTCTTCCCCTCTGGGCAAACAGTGGTTCAGGGGTTTTCTGCCTGATAGTGGTTGGGATTTCTTGCATCGCCGCTCAGCAGCCCTGGAAGCTTGTCTGAGTTTTTGGGTCAGATTAGTGTGCCAGGGTTGTCTGTTGATTTTTCGGATTTTTCTGTGTGTGAGGGGAGCAACAGTATCCAGAGCTGTACTTGTAGTGGTGTTATACAGGGTGGTGGCAGTATCTGGGTCTTGGAGGGAACAGATGGTAGAGAGTGGAAGAAGAGAGTCAGAAAGCAAGCAAAAGTCGAGTTGTTTAAGGTTCCTGCGGGGGTGTGCAACGGGGGAGCAGCAGAAGAGACCAGTGAAGAGAAAGTGAGTAGGTTGTGGTCCGATAGGGGGAGAGGTGAATTAGGAAGGTTAGATAGGGAGCAGAGGCGGGTAAAGATAAGATCCAGAGTGTGACCATCTCTGTGGTTGGGAGTGGAAGACCACTGTGAGAGGCCGAAGGAGGAAGAGAGTGATAGAAGCTTAGAGGCGGCTGAGTGGCAGGAGTCAATAGGGATGTTGAAGTCACCCATGATGATAGCGGGGATGTCGGCAGAAAGAAAGTGTAGTAGCCAGGTGTTAAAGTGGTCAAGAAAGATGGTGGCTGGGCCTGGGGGGGGGCGGTAAATGACAGCTACTTGAAAGTTGGAGGGAAAGCAGATGCGAACAGAGTGTACTTCAAATGAAGTGAGCGTAATGGAGGGTAGCAGTGGAGTTGGGCTGTAGGAGCAGGTGTCTGATAGAAGAAGACCAACTCCTCCACCATGTTTGCTGCCGGGGCAGGGGGTGTAATGAAATCCACTATATGAGTGCAGCAGGGGAGGAGGTGTCAGAGGGTGTCGGCCATGTTTCTGTGAGAACCAGAAAGAAAAGTTTTTGGGAGATGAAAAGATCATGAATGTAGGACAGTTTGTTACAGACAGAGCATGCTTTCCATAATGCTCCTGCAAGAGGAACCAAAGGAGCAGGGGTCAGAGGGATGGTTTTTAGGTTTAAGGGGTTGCAGAAATTTGTAGAAGGACATTTGTACTGGGACATGGAGGTGATAGTGGGGATTTGCTGAGGGGGGCCTGGATTTGGAGAGATATCACCAGCAATAAGGAGAAGCAAAGAAAGTGTTAGTAGGTGAGAATAACAGAGGGCATGAGGTTGCCAAACAGGTATGAGCAAGCGGTCAGATGAGAAGGTAAGATGGAGGGAGAGATGCATAGTTCCTTGCTGGGTGAATGGATGTGGGGGTATTTCAGGAGGTTTTGGAAAAGTGGGAAGAGTAAGATGAAAAATTGAAACATTGTTTGCAGTAACTATGTAATCACCTGTGGTCCCCTTTCGGTTACATTCTGGTATAATTCAGTATGTGCATATAAAGAGTTGCATTTGAAGGATGTTGCATTTGGAAAGACCAAGATCTGGAAGACCTAGGAACTTAGATTTATACCACTCAGTGTTCAATCAGGTGTGACCAAGAGGAGAGGGGGCTACATATGGCCTAATCAAGGGAGGACCAGATACAGGGGTGAAATAGTCAATGTAAACAAATACTCAATAAATCCAGCAGGGAAAAAACATTAAAGTTTAGTGGAGACATACCAGGGATGAGAAGGAAAGATGATGGGTGTGGACAATATCAGATTGTGGAAAAGCTGGACAGTTTAATATAATTCCTGGCAGAACAAAGAGGGTGAGCTCCAAATGCTACATATGAATGCGCATTGATGAGGGACCTGAGGCCTTTACACCTAGTCCAAATGCCAGTGTAGGTGTACTATCTTTTACAAGCGGTTTTCCTTGTACCAACTAATATGGCTGCTTAACCTCCACTGAAGTTGCTTTCTGTACTCTCAAAGTGGATGGGTGGCTTGAAGTTTCTCTTATGTAGACCACAATTTTTGGGGTTTCTTTCCACTCAGGACTCAGGTTATTGCAGATCTGCTTACTGTTTAAACTCCAACACTAGACTGCCTCTGACAAGAGAACAAGCCCAGATGAAGGGTCTGCACCTGTCCAGAGATTGTTACCAACCAGTGGTTAAAGGGAACCTGTCATCGGAATTTTGTGTATAGAGCTGAGGACATGGGCTGGTATATGGCCGTTAGCACATCCACAATACCCAGTCCCCATAGCTCTGTGTGCTTTTATTTTTATTGTGTAAAAAAAACGATTTGATATATATGCAAATTAACCTGAGATGAGTCCTGTCCCTGACTCATCTCACGTACAGGACGTATCTCAGGTTAATTTGCATATGTATCAAATCGTTTTTTTTATACAATAAAAGCACACAGAGCTATGGGGACTGGGTATTGCGGATGTGCTAGCGGCCATCTAGCAACCCATGTCCTCAGCTCTATACACAAAATCCAGGTGACAGGTTCCCTTTAAAGCCTTATGTTCTGGCCAAAAGTTGTCATTGCATAACATAGTGTCAGCTAACTACACTCAACAAAACATAGCACACATCATATTAAATGGTTATACATAACAGTTGGAAATTTCTCTTTTTTTAGCAGTGG
This sequence comes from Bufo bufo, assembly GCF_905171765.1. Lineage (NCBI taxonomy): Eukaryota > Metazoa > Chordata > Amphibia > Anura > Bufonidae > Bufo > Bufo bufo. The sequence continues at coordinate 241,265,485 of NC_053389.1, read as the reverse complement.
CCTCCAGGTCACTACAGAGACACATAAGTCTTGTCACAGGAAAGGAGGCATTTGTAAACGTTCAACAGTCAACTCACATATGATGTAATGCCGCAATGGTGGTTCACCCTTTTTGTGCAGCAACTGTAATCCTTCCCTATGTGGCCTGGGGGTTTTAAGGCTACTTTCAAACTTGCGGCAGGACGGATCCGACAGGCTATTCACCCTGTCAGATCCGTCCTTCCGCTATTTTGCCGTGCCTCCGCTCCATCCCCAGCAGTGCACGGCGAAAGGCCGCCGGACTAAAATTCCTCCATATCCGACTTTTTAGTCCAGTGGCCTCTCACCGCGAACTGCGCCGGAGCTCCGCCCCGTCCCCATTATAGTCAATGGGGACGGAGCACCTGTCCGGCAGCATGGCAAAATAGCGGAAGGACGGATCCGACAGGGTGAACAGCCTGTCGGATCCGTCCTGCCGCAAGTGTGAAAGTACCCTAACTCAGTCACTGTTCACACACACAGGCATAAACATAAACATGTCCAAGCTTTAGCATTAAGCTTTCTTCAGCCCACAAATATTTGATAACAAAGTCCCGCACTCTGGGTTCAGTCCAAGCAGGGTAACAAAACAGTAGAATCTCACCACTCTGGGATCTTTCTGAGACCAACTCTCACCCCAGCTTCTTCAGCTTTCAGATAGCCCATCCACACTTGATCTCCCTAGCTGAGATCTCCCCAGCCTCTTTAACCACACCTTTAGGAAAAAAAAACTGGATAGGAGTACGGGAGTGACCTTTCCCACCCAAACTCTCTGGTCACTCCTAAAATCCACTTTAATCAAAATCTCCCAGCAACCTAATATTACTGGCGTACTACTTCCCGGGTATTATATCAGAGGAATACATCCTCAGTGAGACGTACCGACCATCCACGATTCTACCATCTAGGTTATTACATACCCTCCCCCTCTGCCCAAAGCCGAGGGGCTGGGCACCTGTTGCCATCAGACAATGTACCGTCGACAGGGCATCTGCATTTCCATGCAATTTCCAGTGCCTGTGTTCTATATAAAAATTGAAATCTTGTAATGTCAGAAACCACCTCGTTACTCTGGCATTATTCCCTTTCTTCTCAGACATCCACTTTAGCGGTGCATGATCCGAAACTAATCTGAACTTCCTACCAAGTAGATAATATCTAAGGGAGTCCAGTGCCCACTTTATCGCCAAGCATTCTTTTTCCACAATAGAATAATTTCTTGCAGGGGGTAAGTTTTCGGCTCAGGGTGTTCTTCCCCCCTAACCTCTTGAGACATTACAGCGCCTAGGCCTACCTCTGAGGCATCTGTCTGAACTATGAATTCCACACTAAAATCTGGGGCCACTAACACTGGCTGCTGGCACAACCGTGCTTAAGCTCTTTAAAGGCCTGTTCTGCTTCCGGGGTCCACCTAGCCATGACTGACTTTGTACCTTTTGTAAGCTCCATTAGCGGGGCAGCTATTGTGGCAAAATTCGGTACAAATAGTCTGTAATGGCCCACTATTCCCAAAAAAGCTTTTATCCGTTTCTTCGTAAGTGGACGTGGCCAGATTTGAATTGCTTCAACTTTGTTGATTTGAGGTTTAATCAGACCTCTGCCTACTACATAACCCAGATATTTGGCCTGTTCCATACCCATGGCACTTTTTTTGGGTTTATGATGAATCCTGCTGTTCTTAGGGAATCTAGTATGGCTTGGACTTTACCCAAGTGACTCTCCCAATCTTGGCTAAAGATGACGATATCATCCAGGTATGCAGCTGCATACTTTTTGTGAGGGCCTAAGATCCTGTCCATAGCTCTTTGGAATGTAGCTGGGGCACCTTGTAAACCGAAGGGCATCCTCACATATTGGAAACACCCCTCAGGCGTGGAAAAAGCAGTCTTTTCTTTAGTGTCCCTTGATAGAGGGATTTGCCAATACCCTTTTGTCAGGTCTAACGTAGTGATATACCGAGCAGTACCTAACCTCTCAATGAGTTTGTCCACTCTTGGCATAGGGTAGGCATCGAACTCTGAAACCTCATCGAGTTTTCTGTAATCATTACAAAACCGCCATTCTCGAGATGGGTTTGGTACCAATACTATCGGACTGGACCACCCACTCCAGGACTCCTCAATCACTCCTAGCTCTAGCATCCTTTTGATCTCTTGTGACATAACTTCCTTACGGGCCCCAGGAATTCTATAGGGTTTTAAGTTTACCCGAACATGTGGTTTTGTTCGAACCTCATGCTCAATAATATTAGTGAGGCCTGGCAAATCTGAGAACAGGTCCCTATTCTGTTGTAGCAGTTCCTTGCATTGCTGTTTTTGTGATTTGAACAGGGTCTCTGCAATTGTGAAATCCTGACTGTTACTTTTTCCCTCTACCACCAAACATGTTGTTTCAAGGGAGTTTCTATCTTTCCATGGTTTAAACAAATTCACATGATACAGCTGGATAGGTTTTCTTTTCCCAGGTTGGTGAACCCTGTAGTTAACTTCCCCAACTTTCTTAACAACCTCATAAGGTCCCTGCCATTTAGCTAGGAATTTGCTTTCCACAGTGGGTACTAAAACTAGCACCCAGTCCCCTGGACTGAACTGCCTGATCTTGGCTGCCCTGTTATACACTTGAGCTTGGTTATCTTGAGCCCTCAGGAGATGTTCTTTTACTATAGGCATGACCTTAGATATCCTCTCCTGCATTTGTGTAATGTGTTCAACCACACTTTTATAAGGGGTAGTCTAATTTTCCCAGGTTTCCTTCGCCACATCCAGTACCCCCTGAGGGTGCCGAGCATATAATAGTTCAAAAGGTGAAAGACCAGACGAGGTTTGAGGAACCTCTTTAATAGAAAAAAGTGGGTATGGGAGCAGACAGTCCCAATCATAACCATTCTTCTCCTAACATTACAGCTAGCGGAGACTCTGATATTGCCCCAGGACACACCATTACCTTTCCCAACACATCACTACTAGAACACTCAGTACTTGTCAGTCTCATCGGGACCTCAGCTTTAGCCCAAAGGTCCCAGAACAGTGGAAAGTCTCTTCCCAGTATCCTTGGGTGCAGTAAGTCCTTCACGACTCCCACCTCATGCTGTATAGTACCACACGCAGTGTTTACGGATACCTGAGCAACCGGATAATCCCTGGTGTCTCCATGGATACACAACACTCCCACATGCTTTTTAGGGTTTAATACGTGAGAGTGCCCAAACTGCCGAAATCCAGAAGGACAGTCACCATGACACTGTTCACGGTCACTTGATACACATGGGGTTCTTTCCGGGCTTGGGTAACTGCTCTGAACACAGGATGTGCAAAAAGGGAATAATGTTGGCCCACACTGCACTCCATGGACTCGGTAGACAAAGGGCAGTGTGCTGCTATATGTCCAGGAGCCTGACACCTCCAACAGATAATGGGGCCGGCCTGGACTCTGGTTCCGGGCTCCAACTTCTCCTTGACATGGGTTTTCCAGTTTGGAGTGGATTGTAATCCTTTCTTGGGGAACCCTGTTCCGTTTTTAGAGCCGCGATATGGCCGTCTCAAACCCGCCAGATTTTCCAGGGAATCCTCCAAGCGGATATACCTTTCGACGAGATTCACCAATTCGTCATCAGTCTGGGGATTTCCCTGGGCAGCGTATGGAGGAACCGATTCATCACCACTTTTTCTACCATTTAAGCTGGGGAGGAGGAGTCTGGCTGCAAACATTTTTGTACGAGGTGGAACAGATCGAACATTTGTGACCTGAGAGGCTTGTCTTGGCAAAACTCCCAGCGCTGAACACGCTGCACTCGGACTGCGACAGTCACACCCTACCGAGCAAGAATTTCCGCTTTTAACTTACTGCATTCTTTAGCATCTTGCAGGGTTAAATCGTAATATGCTTTCTGTGGTTCTCCCGTTAAATAAGGCGCCAACACTTACGTAGTTAATACGGTTGAAAAAAGACATACGTCCATCAAGTTCAACCAAGGGATAGGGGGGGGACGCGAATCCCAGAAGGAAGAGAGATTGAGATTTCCACACGTTTTCAGTAATGTTTTTTACTTTTAAGAATTTGTCTAAACCCTTTTTGAAACTGTCCACTGTGCCTGCTGTGACCACATCCTGAGGAAGTCTCAGGGGCGTACATAGAAATCATTGGGCCCCATAGCAAGAATCTGATTTGGACCCCCTAACTCCGCCCACTACCCACCCCTGGCCCATCCCACCACCTGCCCTGGCTCCTCCCCTGTCACACCCCATTGAATTCCTACTGACCCAGAGAATAAAAGGCACAGGTCAGTTTCTCCGCAAAGGGAACGCCATAGGAACAAAACCTGTAAAATGGAGAAATTGCGTTTTTTTTTCCAATTCCACCCCATTTGGAATTTTTTGCCCGCTTCCCACTACATTATATGCCATATTAAATGGTGGCATTAGAAAGTATAACTTGTCCTGCAAAAAATAAGCCCTCATATGGATATGTGACTGGAAAAAAAAAAAGTCATGGCTCAAGGAAGATAGGGAAGAAAAATCAAATTATGCAAAAATGAAAAAAACCTCTGGTATCCTAACTGTTAAAGGGGTTATCTAACACCTATTATTCCCCCCAAAATGCCTGGCCACCGCATACAGGTAATACATATGCTCGGGGGGGGGGGGGGGGGGCCAACCGCAGGCCGTGAAAGAAATAAGCCTTCCTAGCATCACCCGTGATGCTAAGGAGGTTCGTTCCCATTGTGGCCTGCTATTGACTGCCCCCCACGTCTCTGGGGGAAGCAGTGGTGGCCATGTGGGCATCAGTGATGTGGGGGACGGGAGCGGGTTAAGTATTACCTGTATGAGGTGCCACGGCATTTTGGGGGGCATTATAGGGTTTGGATAACCCAGGCATCCTCAAACTGCTGCCCTCCAGCTGTTGTAAAACTACAACTCCCACAATGCCCTGCTGTGGGGTGATACCTTTAGGCTGTTCGGGCATGCTGGGAGTTGTAGTTTTGAAACAGCTGGAGGGCCGCAGTTTGAGGATGCCTGGGATAACCTCTTTAACTCTTTGCTGCTGATACTTAGTTTACCATGAGAAAAAAATTGCCATTTATCATGAATAATGACTCATAACGTGCAAGAAATAAAAGCGTGAACATCATACGTTATACACAAAAACTATTATATTATCTATTACACGTTACACACCAATAATGTTGTTAAACCTTGCACACACACCAGTAACTCCACCATATAGTGCTTCTCCCATACACTATGCACAAATAATAACATAATATGCTATACAGATAAATAATCCTGTTAAGGTTCCATTCAGACGTCCATAGTGTTTTGCGGTCCGCAAAACACTGACGCCGCACATCGCTGGCACTTAATAGATCATTTATATTCTTGTCTGCAGCTGAGGACAAGAATTGGACATGCTCTATTTTTTTCCGGAGCAAGGGCCAGAAGTTCGGGGCAGTGGACCGGAAATGCGGATGCGGACAGCACACTGTGTGCTGTCCGCATCTTTTCTGGCCCCATTGAAAATGAATGGGTCCGCACCTGTTCCACATAATTGTGGAACGGATCCAGACCCATTCAACGGACGTCTGAATGGACCCTTATACAATGTACACAGTGGGACAGGGCTGCTATTAGCAATGTTTTGTCCCATAATTGCAACAGAGTCAGTACCAGTAGGCACTGTAAGGCCCCTTGCAGACGACGAGTGTGTCCGGATAGAGTCCGGATGCGTTGCGGCAAACCCGCACGAGTTGTTCAGTTGTTCAGTTTTTATCGCACGGGTGCAATGCGTTTTGCAAGCACGTGATAAAAAACGGAATGTGGTACTCAGACCCGAACTTCTTCATTGAAGTTCGGGTTTGGGTTCAAGGTTGTATAGATTGTATTATTTCCCCTTATAACATGGTTATAAAGGAAAATAAAAGCATTCTGAATACAGAATGCATAGTACAATAGGGCTGGAGGGGTAAAAAAAAAATAAAAAAAAATTTAACTCACCTTAATCCACTTGTTCGCGCAGCCGGCATCTCTTCTGTCTTCTTTTTTGAGGAATAGGATCTTTGATGACGTCACTGCGCTCATCACATGATCTTTTTTCCCATGGTGATGGATCATGTGATGGACCATGTGATGAGCGTAGTGACGTCACCACAGGTCCTTTTCCTGCACAGCAAAGAAGAAGACAGAAGAGAAGCCGGCTGCGCGAGCAAGTGGATTAAGGTGAGTTAAATTATTTTTACATTTTTTTTAACCCCTCCAGCGCTATTGTACTATGCATTCTGTATTCAGAATGCTATTATTTTCCTTTATAACCATGTTATAAGGCAAAATAATAATGATCGGGTCCCCATCCCGATCGTCTCCTAGCAACTGTGCGTGAAAATCGCACCGCATCCGCACTTGATTGCGGATGCTTGCGATTTTCACGCAGTCCCATTCACTTCTATGGGGCCTGCGTTGCGTGAAAAACGCACAATATAGAACATGCTGCGATTTTCATGCAACGCACAAGTGATGCATGAAAATCACCGCTCACTTGCACAGGCCCATAGAAATGAATGGGTCCTGATTCAGTGCGGGTTCAATGCATTCACCTCACGCATTGCACCCGCGCGGAAAACTTGGCCTAAGGGTCCTTTTACACGTCCGTAGTGTATTGCGGATCAGCAATACACCCGGCCGGCACCCCCGTAGAACTGCCTATTCTTGTCCGCAATTACGGACAAGAATAGGACATGCTCTATTTTTTTCCGGAGCTGCGGACAGGAAGATCGGGGCCACGCTCTGGAAACTGTGTGCTCTTCCCATCCATTCCTGCCCCCATTGAGAATGAATGGGTCCACACCCATTCCGGATATTGCAGAACGGATGCGGACGCATTCCACGGACGTGTGAATGGAGCCTTAGAGGAGGCAGATGTCAGGGACACTGTAGTGGGTGGGAGATTATAAGGTGCTAGAGGCTCAATGAGGGGAGTGAACATAAAAGACAAAAGGAGATGGAGAAGATCTGTTATTAGAAGGAGGTTAGCAGCAGATGGCATGGGCTCTTTTATATGAAAGGGGAAAGGTGGCATGGACTTAGTTACTGATGGGTGGACAGAAAGAAATTGGATGAGGACAGAGGGTTCCATTGGCTTTGTGAGTGGGTGGTGGTGACAAGGTATACAAAAGGTAGCAGGGGCTCTTTTATGAGAAGGGGGCACAGAAACTGGTACAGGTTCTTTGGGTCACAGAAGGTGGCAAGGAGTCTCTGGGGAATTCAGGGAGCATAGAAGATGATAGTGGCTGGAGGCCACAGATGGTTGCAGCTCTTCTGTGGGGAGAGTAGAAGAGGGGCATACAAGAGAAGGTCTGTGGGGGCCAGGAGGGAGATAATAGGTAACAGCAGGATAGAGGGAGGTGGCAGACAGCTAGTTTCCTACCTCAGATTCTTTACTGCTGCAGTATTTTCCCCCGGGCTGTCGATGGGAGGCGTGGCTTCATGGATGGGGGGGTCTCTTAATGGAGGTGGGCGTGGTCTGCAAAGTTATGTCTGCTTGAGCCTGACACAGAGGGTCGGGACATCAGCAACGTGTGCTCTATTGTGTACAGAATGGGGGGGACGGAGAGGTTCGGAGGGGGGCCCTGACTGAGAATAGGGGGAAGCAAGCAGGGCCCGGCCAGGTCTGAATGCAGGACAAATAGGCGTGCTTCCTCAATACCAGATAAACTGTCTGCAGATGTAGCGGGCGGGGCCTTCCATGCGCTCCGGGCCCCCCATGCCACGGGCCCCATAGCAGGTGCGTGGTCTGCCTATATGGTAGGTGCGCCACTGGGAAGTCTATTCCACAGATTCACAGTTCTCACAGTAAAGAAGCTTTGATGCTTCTGGAGACTGAACTTTTTCTTCTTCAGTCGGAGGCAGTGCCCTCTTGTCTTTTGAGCACATTTTACATGGAACAGCTTTTCGCCGTATTTTTTGTATGGCCCATTTATATACTTGTACAGGTTAATCATGTCCCCCCTTAGACGTCTCTTCTCAAGACTAAATAAATTCAATTATTTTAATCTTTCTTCATAACGAAGACCCTTCATGCCCCTTATCATTTTAGTCGCTTTCCTCTGTACTTTTTCCAGCTGCAGTGCATCCTTTCTATGTACCGGTGCCCAGAACTGGGCTGCGTATTCCAGATGAGGCCGCACCAGCGCTTTGTAAAGTGGTAGTATTACATCCCTGCCCTGCGAGTCCATGCCTCGTTTAATGCATGACAATATCCTTGTGGCCTTAGAAGCAGCTGATTGACATTGTATGCTGTAATTTAATCTACCATCCACAAGGACACCCAAATCCTTCTCTATAAGTGACTCTCCCAGTGCTACATCACCTAAGACATCTGAAGCACAGAGATTATTACTACCAAGATGCATAACTTTACATTTATCCACATTGAACCTCATTTGCCAAGTTGATGCCCAATCACTCAGTGTTCAAGTCAGCTTGTAGTATATGGACATCTTCCATAGACTGTACAGTTCTACACAGCTTAGTGGTATCTGCAAAAATAGATATGGTTATATTAATCCCGTCCTCAATATCATTAATTAAAGGGCTTCTGTCACCCCACTAAACATTTTTTTTTTTTGGGGTACTTATAATCCCTATACTGCGATTTATCCATACATAATGTGATCATTTTGGCTCAGTAGATTCTGCTAAAAACGTACTTTTATAATATGTAAATTACCTGTCTACCAGCAAGTAGGGCGGCTACTTGCTGGTAGCAGCCGCATCCTCCTATCATAATGACGCCCCCTCCGCATGTTGATTGACAGGGCCAGCGGACGGGATCTTTCTCTGGCTGGCCCTGTCTGCTATCAAGATCTCGCGCTTGCACCATAACGGTATTCACTCGGCGCAGGCACACTGAGAGGCGGACGCTCGCTCGGCCGCTCCATCCTTAATGCGCCTGCGCCGATGACGTCACATCTACACCCGGCGCAGGCGCATTGAGGATGGAGCGGCCGAGCGAGCGTCCTCCTCTCAGTGTGAAGACAGGTACGGCACAGGCGCCAGATTTTGAATGCAAACAGGGCCAGCAGAGAAAGAGCCCTGTCAATCAACATGCGGAGGGGGCGTCATTATGATAGGAGGATGAGGCTGCTACCAGCAAGTAGCCGCCCTACTTGCTGGTAGACAGGTAATTTACATATTATAAAAGTACGTTTTTAGCAGAATCTACTGAACCAAAATGATTAATCACATTATGTATTGATAAATCGCAGTATAGGGATTATAAGTACCCAAAAAAAAAAATAATAATAATAATGTTTAGTGGGGTGACAGAAGCCCTAGGGCCCAGCACTGAACCTTGGGGTACACCACTAATAACCTGGGACCATTCTGAATAGGAATCATTGACCACATCTCTCTGGACACGGTCCTTCAGCTAGTTTTTAATCCAATTACAAACTGTACTTTCCAAGCCAATAGACCTTACTTTACTTATTAAGCGTCTGAGGGACAGTATCAAAAGCCTTTGCAAAATCCAGAAACATTACATCCTCTGTCCAGGCTACTACTCACCTTCTCATAAAAACAAATCAGGTTAGTCTGACAACTTCTGTCCTTGGTAAATCCATGCTGGTTATCACTTATAATATTATTTATAGTCACATACTCCTGTATATAGTCCCTTAAGATTCCTTCAAACATTTTTCCCACAACAGAATTTAAACTAACTGGTCTATAATTACTTGTGGAGGACCTTGATCTTTTTTTGAATATGGGCACCACGTTTGCCTTGCGCCAATCACTTGGCACTGTACCAGTCCCTAGAGAATCCTTAAAAATTATAAACAGGGGCACAGCAATGATTGAACTGAGCTCTTTAAGCACTCTTGGGTGTACTTCATCTGGACCCCACCTTTATCATTATTTAGGCGACCTACCTGCTCAGACCTAGGTTTTTTAGCATTTATATATTTAAACAACTTTTGTTTTGCTTTCTTTTGCTACCTGCTGTTCGTTTTGTATCTTTGCTAATTTTATCTCCTTTTTGCAGATTTTATTAAGCCCTTTGTAATCTTCAAACGCTACAGCTAACCCCTCAGATTTGTATTTTTTAAATGCCCTCTTTTTGTCTTTTATTGCTCTTTTTACAGTAGCTGTAAGCCATGGGGGGGGGGGGGGGGGGTTAATTTTAGCCGTTTATACTTGTTACATAAAAGGGATACATTTTTTAGTGCAATTACTCAATGTGGATTTGAAGCTCTCACATTTATCCTCAGTATTATTATGTGACAGTAGCTGTTCCCAGTCTATGCCCTGAAATGCTGCCCTCAACCCAGGGAAATTAGCCTTTTTGAAATGCAGTGTCTTTGCTCTGCCTGACAGAGTATGCTTTTTATAGTTTAGGGGGAATATAATTATATTGTGGTCACTATTACCTAGTGTTTCTCGAACAGTAACATTACCAACAAGCTCTGCATCACTAGAAATTACCAGATCCAACAGAGCATCACCCCTAGTGGGAGCTTCTACAAACTGGCCCATAAACTGGTCCTGCAGCGAGTTGAGGAATTTTCTCCCCTTTGCGGGTTGAGGCAGAACCATGAATCCCAGTCAATGTCTGGGAATTTAAAATCTCCCATTATGACCACTGTACCAGCCCTCTCTATTTGGTTATACAGTTGCGTTTCTATATCCTCTGTGATGTTAGGGGGTCTATAGATTACACCAAGTATTATTTTTTCAGTGTTAATATTCCTTTGAACTTCCACCAATAAGGTTTCCACATCCTCACGCAGAATTGCCTCTTTCACACTTGTCTTCAGATCACTCCTCACATATAGGCATACACCACCACCTTTTCTATTGACCCGGTCTTTCCTAAATAGTGTAAAACCTTCAATATTTACAGCCCAGTCATGCAAAGAGTCCAACCATGTCTCAGCCACACCAACTACATCTATGTGTTCTTCTAGTACCATAGCCTCCAGCTCACCCATTTTGCTAGCTAGACTTCTGGCATTTGTGAAAATACATTTTAAATTACTATTACCTGTTAAGTGATTATCCGGGATATTTTGGTTACCTTGGTTAATTTTTGTATGTAACAGGTTCTTGTTACCAGCAGTTTTATTTTTCATAAATGTATAGTTATGCCCAGTCTTCTCCCTATTTTCCTTGCTAACCCCAGCCCCCACTAAATCCCCACTGTCCCCTTCTATAACCCACTCTCTATCTACCCCCTTATTAGTATGACACCTCCCCCCCCCCCTAGATCCTAGTTTAAAAGCTCCTCCAGCAGTCTAACAATTTTTTTCGTTAGAAATTAACGATTCCCTTACATCCTCAACAGCAGCACAGATGGGGAGATAGCAAGAAGAATCCCCTAGGGAGGGTCCTCATGCCTGGCAGAACTAAGAACAGTCTGCCCAAAAGCCGAAAACTCTGCCATCCTAGCATCTATCCTATAATGGGAGATGAAGGTTGACTCAGAGCTCCAGGAGGCCGCCTTACAGATCAACTCTAAGGGGAGGAGTCTTCTCTCCGCAACCGAGGTGGAGACCGCCCTAGTAGAATGGGCTCTCACAAACTCAGGAGGATCTAAGGATTGGGAGACGAAAGCTTCCATAATGGCCTCCTTGATCCAGCGACTAATGGTGGCTTTAGACGCTTTACGGCCTTTAGACTTACCGGCAAACAGGATAAGAAGATTCTCATCTATCCTGAACTCACTAGATCTATCCACATAGATCTGGAGGCATCTTGAAATATCCAGCGGGTCTCTAGCTGGAGTATCAGAGGAGGAGGCTGTAAACAAAACTGGTAAAGATATTACCTGATTGATGTTCTGGAAAGTAGGCACCTTAGGCCTGAAGTAAGGTAAAAACTTCAGGAGTACTCTATCCTGTAGAAAAATAATGTACGGGTGAATTGCGGAGAAAGCCTGCAATTCAGAAACTCTTTTGGCTGAGGCTATAGCCAGAAGAAAGACCATCTTTAAAGTCAAAAATTTAAAATTTACCTCCTCCAAGGGCTCGAAGGGGGGAGATGCTAGCCCCCTGAGCACTACTGAAAGATCCCACTGGGGGATAGGTTTCAGTATAGTAGGCTTTAGTCTTTCAGCTCCCTTCAGGAAGCGTTTGATGAGTGGGTCCCGAGAATGTGGCCTATTGAGACAGGCCGAGATGGCATAAACCTGTACCTTCAAGGTAGCTGGAGATAGGCCTCTATCTAATCCATCCTGAAGAAATTGAAGTATCGCAGGAAGGGGCGGATCTGCAGACGCCACCTGTCTGGAATCACACCATGCCTCGAAGATTCTCATGATCCTGGAGTAGGCCTTCTTTGTAGACTCTGCTCGGGAATGCGACAAAGTTCTCAGGACCAACTCGGAAAGCCCTTCTATGTTGGGAAGGGACTGATCAACCTCCAGACTGTCAGGTTGAACCTGTGCAGATCTAGGCAGAGGTGAGTGTCCCACGACACCAGGGTCTGCTCCGGGGGGAGTCTCCAGTATTGTCCCCGACTCATCTGAATGAGCTGGGTAAACCAGGATCTTCTGGGCCAAAACGGTATGATGGCTATTACCGAGGCCTGATCCTGACGGATTTTCATCAATACCCTCGGTATCATGGAAAAGGGAGGGAAGATGTAAGCCAGCCTGAACCTCCACGGTATTGACAGAGCATCTATCGCCAGGGGGTTGTCTTCCCTGTAGAGGGAACAGAACCTCATCACCTTGGCGTTGAACCTGGTTGCCATGAGATCCACTTCTGGCATACCCCATCTGTGAACTAGCTGCCTGAAGATCTCCGGATGCAGAGACCACTCCATGGTCGGTAATCCTCGACTTAAGCGGTCCGCTATCATATTGAGGGAGCCTCGAATATGAACGTCAGATAGATGGGAAAGGTTCAGCTCTGCCCACCGAAGAATTACCCCGATCTCTGACAGAAGGGGCAATACTCTTGTGCCTCCCTGTTTGTTTATATAGAGAACTGCAGTCATATTGTCTGACTGGACTTTCACTGCTTTGCCCCGGATCTGAGGCGCAAAGTGAAGGAGGGCTAGCCGGATAGCTCGCATCTCGCGAAGATTGGAGGAAAGATGCCGCTCCAGAGGAGACCAAGATCCCTGAATTGGGGATCCGTCCAGGTGAGCGCCCCAGCCTACAAGGGACGCGTCTGTATTCAATATGACCCAAACTGGTTGGGTCATAGACTTCCCTGCTGGTAGCTGAAACCACCATCTGAGGGAATTTCGGGTTTGACCGGACAGGGAGCACAGGGAATCTAGCCCCGCAGGGCTGCCGTTCCATAGGTGTAAGACCTCCGACTGAAGAGGACGGAGGTGCCATAGCGCCCAAGGGACCGCATCCGCAGCCGCTGACATGAGCCCCAGCATCTTCATGAGAGTCCGGATAGAGACTCGACGAGGGACATAAAGGACCTTTGCCAGGTCCTGAATCCGCGCTCTCCTTTCTGGAGTCAACCGGAGGGACATCTCCACAGAGTCGACCACGAATCCTAAGTAATGGATTGAAGTCGATGGGCTCACATTCGACTTCTGCCAGTTGATAATCCAGCCTAGGCGGAAGAGAAAAGAGATTGCGACCTGAAGATGGTGGGTAAGGATCGGAACTGAAGAGGCTATGAAAAGCCAATCGTCCAGATAAGGAATAATAGTCAGTCCTTGGAGTCTCAAAGCTGCCACCACCGAAACCACCACCTTGGTGAAGATAAGGGGGGCAGAAGAGATTCCGAAGGGAAGCACGGTGAACTGAAAGTGCCTGCAAACCCCTGAAATCTGGACCGCGATCCTGAGGAGTTTCCGGGAAGCGGAATGGATCGGAATGTGAAGGTACGCATCCTTGAGGTCCAGAGTAGCCATGACGTCCCCAGGATTGAGGATATGGCTGACTGACCTTATGGTTTCCATGCGAAACCTTGTTTTCCTTATAAATCGATTGAGGAATCTCAAATCGATGATCATCCGGAGATCTCCTGTCTTCTTGGGAACCAGGAACACTGGTGAATAAATCCCTAGGCCCCTCTCCCCTGCCGGTACCTCCTCTAGGGCTCCCTTGGAAATATAGTCCTGAATGTAAGATTCTAGGACCACCTGTTTGGCAGACCCGAAGTTTCGTGTGGCGATGAATCTCTCTGGGGGGAGAGAGATAAGATCTACCCGGTACCCGGCGGAAACTATGTCCTGGACCCAGGGGTCTGCAATCAACCGGCTCCAAGAGTCTTTGAAATGGGTAAGACGGCCCCCCACGGGAATCTGGGGGAGGGGTACGGGAAAATCTAGAGGAGACATTGCAGGGGCAGCAGGGCTTATCCAAGAGCCTCGAGGAGGCCCTTAGTCAGGAGGGTTTTGCCTCCCTGGTGGGTTTGCGGGGGCGTCTCGGATATTTACGAGACGCCCCCCCCCCCCATCTCTGCGCCTAGACTGCTGCCCAGGACGACCTCCGCCCTTCTTTTCCTGTCTGGGGCGTCCCCGAAAGGGCTGCTGGGGGAGGCTCTTCCCTTTTTTATCGGAGAGCCCCTCCATTATTTTGTCCAATTCGGACCCGAATAACCCATCTGGTTCGAAGGGGAGCCCACAAAGGTTAAACTTGGATGCGTTATCCGCGATCCACGGTTTCAGCCAGAGTGGTCTGCGGGCAGCTGAAACTAGGGCCATAGTTTTGGCGGCCAGCTTCAGCTGCATCTGGGAGGAATCAACTAAAAAGTCCATAGCCAGGTTGGCTGACTTGAAGGCTGCCAGGATGTCGTCTCTTGATACGCTCTGGTCCACATCCGTCTGGATTTGATTAAGCCTAGAGATAGGTGGCTACCTCAGTGGCCGCAATGGAAGTAGATGCGGAGGCAGCGGCCGCCGCGTAACCCCTCCTAAGGGTGCACTCTGCCCTCCGGTCTAGAGGGTCCTGCAGGCTAGACCCATCGTCTGCAGGGACTAGAGTGCGCCGGGACAACTTGGCTATAGCCATGTCCACCTTGGGAACGGAACCCCACGATTCCACCAAGGGTTTAGCCATCGGGTACATGAGTCTGAATTTTCTGGTAAGCACTGGACCCTTCTCAGGCTTTTTCCACTCTGTGCGCATCACAGAGAGGAGGGTCTCATCCGCTCTAAAGACACGCTGTGTCCGACCGGCGGGATCGGAGGACTCCCCCATGTCAACATCCTGGTCCCCCGACCTGATGGACTTGAGTAACTTCTGCGTCTTTTCTGGAGGGAAAAAGCAAGAAGTAGATTCTTCTTCCTCAGAAGAAGAAGACCCCACTGAACAGGGGGTAGGTCTTTCGACCGGTGCGACCACCTCCATGGGAGTCTGAGAGGGACCTGGTAGCCTCTCATTAAGCAGCTGAACTACTCCCTTGATGGAATCATCCACGTATGTCTTGGTCCATTGGAACATCTCCTGCATCGTGGGTTCCGTGGATGCCGTGCGACAACTCTCACATCTGGAGTAAGGACAGCTGTCATCTAGGAGTGTGTTACATTCGTAACATGCCAAATGCTTCCTCTTGGCCCCAGCCTTCCGCTGATCCTGCTACTTAGGGGAAGCCATAGTCTGTAATGGAAGAAACAAAACAGGTCATAACACCTATAATATCAGGAGGTGGAGAAAACCAGACCTTAAGGGGGCCCACCAGCACTAGAAGAAATAGAGCTGAAAGAAGAGGAAGTACAAAACCCAAGCAAAGCAATACTGCAGGAATATCACAAAGCACAGGAGAGCTCTGGAGCTAACTTGTGAAAGCAACGCAACCAGAGCACTGACTGATGGGCTCTGGGCGCTTAAAAGGAGGAAGCCCAGCCCAATGGGCGGGTTCCTGAAACGAGATCAGCACCACTCCCTTTTTTTTTTTCTTTTGTAGAAAAACCAGAGCCTATACTGGCTCTACCTATACGAAAATTGTCTCCCCAGACTAATCCTAAGTCCAGGATGTCCTTCTAGGGAGCCAGTTTAAAAGAAAGGTGAGTTTTATACATCACCGCAACGCTTCGGAAAACCGGAAGTGACGTAGCGCACCTAGGGCGCGTCACTTCCGGAAAATGGCGGCGCCCATAGCGCCGCACACATGCGGTAACGGAGGGACGGAGCACCGTCTACAGATGATGAGAGAAGAGGGGAGGGGACGCCCCCCTCCCCGACGGTACCCCAGACCGAAATCGCCATGATCAGGCCTAAAATAAAGGCACTGAGATCCATAGAAAGGGAGCTAAGCTTAAGGAGGGGAAAAGAACCCCTAAGCAATCTTCAGCTCCCAGAGAGGGAGCGACACGCCAGTCCACCTGTCCAGAGGACAGAAAAAAACACGGTGGGCTGGGGGGTGATCTCCTCCCTTTCAGGGAGCTGAAGATCGTTTATTGGTTCTTGGGCTCATTAAAATTCCGCCGGTCCTACCAGTCCACAGGGGCAGTTAACCCCATCTGTGCTGTTGAGGACGTAAGGGAATAGCTAGAATCAAGCGAACACACAAGGAAATTCTATCCAACCTTAGTTTCTTGCTCCTTGTCTTAAACTCCAATTCTTTAAACTCCACTTAACCAGAAGCCACTTGGTACAGCAAGCCTCAGGAAGAGCACTGCCCACTGCTCGGGTGGGAGACTCTTCCTTTCCGTCACCCTTTCAAATACGGACACGTACGCCTCAACATCGTTCTCAGGCGTCATTTTTTGCAAGATCTCCCTCACAGCTTTCCGGGCTTTTACACTGCCGCTTTGACTGGGAAGGCTCACACTCTCTGGGGATTTGACGGCCTCGGTCAATACAGACATCTGACATATAAGGAGCTGATTTATCTCTTGCTGGGCTTGTATAGCCTCCATATGGGCTTTCTGCTGTTGAGCAGTAACCTGTTGCTGCAGCAAATTAGCCTGCACCAAATGCTTTACTAGATCCTCCATTTTTGGAAGTTAACACTAATCTGGCTGCTGTTTTTACCCAGGACATCCACCTCCTACAACTGCCTGTGACTATTATTTCTAGGAGTGTTCTGCCGCATTCTCCACCAATTGTGGTGGTTTTAATTCAGTCACTGTTCACACACACAGGCGTCAATTTAGTCTTCCCCACAGGCAGAGTGTATTCCAGCAAACACATATTTGATAACAAAGTCCCACACTCTGGGTTCAGTCCAAGCAGGGTAACAAAACAGTAGAATCTCACCACTCTTTGGCCCCTTTCACACGGGCGAGTATTCCGCGCGGATGCGATGCGCGAGTTACCGACCCATTCATTTCTACGGGGCTGTTCACATGAGAGGTGATTTTCACGCATCACTTTTGCGTTGCGTGAAAATCGCAGCATGCTCTATATTCTGCGTTTTTCACACAACGCAGGCCCCATATAAGTGGATGGGGTTAGTAACATAGTAGTAAAATAGTACATAAGGCCGAAAAAAGACATTTGTCCATCCAGTTCGGCCTGTTATCCTGCAAGTTGATGCAGAGGAAGGCAAAAAAAAAACCTGTGAGGTAGAAGCCAATTTTCCCCACTTTAGGGGAATAAAAAATTCCTTCCCGACTCCAATCAGGCAATCAGAATAACTCCCTGGATCAACGACCCCTCTCTAGTAGCTATAGCCTGTAATATTATTACGCTCCAGAAATACATCCAGGCCCCTCTTGAATTCCTTTATTGTACTCCCCATCACCACCTCCTCAGGCAGAGAATTCCATAGTCTCACTGCTCTTACCGTAAAGAATCCTCTTCTATGTTTGTGTACAAACCTTCTTTCCTCCAGACGCAGAGGATGTCCCCTCGACACAGTCCTGGGGATAAATAGATGATGGGATAGATCTCTGTACTCACCCCTGATATATTTATACATATTAATTAGATCTCCCCTCAGTCGTCTTTTTTCTAAAGTGAATAACTCTAATTTTGATAATCTTTCAGGGTACTGTAGTTGCCCCATTCCAGTTATTACTTTAGTTGCCCTCCTCTGGACCCTCTCCAGCTCTGCTATGTCTGCCTTGTTTACAGGAGCCCAGAACTGTACACAGTACTCCATGTGTGGTCTGACTAGCGATTTGTAAAGTGGTAGGACTATGTTCTTATCACGGGCATCTATGCCCCTTCTGATGCAACCCATTATCTTATTGGCCTTGGCAGCAGCTGCCTGACAGTGGTTTTTGCAGCTTAGTTTGCTGTTTATTAAAATTCCTAGATCCTTTTCCATGTCAGTGTTACCGAGTGTTTTATCATTTAGTATGTACGGGTGACTTGCATTATTCCTTCCCATGTGCATAACTTTACATTTGTCAGTGTTAAACCTCATCTGCCACTTATCTGCCCAAGCATCCAATCTATCCAGATCCCTCTGTAGTAGTATACTGTCCTCTTCAATGTAAATTACTTTACACAGTTTATTGTCATCGGATGAAAATTGATACTTTACTATGCAAGCCTTCTACGAGATCATTAATAAATATATTGGAGAATAGGGCCCAATACTGACCCCTGAGGTACCCCACTAGTGACAGTGACCCAATCTGAGTGTGTACCGTTAATAACCACCCTCTGTTTATTATCATTGAGCCAGTTACTTACCCACATACAGACGTTTTCTCCCAGTCCGAGCATTCTCATTTTATATACTAACCTTTTATGTGGTACAGTGTCAAATGCTTTGGAGAAGTCCAGATATACAACATCCATTGATTCGCCGCTGTCAAGTTTAGAACTTACCTCCTCATAGAAATTGATTAAATTAGTTTGGCATGACCGATCCCTCACGAAGCCATGCTGATATGGCGTTATTTGCTTATTTTCGTTGAGATGCTCTAAGATAGCATCTCTCAGAAAACCTTCAAACAGTTTACCCACAACAGATGTTAAACTTACCGGCCTATAGTTTCCAGACTCTGTTTTTGGACCCTTTTTGAATATTGGCACCACATTTGCCATGCGCCAATCCTGTGGGACACTCCCTGTCAGTATAGAGTCCGCAAATATCAGAAATAAGGGTCTGACTATGACATTACTTAATTCCCTTAGGATAGGGGGGTGTATGCCATCCGGTCCTGGCGATTTGTCTATTTTAATCTTTTTAAGTCGCTGATGTACTTCTTCCTGGATCAGACAGAACACTTTTAATGAGGAATTTATTTTTACATTCTGCATGTCATCTGACAGTTTATTTTCCTCAGTGAATACACTGGAGAAAAAAATATTTAACAGTTTTGCTTTCTCCTCGTTGCTCTCTGCGACTCCCCCCTCATTACTCTTTAAAGGGCCGACACCTTCAGATTTATACTTTTTAACATTTATATAATTGAAGAACATTTTAGGGTTAGTTTTACTCTCTTTGGCAATTAATCTCTCGGTCTCTAGTTTGGCCGCTTTTATTTGTTTTTTACATGTTCTATTTTTTTCCTTATAGTTTTTCAGTGCTTCCGTGCTACCCTCCTGTTTTAGTGATTTATATGCTTTCTTTTTGTCATTTATTGCTTTCTTTACAGTTCTATTTATCCAGATTGGAATCTTTTTGTTCCTTAACCTTTTATTCCCATACGGTATGTACCTCTCACAATGAGATTTTAGGATGTTTTTAAAGATATCCTATTTTGTGGCTGTATTTTTATCTTTGAGGACTTTGTCCAGTTAGTTAGGCCTATGGCCTCTCTTAGTTGGCTAAATTTAACTTTTTTGTAGTTTGTTACTTTTGTTCCTCCCTGTAGAAACGCTTTTTTGAATGATAATTGGAAGGTTATTACTTTATGGTCACTATTTCCCAGGTGTCCCCCAACCTGCACGTCCTTTGTTCTGTCAGGCCTATTGGTTAACACTAAGTCCAGTATGGCCGTTCCTCTAGTCGGGTCCTGAACCAGTTGGGAGAGGTAATTGTCTTTGGTTATTGCCAAGAACCTGTTTCCCTTATGAGATATACAGGATTCAGTTTCCCAGTCTATCTCTGGGTAGTTGAAGTCCCCCATAATAACCACCTCATTATGATTTGCCGCCTTGTCTATCTCGTTTAGTAGTAGATTTTCTGTGGACTCTGGTATATTAGGTGGTTTATAGTAAACTCCTATTAGTAATTTATTGTTGTTTTTAGCTCCATGTATCTCTACCCACAGTGACTCCACATGTTCATGTCTCTCACTTATATCTTCACGGAGTGTGGGCTTTAGACAAGACTTTACATAAAGGCAAAACCCTCCCCCTCTCCGGTTTTGACAATCCTTTCTAAACAGACTGTAACCTTGTACATTAACTGCCCAGTCATAGCTATCATCCAGCCATGTCTCAGTTATTCCCACTATGTCATAGTTCTCCTCACACATCACTAATTCCAGCTCCCCAGTTTTATTAGTCAGGCTTCTGGCATTAGTATACATACATTTGAGAGGTTTATGTATATTTTTTACCCTACACCTTTCCTTCTGAACTGTTCTAGTCCCTCCTTCCATTCCTCCCCCAGTCCCACTACCTTGCCCCTGGTCTCTATCTGCACTATCTTCCCCTCCTATAGTGTAATTTCCCTCCCCCAGTCCCTAGTTTAAACACTCCTCCAACCTTCTAGCCATCTTTCTCCCCAGCACAGCTGCCCCTTCCCCATTGAGGTGCAGCCCGTCCCTACGATAGAGCCTGTAGCCGATAGAGAAGTCGGCCCAGTTCTCCAGGAACCCAAACCCCTCCTTCCTACACCAGTTCTTGAGCCACTTGTTAATCTCCCTAATCTCCCACTGCCTTTCTTGTGTGGCTCGTGGTACAGGCAGTATTTCGGAAAATACTACCTTTGAGGTCCTTGCCCTAAGCTTTTGACCTAAATGCCTGAAATCATTTTTAAGGACTCTCCACCTACCTCTAACTTTGTCATTGGTTCCGATATGGACCATGACCGCTGGATCTTCTCCAGCCCCTCCCAGCAAGCAAGTGCGGATTCGGTGCGATTTTCACGCACGGTTGCTAGGAGACGATCGGGATGGAGACCCGATAATTATTATTTTCCCTTATAACATGGTTATAAGGGAAAATAATAGTATTCTGAATACAGAATGCATAGTAAAATAGCGCTGGAGGGGTTAAAAAAATAATAATTTAACTCACCTTAATCCACTTGCTCGCACAGCACGGCATCTCCTTCTGTCTCCTTTGCTGAACAGGACCTGTGGTGACGTCACTCCGGTCATCACATGATCTTTTACCATGGTGATGGATCATGTGATAACCGGAGTGACGTCACCACAGGTCCTGTTCAGCAAAGGAGACAGAAGGAGATGCCGGGCTGCGCGACTAAGGTGGACTAAGGCGAGTTAAATTATTTATTTTATTTTTTTAACCCCTCCAGCACTATTTTACTATGCATTCTGTATTCAGAATGCTATTATTTTCCCTTATAACCATGTTATAAGGGAAAATACAATCTACAGAACACCAATCCCAAGCCCGAACTTCTGTGAAGAAGTTCGGGTTTGGGTACCAAACATGCATGATTTTTCTCACGCGAGTGCAAGACGCGTTACAATGTTTTGCACTCGCGCGGAAAAATCGCGGGTGTTCGCGCAACGCACCCGCACCTTTTCCCGCAACACCCGTCTGAAAGAAGCCTTTGGGATCTTTCTGAGACAAACTCCCAGCCCAGCTTGTTCAGCTTTCAGATAGCCCATCCACACTTGATCTTCCTAGCTGAGATCTCCCCAGTCTCTTTAACCACACCTTTAGGAAAAAACCCTGGATGGAGTAAGGGAGTGACCTGTCCCACCCAAACTCTCTGGTCACTCCTAAAACCCGGACCCAAAATCCACTTTAATCAAAACCTCCCAGCAACCTAATGGCATTACTGGCGTACTACTTCCCGGGTATTATATCACTGAGGAATACATCCTCAGTGAGACGTACCGACCATCCACGTTTCTCCCCTCTAGGTTATTACACCTGATACAGGTGCATATGTGGCTGTTTTTGGCAGAGCCTATGGTCAGACCTGCTTCTATTAACCCCTTAAAGACACAGCTAGTTTTGACCATAAAGGGGCTATCCACCATTTTGATTATTATATCCTCATATTTTTATTTTTAGGGATGTTTAAAGAGGTTGTGCAGGGCATAATGTTGATGACCCATTGTCAGGATAGGTCATTAAAAGGGTTTTCTGGGATTTTGATACTGATGACCTATCCAATGTCTGCAAAAAAAAGGGGGGTTAGTCAGCACCTCCCAGTGAGCAAGTGCACGCAGCCATGGCAAAAACCTAGAGGAAAAAAGACAATGCAGCAGCACCCTGCAAATCAGATAAAGCACAATAATGCCAAAAATTATAGTGCTAATGCTACGCTTATTTATAAAGTGAGATGCTTGGCCAATGCATTTTGTACAAAACCATCTGAGCCCGTCTGCCGTACGTCAAGGCGATCTCTGTTAGACGGGTCCTAACACTAAATACTACCTGTTATGCGCCATAATGGCCCCCATAAAGTTCAGGGAGTGTTGGATCCACATGCATGCTGGATCCATTCTGATTTTTACCATTTTTGGTGCCATAATGGCCTCCATTACAAGGGATGCAGGTACCAACATGCATGCCGAGCCCACTCCATACCTTTCCTTGTGCCAGACAGCTTCCAATGAATGCAATGAGAGCAGGCTACAGCTTTATACTGAAACTAATTAAAATCAACCTATGGGGCAGACAGGCTAATCAGGAGTGCACGACTCGCTGGAGTGCCACATCTCCAGGATTGTAAATCTGCAAAAAAAGGAGGTTAGTCAGCAGCTCCCAGTGCGCAGGTGCACGCAGCTATGGCAAAGAGCTAGAGGAAAAAAGAGTCAATGCAGCAGCACCCTGCAAATCAGATAAAGTACAATAATGCCAAAAATTATAGTGCTAATGCTACGCTTATTTATAAAGTGAGATGCTTGGCCAATGCATTTTGTACAAAACCATCTGAGCCCGTCTGCAGTACGTCATTGGCCAAGCATCTCACTTTATAAATAAGCGTAGCATTAGCACTATAATTTTTGTGACTATGGCATTGTTGTACTTTATCTGATTTGCAGGGTGCTGCTGCATGGTCTCTTTTTTTACTCTATCCAATGTCTGATCGGTGGTGGTCTGACACCTGAGAACCCCGCCGATCAGCTGTTTAAGAAGGCACCACCACTGCCTTCTCACAACTTACCAGGCACAGTGCCATACATTGTATAGCGGCTGTGCTTGGTATTATGCTCAGCCCCATTCACATGAATAGGGCTGAGCTGCTCCTAGGCCATGTGAGAAGGCCGCGGTGCTCACAGGAGCGCTGCTGCCTTCTCAAAAGGCTGATCGGCAGGGGTCCCCAGTGTTGGACCCCCACCGATTGGATACTGATGACCTATCCTGAGGATAGGTCATCAGTATTAAAAACTCGGAAAACCCCTTTAATATTATGCCACTACATGCCTTTAAAAGCTTTTTTTTCCTCAATTTTCAAGAAAATTTCCAAAACCTATTTTTCTAGGTACCAATTCAGTTAAAAAAATATATAAAAAAAATAAAAAATCACTTTGAAAGGTCTAGATAATTATTTTCTAATAATATGTAGTTGTATCTCAAAAATTAAATTTTCAGATGGGTTAATAAGAGAAAACCCCACAAAGCATTACACAATATGTGGTCAACTGTTCAATCACACTGCAGGACTCCAGAAAAGGAAGAAGTTCCATTTGGCTTTTAGAGCATGGATTTTGCTGAAATGATTTTCTAAGAGCCATCACTTATTTTTTGTTAAATGAGCTATGTAAAGGCTGTTTGTTTAATTGCTACCATTTTGGAGTACATATGGTTTTTTGATTAATTATATTTTGTATTTTGGTAGGTCAGGTAGCAAAAAATGCTACCTGTGCAGTATAAATAATATATTAATTTTATTTTGTCATTTATATGATTATGGTTGTACCAAATTTAAATAGTTTTAGCATGTTTTCTACTTTTACATCATAAAATGACTTTTTTTCTTCAATTAAAAATCATTTATATTTTGTGTTACCATATCCTAAGATTTTTTTTAACTCTTGATGACGATGTTTGTTTCTGTGGGACAGACTGGCTTTTATTGGCACCACTTTGGCATACATATGACATTTTGGGCAGTAAGTTTTATTTGTACCAATTTGGGGTACATATGGCTTCTTCATAACATTTTATTCCACATTTTGGGAGGCAAGGTGGTCAAATAATAGCAATTCTGTCAAGAGTTCTTTTATTTTTTGGGGGTATCAGCACAGGTAAATAATATTACTTTATTCTGAAGATTGATAAAATTATGACAAAATTAAATTTACATAAAAAAATTATGTTTTATTGCTTTTACTCCTGGCATTTGCTGCAAAGTGTCATCTAAATGTCACAGATGGAGCAGGAAGGGCTCACAATTCCGCAAAATCCACTTAACTGTACGTCCAGATGCAGCAAATCACTCACGAAATGGATGTCTTTTTGCAGGAAGGGGCTACTGCATATGATCTGTATTACTATAGTTAGGAAAAACTCAACAAATACATTTCATACCTGACAAAGCATATTATGAACAGTCCTAAAGAGTTTATAAGGAACAGGCAGTTAAAGTGTTAATGAAATTACACACTTTACAACCTTAATATGTCTTTCTCTTGTAGAAACTGTGACTATTACCCCACAAGACATACGTTGGGTTGGGGCCTGGTGGATCGGGTTCCTACTGGCTGCAGCCCTTATGCTAATTTCAGGAATCCCTTTCTGCTTCATACCTAAGAGTATTCCAAAAGAAAAGACACAGCCCTCCCCCGAGGGACAGAAGATTAAAGAAAGCGAGACATCACACCCTAAGCGTGATGAAAAAGCCACAGTAAAAGGTGAGATTGTAGGGGCCGTGTGGGTGAATGACAGGAGTGCAGTTAAGTACTTGATAGTTTTGTGCTTTTTCGTGTAGTTGATTGCCTCCACTGATATATTGTATAGTACTGTATAGTAGCTGATGATCCACAGGTCGGAGATCACTGCTTCAGAGCTACACCGCCTGATGTTCCCAGAACTGTTATATTAAAATAATGTATCAGTCCATAATGGCAGCAAAACATACAAGGGGCTGACGGGGAGAAAAGTGCCATGTGATGAAATAATAGTAATATCATATGAAGGGGGAAAATGGTAGCCCTGATGAATATTCCTGATGACTGCTGACTCTCCTCTCCCCCACAGGTTTCTTCCTCTCCCTGAGGGATCTGGCTTGTAATCCCCTTTACCTTGTGGTAATTATAGCCACTCTCATTCAAATGAACAGTTTTACTGGATTCGTAACTTTTATACCCAAGTACGCGGAGCAACAGTATGGCCAGTCCATCTCCACGGCCAACTTTATCACCGGTAAGTCATCGTCTCAAATTTCATGGCCTTTTATAAAGCCTAGCTCATTATAGCATAGGATAGCGGAACTATTTCAGGACAGGAAAAAACTGGCCACACACATGACTAGAGGTATTATAGATTACTTGGACCATGCTGTGTGCAAACCAAAAACCTCCCCTTAACCATTTCATGACCGGGCCTAAAAAAGACCTGAACATCCAGGCAATTTTTGGTAATTTTGTACACGTGGTGGTTTAGTGACCCTAACTTTATTTATTTGACTACCAAAATAAGTTTGCCGATGTTTTTTACTTTAGACTTAGAACTTTCTATTAGCATGTTTTTTAGAGATTTATTTTCTTTTTTTTAGGTTCAATTTGGGGAAAACTGCTAATTCTTATTAAAAAAGTCATTTTCTTAATTTTAGCTTTTTATTTCTTAAATATTAAAACTGACAAAAATGTATTATTGCAATGGGTTCCCTATTTTGTGACGATCGTTTTGATATATGACAAGTATAGGTTGACTATGGTGGCAGTTTCTGTTAGCGCTGGCATTTAACTTTTTTTTTACTTTTTTTATTATTATTTTTTTACTTATATTTTAATTTATCTTTGGTACATAATATGTTCCAGAGGTCATTAAAAGACCTCTGGAGGACAGTGACTTTTTTTTACTTGCACTGTTTCCACTGTAACTGGGGCATCCACAGGAGCCATTTACAGTATATACGTGCTATCTGCATAGGATATGTGCTGATAGGACGTATGTAGTCAGTGGGCAGTTGTATTATGACAAATGTATTCAGATGCATGAGCCTCTAAATAAATTGGTTGGATCTCTCTTTAGCAGATTTTCTGCTAAGACAGGTGTGTGAATGCCAGTTTTTAGTAAATGACCCCCAACATATGAAAAACTTATCAAATATCAGATATATAACTGCAATGAGAATGCCTGTCACATGGATGGTCCTCTGTGCCAGCTCCTAAACAGATCTGTCCAGCTACTTCCTCCAGGTTCATTCTGAACCTGTTCCACGGTACTGCTCTAGCAGAAACATCACAGCAATTAACATACTGCTTGATTGAACAGAAGTCGTCATATCTCTTATGGGCCCCATAATCACTTCAATAGGTGCCATCCATGACCTCCTCTCTGCCCCAATGAGCAGGTATGACCCCTTCTACCTGCGAGTCCAACCACTAAATGCATACTGTTCATTTGAGCAAGTCCCTATCTGAGATTACGTGTGGGAATGTATCGAGAAAGCAGGTCAGAGATATAAGGAGGGAACAGGTTGTGGACGGCCTTATATGCAATTGTAAGTATTTTAAACTGAATTCGCTGTGCAATGGGGAGCCAGTGAAGGGACTGGCAGAGGGGGGACACAGAGGAGAAAAGAGGGGAGAGGTGGATTAACTGGGCAGCAGAGTTGAGAATTGATTGAAGGGGAGCGAGAGTGCTGGAAGGGAGGCCACACAGGTGGATGTTGCAGTAGTCCAGGCGGGAGATGACGAGAGCAAGCATTAGTATTTTAGTTGACTCAGGGGTGAGGAAGGCGTGAATATGAGAGATGTTCTTAAGTTGAAAATGGCAGGTGGAGGTGAGGGTTTGGATGTGTGGCTTAAAGGACAGGGCAGAATCCAATGTTATCCCCATGCAGTGGACCTGCAAGACTGGAGAAAGAGTTGTGCTATTAACTGTAATGGACAGGTTCAGGTAGGGAAGCTGAGCGACATGGAGGAAAGACAATGAATTCAGTTTTCTCCATGTTGAGTTTTAGGAAGTAGGAGGAGAAGAATGAAGATATTGCTGACAGACACGCTATGATTCTGGATAGCAGGGAAGTGACATCTGGGCCAGAGAGGTAGATTTGAGTGTCGTCAGCGTAGAGGTGATATTAAAAGCCATGGGACTTTATCAGCTGTCCCAGGCCGAATGTATAAATGGAGAAAAGTAGGGGACCCAGGACAGAGCCTTGAAGTACACCAACAGAGAGGGAGCTTGACGAGGAGGTAGTGTATGAATGGGAAACACTGAAGGTTCTATTGGTGAAGTACGAGGAAATCCAGGAGAGGGCTAGGTCTTTGATGCCGAGGGAAGAAAGGATTTGTAAGAGGAGAGAGTGGTCAACAGTGTCAAAGGTAGAGGAAAGGTCAAAAAGGAGGAGCACAGAGTAGTGACGTTTAGCTTTTGCAGCTAGCAGATCGTTGGCGACTTTGGTTAGTGCAGTTTCAGTGCAGTAATTGGGTCTGAAGCCGGATTGCAGCTAATCAAAAAAGTGAGTGGCATGAGAGGTGAGAGGACAATTCGAGGTGGACATGTTGTTCTAGGAGTTTGGATGCAAATGGGAGCAGTGAAATTGGACTATAACTGGATAAAGAGGATGGGTCTAGGGAAGGCTTCTTGAATATGGGTGTGATGGTTGCATGTTTAAAAAAAAAAAGTAAGATGCCAGTGGTTAGCAAAAGGTTGAAGAGGTGGGTTAGAGCAGGGATAACTATAGTGGTGAGGTTAGGGATGAGGTGTGATAGTATTGGGTCAAGGGCACAGGCTGTGAGGTGTGATTTGGAGGGTAAGGTGGAAAGCTTTTTTTCTGTGACAATGATAAATTGGGTTATGTGGAAAAGCATTGGGAGTAAAATTCTTCAACTGAGATGAGGGGTGTGGGAGGAGACATCAATACAGCATACACCTTTCTCCTGAAGAAACTGAGTTGCCTGCCATTGGATACACCTCTGTGCACAGTAAATGTAACACTGACCAAAAATCCACACATGGCAAGCTCCAGGGCTAAAAGAAATATAAAAGAAAGAATAAGAACAAACAATAATGCAGAAAACACATTCCATATACACTCACAAAAAGCCAAAATGCACATAAGACTGAAACCTATCAGACTACAAATACCTGTCAAACCAAACTTTAGAGAGCCTTCACCAACCTGTCCCTGTTGCCACTCCAATTCCAAACGAGTGAAAAGCAAAGTCACTCTTCTGTAAGCCACACTTTTCCAATTGCCTCCAGAAAACAGCCACAAATTGAAAACAGTAAGGGACTCTGCCATCTAAATGAACCAATAAGGAGCCACCTAAACCCCTATGCCAAGCTGCTGATCATTTTTACAACAGCCTCACTGTCACCACAAAAGTGTTCCCTATTTGCTGATTCGCCAAAATCGCTGATCTGCCATTTTTTTGTCACTTCACCTCCCGCAAAAAAATAAATAAAAAGAGTGATCAAAGTCATACACACTCCAAATGATCATCCATCAAAATAATCCTCACACAGCTCTATAGACAAAGTAAAAAAAATATATAGGGCTATGCAAAGCAAAAATATTTTTTCTAAAGTTTTTATTTATGTCTGCATTAAAACACAAGAACCAAAAAATTGATATCATTGTGATTGTACTGACCCAGAGAAATAAGGCAACTGGTCTGTTTACTGTATAGGAAACACTGTAAAATCAAAATTTATAAAACTGTGGTGGAATTGTGTTTTTATTTTCTAATTCCACCCCAATTGGAAATTCTTTCCAGCTTCCCACTATGTGAACAGAAAAATAAAAATGTAATGGCTCTGAGAAGTCTGGGATTAAAAAACAAAAACATGGAAAATGGCCCGATCCTGAAAAGGTTAATAAAAAACAAAACAAAAAAAAACAGAATTATTAAAATATTTGCAAATTTATTTAAGAAACCGTTTGCTATAACACTTGACATTTAGCTCTGTCCAAGGCCGAATGTATAAATGGAGAAAAGTAGGGGACCCAGGACAGAGCCTTGAAGTACACCAACAGAGAGGGAGCTTGACGATGAGGTAGTGTATGAATGGGAAACACTGAAGGTTCTATTGGTGAAGTACGAGCAAAATCTAAAAGTTCCCATTTCTCTTGATCGTTTATGAGATGTTTCTATATCTTTACTGGAGTCCATCTGTTGTAAATTTGGTTGATTGGACATGATTTGGAAAGACATACCCCTGTCTATATAAGGTCTCACAGCTGACAATGCATATCAGATCAAAAACCAAACCATGGGGAGGAAAGAACTGCCTGTAGAGCTCAGAGACTGGATTGTGTGGAGGCACAGACCTGGACAAGGATACAAAAAAATTCTGCTGCATTGAAAGTTCCCAAAAGCACAGTGGCCTCTACAATTCTTAAATGAAAGAAGTTCAGAAAAAACAGAATTCTTCCTAGAACTATCCACCCCACCAAACCAAGTAATAAACAGGAGAAGAGCCTTGGTAAGAGAGGTGATCAAGAACCCAATGGTCACTGAACTACAAAGATCCTGTTTGCAGATGGGAACAATTTCCAGAAGGTGAACATGCACTGTTCCACCATTCTGGCTTTATGGCAGAGTGGCCAGAAAGAAGCCTCTTCTCAGTAAGGCTACTTTCACACCTGCGTTCGGTGCACATCCGTCTTGCTTCTGCACAGACAGATCCGCACCGAATATGCAAACGCTTGTATCCGTTCAGAACGGATCCGTTTGCATTATTCTTTTAAAAAAAAGTCTAAGTCAAAACAGATCCGTCCTGACTTACATTGAAAGTCAATGGGGGACGGATCCGTTTTCAATTGCACCATACTGTGTCAGTGAAAACGGATCCGTCCCTATTGACTTACATTGTAAGTCAGGACGGATCCGTTTGGCTCCGCATCGTCAGGCGGACACCAAAACGCGTTTTGGTGTCTGCCTCCAGAGCGGAATGGAGGCGGAACAGAGCCAAACTGATGCATTCTAAGCGGATCCTTATCCATTCAGAATGCATTGGGGCTGAACTAATCCGTTTTGGGCCGCTTGTGAGAGCCCTGAAACGGATCTCACAAGGGGACCCAGAAACGCCAGTGTAAAAGTAGCCTAAAAGACAGTTGAAAGTTTGCAAAAAAGCACCTAAAGGACTCTCAGACTTTGAGAAACACGATTCTCTGGTCTGATGAAACCAAGACTAAACTTTTTGGCCTCAATTGTAAGCATTACATTTGGAAGACACACTGCCCAGTACCATCCAGAAAAGTTATATTTACAGAAAAGTTGTCCACACCTACTCGTCCGCTTTACCTGTAGTGGATAAACAAACAAAATGGAGAGGGCTCTGTACCCCAGCCATAGCCAGTAGGGATGAGCGAATCAACTTCGGATGAAACATCTGAAGTTGATTCGCATAAAACTTCGTTCTAATACTGTACGGAGTTGTACCTTGGAACCGAACCAGAGTTCAGGAAAAGGTTTTTTACAGTACAACTTAATTTATGAAGTTATTGCGCGAAGTCTCACGAGACTTCGCAAAGCGATAACTTTGGCTCATCGGAGCCAATACATTCTAATACTGTACAGAGCTCCTGCCCCGTACAGGATTAGAACGAAGTTTTATGCGAATCAACTTCAGATGTTTCTTCCGAAGTCAATTCGCTCATCTCTAATAACCAGTGCCACCCAACAGGAAAAAAATGCATCCCCCTGGCATGTTCTGAAAGCAAATTTCAGCTTGCCCAACAGTGATTAGGCATAGACAGACATGGTCTTTGCCATAGACAGCAGCAGCGGACAGGAAGAGACAAGAGAGACAGCCGATTGGCAGGAGTGTCGGACCCCCGCCAATCTGAAATTGATGACCTATCCTGTGGAAAGGTCATCAATAGTAAAAGCCCAGACAACCCCTTTAACCACTTAAGGACCACAGGTTTATACCCCCCTAAAGACCAGGCCCTTTTTTACAAATCGGCACTCCACAACTTTAGCGGTTTATTGCTTGGTCATGCAACTTACCACCCAAATGAATTTTACCTCCTTTTCTTCTCACTAATAGAGCTTTCATTTGGTGGTATTTCATTGCTGCTGACATTTTTACTTTTTTTGTTATTAATCAAAATTTAACGATTTTTTTGCAAAAAAATGACATTTTTCACTTTCAGTTGTAAAATTTTGCAAAAAAAACGAGATCCATATATAAATTTTGCTCTAAATTTATTGTTCTACATGTCTTTGATAAAAAAAAAATGTTTGGGTAAAAAAAAAATGATTTGGGTAAAAGTTATAGCGTTTACAAACTATGGTACAAAAATGTGAATTTCCGCTTTTTGAAGCAGCTCTGACTTTCTGAGCACCTGTCATGTTTCCTGAGGTTCTACAATGCCCAGACAGTACAAACACCCCACAAATGACCCCATTTCAGAAAGTACACACCCTAAGGTATTCGCTGATGGGCATAGTGAGTTCATAGAACTTTTTATTTTTTGTCACAAGTTAGCGGAAAATGATGATTTTTATTTTTTATTTTTTTTTCTTACAAAGTCTCATATTCCACTAACTTGTGACAAAAAATAAAAAGTTCTATGAACTCACTATGCCCATCACGAAATACCTTGGGGTCTCTTCTTTCCAAAATGGGGTCACTTGTGGGGTAGCTATACGGCCCTGGCATTCTAGGGGCCCAAATGTGTGGTAAGGAGTTTGAAATCAAATTCTGTAAAAAATGACGAGTGAAATCCGAAAGGTGCTCTTTGGAATATGGGCCCCTTTGCCCACCTAGGCTGCAAAAAAGTGTCACACATCTGGTATCTCCGTATTCAGTAGAAGTTGGGGAATGTGTTTTGGGGTGTCTTTTTACATATACCCATGCTGGGTGAGATAAATATCTTGGTCAAATGCCAACTTTGTATAAAAAAATGGGAAAAGTTGTCTTTTGCCAAGATATTTCTCTCACCCAGCATGGGTATATGTAAAATGACACCCCAAAACACATTCCCCAACTTCTCCTGAGTACGGAGATACCAGATGTGTGACACTTTTTTGCAGCCTAGGTGGGCAAAGGGGCCCATATTCCAAAGAGCACCTTTCGGATTTCACTGGTCATTTTTTACAGAATTTGATTTCAAACTCCTTACCACACATTTGGGCCCCTAGAATGCCTGGGCAGTATAACTACCCCACAAGTGACCCCATTTTGGAAAGAAGAGACCCCAAGGTATTCGCTGATGGGCATAGTGAGTTCATGGAAGTTTTTATTTTTTGTCACAAGTTAGTGGAATATGAGACTTTGTATGAAAAAAAAAAAAAAAATCATCATTTTCCACTAACTTGTGACAAAAAATAAAAAATTCTAGGAACTCGCCATGCCCCTCACGGAATACCTTGGGGTGTCTTCTTTCCAAAATGGGGTCACTTGTGGGGTAGTTATACTGCCCTGGCATTTTCCAGGGGCCCTAATGTGTGGTAAGTAGGTAAATGACCTGTGAAATCCGAAAGGTGCTCTTTGGAATATGGGCCCCTTTGCCCACCTAGGCTGCAAAAAAGTGTCACACATCTGGTATCTCCGTACTCAGGAGAAGTTGGGGAATGTGTTTTGGGGTGTCATTTTACATATACCCATGCTGGGTGAGAGAAATATCTTGGCAAAAGACAACTTTTCCCATTTTTTTATACAAAGTTGGCATTTGACCAAGATATTTCTCTCACCCAGCATGGGTATATGTAAAATGACACCCCAAAACACATTCCCCAACTTCTCCTGAGTACGGCGATACCAGATGTGTGACACTTTTTTGCAGCCTAGATGCGCAAAGGTGCCCAAATTCCTTTTAGGAGGGCATTTTTAGACATTTGGATACCAGACTTCTTCTCACGCTTTGGGGCCCCTAGAATGCCAGGGCAGTATAAATACCCCACATGTGACCCCATTTTGGAAAGAAGACACCCCAAGGTATTCAATGAGGGGCATGGCGAGTTCATAGAAATTTTTTTTTTTTTTGCACAAGTTAGCGGAAATTGATATTTTTTATTTTTTTCTCACAAAGTCTCCCTTTCCGCTAACTTGGGACAAAAATTTCAATCTTTCATGGACTCAATATGCCCCTCACGGAATACCTGGGGGTGTCTTCTTTCCAAAATGGGGTCACATGTGGGGTATTTATACTGCCCTGGCATTCTAGGGGCCCTAAAGCGTGAGAAGAAGTCTGGAATATAAATGTCTAAAAATTTTTACGCATTTGGATTCCGTGAGGGGTATGGTGAGTTCATGTGAGATTTTATTTTTTGACACAAGTTAGTGGAATATGAGACTTTGTAAGAAAAAAAAATAAAAATTCCGCTAACTTGGGCCAAAAAAATGTCTGAATGGAGCCTTACAGAGGGGTGATCAATGACAGGGGGGGTGATCAATGACAGGGGGGTGATCAATGACAGGGGGGTGATCAATAACAGGGGGGTGATCAATGACAGGGGGGTGATCAGGGAGTCTATATGGGGTGATCACCCCCCTGTCATTGATCACCCCCCTATAAGGCTCCATTCAGATGTCCGTATGTGTTTTGCGGATCCGATCCATGTATCCGTGGATCCGTAAAAATCATACAGACATCTGAATGCAGCCTGACAGGGGGGGTGATCAATGACAGGGGGGTAATCAGGGAGTCTATATGGGGTGATCACCCCCCCTGGAAGGCTCCAGGGAGACGCCTGTATGTGTTTTGCGGATCCGATCCATCTATCAGTGGATCCGTAAAAATCATGCGGACGTCTGAATGGAGCTTTACAGGGGTGTGATCAATGACAGGGGGGTAATCAATGACAGGGGGGTGATCAATGACAGGGGGGTGATCAGGGAGTCTATATGGGGTGATCACCACAGTCATTGATCATGCCCCTGTAAGGCTCCATTCAGATGTCCGTATGTGTTTTGCGGATCTGATCCATGTATCCGTGGATCCGTAAAAATCATACGGACATCTGAATGCAGCCTGACAGGGGGGGGTGATCAATGACAGGGGGGTGATCAGGGAGTCTATATGGGGTGATCACCCCCCCTGGAAGGCTCCAGGGAGACGCCTGTATGTGTTTTGCGGATCCGATCCATCTATCAGTGGATCCGTAAAAATCATGCGGACGTCTGAATGGAGCTTTACAGGGGTGTGATCAATGACAGGGGGGTAATCAATGACAGGGGAGTGATCAGGGAGTCTATATGGGGTGGTCACCACAGTCATTGATCACGCCCCTGTAAGGCTCCATTCAGACGTCCGTGTGCGTTTTGCGGATCCGATCCATCTATCAGTGGATCCGTAAAAATCATGCGGACAGCTGAATGGAGCTTTACAGGGGTGTGATCAATGACAGGGGGGTAATCAATGACAGGGGGGTGATCAGGGAGTCTATATGGGGTGATCAGGGGTGATCAGGGGCTAATAAGGGGTTAATAAGTGACGGGGGGGGGGTGTAGTGTAGTGGTGCTTGGTGCTACTTTACTGAGCTACCTGTGTCCTCTGGTGGTCGATCCAAACAAAGGGGACCACCAGAGGACCAGGTAGCAGGTATATTAGACGCTGTTATCAAAACAGCGCCTAATATACCTGTTAGGGGTTAAAAAAATCACATCTCCAGCCTGCCAGCGAACGATCGCCGCTGGCAGGCTGGAGATCCACTCTCTTACCTTCCGTTCCTGTGAGCGCGCGCGCCTGTGTGCGCACGTTCACAGGAAATCTCGGCTCACGCGAGATGACGCCTATTGGCGTTAGCGTAGCCTGGGGGAGCCGCCACAATGACGCCTTTCGGCGTTAGGCGTGCGGCAAGTGGTTAAAACTGCAGCAACTTTACACACACCCAAAAACGCTTTCACTATTCCCCTCTAATTTATCAACTGGTAAAGTGCATCACTGTATCACTTTAGTCTTGTTGGGGGTCAAAGGGATCTCAAATTGACAGGCCACATGTTCTACCATATGCAGCAACAGTCAACGAGCAGTAATCTCAAAGGACAGATGCAAAGAAAGTCATGTAGCACTGACTGCAAACTATACTCCTTCCTAAAAAACCATTCCACGAAAGTGTTGAATGTCTCAAAGTACAAGAATTAAATAAAGCACCCTATTGGTAGGCAGCAGTCTACAATATTGTTGTTAACCAACTGACCTGCTGTATACAGGTGGTGAGTCAAATTAAATGTCAAGGTAGCTCCAAAAAAGGTCCCACCATGCACCAATGTCTTCATAATAGTTTTTTTTCTGCTGCCTCTGGGTGGAGACTGCCTTATTCACAATTGCGTAAACTAAACACTGAGTTTTTAGAGGAGAATTTGATTTTAAAACCAAAATGAAAACCCTAGCTGAACAAGGTTGTGGCAGCCTTAATAGGGTTTTCACCAAGATAAGGGAGAATGGCTAGTAGTTTCACTGGCATATTTATGCCAGAATCCCTAAGGTAACAGGGATGCTCTTGACACACTTGTCTTGACTGTTCCTACCGCACGTAGCACATTCGTGCTTGACCCAACAGAAGGAAATTGCCAGCATCACATGTGTGCAGATTGACCATGGCATGATTCGGGCATGGAGGCTGCACCCAAATACAAAAATACTGGGGTGGTGCTATGTCTACAACTGTAAGTTGCATTCAGAGGGCAATATCTATATGATCCCAGCATTGTTCATCATAACAAAGTCCTACCATGCCCCCACAGGCCTGATATACCTACGGTATTAAAGGGATTCTGTCACCAGGTTTCACCCCTGTCAGCTAAACATATGCTGATGTTCAGGGCCTCATCACGATTCCTAATGTGGGCTTATAAATGTGATCTGTGGGCTTATTTTGCTAAAAAACAGCCTGTCACTCAAAGAAATAAGCTGCCCAAGGGGATGTCAAGCGATGCAAGGTGCCCGCCGCACCCACCGCCATTCGTGCCCACTGCCCAGCGCCACCTTTCCAGACTTTTGCGCCGCCTCCTAATCCTCTGTGCCGCCTCTCGCTCTCCCTCCCTCCCCCCTCCTCCTGCTGCAAGATCTCGCGCGTGCGCACAGGGCTCTGAGAGGCTGGCGCCAGAGTGCAGGTCATACAGGGGGCTGTAAGAAGCCAAATGGAGAAGTCCACACGGGCGCATCAGGCAGAGCCCTGTGCGCACGCGCGAGATCTTACAGCAGGAGGAGGGGGGAGGGAGGGAGAGCGAGAGGCGGCACAGAGGATTAGGAGGCGGCGCAAAAGTCTGGAAAGGCGGCGCTGGGCACGAACGGCGGTGGGTGCGGCGGGCACCTTGCATCGCTTGACATCACCTTGCATTTCTTTGAGTGACAGGTTAGTAAAAGCTGTTTTTTAGCAAAAATAAGGCTACGGATCACATTTATAAGCCCACATTAGGAATCGTGATGAGGCCCTGAACATCAGCATATGTTTAGCTGACAGGGGTGAAACCTGGTGACAGAATCCCTTTAAATACATGTAGAAGAACAATGCTAAACAGCTTTATGGAGCCTTTTCCTCAATAAAACCCTTTAGAATCATGAATGCTTGAAGACAGTTATAAAAAGGTATGTGGTATAAAACAGTACCTATACCTCATCTCCTCCACCTTTTTACTTTAACCAGACTTCCCTTTCGCTAAATTAAACTTTTCAAGGGGAATCATGGAAAAAAATCTTCAAGTATTTGTCCTTCCAGATGTTCACCCACTTCCTGTTTAAAATGAGCAAACTGAAACAGACAAACTTTGCTCCACGCAGGGCTGTCCAAAGGCACCAACATTTCCTGGACTGGGTGGTGGCCATTGTGCCAATAGTTTCATCTCCCACACAGATGCCAACTGTGGAACTCTGATCCTGTGACTGAAAGAGCACTGCACAAAGGAACTGGCCTCGGATGACCTGCCAGGAACTGGGCAACCACTTATCCTGTCTCTTGCAAGCTACTTTCTATGAACATTGGGGTATTCACACCCACGCCACTCACACCAGAC
Source organism: Bufo bufo (assembly GCF_905171765.1). Classification (NCBI taxonomy): domain Eukaryota; kingdom Metazoa; phylum Chordata; class Amphibia; order Anura; family Bufonidae; genus Bufo; species Bufo bufo. The sequence goes on along the minus strand of NC_053389.1, from coordinate 241,228,429 downwards.
AAGACATTAGGGGAAAAAGAGAGAAACAGATACAGGCTCACGACACTTGGGATGGACGCAGGAACAGCCATTATGCCAGACTCCAGATCAAATGTGAATATATCCTAAAAAGAAATTCTGCTATAATGGAAGTGCCTATAAAGAAGATACTTGTTTTATAAAGTTTTGTTGCATTTAATAGAACTGTGTCTTAATCTTCTGTGGAGGTTAGTTGTACAAATGGTAGGCAGTCGACAGGATTGGATGCAACATAAGGGTTTTACTGGAAAACAAACACAACAAAAATTGTTCCAACAGGATGGCTTGGCTTCAGCCCATCAAAGTTTAGTCACATAAAGCACTTATCTTCAGCCCTCATGTGTCATATAACAGTTACATTTTTAAACAGGCAGAAATACAGGAGTCACCTTTGTGCAGAGTCTTGTCTTTTCCCTTCTCTGGAACACTGTGAAGAGGAATGCTCCCAAGTCCTCTGCAGACCAACACACTGACAGTGTGTCTTTTAAATTAGCTTCCAGCTGGGTGAGGTGGTGACACACGAAATGGAGTATGGGAGTGACCTTCCCACCCAAACTCTTCAGTCACTCCTAAATCCCGGACCCAAATTCCAGCTACCACAAACTCAGCGATCTAACATCACTGGTTGCCATTTACCTCTGGGATTTACATCACTGAGAGCAGCATCTGCCATCTTAACTGACAAGTCCGGCGAGGCACAGGTAAGTCCTTACCTGTGCCGGTGCGCGAGCCGGTCTGAAATGAAATGCGGTCTCCGGGTGCAGGAAGTTGCAAGTACGGCCCCCGGAGGCTGTTCTCGGAACTGCCTGCTCCCGGAGACCGCATTTCATTTCAGACCGGCTCGCGCACAGGCACAGGTAAGGACTTACCTGTGCCTCGCCGGACTTGTCAGTTAAGATGGCAGATCGCATGTGTTCGCTGGCGAACACTGCGAACTGGCCATCACAGATGGTGACATCTGTCTAAGGCCTCCTGCACACGAACGTGTGCGCCCGTTGCCGTATTGCGGACCACATTTGCGGATACGCAATACACGGGTGCCGTTCCGTGGGCATTCCGCATCATGGATGCGGACCCATTCACTTGAATGGGTCTGCAAATCCGGAGATGCAGAATGGTGCGGAACGGAAGCACGGAACGGAACCCTACGGAAGCACTACGGAGAGCTTCCGTGGGGTTTCGTCCCGTACTTCCGTACCGCAAAAATATCCTATCTTTTTGCGGAACGGCGGATCGCGGACCCATTAAAGTCAATGGTTCCGCGATCCACTGAGGCGGCCACACGGTGGGTGATCGTGCATTGCGGCCCGCAATTTCCGCAGCACGGCAACGGGGCGAACACGTTAGTGTGCATGAGGCCTAACATGTATGGCCAGCCTTAGTACCAGCTGTGTCCAGTCATTACTGCTTCAGTGCAACTCAGGCTTCATGCACACAAGTATGGCCATATTTCGGTCTGCAAAATACGGATATCTTCAATCAATAGAAATGACTATTCTCATCTGCAATGGAGAAAAGAATAGGATACATTCTAGAATTTGTGGAAAGGTCACACGGAACCCTAAAAAATGCCATTTATACAAGGCCCCACAGAAATGAATGAGTTGGTGTGTGTTAGTCACCGTTTGGTTGCGTTACTATCAAGGAACAGAAAAACACTGCAAGCAGCGTTTGTTTGTCCAGCATCGGATGCGGAGTAAGAAGTCAATGGTGCTGGATCCGTCATGGCTATTTTAGAGAAAATACAACCGGATCTGTTCAGAACGGATACAGCCGGTTGTATTATCATAACAAAAGCGTTTTTGCAGATCCATGATGGATCCGCAAAAAACACAGATGTCAAAGTTGCCCTAGCTATTCCTTTTCAAATGTTATATGCTACACAGGGGTGCACCTCGCCTTTCTGCTGCCTGAGGCGAAAACTGAAACTGCGCCCCTCCCTTCCCTATGCCAATTTCTTAAAGGGAACCTGTCATCAACTTTATGCTGACCTCACTGAGGGCAAGATAAAATAGTGACAGAAATGCTGATTTCAGCGGTGTGTTACACATCAGCTAATAGTAAGTGGTTGCCAAGAACCAGCATCATAATCATTACAGCCCAGGCCTTGAAAAGAGTCAAATCTACCTGAGAAGAGTCCTGGTTATTCATAATCTCCTGCTCTCCTCACCCATCTGCTGATGATTGGCAATTGTCTCCTAGAGAGAATGGGAGAAAACGAGGTATAAGACTGTCAATCATCAGCAGGTGGGAAGGAGAGCAGGAATTTATGAATAACCATGACTCTTCTCAGATGGCCGTGACTCTTTTCCAGGCCCAGTCTGCAATGTTTGTGATGTTGGTTCTCGGCAACCACTTACTTTTACCTTATAAATGACAGACCGCTGAAATCAACTCTCCTTTCTCTACTTTATTCTGCCGTTAGTATGGGCAGAATAAAGTTGATGACAGGTTCCCTTTAACCTAACCCCTTCCCTTCAGCCCATGGCCCTTCGGTTGCCCATCTCTTGCCCCTACCTGGTGCTGCCTGAGGCGATTGCCTTACCTGGCCTCATTGGTGGTGCACCCCTGACGCTACAGATGTGACAAAACGCAAGTGAAAAATTGATAAATAATAGGCAAAGTGACAGTTTAAGATTTAGTTTTCATCCCTGAAGGCACTTTCATTGCCAAAATGAAAATGAAAATAAAAAGCACCACCTACTGTTGATTTTCTTTTCATTTCACTGATTGTCTTTTCATTTTCAGGCTGTGCAATATTTCAATAATTGTTAATTAACCCCCTCCGGACCGCCTAACGCAGGATTGCGTTGTGGAGGTCGGTCGATTCATTCCTCCTTGACGCGCCGGCGCGTCATCTCGCGAGACGCGAGATTTCCTGTGAACGCGCGCACACAGGAGGGCGCGTTTACAGGATCGGAAGGTAAACGAGCTGATCTACAGCCTGCCTGCAGCGATCATTCGCTGGCAGGCTGTAGATGCAATTTTTTTAACCCCTGAAAGGTATATTAGACACTGTTTTGTTAACAGCGTCTAATATACCTGCTACCTGGTCCTCTGGTGGTCCCTTTTGCTTGGATCGACCACCAGAGGACACAGGCAGCTCTCTAAAGTAGCACCAAACAGCACTACACTACACCCTTCCCCCCCTGTCACTTATTAACCCCTTATTAACTCCTGATCACCCCATATTAGACTCCCTGATCACCCCCCTGTCATTGATCACCCCCCTGTAAGGCTCCATTCAGATGTCCGTATGTGTTTTGCGGATTCGTGGATCCACGGATCGGATCCGCAAAACACATACGGACGTCTGAATGGAGACTTACAGGGGGGTGATCACCCCATATAGACTCCCTGATCACCCCCCTGTCATTGATCACCCCCCTGTAAGGCTCAATTCAGACGTCCGTATGTGTTTTGCGGATCCACGGATCCGCGGATCTGCAAAACACGGACACCGGCAATGTGCTTTCCACATTTTGCGGATCCGCACATTGCCAGAACTATATAGAAAATGCCTTTTCTTGTCCGCAATTGCGGACAAGAATAGGACATGTTCTATAGGCTCTACAAAAAACGCAGTGTTCGCCCGATCAGGCCTGATCTTGCGTTCAGTCTGCCCCACCGCAGTGACAGCAATTTATTTTTTCTGATCACTGCAAAAACACAGTAAAATCGCTGCGGCGCTATAAAAAGATCACTTTTGAGGGGCATGGCGAGTTCATAGAAGATTTTATTTTTTGTCACAAGTTAAAGGAAATAGATTTTTTTTTATTTTTTTTTATTACAAAGTCTCATATTCCACTAACTTGTGACAAAAAATAAAATCTCACATGAACTCACCATACCCCTCACGGAATCCAAATGCGTAAAAAATTTTAGACATTTATATTCCAGACTTCTTCTTACGCTTTAGGGCCCCTAAAATGCCATTCTCATTGGAATTTGGGCCCCTTTGCGCACCTAGGCTGCAAAAAAGTGTCACACATGTGGTATCGCCGTACTCAGGAGAAGTAGGGCAATGTGTTTTGGGGTGTCTTTTTACATATACCCATGCTGGGTGAGAGAAATATCTCTGTAAAATGACAACTTTGTATAAAAAAATGGGAAAAGTTGTCTTTTACAGAGATATTTATCTCACACAGTATGGGTATATGTAAAAATACACCCCAAAACACATTGCCCTATTTCTCCTGAGTACGGCGATACCACATGTGTGACACTTTTTTGCAGCCTAGGTGCGTAAAGGGGCCCAAATTCCAAAGAGTATCTTTATGATTTCACAGGGCATTTTTTGTGCATTTGGATTCCAGACTTCTTCTCACGCTTTGGGGCCCCTAAAATGCCAGGGCAGTATAAATACCCCACAAGTGACCCCATTTTGGAAGGAAGAAACCCCAAGGTATTCCGTGAGGGGTATGGTCAGTTCATGTAAAATTTTATTTTTTGTCACAAGTTAGTGGAATATGAGACTTTGTAAGAAAAAAAATTAAAAAAATAAATCATTTTCTGCTAACTTGTGCCAAAAAAAAATAATTCGATGAACTCGCCATGCCCCTCACAGAATACCTTGGGGTGTCTTTTTTCCAAAATGAGGTCACATGTGGGGTATTCATACTGCCCTGGCATTTTAGGGGCCCTAAAGCGTGAGAAGAAGTCTGGAATCCAAATGACCTCCTAAAAGATTCTCATTGGAATTTGGGCCCCTTTGCGCATCTAGGCTGCAAAAAAGTGTCACACATGTGGTATCGCCGTACTCAAGAGAAGTAGGGCAATGTGTTTTGGGATGTCTTTTTACATATACCCATGCTGGGTGAGAGAAATATCTCTGTAAAATGACAACTTTGTATAAAAAATGGGAAAAGTTGTCTTTTACAGAGATATTTATCTCACACAGTATGGGTATATGTAAAAACACACCCAAAAACACATTGCCCTACTTCTCCTGAGTACGGCGATACCACATGTGTGACACTTTTTTGCAGCCTAGGTGCGTAAAGGGGCCCAAATTCCAAAGAGTATCTTTACGATTTCACAGGGCATTTTTTAGGCATTTGGATTCCAGACTTCTTCTCACGCTTTAGGGCCCCTAAAATACCAGGGCAGTATAAATACCCCACAAGTGACCCCATTTTGGAAAGAAGAAACCCTAAGGTATTCCGTGAGGGGTATGGTGAGTTCATGTCAAATTATATTTTTTGTCACAAGTTAGTGGAATATGAGACTTTGTAAGAAAAAAAAAAAAAAAAAAAAACATTTTCCGCTAACTTGTGCCAAAAAAAATAAATTCTAGGAACTCGCCATGCCCCTCACGGAATACCTTGGGGTGTCTTCTTTCCAAAATGGGGTCACTTGTGGGGTATTTATACTGCCCTGGCATTTTAGGGGACCTAAAGTGTGAGAAGTAATTTGGAATCCAAATGCCTAAAAAATGCCCTGTGAAATCCTAAAGGTGCTCTTTAGAATTTGGGCCCCTTTGCGCACCTAGGCTGCAAAAAAGTGTCACACATGTGGTATCGCCGTACTCAGGAGAAGTTGGGCAATGTGTTTTGGGGTGTCTATTTACATATACCCATGCTGGGTGAGAGAAATATCTCTCTAAAATGACAACTTTGTATGAAAAAATTGGAAAAGGTGACTTTCAGAGAGATATTTCTCTCACCCAGCATGGGTATATGTAAAAATACACCCCAAAACACATTTCCCTACTTCTTCTGAGTACGGCGATACCACGTGTGTGACACTTTTTTGCAGCCTAGGTGCCCAAAGGGGCCCAAATTCTAAAGAGCACCTTTAGGATTTCACAGGGCATTTGGATTCCAGACTTCTTCTCACGCTTTAGGTCCCCTAAAATGCCAGGGCAGTATAAATACCCCATAAGTGACCCCATTTTGGAAAGAAGACACCCCAAGGTATTTCGTGATGGGCATAGTGAGTTCATGGAAGTTTTTATTTTTTTTCACAAGTTAGTGGAATATGAGACTTTGTAAGGAAAAAAAAAATAAAAATCATAATTTTTCGCTAACTTGTGACAAAAAATAAAAACTTCTATGAACTCACTATGCCCATCAGCGAATACCTTATGGTGTCTACTTTCCGAAATGGGGTCATTTGTGGGGTGTTTCTACTCTCTGGGCATTGTAGAACCTCAGGAAACATGACAGGTGCTCAGAAAGTCAGAGCTGCTTCAAAATGCGGAAATTCACATTTTTGTACCATAGTTTAACTATAACTTTTGCGCAAACCAAAAAATATACACTTACGCATTTTTTTTTATCAGACATGTAGAATATTAAATTTAGAGAAAAATTTATATAGAAATGTCGTTTTATTTGAAAAAATTTACAACTGAAAGTGAAAAATTTCATTTTTTTGCAAAATTTTTTTGATTAATAACAAAAAAAGTAAAAATGTCAGCAACAATGAAATACCACCAAATGAAAGCTCTATTAGTGAGAAGAAAAGGAGGTAAAATTCATTTTGGGTGGTAAGTTGTATGACCGCGCAATAAACCGTGAAAGTAGTGTAGTGCAGAATTGTAAAAAGTGGTCTGGTCATTAAGGGGGTTTAAGCTAGGGGAGCTGAGGTGGTTAAACATAGGCGGGGCTAAAACAATGAAACAGTGCACAGAAGCATGGCAAACATTTTGTTAGAAACGAGATAATGAGGTTGGCAAATTGCTGAGATAAAGATTATATATTATTTAAATGTGAAGTGATATTAGACAGACTTGGTGATATCAGAGCTTTCACCAACATGGAGGTGGATACTGTTGTGTACCAGAATTCACTAGCAGCGATCCTCGGCTCACTGTGTGAGGTAGTCTGCTGTAACCCAGCGCCCTGCCCCCACTCCAGTGCCGCTAAGGTCTACTTTAGTAATTCTGCAACCGACTTTGCTATTTATTACCTAGACATGCAGAGAGGTGTCATTTTGCAGGTTATTCCATTTTCATTTTGGCACTTAAAAGGGCATTCAGGGCTGAAAACGAATGGGGTCATTTATCAAACTGGTATAAAGTAGAACTGGCTTAGTTGCCCATAGCAACCAATCAGGTTCCACCTTTCATTTTTGAAACGTCCTTTGGAAAATGAAAGGTGGAATCTGATTGGTTGCTATGGGCAACTAAGCCAGTTCTACACCAGTTTCATAAATGACCCCATAAATCTTAAACTGTCACTTTGCCTTTTATTTATCCATTTTGCATTTTGTCACATCTGTAGCATATCAGTTGAAAAAGAAAAGCTAAATGTATATTGCATTTTCATTTAAATTTTGAAATTTATTATCCAGTTCATGAAGAAATTGCAAAACCAAAGTAAAGTTTGAGTTTTCTTTTCTCTTTCGGGTTTTTTTAATTTTAGATTTTACCATTTAAATACCTGTATGGTAATGAAAATGATAGGACAAAGCTTTTTTAATTTTATTTTAATATTTTCACAAATTATCCATGCTTGAGTTAAAAAATAAATTGCATATTAAATTATTTCATATTTTTAATTTTGTCATGACGTTTTTACATATGTGGAAAAAATATATTTTCACAAAGATATTAGCATTTTCATTTTATTTTTGGCTGGATTTGCCTCCCATGCAAGGAAAAAGGTTGGCTACAAAAAGAATGATTCTATTCACATCAATCTCCAAAATGGTTAGGAATTGTAATTCAAAATCTGTTAGAAAGTTGTGGAACTTACAGAAGTCAGATTGATCCCTTTCCTTGTGCAGGGGCTACCACTGTGCCGGCAGGGGCTCTCGGAATGTTGCTGAGTGGTGTGCTGATGAAGAAGTACAAGTACGGATTGCTGTCAGCCTCTAAGTTGGTCTTCATTACCAATCTTGTGTCCTACATTTTGTTTTTCGCCGTTTTCTTTATTGGCTGTGAGAACCCTGAAGTGGCGGGGATGACTGTGTCTTACAACGGGTAGGTTCCAGGGTTATTATAAAGATGGGTTAGGGGGGCACATAATGAGGGGGTGCTGAGCTCTGACATCTTTATTGTATCTTAGGAACAAACTGGACACATTAGGAGGCAACCAGCTCTTCTCCAACTGTAACAGCAACTGTAGCTGCTCGACCACAAAATGGGATCCAGTGTGCGGAGTGAATAATATCACCTACATGTCAGCATGTCTGGCCGGCTGCAAATCATCCACAGGATCTGGAAAGAGCATAGTGAGTGATAAAAAATTATAGCAATAATCAGTTCAGCATGTATTATAATCTGTGCTCAGGTATCTAATTATCAGTGTCATGTATACAAAGCACTGTGATGTATACAATGAGTGTATAATAATCAGTGTGATGTGTGTAATAACGAATGTGCATAATAATCAAGGTGATATGTATCAGGTGCATAACATCAAAAGTCTGGTTCCCATAGCAAATTTTTGAACAACTTTCCCCACAAACCCCCTTTCCAAAACTAGTCAAAACTGCCCACGCTCGGCATACAACCACCCATCATGTAGAAAATATGACAATAAAAAACTTACTATTGCTGGAGAGGAGAAGGAGTTGAGAGTTTACCTTGCAGGATACCACCTAGGCCCTGTGGCCCCTTCACAGTAATTATTCCCCCTTCAAAGTAATGATGTCCCCTTAATGCCCCATTCACAATGGAATGCTCCCGTAGTGCCCCCACACAGTATGATGCTCCCTTAGTGTCCCTAATGGTAATGTTCCCTTAGTGCCTCACACAGTAGTTGTACCCCCACACAGTAGAATGCCCTCTTAGTGCCCAAACAGCAGAATGCCACCATAGTGACCCCACACAGTAGTTATGTCCCTTTGCTTCCCCGTTACAGTAGTGCTGTCTCCTAAGTGCCCTGTTACAGTACTGCTGGCTCCTTAGTGCCCCCCTTACAGTAGTGTTGACCACTTAGTGCCCCCCTTACAGTAGTGTTGACTCCTTAGTGCCCCCTTACCATAGTGCTGCCCTTGCAGTGTTAAAAAATAAATAAATACTCACCTATCCCCGTTCCTCCAATGAATGGAACACATCATGTTGTCCCCAGCATGCGCATGCAGTGACAACATCACACTGGCTGAGCTGAGTATGGGAGCGCATAGACTAGGGGAATGATCTCACACGTCACTGCATCATCTCTACTGCTGGGGAGAGAACACGCCAAGGAATGAGGCCAGGGCAATAATGGATGACAAACACATCAGCCATATCCGGGTCCAAGTCCGGTTGTTGTATCTGTCAATCATTACAGGATTCGCCAGTCAGTACACACACAGTAATCTTTACTGCTAATGTGGGCCCCTAAGCCACTACGTTGGTAGTTCTGCCCCTCAATGGCAGATTACAATAGGGCCATTTTGGGCAGCCACCCAGGGCCACTTCAACACTGATAAATCTATATTTATTACACTGAAGGAAAAAGAAGCTAGAAGATATCAGAAGTGGCAACAAGGCAGTTATCACAGAGACAAGGTAGGGAGTGCGGTTAGAAGGGTACAGTCTGCACAGGCACTGACTGGCAGCAGCAACAGTCATTACAACAGCACAGGTGCTCACTGGCTGGCTGTACTCTGACCAATTGCAGTTCTGGTCTCATTGGGCTGTCCCTGGTGGTAAATGAGAGAAGAAGTATGATTGGCTGCCAGCTGGTGACATTTTGAAAGTAGTGAGCTGTAGAGCATGAGTGCTAGAGGGAAGGCAATACAAAAACTAAAGGAAGGAATCGAGTTCCAGTCTAAACATTCATTCATACCAGAGAAAGTCCTACTGGGCCATTGTGCTGGTACAGTATGTGATCTGTCTGACACTATTTTGTAGGTTTATTCACTTACAAAATGTCTGCCTGTTTAAACTGTATGTTTTACGCAGGTAAGTTGTCATATGCACCAACAAAAGATGGTCCCATCCGTTAAAACATATGGGCTAGCCTTTATAATAAGGCCTCTTTCACACGGGTGTCGCGTGTGAGGGCCGGACAAGATGCGGGTGCGTTCCGGGAAAATGTGTGATTTTTCCGCGTGAGTGCAAAGCGTTTTATGATGGACCATGTGGTGATGGACCATGAGATGGACCATGTGATGATCGCAGTGACGTCATCAAAGGTCCTTTAGCCAGGTCCTGAAAAAAGTAGAAAAAAGAGGAGATCCGCTACGCAATCAAGTGGATGGGGTGAGTTATATTTGTTTATTATTTTTAACCCCTAAATGGACATTTTACTAATCATTCTGTATTAAGAATGCTATTATCTTCCCTTATAACCATGTTACAGTCAGGTCCAGAAATATTAGGACATCAACACAATTCTAACATTTTTGGCTCTATACACCACCACAATGGATTTGAAATGAGACGAACAAGATGTGCTTTAACTGCAGACTGTCAGCTTAATTTGTGGGTATTTACATCCAAATTAGGTGAACGGTGTAGGAATTACAACAGCTTGAGTATGTGCCTCCCACAAGTAATAGGACAATTGGTTTCTCTGCTGTTCCATGGCCAGGTGTGTGTTATTCCCTCATTATCCCAATTACAATGAGCAGATAAAAGGTCTAGAGTTCATTTCAAGTGTGCTATTTGCATTTGGAATCTGTTGCTGTCAACTCTCAAGATGAGATTAAAAGAGCTGTCACTATCAGTGAAGCAAGCCATCATTAGGCTGAAAAAAGAAAACAACCCCTTCAGAGAGATAGCAAAAACATTAGGCGTGGCCAAAACAACTGTTTTGAACATTATTAACCACTTAAGGACCACAGGTTTATACCCCCCTAAAGACCAGGCCCTTTTTTACAAATCGGCACTACACTACTTTCACCGTTTATTGCTCGAACATGCAACTTACCACCCAAATGAATTTTACCTCCTTTTCTTCTCACTAATAGAGCTTTCATTTGGTGGTATTTCATTGCTGCTGACATTTTTACTTTTTTTGTTATTAATCGAAATTTAACGATTTTTTTGCAAAAAAATGACATTTTTCACTTTCAGTTGTAAAATTTTGCAAAAAAAACGAGATCCATATAGAAATTTTGCTCTAAATTTATAGTTCTACATGTCTTTGATAAAAAAAAAATGTTTGGGTAAAAAAAAAATGGTTTGGGTAAAAGTTATAGCGTTTACAAACTATGGTACAAAAATGTGAATTTCCGCTTTTTGAAGCAGCTCTGACTTTCTGAGCACCTGTCATGTTTCCTGAGGTTCTACAATGGCCAGACAGTACAAACACCCCACAAATGACCCCATTTCGGAAAGTACACACCCTAAGGTATTCGCTGATGGGCATAGTGAGTTCATAGAACTTTTTATTTTTTGTCACAAGTTAGCGGAAAATGATGATTTTTTTTTTTGATTTTGTTTTTCTTACAAAGTCTCATATTCCACTAACTTGTGACAAAAAATAAAAACTTCTATGAACTCACTATGCCCATCACGAAATACCTTGGGGTCTCTTCTTTCCAAAATGGGGTCACTTGTGGGGTAGTTATACTGCCCTGGCATTCTAGGGGCCCAAATGTGTGGTAAGGAGTTTGAAATCAAATTCTGTAAAAAATGACCAGTGAAATCCGAAAGGTGCTCTTTGGAATATGGGCCCCTTTGCCCACCTAGGCTGCAAAAAAGTGTCACACATCTGGTATCTCCGTACTCAGGAGAAGTTGAGGAATGTGTTTTGGGGTGTCATTTTACATATACCCATGCTGGGTGAGATAAATATCTTGGTCAAATGCCAACTTTGTATAAAAAAATGGGAAAAGTTGTCTTTTGCCAAGATATTTCTCTCACCCAGCATGGGTATATGTAAAATGACACCCCAAAACACATTCCCCACCTTCTCCTGAGTACGGCAATACCAGATGTGTGAAACTTTTTTGCAGCCTAGGTGGGCAAAGGGGCCCATATTCCAAAGAGCACCTTTCGGATTTCACAGGTCATTTTTTACAGAATTTGATTTCAAACTCCTTACCACACATTCGGGCCCCTAGAATGCCAGGGCAGTATAACTACCCCACAAGTGACCCCATTTTGGAAAGAAGACACCCCAAGGTATTCCGTGAGGGGCATGGCAAGTTCCTAGAATTTTTTATTTTTTGTCACAAGTTAGTGGAAAATGATGATTTTTTTTTTTTTTTTTTTTCATACAAAGTCTCATATTCCACTAACTTGTGACAAAAAATAAAAACTTCCATGAACTCACTATGCCCATCAGCGAATACCTTGGGGTCTCTTCTTTCCAAAATGGGGTCACTTGTGGGGTAGTTATACTGCCCTGGCATTCTAGGGGCCCGAATGTGTGGTAAGGAGTTTGAAATCAAATTCTGTAAAAAATGACCTGTGAAATCCGAAAGGTGCTCTTTGGAATATGGGCCCCTTTGCCCACCTAGGCTGCAAAAAAGTGTCACACATCTGGTATCTCTGTATTCAGGAGAAGTTGAGGAATGTGTTTTGGGGTGTCTTTTTACATATACCCATGCTGGGTGAGATAAATATCTTGGTCAAATGCCAACTTTGTATAAAAAAATGGGAAAAGTTGTCTTTTGCCAAGATATTTCTCTCACCCAGCAGGGGTATATGTAAAATGACACCCCAAAACACATTCCCCACCTTCTCCTGAGTACGGGGATACCAGATGTGTGACACTTTTTTGCAGCCTAGGTGGGCAAAGGGGCCCATATTCCAAAGAGCACCTTTCGGATTTCACAGGTCATTTTTTACAGAATTTGATTTCAAACTCCTTACCACACATTTGGGCCCCTAGAATGCCAGGGCAGTATAACTACCCCACAAGTGACCCCATTTTGGAAAGAAGAGACCCCAAGGTATTCGCTGATGGGCATAGTGAGTTCATGGAAGTTTTTATTTTTTGTCACAAGTTAGTGGAATATGAGACTTTGTATGAAAAAAAAAAAATAAAAAAAAAATCAGCATTTTCCACTAACTTGTGACAAAAAATAAAAAATTCTAGGACCTTGCCATGCCCCTCACGGAATACCTTGGGGTGTCTTCTTTCCAAAATGGGGTCACTTGTGGGGTAGTTATACTGCCCTGGCATTTTCCAGGGGCCCTAATGTGTGGTAAGTAGGTAAATGACCTGTGAAATCCTAAAGGTGCTCTTTGGAATATGGGCCCCTTTGCCCACCTAGGCTGCAAAAAAGTGTCACACATGTGGTATCGCCGTATTCAGGAGAAGTTGGGGAATGTGTTTTGGGGTGTCATTTTACATATACCCTTGCTGGGTGAGAGAAATATCTTGGCAAAAGACAACTTTTCCCATTTTTTTATACAAAGTTGGCATTTGACCAAGATATTTCTCTCACCCAGCATGGGTATATGTAAAATGACACCCCAAAACACATTCCCCAACTTCTCCTGAGTACGGCGATACCAGATGTGTGACACTTTTTTGCAGCCTAGATGCGCAACGGTGCCCAAATTCCTTTTAGGAGGGCATTTTTAGACATTTGGATACCAGACTTCTTCTCACGCTTTGGGGCCCCTAGAATGCCAGGGCAGTATAAATACCCCACATGTGACCCCATTTTGGAAAGAAGACACCCCAAGGTATTCAATGAGGGGCATGGCGAGTTCATAGAATTTTTTTTTTTTTGGCACAAGTTAGCGGAAATTGATATTTTTAATTTTTTTCTCACAAAGTCTCCCGTTCCGCTAACTTGGGACAAAAATTTCAATCTTTCATGGACTCAATATGCCCCTCACGGAATACCTGGGGGTGTCTTCTTTCCGAAATGGGGTCACATGTGGGGTATTTATACTGCCCTGGCATTCTAGGGGCCCTAAAGCGTGAGAAGAAGTCTGGAAAATAAATGTCTAAAAAATTTTACGCATTTGGTTTCCGTGAGGGGTATGGTGAGTTCATGTGAGATTTTATTTTTGACACAAGTTAGTGGAATATGAGACTTTGTAAGAAAAAAATAATAATAATTCCGCTAACTTGGGCCAAAAAAATGTCTGAATGGAGCCTTACAGAGGGGTGATCAATGACAGGGGGGTGATCAATGACAGGGGGAGTGATCAATGACAGGGGTGGTGATCAATGACAGGGGGGTGATCAATGACAGGGGGGGTGATCAGGGAGTCTATATGGGGTGATCACCACAGTCATTGATCATGCCCCTGTAAGGCTTCATTCAGACGTCCGGATGCGTTTTGCGGATCCGATCCATCTATCAGTGCATCCGTAAAAATCATGCGGACATCTGAATAGAGCTCTACAGGGGGGTAATCAATGACAGGGGGGTGATCAGGGAGTCTATATGGGGTGATCACCACAGTCATTGATCATGCCCCTGTAAGGCTTCATTCAGACGTCCGGATGCGTTTTGCGGATCCGATCCATCTAATAGTGGATCCGTAAAAATCATGCGGACGTCTGAATGGAGCTTTACAGGGGGGTAATCAATGACAGGGGGGTAATCAATGACGGGGGGTGATCAGGGAGTCTATATGGGGTGATAACCACAGTCATTGATCATGCCCCTGTAAGGCTTCATTCAGACGTCCGGATGCGTTTTGCGGATCCGATCCATCTATCAGTGCATCCGTAAAAATCATGCGGACATCTGAATGGAGCTTTACAGGGGGGTGATCAATGACAGGGGTGTAATCAATGACAGGGGGGTGATCAGGGAGTCTATATGGGGTGATAACCACAGTCATTGATCACGCCCCTGTAAGGCTTCATTCAGACGTCCGGATGCGTTTTGCGGATCCGATCCATCTATCAGTGCATCCGTAAAAATCATGCGGACATCTGAATGGAGCTTTACAGGGGGGTAATCAATGACAGGGGGGTGATCAGGGAGTCTATATTGGGTGATCACCACAGTCATTGATCATGCCCCTGTAAGGCTTCATTCAGACGTCCGGATGCGTTTTGCGGATCCGATCCATCTATCAGTGGATCCGTAAAAATCATGCGGACATCTGAATGGAGCTTTACAGGGGGGTAATCAATGACAGGGGGGTGATCAGGGAGTCTATATGGGGTGATCACCACAGTCATTGATCACGCCCCTGTAAGGCTTCATTCAGACGTCCGGATGCGTTTTGCGGATCCGATCCATTTATCAGTGGATCTGTAAAAATCATGCGGACATCTGAATGGAGCTTTACAGGGGGGTGATCAATGACAGGGGTGTAATCAATGACAGGGGGGTGATCCGGGAGTCTATATGGGGTGATATCCACAGTCATTGATCACGCCCCTGTAAGGCTTCATTCAGACGTCCGGATGCGTTTTGCGGATCCGATCCATCTATCAGTGCATCCGTAAAAATCATGCGGACATCTGAATGGAGCTTTACAGGGGGGTAATCAATGACAGGGGGGTGATCACCACAGTCATTGATCATGCCCCTGTAAGGCTTCATTCAGACGTCCGGATGCGTTTTGCGGATCCGATCCATCTATCAGTGCATCCGTAAAAATCATGCGGACATCTGAATGGAGCTTTACAGGGGGGTAATCAATGACAGGGGGGTGATCACCACAGTCATTGATCATGCCCCTGTAAGGCTTCATTCAGACGTCCGGATGCGTTTTGCGGATCCGATCCATCTATCAGTGCATCCGTAAAAATCATGCGGACATCTGAATGGAGCTTTACAGGGGGGTGATCAGGGAGTCTATATGGGGTGATCACCACAGTCATTGATCATGCCCCTGTAAGGCTTCATTCAGACGTCCGGATGCGTTTTGCGGATCCGATCCATCTATCAGTGGATCCGTAAAAATCATGCGGACGTCTGAATGGAGCTTTACAGGGGGGTAATCAATGACAGGGGGGTAATCAATGACAGGGGGGTGATCAAGGAGTCTATATGGGGTGATCACCACAGTCATTGATCACGCCCCTGTAAGGCTCCATTCAGACGTCCGTATGCGTTTTGCGGATCCGATCCATCTATCAGTGGATCCGTAAAAATCATGCGGACGTCTGAATGGAGCTTTACAGGGGGGTAATCAATGACAGGGGGGTAATCAATGACAGGGGGGTGATCAGGGAGTCTATATGGGGTGATCAGGGGCTAATAAGGGGTTAATAAGTGACGGGGGGGGGGGGGGGTGTAGTGTAGTGGTGCTTGGTGCTACTTTACTGAGCTACCTGTGTCCTCTGGTGGTCGATCCAAACAAAGGGGACCACCAGAGGACCAGGTAGCAGGTATATTAGACGCTGTTATCAAAACAGCGTCTAATATACCTGTTAGGGGTTAAAAAAAAACACATCTCCAGCCTGCCAGCGAACGATCGCCGCTGGCAGGCTGGAGATCAACTCTCTTACCTTCCGTTCCTGTGAGCGCGCGCGCCTGTGTGCGCGCGTTCACAGGAAATCTCGGCTCACGCGAGATGACGCCTATTGGCGTTAGCGTAGCCTGGGGGAGCCGCCGCAATGACGCCTTTCGGCGTTAGCGTGGCGGCAAGCGGTTAAAAAGAAGGAATGCATCGGTGAGCTCAGCAACACCAAAAGACCCGGATGACCAGGGAAAACAACTGTGGTGGGTGACCGAAGAATTCTGGCCAACTGTTGTGAAGAAAACACCCTTCACAACAGTTGGCCAGATCAAGAACACTCTCCAGGAGGTAGGTGGATGTGTGTCAAAGTCAACTATCAAGAGAAGACTTCACCAGAGTGAATACAGAGGGTTCACCACAAGATGTGAACCATTGGTGAGCCTCAAAAACAGGAAGGCCAGATTAGAGTTTGCCAAACGACATCTAAAAAAGCCTTCACAGTTCTGGAACAACATTCTATGGACAGATGAGACCAAGATCAACTTGTACCAGAGTGATGAGAAGAGAGGAGTATGGAGAAGGAAAGGAACGGCTCATGATCCTAAGCATACCACCTCATCAGTGAAGCATGGTGGTGGTAGTGTCATGGCGTGGGCATGTATGGCTGCCAATGGAACTGGTTCTCTTGTATTTATTGATGATGTGACTGCTGACAAAAGCAGCAGGATGAATTCGGAAGTGTTTCGGGCAATATTATCTGCTCATATTCAGCCAAATGCTTCAGAACTCATTGGACGGCGCTTCACAGTGCAGATGGACAATGACCCAAAGCATACTGCAAAAGCAACCAAAGAGTTTTTTAAGGGAAAGAAGATGAATTTAATGCAATGGCCAAGTTAATCACCTGACATGAATCCGATTGAGCATGCATTTCAATTGCTGAAGACAAAACTGAAGGGAAAATGCCCCAAGAACAAGTAGTAACTGAAGACAGTTGCAGTAGAGGCGTGACAGAGCATCACCAGGGATGAAACCCAGCGTCTGGTGATGTCTATGCTTTCCAGACTTCAGGCTGTAATTGACTGCAAAGGATTTGCAACCAAATATTAAAAAGTGAAAGTTTAATTTATGATTATTATTATTATGTTCCATTACTTTTGGTCCCTTAACAAGTGGGAGGCACATATGCAAACTATTGTAATTCCTACACCGTTCACCTGATTTGGATGTAAATACCCTCAAATTAAAGCTGACAGTCTGCAATTAAAGCACATCTTGTTCGTTTCATTTCAAATCCATTGTGGTGGTGTATAGAGCCAAAAATGTTAGAATTGTGTCTATGTCCCAATATTTATGGACCTGACTGTATAAGGGAAAATAATAAAGATCGTGTCCCCATCCCGATCGTCTCCTAGCAACCATGTGTGAAAATTGCACCGCATCCACACTTGCTTGTGGATGCTTGCGATTTTCACGCAGCTCCATTTACTTCTATGAGGCCTGCGTTGCGTGAAAAACCCACAATATAGAACATGCTGCGATTTTCATGCAATGCACAAGTGATGCGTGAAAATCACTGCTCATGTACACAGCCCCATTGAAGTGAAAAGGTCCGGATTCAGTGCGGGTGCAATGCGTTCACCTCATGCCCGTGTGAAAGGGGCCTAACCTTTTTTGCCAGTACTTTTATATTGATGGCCTGTCTTCAAGGAGTGTCATCCCCTGATTATCAGCTGTTCAGGAGTAGCTCTGGGTTGGAAATATAGTGGCCAAAGCTTGTTACTAGAGATGAGCGAGTCACCGAATTTTTGGGAAAACTTAGCTTCGATCCGAATTTATTTGTGGCGAATTATGTTAATATACTGCTATTTCCTGGCTGCAGAGAGCCTTTATAGTGGTGTAGAACACTGTGCCTTGCAGTAACACGCATAGGGAGTCTGCTGTGGTAGTAAAAATAATACTGCCAGTATGACATGCAGTTGACAGGCGTCACTCTTAGCATCACTGCATACTTCACTTATATTTGGGCAGTCACGGGGCCAATACTGACCAAATAACTGAAGTATCAACTCAGCCTTACAGGTAGCTGTTAGCGTCAAGAAGAAGCGCACTTCTTTTACACCGTCGTCAACTTATTCCACATAGATGTCTACAGAACCTGTTCTATTAAACGCTTATACAAAATTCTGTAAAAATCATCTGTAATAGCCCACTATTCCCCAAAAAGTTTTTATCTGTTTCTTCGTAAGTGGACGTGGCCAGGTTTGAATTGCTTCAACTTTGTTGATTTGAAGTTTAATCAAACCTCTCCCTACTACATAACCCAGATATTTGGCCTCTTCCATACCCAGTGCACATTTTTTGGGGTTTATGGTGAATCCTGCTGTTCATAGGGAATCTAGTATGGCTTGGACTTTAACCAAGTGACTCTCCCAATCTTGGCTAAAGATGACAATATCATCCAGGTACTGTATGCAGCTGCATACTTTTTGTGAGGGCCTAAGATCCTGTCCATAGCTCTTTGGAATATAGCTGGGACACCTTGTAAACCGAAGGGCATCCTTACATATTGGAAACACCCCTCAGGCATGGAAAAAGCAGTTTTTTCTTTAGCGTCCCTTGATAGAGGGATTTGAATATACCGAGTAGGACTTAACCTCACAATGATTTCGTCCACTCTTGGCATAGGGTAGGCATCAAACTTCGAAACCTCATTGAGTTTTCTATAGTCATTACAGAACCGCCATTCTCCAGATGGTTTTGGTACCAATACTATCGGACTGGACCACCCACTCCGGAACTCCTCAATCACTCCTAGCTCTAGCATCCTTTTGATCTCTTGTGACATGACTTCCTTACGGGCCTCAGGGATTCTATAGGGTTTTATGTTTACCCGAACATGTGTTTTTGTTCGAACCTCATGCTCAATAATATTAGTGAGGCCTGGCAAATCTGAGAACAGGTCCCTA
The DNA here is from genome assembly GCF_905171765.1 of Bufo bufo. NCBI lineage: Eukaryota > Metazoa > Chordata > Amphibia > Anura > Bufonidae > Bufo > Bufo bufo. Next base: position 241,209,226 of record NC_053389.1, on the reverse strand, counting down.
TTCTATTGTAACAGTTCCTTGCATTGCTGTTTTTGTAAATTGGACAGAGTCTCTCCAATTGTGACATCCTGACTGTTACTTTTTGCCTCTACCATCAAACAGGTTGTTTCAAGGGTGTTTCTATCTTTACATGGTTTTAACAAGTTCACATGATACAGCTGGATAGGTTTTCTTTTCCTAGGTTGGTGAACCCTGTAGTTAACTTCCCCAACTTTCTCAACAACCTCATAAGGCCCCTGCCATTTGGCTAGGAATTTGCTTTCCACAGTGGGTACTAAATCTAGTACTCAGTCCCCTGGACTGAACTGCCTTACCTTGGCTGCCCTGTTATACACTTGAGCTTGGTTATCTTGAGCCCTCAGGAGATGTTCTTTTACTATGGGCATGACCTTAGATATCCTCTCCTGCATTTGTGCAATGTGTTCAACCACACTTTTATAAGGGGTAGTCTCCTTTTCCCAGGTTTCCATCGCCTCATCCAGCAACCCCCTGAGGGTGCCGAGCATATAATAGTTCAAAAGGTGAAAACACAGTGGAGATTTTAGGAACCTCTCTAATAGAAAGAGTAGGTACGGTAGGAGACAGTCCCAACATACTCTTAAGTGTTTTATTGAATTGTTCTACTAGACCGTCTGCGGATGATATACTGATGTTCGCAGTTGTTTAATTTTCAACATCCGACACAACTCTTTCACGACCTTAGACATGAACGGTGACGGTGTTCCCTGATCAGTTAATATCTCTGAAAGGTATGCCCGTTCTAGCAAACATCTGGAACAACTCTCTCGCTATGTTTTTCGACCAGGTATTCCTTACAGGGACTGCTTCCGGGTATCTGGTGGCATAGCCTACTACCACCAGAATATACTGCTGACCTCTAGCTGACTTTACTAGGGGACCTACGAGATCCATTGCAATCCGTTGAAACAAGACTTCAATGATTGGCAGAGGGACCAAGGGGCTTTTGAAATGTGGGACAGGGGCTGTCAACTGGCAGGTGGGACACGATTGGCAATAGTCTACTATTTCCTTGTAACACGCCGGCCAATAGAATCTCTGCAGGATGCGTTCTTGGGTTTTACCTGCCCCCAAGTTTCCCCCTAAAACATGAGAGTGGGCCATACCTAATACTAAGTGTCGATATGGACCAGGTACCAGCAGTTGTTCCACTACTTCATCCCTACCTTTGGTCACTATATAACAGATTATTATTTATGGTGAAGTGGGGAAACTTATTATCAGCCCCGGGACTTTGGGCAACCCCATTCGTTACTCATACATTTTCCCGGGCACCTTTTAAAGTAAGATCCCTGAGCTGTGCAGCTCCAAAATTATCCCGAGACACCTCAAGATCAAGAAAATTGGTCGCAGGGGTTAATTCCTCGTTCTCATCTCCTAACATCACGGCTAGCGGAGACTCCGATATCACCCCAAGACACACCATTACCTTTCCCAACACATCACTACTAGAACACTCAGTACTTGTCAGTCTCATCGGGACCTCAGCTTTAGCCCAAAGGTCCCAGAACAGTGGAAAGTCTCTTCCCAGTATCATCGGGTGCAGTAAGTCCTTTACGACTCCCACCTCATGCTGTATAGTACCACACGCAGTGTTTATGGATACCTGAGCAACCGGATAATCTCTGGTGTCTCCATGGATGCACAACACTCCCACATGCTTTTCAGGGTTTAATATGTGAGGCACCATGGACGTTATCAAAGTGACCAAACTGCCGGAGTCCAGAAGGGCAGCCACCATGACACTGTTCACGGTCACTTGACTCACCTGGGGTTCTTTCGGGCTTGGGTAACTGCACTGCACACAGGATGTGCAAAAAGGGAATAATGTTGGCCCACACTGCACTCCATGGACTCGGTAGACAAAGGGCAGTGTGATGCTATATGTCAAGGAGCCTGACACCTCCAACAGATAATGGGGCCGGCCTGGACTCTGGTTTCGGGCTCCAACTTCTCCTTGATCTTGGTTTTCCAGTTGGGAGTAGATTGTAGTCCTTTCTTGGGGAACCCTGTTCCATTTTTAGAGCCGCGATATGGCTGTCTCAAACCCGCCAGATTTTCCAGGGAGTCATCCATGCTGATATACCTTTCTACGTGGCTCACCAATTCGTTAGCAGTCTGGGGGTTTCCATGGGCAAACCAACATTGTATGGGTTTTGGCAGCGTATGGAGGAACCGATCCATCACCACTTTTTCCACCATTTGAGCTGGGGAGGATGAGTCTGGCTGCAACCATTTTTGTACGAGGTGGAACAGATCGAACATTTGTGACCTGGGAGGATTGTCTTGGCAAAACTCCCAGCAAGAATTTCCGCTTTTAACTTACTGTATTCTTACCGACCATCCATGATTCTCCCCTCTAGGTATATATATATATATATATATATACACTGCTCAAAAAAATAAAGGGAACACTTAAACAACACAATGTAACTCCAAGTCAATCACACTTCTGTGAAATCAAACTGTCAACTTAGGAAGCAACACTGAGTGACAATCAATTTCACATGCTGTTGTGCAAATGGGATAGACAACAGGTGGAAATTATAGGCAATTAGTAAGACACCCCCCAATAAAGGAGTGGTTCTGCAGGTGGTGACCTGACCACTTCTCAGTTCCTATGCTTCCTGGTTGATGTTTTGGTCACTTTTGAATGCTGCCGGTGCTTTCACTCTAGTGGTAGCATGAGACGGAGTCTACAACCCACACAAGTGGCTCAGGTAGTGCAGCTTATCCAGGATGGCACATCAATGCAAGCTGTGGCAAGAAGGTTTGCTGTGTCTGTCAGCGTAGTGTCCAGAGCATGGAGGCGCTACCAGGAGACAGGCCAGTACATTAGGAGACGTGGAGGAGGCTGTAGGAGGGCAACAACCCAGCAGCAGGACCGCTACCTCAGCCTTTGTGCAAGGAGGAACAGGAGGAGCACTGCCAGAGCCCTGCAAAATGACCTCCAGCAGGCCACAAATGTGCATGTGTCTGCTCAAACGGTCAGAAACAGACTCCATGAGGGTGATATGAGGGCCCGACGTCCACAGGTGGGGGTTGTGCTTACAGCCCAACACCGTGCAGGACGTTTGGCATTTGCCAGAAAACACCAAGATTGGCAAATTCGCCACTGGCGCTCTGTGCTCTTCACAGATGAAAGCAGGTTCACACTGAGCACATGTGACAGACGTGACAGAGTCTGGAGACGCTGTGGAGAACGTTCTGCTGCCTGCAACATCCTCCAGCATGACCGGTTTGGCATTGGGTCAGTAATGGTGTGGGGTGGCATTTCTTTGGAGGGCCGCACAGCCCTCCATGTGCTCGCCAGAGGTAGCCTGACTGCCATTAGGTACCGAGATTAGATCCTCAGACCCCTTGTGAGACCATATGCTGGTGCGGTTGGCCCTGGGTTCCTCCTAATGCAAGACAATGCTAGACCTCATGTGGCTGGAGTGTGTCAGCAGTTCCTGCAAGACGAAGGCATTGATGCTATGGACTGGCCCGCCCGTTCCCCAGACCTGAATCCAATTGAGCACATCTGGGACATCACGTCTCGCTCTATCCACCAACGTCACGTTGCACCACAGACTGTCCAGGAGTTGGCAGATGCTTTAGTCCAGGTCTGGGAGGAGATCCCTCAGGAGACCGTCCGCCACCTCATCAGGAGCATGCACAGGCGTTGTAGGGAGGTCATACAGGCACGTGGAGGCCACACACACTACTGAGCCTCATTTTGACTTGTTTTAAGGACATTACATCAAAGTTGGATCAGCCTGTAGTGTGTTTTTCCACTTTAATTTTGAGGGTGACTCTAAATCCAGACCTCCAAGGGTTAAAAAATTTGATTTCCATTTTTTTTTTGTGTGTGATTTTGTTGTCAGCACATTCAACTTTGTAAAGAACAAAGTATTTCAGAAGAATATTTAATTAATTCAGATCTAGGATGTGTTATTTTTGTGTTCCCTTTATTTTTTTGAGCAGTGTATATATATATATATATATAATATGATCAGTGTAATGCCTATCATAGTCAGTGTGATGTGTATAATAATCAAAGTTATATACTGATCAGTGTGAGGTATATAATAATCAGTGAAATCGGTATGTATACAGTAATAATCAATGTTTTGTATATTATAACCAGATAATGCTTTGGGTTGTTACAGGTTTATCAGAACTGCTTGTGTGTTGAATCCATGGGCTTCCCGTCAGTAAATTCATCCGTAACACTTGGCTCGTGTCCTCGTAGTGGCAACTGTGACAAAATGTTCATGGTCTATGCCATCACACAAACCTTCACTACTTTTATATTTTCAATCAGTGGAACTGCCTCCTATGTCATTGTCCTCTGGTAAGTTGCCTTGATTTATTCTTTACAGATAGAATTTATGAAGGACATTTTCCTGGTAGCTGGAAAGAAAAAAAAACTATCGGTACCTACATTTACAGGGAGAGTCAGGCAGGCAACAATTTCTGTGCTATACCACTTACTGGAATAGAAAAGCAAGTGGTTCTGGCTCAATGTACCAGTACCTAAGGTACATCATTACAGGGAGAGACAGGGAGGAAGTACTATCAATACCTACATCATTACAGGGAGAGACAGGGTGGCAGTATTATCAGTGCCTATATCATTTACAGGGAGACAAAGGGGGGTGATAGTACTATTAGTACCTACATCATTTACAGGGAGAGACAGGGTGGCAGTACTATCAGTACTTACACTACATAATTTACATGAAGAGTTAAAGAGGGGCCTGGATGTATTTCTGGAGTGTAATAATATTACAGGTTATAGCTACTAGAGAGGGGTCGTTGATCCAGGGAGTTATCTGAATGCCTGATTGGAGTTGGGAAGGAATTTTTTTCCCCTAAAGTGGGGAATATTGGCTTCTACCTCACAGTTCTTTTTTTTGCCTTCCTCTGGATCAACTTGCAGGATAACAGGTTAACCTGGATAGACAGGTGTCTTTTTTTGGACTTATAAACTATGTTACTATGTTAGACAGAAAGGCAGTACTATTAGTACCAACATGATTTACAGGGAAAGACAGGGAGGCAGTACTATCAGTACTAATATGATTTACAGGGAATGACAGGGAGGCAGTGCTATCAGTACCTACTTCATTTACAGGGAGAGACAGGGTGGCAATACTATCAGTACCTACATCATTTACAGGGAGAGACAGGAAGGCAGTGCTGTCAGTACCTACATCATTTACAGGGAGAGACATGGTGGCAGTACTATCAGTACCTACATCATTTACAGGGAGAGACAGGGTGGCAGTGCTATCAGTACTTACATCATTTACAGGGAGAGACATGGTGGCAGTACTATCAGTACCTACATTATTTACAGGGAGAGACAGGAAGGCAGTACCATCAGTACTTACATAATTTACAGGGAGAGACAGGGTGGTAGTACTATCAGTAGCTACATCTTTTACAGGGAGAGACAGGAAGGCAGTGCTATCAGTACCTACATCATTTACAGGGAGAGACAATGTGGCAGTGCTATCAGTACCTACATTATTTACAGGGAGAGACAGAAGGGCAGTACTATCAGTGCCTACATCATTTACAGGGAATTTTTTTTACCTACTGTACATAATTAACAAGGATAAACAGGAAGGCAAAGCTGCCCGTAGCTACATGATTTACAGGGAGAGAGAGGGAGGCAGAACAATCTGTCTGGACATTGGGTGAGGATTGAAATGCTGGCCCCATTGTCTGTCCTGTTCCTCAGTTTCTTGTCTTTGGTGTACAAGCCTAATATTTTCTCTTCTAACCCCTCTCTGCTCCCCTGCAGGTGCGTATGTCAGGAGCTGAGGCCTCTGGCTATCGGTGTCTACATGTTACTGATCAGAACATTAGGTAAGTGGATGTCATGAGTGGTGATAAAGGAGGATTCTTGTGGAAAAGGGCAGTGGCGTCTCTAGCTTTCAAATTTTGGGGGGGCACACTGGGGGCCAGGACAAAAGTAGGGAGGGCAGCTATAACAACGATACATTTACACAAGTATGCTTAGAAATGCTGCGATACTTTACCCAATACCTAAAACCACAACAGAGAAGAAAAGTCCTGCTGTCTGTGGTTAAAAAAAAAAAAAAACAATCACTCAGATTTCAACATGTCCTAGTTGTCTGTGGATGACACTTTTATAGGGAGGGGGATCTGTGGATGACACTGCTATGGGGGGGGGGGGGGGGGGATCTGTGGATGACACATGCCGTATATAGCATCTTATGCTATATGTTTCATCCCCATTTCCCCCTCCATAACAGTGTCATCCACAGATCCCCCTCCCTATAACAGTGTCATCCACAGATCCCCCTCCCTATAACAGTGTCATCCACAGATCCCCCTCCCTATAACAGTGTCATCCACAGATCCCCCTCCCTATAACAGTGTCAGCCACAGATCCCCCTTCCGCCTCTCACAGGAGTGTACATTTGACATTTCTAAACTGTAATCCATATCCTGCAGTAACTTTAACTTTAAAATCAGGATTAAGCGGCCGCTCATCTCTACTGGTACCTTAACCTTATACCACTCGGCTAGCTTCGGTAACAGGGCCAGGCTACAGCCTACAGGCACTGTCTGTTAGTTGTTATCCAGCGAGTGCTGATTTCTGCAGGTCAGAGGATACGGATTACAGTTTAGAAGAAATGTACACTTCTGTGAGCGGTCCAGTGGCGGATCCAGAGCCTGGTCTCGGGAGGGGCACTTCCAGATTATTTTCTGTCCGCCGCCACAGAACAAGGGTGCTTTTAGAACAGACTACACAGTGTAGAGGTATACTGTATATTGTGTGGCACAGTGTATGCTATATGTGTATAGCATAAACATATTTCACATGAAAACTTACAATTACTTGGCTTGGCCCTTGGGGATCTCGGACACCACTTCAACACTTTGGCTGGGGGGCTCGGTGGAGCTGATGTTGTGTTTTATCCTAATAAGAAAGATCTCATAATAAGGATTTGGAGAAGGGGCAGAGGGATAGCAGAGCAGGGAGAGGCTGGTGCTGCTACTAGTGGGTCATACCATGGGCGAGTAATAAAGCCCCCCTCCCCCAGTAGAAATAATTCTCCTTATAATGTGACAGTGCAAAAAATACCCCCTTGTAATGCCTCAAGTTGAGCTAATGTCTCCATAGTGCCCCCATAATGTGCCAGTATAAAATACCCCTATATAGTGCCCCCAGTAAATGCCCCCATAGTGCTTCTCTCCCCCTTCCTCCTAGTGCCCCCCATAATGTACCAGTATAAAATGCCCCATATATCGTGCCCCAGTAGATGCCCTCAGTGTCCCCCATAATTTGCAAGTATAAAATACCCCTTCTTAGTGCCCCCCATAGATTACTCCATAGTACTCCTCTCCCCCTTCCCCAAATTACCCACCACAATGTGTCCCAGTATAAAATGCTACTGTACAGAGCCCCCCATATAAAATACCCCTTCTTTGTGGCCTCAGTAGATGCCCCTATAGTTCCCACCAATAATGTGCCAGTAATAAGTGCCCCAAATAACGTGGCAGTAATAAGAGCCCCCAATAACGTGCCAGTAATAAGTGTCCCCAATCACGTGCCAGTAACAAGAGCCCCCCCATCACGTGCCAGTAACAAGAGGCCCCCATCACGTGCCAGTAACAGGAGCCCCCCAATGTGCCAGTAATAAGAGCCCAGCCCCCCATCACGTGCCAGTAATAAGAGCCCAGCCCCCATCACGTGCCAGTAATAAGCCCCCCATCATGTGCCAGCAATAAGCCCCCCATCATGTGCCAGTAATTAGCCCCCCCATCATGTGCCAGTAATAAGCCCCCCATCATGTGCCAGTAATAAGCCCCCCATCATGTGCCAGTAATAAGCCCCCCATCATGTGCCAGTAATAAGCCCCCCATCATGTGCCAGTAATAAGTCCCCCCATCATGTGCCAGTAATAAGCCCCCCCATCATGTGCCAGTAATAAGCCCCCATCATGTGCCAGTAATAAGCCCCCCATCATGTTCCAGTAATAAGCCCCCCATCATGTTTCAGTAATAAGCCCCCCATCATGTGCCAGTAATAAGCCCCCCATCATGTGCCAGTAATAAGCCCCCCCATTATGTGCCAGTAATAAGCCCCCCATCATGCGCCAGTAATAAGCCACCCCATCATGTGCCAGTAATAAGCCACCCCATCATGTGCCAGTAATAAGCCACCCCATCATGTGCCAGTAATAAGCCACCCCATCATGTGCCAGTAATAAGCCCCCCATCATGTGCCAGTAATAAGCCCCCCCATCATGTGCCAGTAATTAGCCCCCCATCATGTGCCAGTAATAATCCCCCCATCATGTGCCAGTAATAAGCCCCCCATCATGTTCCAGTAATAAGCCCCCCATCATGTTTCAGTAATAAGCCCCCATTATGTGCCAGTAATAAGCCACCCCATCATGTGCCAGTAATAAGCCACCCATCATGTGCCAGTAATAAGCCACCCCATCATGTGCCAGTAATAAGCCACCCATCATGTGCCAGTAATAAGCCCCCCATCATGTGCCAGTAATAAGCCCCCCATCATGTGCCAGTTATAAGCCCCCCCATCATGTTCCAGTAATAAGCCCCCCATCATGTGCCAGTAATAAGCCCCCCATCATGTGCCAGTAATAAGCCACCCCATCATGTGCCAGTAATAAGCCACCCCATCATGTGCCAGTAATAAGCCACCCCATCATGTGCCAGTAATAAGCCACCCCATCATGTGCCAGTAATAAGCCCCCCATCATGTGCCAGTAATAAGCCCCCCATCATGTGCCAGTAATAAGCCCCCCATCATGTGCCAGTAATAAGCCCCCCATCATGTGCCAGTAATAAGCGCCCCCATCATGTGCCAGTAATAAGCCCCACATCATGTGCCAGTAATAATCCCCCCATCATGTGCCAGTAATAAGCCCCCATCATGTGCCAGTAATAATCCCCCCATCATGTGCCAGTAATAAGTCCCCCCAATGTGCCAGTATTAAGCCCCCTCAATGTGCCAGTAACAAGAGTCCCCCTAATGTGCCTGTAAAACTATTGTAAAAAAAAAAACACTTATACTTACCTCCATGTCAGCGATGCGATGCAGGCCTCTTCTGGCCTGTGTCCCGCGCTGTATGGCTCAGGGGGCGCGAGGACGTCATCGCGCCGCCTACGCCGGCCTCTGATAGGCTCTACCTCCCCTGCCCCGCCGCAGCACAGGCAGATGACTATGGAGATGAGCGCAATGGAAGCGCTCATCTCCCTGTGCCCGGCTGCAGCCACTCAGTTGGGGGGGGGCATTTTTTTTAGTTGGGGGGGCACAGCGTGATGTAGGGGGGGCCATGCCCCCCTCTGGCACCCCCTTGGCGACGCCACTGGAAAAGGGACATCGGCAACTCTATAGGCGCTTATCCCCAACATCCACTATGGTCAATTTCATAGGAAGCCAATTTACCTCTTTATTCTTGGAATGTGGGAGGAAACTCGATTAGGGCTCATTCAGACTACCGTATGTGTTTTGCAGTCTGCAAATTGCGGATCCACAAAACACAGATACCTGCCGCGTGCTTTCCGCATTTTGGCAGAATGTACACAGCCAGCAATAAGATTGCAGACAAGAATAGGACATGATTTATTTTGCAGGGCCGCAGATCGGAAAGATATTGTCTGCATCTTTTGCAGACTTATGGGAATGTGTGGGTCTGCATCCATTCCACAAAATTGCGAAATGGATGTGGACACAAATACGGTCGTGTAAATCAGCCCTTACCCAAAGGAATCCCACACAAACACAGATGTTGCCGTAGGTCAGATTTTAAGCCAGGGCCCCAACCCCACATGGAATCACTAACCACTGAGAATTCCTGATACCTTAATTCAATGCTATTCTGATACCATAATCAATATATCAGGACAGCACTCAAAATTTTACTACAATTCGGTAGTCTTTATTTTTGTCCGCCAAAGCTTAGATCATACGATTCCATTCACACATGAATCAACTAATTGCAATGCTTTTGGTTTACAAGCATATGTAGGTCATAGTCAGAGCATAATGGTGGCATGCATCACTAACCACTGAGCCACCATGATCCCATAACAATCACAGCCACAGTGCCCCCATAATAGTGACAGCAACAATATCTCCATCACAGCAACAGCACTCTCAATACTCCATGACAGTGACAGCCACAGGATCCCTATATACAGCCACAATGCTACCATCACACTGGCAGCCACAGTGTCCTATAACAGTGACAAGGACGGAACTACCACTATAGAGGCTGGTACGGGGCCTGCAGTGGCATACATCATGGCCCAAGCCTTATTCGCCGGCATGCTCTTCCCTGCAGGCTTGGAGCAATGACATTGTACCTACTAGTCTGAGTAAAAGAGGATTATTCTCCAGGATATGCACTATCTCAACCAGCAGACGAGATTGCGTCACTGCATTGCGCCTTTTGATGGGAGGGCAGGATGTGGGCTAGGTGAGTATTATTATTATTATTTACACCACAGACTGCTTCACTAGTGTAAGGAGGCACTAAGGGGGAGTATAACTGTTTGTGGCAACTAAAATGGAGCATTACTGTGTGGGGGCAGTAAGAGAGTTTGCTACTGTGAAGGGAGAACTAAAAGGGCATTGTACCGGGGGCACTAAGGGGGCATAACTAATTTGTGGGGACACTAAGGGGGCATAAATACTGTGTAGGGGCACTAAGGGGACAAACTACTGTGTCTGGAAGCACTAAGGGGGCATAACTACTGTGAAGGGGGCACTAGGGGGGCATACCTACTGTGTAGCGGCACCAAGAGGGTATAACTACTCTGCAGAGGCACTAAGGGGACATAACTACCAAAATTGTGTGGGAGAGCCAAAAATTTGCTATGGGTCACATCCTTTTCTAGTTAAGCCCATGACAATGACAGTACCATCATAACAGTGACAACCAAAGTTCTATTGCAACAGTAACAGTACCCCAATAACAGAACAGAGATTGAACCTAGTACCACCTATAGACAACAACAATAATCAGGATTAAATGCACCAGACTGCCCCATTAGCTCAGACTGCTGGGAAACCCAGCCCAAAAACAGAGCAAGCAACAAATCCCCACCCGCACACAAACACAAGCCAACCCAACCCAAGGAAATCGACACAGGACTACCATCTTGTTGGGTGGTGACCAGCCACAGCTTTATTTTATTTTCTCCTATGACACAGAAAACCTCGAACCATCAATCAGGAGAGGTATGCTGGCCGCTGGACTCCCAGCGGGCAAGTCCGCCATTTTTCTTCACCCCGTACTCTTGATTGTGTTCATACTGCCAGCTGTGACTTAATAGGCAGTATAAGCGATGCAGACTACAAAAGGAAACAGAAATCAGGAACGCAGCAAACACTGGTAAATAACCGGGAACAGCCAAAACCACGACCCTAATCCACTATCAACAAAACAAAGGCCGGGCGGGAACAACCGCTTGCCGGCCAAGGGGGGAATAGAGGAAGGGGGAGGACTATATATACTGTGGGGGCTGGCTCTCCTGAGCACATGGAGGGAAGGGGAGGGGGCAGCAATCAGCTCAGTGGTGTTTTAACCCCTGCGCTGCTGAAAACCCAGCCTAGTGCTGGCCCAGGCCACCCACATACTCTAACCTCCTCAGGAAGGACAAAAAAGGGGGGGATCCACAACCAAGGCAAATGGGGAGGGGGGATCCCAGCAGTCCCTGACCCCCCTCCCTATCCAGTCGGGGGCTCATCAGACTGCTGGGATACCCAGCCCGAAACCAGGGCAAGCAACAAATTCCCCATACACACACACAAGCCAACCCAACCCAAGGAAATTGACACAGGACTACCATCTTGTTGGGTGGTGATTGGCCACAGCTTTATTTTATTTTCTTCTATTACACAGAAAACATGAGCCGTGAACTGCTCGAACCATCAATCATCAGGAGCGGTATGCCGGCTGCTGGACTCCCAGCGGGCAAGTCCGCCATTTTTCTTCACCCCGTACTCTTGATTGTGTTCATACCGCCACGGAGGAGCCACTCTACTCCTACCCAGGCTCCGACCACCACCCAACATAAACATAACTTGCTCAACCCTATCCTGTAAACCGGATAGGAAAATGTCAAGGCCGATGTCAGATAAATGGACACCGCCCGGACGCATCAAAGCTCTGTTATCTCCCTCCAATTGAAGGTGGCGCACCACTATACCCGACCGGGACCGGATAAAGCGTGAGATCTGGGCATTCACCGCACTGTTGCATTTTTCCATGGCCTCAGAATCCCTAGCACCATGCCAGACAACGCGAGGAACAATCTCCGACCAGACCAGGACCATCTCAGGCAAAAAGGAAGCAAAGCGCTCCATGTCTGCCCGCATAAGCATCATGAGCTCCACCAGCCTTAAGGTGCAGAGATCATATTCCCCGGCATGGATAACCAGAATAACAGGCCCGGCTGTGGACCTGCTAATGTCTACCACCTCGTGAAGGACTTGAGACCAGCGGAGACCATGGATACCACGCCAGAACACATACACCTCAGGAAAACCTAAATTACGACCACCCGCTCTGCAGTCTGCTTTCTGGGCCACCCAAAAAACATAAGAATGGCTGATGATCCAGACTGCTGGATGAAGAGCACCTATAACAAACATAAAATAGAACATGCAAATAGAGGATCATTAGAAGGCAAGTGCAGCAGGTGTAATTAAAAAATATATATTTTTTTTTTTCTCACAGAAAGTCAGGGGGCGGATATAAGTCGCAAAAGAAGAAGATCGCCATCTGCCAATCCGCTTCAACTCTGCCTCCGGAAGGCCCGCCCTAGCAGCCTCCGTGGCATCGCCGATTCGAAAGGAATGTGGTACCGAACAAACAAGGGTCGTAGCCCGCCTGACGCAAACATCTTTTAAAGAGGGAATTAAATTGGAACTTGGTAAGGGGGAGAGATCCTGGTGGACTAAGAAATTATAACCACCTGGGCACACGGTTTTGCATTCGATGACCAAGCATACCGGGCACTCTGGGCCCGGGACCTGGTGCAGGGGGTTTCCATGCACCCCTGCCCAAAATGTCCGTTTTAGAGCGACGGATTCTGACCCGTACCAACACATTGCCCAGTGCTATATCATTGGGGAGGAGGCCACCTGGCTTCATTTCACCAACCCGGAGGGCGCCAAAAAAGGAAAGGCTGAAGCAGGTTGATAACAGAGCCGCCTTGAAAGGGGAACTGCAAACAGCAGGGCAGGCAGCAATTAACCGACAAAGCAGCTGGTAAGAGACTGGCCGCCGGCATTCTGTGCGGACAAATTTCTTGCGCCAACCTCAAAGGGCCTGGGTAATCAAAAAGGCTTTAGTAACGTCGGCCCAACAAAGAATACATGAGTGGAAGGCAACCCCTGACAGCGTGCGCTGGGCTACCGAAGTGGAAAAACCAAGAGAACCCAAAAATTCGACAGTAACCTGCAATCGAACCTCATCTCTACACAGATCTCGGTTCCCACCCAGGGAAAGAAATTAGTTCCACGCCTTACTGTGATCTCTCCAAGTCACTGGAGTAACAGAAGAGGATATAAGGAACATTAGCTGTTCTCCATCAAGCGCCAGAGGTGTTGCGGACATGTCACGCCATCCGGACATGCTCCTGGGAGGAGGGCTCTGAAATCCTGCCAATGAAACCGAGAGAGGGCATCCGCAGTAAGGTTAGAGGTGCCAGGGCCATGACGGGCCCTGAAGTATATGTTATGCTCTAGACATTGTAACACTAAATGGCGCAAGAGGCTGAGGACAAGCAAATCATTAATACAATGAACAACACTCAAGTTATCTGTCCAAAAGCAAACATGATGGTTAGCCAACCTAGGGCCCCAAAGCTCAACCACTACGATAGTTCAGGTTTTTTAAAAAAACAAAAGAGGGCCAAGACTCAGCGCACCAGTTGTTAACCAAAATGGCTCCAAAACCATAGAAGCCCGAGGAATCTGTAAACAAGGAAATTCCGAATTGGTGTGTTCGCCAGCCATGAAGTATGGCCATTGTAAGAGGAAAGGAAAACCTGCCATACCCGTAAATCCGCTTTTAAGGAGCTAGTAATGTGAATATGGTGACGGGGGGAAGTGGCCCCGGGGGTGGCAGGGGAAAGGCAATAGGAAAAGACTCTTCCCACGCGCATGACCCTGCAAGCGAAAACCAACAAACCAAGGAGGGATTGGACCTGAAGGAGTGTGGCTTTCCAAATTGATAAAAAACCTTGGATTATTTATAGCAATTTCTCAAGTTTGTCAGCGGGCAGGTGAAAAACCATTTCAACGGAATCAATCTCAATACCTAAAACGATAGGCATGTGACCAGGACTTCAGTTTTGTCGGGTGCTATTGGGACCCCGAAACGTTTGATAAAACGTGATCAGGTTGTTGATTGTGGCCTGTGGAATGTTGGTCCACTCCTCTTCAATAGCTGTGCAAAGTTGCAGAATATTGGCAGGAACTGGAACACGCTGTCGTATATGCCAATCCAGACCATCCAAAACATGCTCAATGGGTGACATGTCCAGTGAGTATGCTGGCCATGCAAGAACTGGGATGTTTTCAGCTTCCAGGAATTGTGTACAGATCCTTGCAATAGGGGGCCGTGCATTATCATGCTGCAACATGAGGTGATGGTCGTGGATGAATGGCACAACAGTGGGCCTCAGGATCTCGTCACGGTATATCTGTGCATTCAAAATGCCATCAATAAAATGCACCTGTGTTCGTTGCCCATACCATAACCCCACCACCACCATGGGCCACTCGATCCACAATGTTGACATCAGCAAACCGCTCACCCACGCGATGCCACACATGCTGTCTGCCATCTGCCCTGAACAGTGAAAACCGTGACTCATCCGTGAACAGAACGCCTCTCCAACGTGCCAGACGCCAACGAATGTGAGCATTTGCCCACTCAAGTCGGTTACAATGACGAACTGCAGTCAGGTCCAGTCCCCGATGACAACGATGAGCATGCAGATGAGCTTCCCTGAGATGGTTTCTGACAGTTTGTGCAGATTTTTGGTTATGCAAACCGATTGTTGCTGCAGTTTTCTGGGTGGCTGGTCTAAGACGATCATAGTGGTGAACATGCTGGATGTGGAGGTCCTGGGCTGGTGTGGTTACAAGTGGTCTGCTGTTATGAGGCCGGTTGGATGTACTGCTAAATTCTCTGAAACGCCTTTGGAGACGGCTTATGGTAGAGAAATGAACATTAATTGAACGGGCAACAGCTCTGGTAGACATTCCTGCAGTCAGCATGCCAATTGCACGCTCCCTAAAACATCTGTGGCATTGTGCTGTGTGATCAAACTGAACATTTCCGAGTGGCCTTTTATTGTGGGCAGTCTAAGGCACACGTGTGCAATATTCATGCTGTCTAATCAGCACCTTGATATGCCACACCTGTGAGGTGGGATGGATTATCTCGGCAAAGGAGAAGAGCTCACTAACACAGATTTAGACAGATTTGTGAACAATATTTGAGAGTAATGGGTCTTTTGTGTATGTAGAAAATGTTTCAGATCTTTGAGTTCAGCTCATGCAAAATGGGAGCAAAACCGAAAGTGTTGCGTTTATATTTTTGCTCAGTGTACATCAGGTGGGCCTGTATAAGACATAGGGGGAACATGGGGCTAAGGTGGAGCAGGATCAGTAATGTGGGGTGTGTAAATGGTTGAGGAGGGGTGAGAGGCCACTCAGAGGCTAAAGAAGAGCTGGCCTGTGCACCCATTACAGTAATTAATGTGCGCTCTATGGCAAAGAAGGACGGAGGTGCGGGAAGATAGACAGCAGGAGGAATGGGCAGGGCGTGAGCGCAGTCCTGCGATGGCCGTTCCTCCGTTAATGGGGAGGCCACAGTAGCAGTACGTGCTGCACGCAAGGTGCCCACCAGGCACGGGGGACTGTGGCCCAAGGGGGGGGGGGGGGGGGGTGTGCCAAGAAGACCACCAGCCCCCCACTGCAGGAATAGGGACCAAAGCGCCCTACGGAGCAGAAGGAGGGAGCGTGCATGAAGCAGCTTGAGGAGGAGGGATGGCAGGCACACTCAGAAGCGAACGCAGCCAGCTATCCCCCCCCAACTGAATTCTCACCAGGATAGCCGCCATCAGATGGTTACCTGCGGACCTCTTGGCACCAGGTACATGTCTAGAAGAACCGCTGGCCGGCCAAGGTGGGAATAGAGGAAGGGGGAGGACTATATATACTGTGGGGGCTGGCTCTCCTGAGCACATGGAGGGAAGGGGCGGGGGCAGCAAACAGCCCAGTGGTGTTTTAACGCCCGCGCTGCTGAAAACCCAGCCTATTGCTGGCCCAGGCCACCCACATATTTTAACCCCCTCAGGAAGTACAAAAAAAGAAGGGGGGGACCCACAACCAAGGCAAATGGGGAGGGGGGAATCACAGAAGTCCTTATCCAGTCAGGGGCTCATCAAACCATTGCCAAATTCACTGCTTTATTGTGCCTTTAACTATAACACCAAAATGTAACAATTCAGCTTTAAAGAAGTCTTATTTAAGCTTGAAAAGGCTTTCTTAAGACCGAAACATGACATTGCAGTGTTGTGAAAGTGCAGCGGCCCAGGTGGGAGGCGAGAGGACGGGTGTGGCAGGCGCAGCATTATGAAGTGCCTTTTGCACTGTGGCATTAGAAGAATTCTGATATCTCTGACTTTTTTGTCTAACCAGACTGTCTATTACTCTGTAATTCCTCTAGCGCCATTCTATGTAAACAGTAGGTTTAAAGAGCACACCAAATGCTTTAAATAACTTCTTTATTAACTTCAAATTTTCTTCGTATATAACACTGCCGCCTCCGCAGCAGATAGTCCATGTACATAACACGTGTTAAAAAGATATCACAAAATGGCGGTATGCATAAGATGGTGGTTCAACTGTTGAATCTTGTCATTTAACATAAAATGGTGGATATATTTCTCTCTTCAGTATCTGTACTGTCACTTTAAAGGGAACCGGTCACCGGGATTTTTTGTATAGAGCTGAGGACATGGGTTGCTAGATGGCCGCTAGCACATCCGCAATACCCAATCCCCATAGCTCTGTGTGCTTTTATTGTGTAAAAAAAACGATTTGATACATATGCAAATTAACCTGAGATGAGTCCTCATCTCAGGGACAGGACTCATCTCAGGTTAATTTGCATATGTATCAAATCGTTTTTTTACACAATAAAAGCACAGAGAGCTATGGGGGCTGGATATTGCAGATGTGCTAGCGGTGATCTAGCAGCCCATGTCCTCAGCTCTATACACAAAATCCCGGTGACAGGTTCCCTGTAAGTTATTTAAGCACTTTATAATACATCTGAGAGGTATATCTGAGGTCTAACTAATAGTTCTACTGCAGATTGCAGTTTTCTTTTGCAATTTGTATGGATTGTATGGCTCAGTATGGTGGAACTGTAAGTAAACATACATATAACCAGATCAGTATACAGTTCTAATCACTATACTAACAGTAATAACATTATATAACTGTTTTAAATACCTATGTTGGCCTCTCTGCTTCCATAAAAACACAGCTCTCAGTGGAGTGAATGTCTCTTCAGCTCCTGTCTCTGGTGAATAATGATTCTAGCAGCTCCTGCCAGGGGAATTCCCAGACAGGCTGTGTGTGAGGCTGGCTATGATTGGTGAAAACTCTTGCTCTGTGAGAAGCTGGCTGTGATTGGTCTAGACTTCTGCCCAGCAACAACAGATTAACACTATGCTTTCTGTTGTTTCTGCTGTTTCATTGAGCTTACCTTACATTACAAAATGAATCTTAAAGGCATATTATCTTTTTCTGCTTCTGTGAACACAATATATAACAGTTATATGACATCCAAAACATGATGTCACAGTAAATAACTCAGCTTTTGTCTTTAACACATAAACATAGGAACTGTATTAAGGCTATTGGCAGGACTAGCTGTATACACATATAAGCTATACTAGCAACCTATGACAGGTCTTAGCTGGCCAGGTACACTCCCACCAAAATTACCTATAATTCTATGTTCTTAGTGGTAGGACTTGGACTTGCACTTAGTAACGCTCCTCACACTTAATTCAGGAAGCAGGAGCGTTACTTAGTGACGTCAGTCACGCGCCGGCCGGGCAGCTCGCTGCAGTGCATTCATAGTGAAAGTGAGTACAGAGGCTGGCCATTTTAGCACTAGGATGATGGGGATGTTATAACCATGTTATAAGGGAAAATAATTACATCTACACAACCTTGAACCCAAACCTGAACTTCAGTGAAGAAGTTCGGGTCTGGGTACCACATTCAGTTTTTTATCATGCGCGTGCAAAACTCATTGCACCCACGCGCTAAAAACTGAACAACGGAACGCAATCGCAGTCAAAACTGACTGCAATTACATACCTACTCGCGCGGGTTTGCCACCATGCACCCGGGACGCATCCAAAGCCAAAACGCGACGCCCGTGTGAAAGAGGCCTTAGGCATCTTGAACATGATCTGCTGGGTTATGCTTTGTGTCAATGTGATGCCAATGTTCTGGATTGTTATTTCCCAATTTTTTTCAACTCTGTTGGCAACAAAGATATGGAATCTCCGAGCTTCGTTGTTTATGTATCCTAGGACAACTTGTGAGTCTGTCCAAAAATATTCTTCATCTATTTTTAATTCCAATTCTTCTCTCAGAAACTTGCTTACTGATGCTGAAACTATGGCTGCTGTCAGTTCAAGTCTTGGTATTGTCTGAATACTAGTAGGTGCAACTCAGGCCTTCCCTATAACCAGAGCACGGTGTATCTTTTCTTCTCCTATTACTCTGATGTAGGAGCACTGACCATAACCATAACTACTTGCATCTGAAAAATTATGAAGGTGTCACTGCCTGATAAGCGGTTTAAAATAAAATAATAAATCTTTATTAGAAGTTCTAGTATAAAAGGGCAAACCAATGTTTCTCTGATTACAGAGACAGGCAATAGTGAGATGTAATTGTGTGGAAAGTGGGATACAGCATATATTATCCAATTTCCAATACCACCGTCACAAACACTACTGAGGGATAGCTGTATTTGAAATGACCACCATCTGTGTAATATATATTGCTCTATTACACAGTGTATTGTGACTGGTGCATTCCCACACCGAATTGGCGATCATGGGTAGGTGTGTATAACGGTAACCACCTGTCCCAGTATCCGCATAGTATAAGCTGAGAACCAGTGCTGAACAGAGCAACCCCTCATTGATTACGGGGTGATTTCACTACTGGTCCAGTATGTCTACTGCGCCTTCCCACTGAAAAAAGTAAAGCCTCCCACAAGCGGTATTGATCAGCCGCTGTCAGGGGGCCCTACACCTAGGAGCCAATAGTATACTTAGGCTCCAAAGTAACAAAAAAACTGTGGGATGCAGCACAGTGAGATGCTGTCAAGTGCTCTATCCTGGGTGAATCAGTGTACTCTGTACTACGGTATCAATAAAGCCGCTAAGAGAGACACTCAGTTAGAAAGCCCTAATGTAAAGGTTAAAACTGCACCAGAAATAGTTGGGGGCGTGGCTTGCTGGCTGAGTAAGATGGCTGCGTGAGGTGAGAGCTCACGGCGTGCTCCTGCTCCTGCTCGACTACCCGGTGACAGCGGTATAGCGGCGGTATAACAGGCCGTGTGTAGCGGGCCGTGCACTCCACGATTGAGTTTACGTTATAGCTGAAGTGAAGTGAAGTGGAAATGACCAGAGGTATGAGGTCGGGGAAGAAACAGGGGAAGCTGGATGCCTTCATGGAAAAGGGAACCCCTGGAGGTATTCCCTCGCCACCACCTCCCTCACTTCCAGTACTGCCTCTATCACCGCATTAGCGTGATCCGGAAAAGGTAGAGACCCGGAACACCACCAGACGTGAGTTGGTGGCAAACTCACTGTCGGGCTTACATCCGTCCGGACCAGCGGGCTCTCAAACCAGGTGTGAGAGACCTGGAGATCCTCGTGATCCGCAGATGGAGACGGAGGGCTCCCAGAGGTATGTCGGTTGTTTGACTTCAGCGTTACAGTCGATTGGAGTGGGACGGGCACAAGCAAGCAAACAGCAGGACGGGGAAACTCCAACCCCGATGCATGAGGTGAGCGAGGTGATTGACTGCACCACTCAAACAATCCAGGCGATCCCCACTGATGATCAACCTGCATCAGGTAACTTACTAAAAGACATGCTGGTTCTTTTTAGCAATTCGATGCATAAAGATTTAAGTGCCTTGGTTCGCCCGTTACAGATGGCGGTGGTAGAGGTGGGGAGTAGGGTGGATTCTATTGAATCAAGGATGGAGGAATACGCTACATCTTATAACCAATTGAAAGAGGCTCATAGTAATCTAAAGGGGGAAATAGCGTGGCTTAAGGCCAAGGTAGTTGATCTAGAAGATAGATCACGCCGGAATAACCTCAAATTTCGAGGGATCCCTGAAGATATTGCATTAAAAGACCTGATTCCCTACCTACAGAGTATAATGAAAATTCTGACTCCTGAACTCACCCCACAGGACTTGACCCTGGATAGAGCGCATAGGGTGATGAGACCTAAGCACCTCCCTAGCTCATTACCGAGAGATACCGTGGTACGGATCCACTTCTTTCACGTTAAAGAGGTGCTTTTAGCAGCATCTAGAAAATTAGGTACTTTGCCTTCTCCGTACCACCAGATTAAGATTTTTGCGGATGTATCCGCTACCACCTTGCAACAGCGCCGTCAGTTGGGTGCGTTTACTGCTGCATTGCGACGGAATAATATTCCTTATAGATGGGGATTCCCGACCAGAGTCTTGATCCATCATCAGGGAACCGCACATGTTGTAACTTCCATGAAGTCCGGGAAGCACCTGTTAGACTCTTGGAATATTGAGATGGAAATCCCGGATAAAAGTCAATGTCCATCTACTTCCCTGGACTCTGAATGGCATTTAGTGACCCAGGGGAAAAGGCCCTATAGTTGATGGGGGTCCAGGGAAATTCACCAGGGTAGAGGGGGTGGGGGCAACGTCGAGCAGCCCTTTCTGGCCATGAGCCGAAATATATGTCCCTTTATAGGATTAACGGCATTATATGCCGGGTTTGTGTTTGTGTTAAAATAATTGTGGTTTATGTTGTTCTTTTTTTCTCTTGTTTCTTTTCCTTTTTATGTAAAATTGTTTGTGATTTATGTATTGATTGGCAGTGCAAAGATGGGATACGTTGCTTACAGGCTTTAATATGGCAGAAACCTGATCTGGTGGGGGTCCAATCCCTCCACAGCGTGAACCCATGGACAGATGGTTTATAAAATCGTTGCAATAAATGTGAAGGGCCTAAATAGCCCGTTCAAGAGGTCCATGCTGTGGAGGGAAGTAGAGACCATGAAAGGGGACATAGTCTGCGCAACCGAGACACATCTCCTAAAGGAGGATGCGTATAGACTTAAAAATACTCATTTTCCACACATTTTCCATTCTCATTATGCGAAAAAACAGAGAGGTGTGATGGTGGCAATTAGGGATTCGGTCGTATTCCAACTGATCGAATCCATAGTTGACCAAAATGGACGATATATTATCATGGTGGCATCCGTAAATAGCGTGATTTTTACCATGGTATTTATATACGCCCCGAATAGGCACCAGCTACGTTTCTTACGTAATTTGGTGACTAAGGTGAATGTGGTTAGGAGGGGTCTGATCCTCTGGGGTGGAGACTTCAACTCTATATTGGATCCAGTGATGGATTCGTCATCAGGGGTTGGAGGGTCCATCCGGGGTCTCAACTCCCTCTTATTGAGAGAGGATCTTTATGATGTTTGGAGGTTTCATCATGAGGGAGAAAAGGATTTTTCCTTTTTTTCAAATGTCCACCAGACATACTCCAGGATTGACCTTTTTCTGGTAGATCGCCACTTGTTAAATATAGCAGTATGCTCATCTATAGGGACGATTACATGGTCTGACCATGCGCCCGTCACCTTGACAATTGGTGAGGATTTTAAAAGACCTCTATGCTTTCTTTGGCGTGATAATACCTATTTATTGGAACATCGTAAACATGGTCTAACGCTGCAGGAGGGTTTAAAGGAATTTTTTCGTATTAATGAGGGATCAGTATCTAATCCTTTTTCTCTCTGGAATGCCCATAAGGCCTATATGCGAGGTTTACATATTAAAATTGGTTGTATAGCAAAGAAAGAGAGAGAGGAACGGACAACTGCCTTGACTCTACAGATTAGGGCTTTGGAGTCCAGTAACAAAATGAACCCCACTGCCACTATAGGAACTCAGTTGCAGAATTTACGCCTTCAATTGAAGGAGCATTTGCTTTATAGATATGAGAATGATCTAAAAAAGAGCCGTGCATTATATTATGCCCAGGATAATAAATCGGGGAAATTATTAGCCCACAGATTAAAGGAGAGAACTACTAAAAATAAGATTCCTTATATAACGTCAAAATCTACGAATAAAAAGATCATTGATCCCCAAGGTATAGCGAATTCTTTTCAGAGTTTTTATAAAACCCTCTATAATTTAGAATCCCTTCCGGACGTGTCTTCTGTAGACTCGGTGGCCATGGATCAGTTTTTAGATTCCATTGACCTCCCGAGTCTTACTGACGCCCAGTTAGAGAAATTAAACTCCCCAGTGACAGAGCAGGAAATTCTCGAAGCTATTATGACACTACCGAATAATAAAGCACCAGGGCCAGACGGCTTCTCAAATACATATTATAAGTTATTTCAAAGAGAGCTTTCCCCTTATTTATGTCAGATTTTTAGGGAAATGGTGAGTACCGGTCGTTCTCCAAAAGAGATGCTGGAGGCGAGGATAGTCACCATTCCCAAAACTGACCTTCTTTCGGATGATGTAAGGGGTTACCGTCCGATATCATTGCTAAATACAGATGCAAAAATCTACGCAAAAGTGTTGGCAAGCCGTCTGGCTCCCTGTATTACTGCTCTTGTCCATATGGACCAGGTTGGATTTGTAAGAGGTAGGCAGCTGCAAGATAATACCAGGCGGACATTAAATATCCTGGACTATGTCCAGAGGGGAAAAATTCCAACGCTTTTGGTTACCCTAGACGCCGAGAAGGCGTTTGACCGCATTAATTGGTGGTTCGCCTTCTCGGTGCTGGGGAGGATGGGATTTACGGGGGCAATCCTGGCGGCTATCAGGGCACTTTATACCCAACCAAGTGCCAGAGTATGGGTCAATGGGGCACTCTCAGACCCTTTCGATATTAGCAATGGTACCCGCCAGGGTTGCCCCCTGTCCCCCTTGATATTTGTTTTGACTATAGAGCCCCTGGCTCAGGCTCTTCGCCAGTGCCCAGACGTGAAAGGAGTTGATATAGGGAGTATAGAACACAAAATCAGTCTATACGCAGACGACATCATTTTGACGTTGTCAACTCCTCAAACGTCTTTAATAGCTGCCATGGACGTTATAACCCGATTTGGAGATCTCTCATTCTATAAACTAAATGCTCTTAAATCTCAGGCTCTCCCAATAAATATCCCTCCTATGCAGATGAAGAAGCTGAAGGATACTTTTGAGTTGGATTGGCAAAACAACCAAATTAACTATTTGGGTATAAAGCTTACAGCATCATTTAAGAGGCTGTTTGTAGTAAACTATGTCCCATTGTTAGGGCTCTTAGAGAAGGACCTTGATAAATTGGCTAAATATGAGGTGTCTTGGGTGGGTCGTATTGCATCATTCCAGATGTTCACCCTCCCAAGACTCCTGTACATATTTAAGACATTACCCATTATACCCCCAAGTAGTTTCTTTCAGAAGTGCTCTAAATTGATTAATGCCCTAATTTGGAAACGACATAAACCGAGAATAGCAACTGCAATAATGCAGAGACCTAAACTCCAAGGGGGATTGGGTCTTCCGAATATTCATGAGTTCTTCCTGGCTTCGCAGGTATCACAGTTAAGGGAATGGTGGGTAGGTAATTATGCGAAACAGTGGGTACATATAGAAGCAATATTATCCCCTGGTAGTAATTTAAAAGCTCTCTTGCTTGCAGCTCTGCACCCGACATTTATTTGGCCACCCCTCCCGTCGTTAGTATTCATGGCCTTGAAAAGTTGGGTCCGATTTCATAAATTGTGTACTTTGGAGTCGGGATCCTTCCCGCCCAGTGCCCCAGCGACTGTACTTAATTTTCTTATTCCGAATATTTCGGTGTCGTCTTGGACACGGGGCGGATTGGACCTTCTCTCCAAACTATTTATTTCGGATACCCTTTGCCCCTTTGAATATCTTCATGGGCAGTTCCTGATTCCACACACAGATTTTTATAAATATTTGTGTATTAGACATTTTTTTAAAACTAACTGTCCGTTTAATCTGGTGTGCAATCGGGAAGTGTTTAGTCTGTGGGCATTGGCTTCGCCACAATGCACACGACTGCGGCCTCTGTATATGATGATGGGGGATAAGGGATTATTTGTTAAAACGACCCCGCTGCTTGCATGGGAAGGAGATTTGGAGTTGGTGTTCACTGATGAACAGTGGTCGGTAGCCTTTTCCTGTATAAAAAAAAATATTAGATGTGCTCTCCACTATGAGTCTCTGATGAAGACCATATTAAGGTGGTATTATACACCAGATCGCCTGAGTCATATATTTCCGGATCTCTCATGTTTATGCTGGCGGGGATGTGGCGATAGGGGCACATTGTATAACATTCTATGGTCCTGTCCAAGGCTGCAAGATATTTGGAGGGCTACATTCTCTCTCGCCTCGGATTTGCTGGGATGCCAGCTCCCGCCATCCCCCTCATTAGCTCTTTTATGGATTGATCTGGTTGAGATACCATGTGAGAGGAGGGTGGTTCTGGGACACCTTTTCCTTTCAACCAAACTGGCCATAGTTAAAAATTGGAAATCACGGTATGTTCCTTGCCTAACGGAGGTTATCCGAAGGTTAAACTCTACTTATATATATGAGCGTGTGCTGGCGGGAACTGAGGAGGCTGCTGCGAGGTTTGAGAGGGAATGGGGCATTTGGAGAGCTTCACCGCTCGCAGTACCATACCCTGTTTGATACAATTAAGTATATTATACCTGTGTAATCAAGGTCCTGCACATGGGCGTATATCTGGAAAAATATGCCTGCGCAAATGTACCCCAATAATTGCACTGTACGTCTGTCGTATGTTAGTATGTTTTTATGTTCTTTTTATGATGTATTGTTAGTTATTTTTTTATTTTTGTCCAGTATTTCATTGTGGCACGTATATGTTTTACCAACGTCGCCAACATGATTATGTATGGTGTTAACTATGCAGCCACTTGTGTTTCTTTAATGATAACAATGTATGTCTTTTCTAAAACTAATAAAAAGTATAAAGCAAAAAAGAAAGCCCTAATGGAGTCCGGCATTCACAGGATACTAGAGCATGGTACAGCAAGGCTACCTAAGCAATAACTACTCCTCAGCACACTCAACGCGTTTCTGTGTCCATTGGGCCGGACACTTCGTCAGGAGCAGGGCAGAGAGTAGAGAAGTAGTATCTAAAGTATCACAATACACTGTGTAATAGAGCAATATATATTACACAGATGGGGGCCCTTTCAAATACAGCTATCCCTCAGTATGGTTTGTGACAGTGGTATTGGAAATCGGATAATATATGCTGTATCCCACTTTCCACACAATTACATCCCACTATTGCCTGTCTCTGTAATACGAGAAACATTGGTTTGCCCTTTTATACTAGAACTTCTAATAAAGATTTACTATTTTATTTTAAACCGCTTATCAGGCAGTGACACCTTAATATTAGTGTGGTGAATCTACCACATATTTTCTGTTATCTATTGAAAAATTATGAAGTTCTATTTTCTTGTACTTTCCAAAATCATGAGGTACAAAACATCTGGGTATCCGAACTTCTCTCAAGTTTTGCAAGTCTCTTATCCAAATCTCCCACCTTGGCCTCAAATTTTTAGGTATGGGCTCATCCCATCCCAACTTCTGTCTGCATAATTCTTGCAGTATTTCTTTTGCTCTGAGGATTACTGGGGCCAAGAATCCCAATGAATCAAATATAGAAGCCACTGCAGAAAGAATGGTTCGTCTAGTTGCAACTTTCTCTTCAATAGATAATTCAAAGAAGAACTTGTCATTCTCTACATTCCATCCCAATCCAAGTACGTTCTTGACTGGAAGATGATCATAATTGAGATCTACATTCTTCATTGTTGCTGCACATTCACAGACACTAATGGATTCCAGTACCTCTCGGTTATTTGAGATGAATTTGTGAAGGCACAGGTTTCCTCTTGCGCATAACTCTTGGCTTTCTTTCACTAGTTTGATTGCAGATTCTGTAGACTTTAGACTTATGAGACCATCATCTACATAAAAGTTTTTCTTCAGAAAATTTGCTGCTGATGGGCAATCCTTTTCATTCTAATTAGCCGGGTACTTCATACCATAATTGGCGCAACCTGGAGATGATGCTGCTCCAAACAAGTGTACTTTCATTCTGTATTCTGCTGGCTCTGTAGCTGTATTTCCATCCTCCCACCATAGAAACCTCAGCAAATCTCTATCTTCATTCTTCACATGAAACATCTATTCAACGTCACACATGACCTCTACGGGATACTTTCTGAATCTACAGAGTACTCCAGGCAGTGTGTTTGTAAGATCTGGTCCTTTTAGTAGATGATCTTTTAATGCAACACATTGTACTTTGCTGAGCAATAAAATACTACTCTAATCTTATCTGGTTTCTTTGAGTGGTAAACACCTTGATGTGGGATGTACCACACTTCTCCTTCTTTAGGTTGGTTAACTTTCTCTGCATGTCCTTTTTCAAGGATGCCTTCCATGAATTTCAAATAATCCTGCTTGAATTTGGGATCTCTTCCCATCTTTTTCTTCAACATTTCAATCTTGCTAGGGCAAGATTTCTGTCATTTGGCAGACAAGGTCGTTCTCTAAAAGGTAAGGGCATTTCAACATGACCTTGATGATTCTGCTGAATACTTTCCTCTAGAGTGTGTACGAACTTTATGTCTTCTTGAGATACACTCTTTACTTTAGAACTTATGTCTGCAAAGTCAGATTCAATGATCTTGATTACTTTTGCTGGACTTACAGTTGGTAACTCTTGGACAGATATTCGATGACACAATCCTGTCACCTGTCTTGAGTTTGCAATCTGCTGTTTTCCTCCAACAACCCATCCTAGATCAGTTTGAACAGAGTATAGGGTTTACCCTTTCCTCCTGTGATTACCTTTCGTGGTACCAAGGCTTCGGGACAATCATAGCCTATCAACAGTCCAACACCAAACTCCTTCAGCGGGGACATTTCATGAGATGTGACAGATAGGTGCTCCCATTCATTGGCTGTTTCACAGGTAGGTATGCGATCTTGTACTAGAGGTATATTGTCTTTTGTATAAGCTGGAGGTAGATCTAATGTGCAGTTTGAATGAAGTCCTCTAGCTCTCAGCCCTTTGACTGTTCCCTAATGTGTCTCTCCCCATCATTGTGGTGAGTTTGAGCTTCACTGGTTCTGTAGCCACTTGTAATTTCTTGCAGATTTCTTGATCAATGAAGGTGACATCACTCTGGGCATCCAGTAGCACATAGGCGTATACCTTCTTGTTCCTCCTTTTAGGATTTGAAATGCACACTGGTACAAACATTGATGTGCCATTGCTTTCTCCTTCCCTCACTCTGCAAGAGAATACCGATACTTTATTTCCTTCCTCAGTATCTTTAGGTATTGAGGATTTATCTTTCTTTGGACGTTCTTCATGTAGTGGTGTAGGATGGCGTCCTTTGCAAATGCTGCATGTGGCCTTTTTCTTACACTCCTTAGTAACATGGCCTTTTCATAGGCATCCGAAACACAGTTGGTCATCCAGCACAAATTTTTTCTTTTCTTCTGGGGACTTCGCCCTCAATTGTTGGCACTTATGTATGGAGTGGTTCTCTCCACAGAACATACATTTGAAGGTAGTCTGAAGATTTGTCGGTTCTGTCTCTCTAGCTGCTGTGTTGGTTGCAAAGCTAGTTGCTCTTGCACATCTTATCTCTCTTGCAGGCCTTTCTTCTAAGGATTTTAAGACGCAAGATGATGTTACTGGATTACATGCTACCTGTGCTTCTTTATTGACAAACTCAGAGAACTCTTTAAAACTTGGGAAGTTCTTGCCTAGATCTAACTGTTCAGTCAAATAGCAATTCCATCTAGAAGCCACTTCTTCAGGTAGCTTAGTTAGAATCCTGTGGTTTTCTAGATAGTATTTCAGTACTTCCAGTCCTTGAACGTGTGGGATGGCATTGCTGCATGCTTGCAGGAAGTCACTGTACTCTTGGAGTCTGAAGTGTTCTTTAGGACCTATTTTCGGCCAGTTATTCAATTTCTCTCTAAAAGCTCTTTGTACTAAGAAAGGATGACCATATCTTGCATTTCATTTTTCCCAAGCTTGCTTGTAGGCTTCTTCGTCTTTTCTATAAAAGTTACCTTCAAGAACTTTCTTTGCTTCCTCACCAACATATCTCTGAAGGTAGAATAACTTGTTGATTGGACTGAAGCAATGATGCTCAATGATCATTTCAAAACCTGCCTTCCATTCTATGAACATCAGTACGTCTCCTGAAAATACAGTGGGTTCCTGCACGAGAAGTCTAGCGAGGACTGTTTTCTGTTGTCCTGTTGGGACAATAGTTGCAACACTCTCCTGAGCATTGCCGTGATATCTAGGAATAGAATCATCCAGTTCTATTTTCTCACTTAGTTCTGAATGAGGTGAGTCCTTTTATTATTAACTTTTTTGGTAAAGATAGAGGGTAAATTCACACACCTTTTTCCTAACACTGGACTAGGCCTCTCTTTGTTTTTCTGAGCAGGGATGGAAGGATAATAACTTATTCTCTCACTAAATGCTGGAGATTCCCTTCCATTCTCATGGGCGTAAGTAGGAAAGTACGAGTCTGCTTCTTCATTTAGAACAGATTTTAACCTATGACTACTCTGATTCATATCCTCTTCGTGTACTCTGAGTCTGGCTTCTATGATCTTAACTTCTTTTTGCCTTTCCAGACTTTTCATTTGTTGGTGCTGTGCCTCCATTTCAGCTTCCATTTGATGACGCTGTGCCTCCATTTCAGCTTGCATTTGATGGCGCTGTGCCTCCATTTCAGCTTCCATCTGATGGTGTTGTGCATCCTTTTCAGCTTGCTATTCAGCCATCAGTTGACGCTGCGCCTCGATAGCAGCTACCATCTCAATTTCTGATTTCTTGACAGCAAGTTGTTCAGCTAATTCCTTTCTTTTGGCTGAAGTACTTGAGGATTCTGATATGTGGGTGGCACTTCTGCTAGCAAAGGAAGTCACACTTGAGATTATGGTTCACCCTAAGGACCTAGCATAGTCTCTCATAAAAAGCTCGTTCGTTCTACTTCTTGCTTTAAAGGGAATCTGTCACCTATTTTGACGATATAAAACCGTTAACATAGCAATGTGCAATAAAGTACCTTCATTCCTGCATGTGTCTTCTTTTTTTATTCAACTTTTCATTCTTATTAAAAAGCGATTTTTCTGATATGCAAATGAAGTCTCAAGGTGCCCAGAGGGGCGTTATTACTCTGCTCTAGTGCCCAGTAATGCCCCCCTGCAGTGCCCAGCCGGCCTTTCTTCCAAGCCCAGCACGCCTCCTAAGAAATAAATGTCCTCCCACATACTTGCCGAACGGCGCCGCCCCCTCCCCACTACGTCATTTAATTTATTCACTTCGCTGAGTGCCTGCGCCTGTAGGATATTACTGCTCCGTATCTCTATAGCCCCAAACCTGATGACAGAATCCCTTTAAGGGAATTGTGCTAGAGGTCTATTTGCTTGGATTTTCCCATATGAGCCGCTGACGCGGCTGGGTATGACATAGTTATGGGGGATCTGTGGATGACGCTGTTATGTGGGGGATCTGTGGATGACGCTGTTATGTGGGGGATCTGTGGATGACGCTGTTATGTGGGGGATCTGTGGATAATGCTGTTATGTGGGGGATCTGTGGATGACACTGTTATGTGGGGGATCTGTGGATGACGCTGTTATGTGGGGGATCTGTGGATGACACTGTTATGTGGGGGATCTGTGGATGACGCTGTTATGTGGGGGATCTGTGGATGACGCTGTTATGTGGGGGATCTATGGATGACGCTGTTATGTGGGGGATCTGTGGATGACGCTGTTATGTGGGGGATCTGTGGATGACACTGTTATGTGGGGGATCTATGGATGACGCTGTTATGTGGGGGATCTATGGATGACGCTGTTATGTGGGGGATCTATGGATGACGCTGTTATGTGGGGGATCTGTGGATGACGCTGTTATGTGGGGGATCTGTGGATGACGCTGTTATGTGAGGGATCTGTGGATGACGCTGTTATGTGGGGGATCTGTGGCTGACGCTGTTATGTGGGGGATCTGTGGAGGACACTGTAATGTGGGGGATCTGTGGAGGACACTGTTATGGGGATCTCTGAAGGACACTGTTATGGGGGATCTGTGGATGACACTGTTATGGGGGATCTGTGGAGGACACTGTTATGGGGGACCTGTGGCGGACACTGTTATGGGGGACCTGTGGAGGACTGTTATGGGGGATCTGTGAAGGACACTGTTATGGGGATCTGTGGAGGACACTGTTATGGGGGATCTGTGGAGGACACTGTTATGGGAGATCTGTGGAGGACACTTATGGGGGACCTGTAGATGACGCTGTTATGGGGTGGATATGTGGATGGCACTGTTATAGGGGATGTGTGCTATTACACATAGGGCCATGAGGCAGGCCAGCATAAGACACACATATAGCATCTTATGCTGGTCCCCCTCATGGCCCTATGTGTCCTAAACTGCGCACATAACTGGCTTTGTGTGTAAAGTATTTTACTACTGTCTGAAACAAGCTCTCTCCTATTGATAAAATGGTCAGCCTCTGTACTCACTTTCACTATGAATGCACTGCAGCGAGCGGCAGCGAGCTGGCCGGCCGACGCGTGACTGACGTCACTTAGTAACGCTCCTGCTTCCTGAATTAAGTGGGAGGAGCGTTACTAAGTCACGCGCCGCTGGCCCGCTCGCTGCAGTGCATTCATAGTGAAAGTGAGTACAGAGGCTGGCCATTTTATCAATAGGAGAGAGCTTGTTTCAGACAGTAGTAAAATACTTTACACACAAAGCCAGTTATGTGCGCGGGGCCCCTTCATATATAATCGCCGCATTTTCGGGTCGGCCAAATCGCCATATCGCATTTGGTGATTATCGCGATTCGATTATTTTTTTGATATATCGTGCAGCCCTAGAATGAAGGTACTTTATTGCACATTGCTATGTTAACGGTTTTATATGGTCAAAATAGGTGACAGATTCCCTTTAACTTCATCATAGTTTGCTGCAGATGATAGTTCTCTCATGAGCTTTACTAAATCTTTAGTGACCGCAGTACATGTGTCCATGTTCCTTACAATATCCTGGGAAGGTGTCGTAAATGACCGCAGGTTGAGTTGACATATGCTGCCATAAGCTCTGATTCAGATTCTTCTACCGTCTCTACCATATCACTCAAGTTCCCTTTTATACTTTTTTGCTTTAGCTTTCTACAAATGTCTTTAATGTATGATTTCCACCTATCATACATCCGGGCAAACTTTTTCTCCTTTAGTGTTGCCTCTTGCTCCAAATTTTCCAGCATTTTTGAGGTCGGTTTTCTGGCACGTGATGAACATCTTAGTTCATCTGCTTGGGCTATATTTGTTTGAGGCGAGACTAATGCTGCATCAGACTCTTCTACCTCAGACAGGTTTCCTTGCTCTTCAACTTCTACTCTATCTATCTTTGTACCCTCTAACAGTGGCATGGTAATACTAGGCTCAGACAATTTACTTTAAATGCAATACTGACAATCAATACGAATATTAAGAGTCCTTTCACTTTAAATGCAATATTGATAAATGCAGAAATAAATGACTTTCACTTTAAATGCAATAGAGTCTGTGTAATACAAACTGTCCTTTGTTTTACTTTAAAGTCTTTATCTGAACACAAAAATGTCTCTTTATGCTGTCTTAAAGGAGACTTGTTTTTTCTTGATGTGATGTGATGCGCTGACTTGCGATGCTCTGTGCAGACTTGCGATGCTTTGTGATGACTTGCGATGCGCTGGCTTGGATACGCTGCTGCAGGCTTTGGGCCTAGTGGCGGGAAACTAGCTAACTGCAGTACGCGGTCTCTCCCTGGATAGCAGTGCAGGCACTCTAGCTCTGGACTTTGGCCTCCCACCATGCGTCTCTCTCTATCTCTAGGGATCCCAGGAGGGTTGGTGCTCTTTCTCTGACTATCTTGCCTTTGCCGTTCTGCCAATTTAAGAGTCGGCTGCAGTTTGTCTAATGCACACGTTCTATGGCCTTTATGGTAGCTCCGCTGAGATGTCTTTGCTGCTCACTCAGGGAACAGTTGCTGAGCGGCAGTATATGCTGGCGCTCCGCTGCTCTAATGCGCTCTTTACTGTGCAAGTTGAGGAGCGCTATTACTTCGCCCTCTGACGGAAATAGTTCCACTGTGGCAGGCGCAGCACTATGAAGTGCCTTTTGTGCTGTGGCATTAGAAGAATTCTGATATCTCTGACTTTTTAGTCTAACCAAACTGTCTATTACTCTGTAATTCCTCTAGCGCCGTTCTATGGAAACAGTAGGTTTAAAGAGCACACTAAATGCTTGAAATAACTTCTTTATTAACTTCAAATTTTGTTTGTATATAACACTGCCGCCACCGCAGCAGATAGTCCATGTACATAACACGTGTTGAAAAGATATCACAAAATGGCGGTATGCATAAGATGGTGGTTCAACTGTTTAATCTTGCCATTCAACATAAAATGGTGGATATATTTCTCTATTCAGTATCTGTACTGACACTTTAACCACTTCCCGCCACGCTAACGCCGAAAGGCGTCATTTCTGCGGCGCTCCCAGGTCACACTAACGCCAATAGGCGTCATCTCGCGTGAGCCGAGATTTCCTGTGAACGCGCGCACACAGGCGCGCGCGCTCACAGGAACGGAAGGTAAGAGAGTTGATCTCCAGCCTGCCAGCGGCGATCGTTCGCTGGCAGGCTGGAGATGTGTTTTTTTTAACCCCTAACAGGTATATTAGACGCTGTTTTGATAACAGCGTCTAATATACCTGCTACCTGGTCCTCTGGTGGTCCCCTTTGTTTGGATCGACCACCAGAGGACACAGGTAGCTCAGTAAAGTAGCACCAAGCACCACTACACTACACTACACCCCCCCCCCCCCGTCACTTATTAACCCCTTATTAGCCCCTGATCACCCCATATAGACTCCCTGATTACCCCCCTGTCATTGATTACCCCCCTGTCATTGATTACCCCCCTGTAAAGCTCCATTCAGACGTCCGCATGATTTTTACGGATCCACTGATAGATGGATCGGATCCGCAAAACGCATCCGGACGTCTGAATGAAGCCTTACAGGGGCGTGATCAATGACTGTGGTGATCACCCCATATAGACTCCCTGATCACCCCCCTGTCATTGATTACACCCCTGTCATTGATCACCCCCCTGTAAAGCTCCATTCAGACGTCCGCATGATTTTTACGGATGCACTGATAGATGGATCCGATCCGCAAAACGCATCCGGACGTCTGAATGAAGCCTTACAGGGGCATGATCAATGACTGTGGTGATCACCCCATATAGACTCCCTGATCACCCCCCTGTAAAGCTCCATTCAGATGTCCGCATGATTTTTACGGATGCACTGATAGATGGATCCGATCCGCAAAACGCATCCGGACGTCTGAATGAAGCCTTACAGGGGCATGATCAATGACTGTGGTGATCACCCCATATAGACTCCCTGATCACCCCCCTGTAAAGCTCCATTCAGATGTCCGCATGATTTTTACGGATGCACTGATAGATGGATCGGATCCGCAAAACGCATCCGGACGTCTGAATGAAGCCTTACAGGGGCATGATCAATGACTGTGGTGATTACCCCCCTGTAAAGCTCCATTCAGATGTCCGCATGATTTTTACGGATGCACTGATAGATGGATCGGATCCGCAAAACGCATCCGGACGTCTGAATGAAGCCTTACAGGGGCGTGATCAATGACTGTGGTGATCACCCCATATAGACTCCCTGATCACCCCCCCTGTCATTGATTACCCCCCTGTCATTGATTACCCCCCTGTAAAGCTCCATTCAGACGTCCGCATGATTTGTACGGATGCACTGA
Source organism: Bufo bufo (assembly GCF_905171765.1). Classification (NCBI taxonomy): domain Eukaryota; kingdom Metazoa; phylum Chordata; class Amphibia; order Anura; family Bufonidae; genus Bufo; species Bufo bufo. Next base: position 241,174,873 of record NC_053389.1, on the reverse strand, counting down.
TAGATGGATCGGATCCGCAAAACGCATCCGGACGTCTGAATGAAGCCTTACAGGGGCGTGATCAATGACTGTGGTGATCACCCCATATAGACTCCCTGATCACCCCCCTGTAAAGCTCCATTCAGATGTCCGCATGATTTTTACGGATGCACTGATAGATGGATCCGATCCGCAAAACGCATCCGGACGTCTGAATGAAGCCTTACAGGGGCATGATCAATGACTGTGGTGATCACCCCATATAGACTCCCTGATCACCCCCCTGTAAAGCTCCATTCAGATGTCCGCATGATTTTTACGGATGCACTGATAGATGGATCGGATCCGCAAAACGCATCCGGACGTCTGAATGAAGCCTTACAGGGGCATGATCAATGACTGTGGTGATTACCCCCCTGTAAAGCTCCATTCAGATGTCCGCATGATTTTTACGGATGCACTGATAGATGGATCGGATCCGCAAAACGCATCCGGACGTCTGAATGAAGCCTTACAGGGGCGTGATCAATGACTGTGGTGATCACCCCATATAGACTCCCTGATCACCCCCCCTGTCATTGATTACCCCCCTGTCATTGATTACCCCCCTGTAAAGCTCCATTCAGACGTCCGCATGATTTTTACGGATGCACTGATAGATGGATCGGATCCGCAAAACGCATCCGGACGTCTGAATGAAGCCTTACAGGGGCGTGATCAATGACTGTGGTGATCACCCCATATAGACTCCCTGATCACCCCCCTGTCATTGATCACCCCCCCTGTCATTGATCACCCCCCTGTCATTGATCACCCCCCTGTCATTGATCACCCCCCTGTAAGGCTCCATTCAGACATTTTTTTGGCCCAAGTTAGCGGAATTATTATTATTTTTTTCTTACAAAGTCTCATATTCCACTAACTTGTGTCAAAAAATAAAATCTCACATGAACTCACCATACCCCTCACGGAAACCAAATGCGTAAAATTTTTTAGACATTTATATTCCAGACTTCTTCTCACGCTTTAGGGCCCCTAGAATGCCAGGGCAGTATAAATACCCCACATGTGACCCCATTTCGGAAAGAAGACACCCCCAGGTATTCCGTGAGGGGCATATTGAGTCCATGAAAGATTGAAATTTTTGTCCCAAGTTAGCGGAACGGGAGACTTTGTGAGAAAAAAATTAAAAATATCAATTTCCGCTAACTTGTGCCAAAAAAAAAAAATTTCTATGAACTCGCCATGCCCCTCATTGAATACCTTGGGGTGTCTTCTTTCCAAAATGGGGTCACATGTGGGGTATTTATACTGCCCTGGCATTCTAGGGGCCCCAAAGCGTGAGAAGAAGTCTGGTATCCAAATGTCTAAAAATGCCCTCCTAAAAGGAATTTGGGCACCTTTGCGCATCTAGGCTGCAAAAAAGTGTCACACATCTGGTATCGCCGTACTCAGGAGAAGTTGGGGAATGTGTTTTGGGGTGTCATTTTACATATACCCATGCTGGGTGAGAGAAATATCTTGGTCAAATGCCAACTTTGTATAAAAAAATGGGAAAAGTTGTCTTTTGCCAAGATATTTCTCTCACCCAGCATGGGTATATGTAAAATGACACCCCAAAACACATTCCCCAACTTCTCCTGAATACGGCGATACCACATGTGTGACACTTTTTTGCAGCCTAGGTGGGCAAAGGGGCCCACATTCCAAAGAGCACCTTTAGGATTTCACAGGTCATTTACCTACTTACCACACATTAGTGCCCCTGGAAAATGCCAGGGCAGTATAACTACCCAACAAGTGACCCCATTTTGGAAAGAAGACACCCCAAGGTATTCCGTGAGGGGCATGGCGAGTTCCTAGAATTTTTTATTTTTTGTCACAAGTTAGTGGAAAATGATGATTTTTTTTTTTTTTTTTTTTTTCATACAAAGTCTCATATTCCACTAACTTGTGACAAAAAATAAAAACTTCCATGAACTCACTATGCCCATCAGCGAATACCTTGGGGTCTCTTCTTTCCAAAATGGGGTCACTTGTGGGGTAGTTATACTGCCCTGGCATTCTAGGGGCCCAAATGTGTGGTAAGGAGTTTGAAATCAAATTCTGTAAAAAATGACCTGTGAAATCCGAAAGGTGCTCTTTGGAATATGGGCCCCTTTGCCCACCTAGGCTGCAAAAACGTGTCACACATCTGGTATCCCCGTACTCAGGAGAAGGTGGGGAATGTGTTTTGGGGTGTCATTTTACATATACCCATGCTGGGTGAGAGAAATATCTTGGCAAAAGACAACTTTTCCCATTTTTTTTATACAAAGTTGGCATTTGACCAAGATATTTATCTCACCCAGCATGGGTATATGTAAAAAGACACCCCAAAACACATTCCTCAACTTCTCCTGAATACAGAGATACCAGATGTGTGACACGTTTTTGCAGCCTAGGTGGGCAAAGGGGCCCATATTCCAAAGAGCACCTTTCGGATTTCACTGGTCATTTTTTGCAGAATTTGATTTCAAACTCCTTACCACACATTCGGGCCCCTAGAATGCCAGGGCAGTATAACTACCCCACAAGTGACCCCATTTTGGAAAGAAGAGACCCCAAGGTATTCGCTGATGGGCATAGTGAGTTCATGGAAGTTTTTATTTTTTGTCACAAGTTAGTGGAATATGAGACTTTGTATGAAAAAAAAAAAAAAAAAAAAAATCATCATTTTCCACTAACTTGTGACAAAAAATAAAAAATTCTAGGAACTTGCCATGCCCCTCACGGAATACCTTGGGGTGTCTTCTTTCCAAAATGGGGTCACTTGTGGGGTAGTTATACTGCCCTGGCATTCTAGGGACCCGAATGTGTGGTAAGGAGTTTGAAATCAAATTCTGTAACAAATGACCTGTGAAATCCGAAAGGTGCTCTTTGGAATATGGGCCCCTTTGCCCACCTAGGCTGCAAAAAAGTGTCACACATCTGGTATTGCCGTACTCAGGAGAAGGTGGGGAATGTGTTTTGGGGTGTCATTTTACATATACCCATGCTGGGTGAGAGAAATATCTTGGCAAAAGACAACTTTTCCCATTTTTTTATACAAAGTTGGCATTTGACCAAGATATTTATCCCACCCAGCATGGGTATATGTAAAAAGACACCCCAAAACACATTCCTCAACTTCTCCTGAATACAGAGATACCAGATGTGTGACACTTTTTTGCAGCCTAGGTGGGCAAAGGGGCCCATATTCCAAAGAGCACCTTTCGGATTTCACAGGTCATTTTTTACAGAATTTGATTTCAAACTCCTTACCACACATTTGGGCCCCTAGAATGCCAGGGCAGTATAACTACCCCACAAGTGACCCCATTTTGGAAAGAAGAGACCCCAAGGTATTTCGTGATGGGCATAGTGAGTTCATAGAAGTTTTTATTTTTTGTCACAAGTTAGTGGAATATGAGACTTTGCAAGAAAAAAAAAAAAAAAAAAAAAATCATCATTTTCCGCTAACTTGTGACAAAAAATAAAAAGTTCTATGAACTCACTATGCCCATCAGCGAATACCTTAGGGTGTGTACTTTCCGAAATGGGGTCATTTGTGGGGTGTTTGTACTGTCTGGCCATTGTAGAACCTCAGGAAACATGACAGGTGCTCAGAAAGTCAGAGCTGCTTCAAAAAGCGGAAATTCACATTTTTGTACCATAGTTTGTAAACGCTATAACTTTTACCCAAACCATTTTTTTTTTACCCAAACATTTTTTTTTTATCAAAGACATGTAGAACTATAAATTTAGAGCAAAATTTCTATATGGATCTCGTTTTTTTTGCAAAATTTTACAACTGAAAGTGAAAAATGTCATTTTTTTGCAAAAAAATCGTTAAATTTCGATTAATAACAAAAAAAGTAAAAATGTCAGCAGCAATGAAATACCACCAAATGAAAGCTCTATTAGTGAGAAGAAAAGGAGGTAAAATTCATTTGGGTGGTAAGTTGCATGACCGAGCAATAAACGGTGAAAGTAGTGTAGTGCCGATTTGTAAAAAAGGGCCTGGTCTTTAGGGGGGTATAAACCTGTGGTCCTTAAGTGGTTAAGTTATTTAAGCACTTTATGATTTCTCTGAGGTCTAACTAATAGTTCTACTGCAGATTGCAGTTTGCTTTTGCAATTTGTATGGATTGTATGATTGTATGGCTCAGTATGGTGGAACTGTAAGTAAACTTACATATAACCAGATCAGTATACAGTTCTAATCACTATACTAACAGTAGGAACATTATATAACTGTTTTAAATACCTATGTTGGCCTCTCTGCTTCCATAAAAACACAGCTCTCAATGGAGTGAATGTCTCTTCAGCTCCTTTCTCGAGTGAATAATGATTCTAGCAGCTCCTGCCAGGGGAATTCACAAACAGGCTGTGTGTGAGGCTGGCTGTGATTGGTGAAAACTCTTGCTGTGTGAAAAGCTGGCTGTGATTGGTCTAGACTTCTGCCCAGCAACAACAGATTAACACTATGCTTTCTGTTGTTTCTGCTGTGTCACTGAGCTTACCTTACATTACAAAATGAATCTTAAAGGCATATTATCTTTTTCTGCTTCTGTGAACACAATATATAACAGTTATATGACATCCAAAACATGATGTCACAGTAAATAACTCTTCTTTTGTCTTTAACACATAAACATAGGAACTGTATTAAGGATATTGGCAGGTCTAGCTGTATACACATATAAGCTATACTAGCAACCTAGGACAGGTCTTAGCTGGCCAGCTACAACGGGGGTGGTAGAGGTGTGAGAAGATGGTGGTAGCAGTACTCATGGTGGCTATGGTCCTCCTTGGTGCTCCATGGGCTTAGCACAATGGGAGGGCAGGGGTGCCCTCTATGTTTTGTGGTGCGTTGTGGGATGCAAGGCAGGAAATTTCACAATGCAAAGCCAGACCAACATAGTGAAACAAGTACATGTTTTTTTTAATGAAAACTTTGCAGTAGGGACATGTACATACCGTACTTACTCTCTGAATAAACAGGTGTATCTCTCCAATTCAGCCAAGGGGTGCAATTATCTCTCTTTCTCTCTAAATGGCACTACAATGCCCAGCTACGAGTTGTCGTATTTTAACAGATTTGCAATCTGTCTTCTGGATATGGCTAGAAGCTTCTAGGACAACTAAATGCTGTGAAGTCCAAAAGACTTATACGTTTTGCTACCTTCTAGAGCAGGGGTCAGCAACCTTCGGCGCTCCAGCTGTTGTGAAACTACAATGCCCAGCATGATCCATTCATTTCTATATGAGTTTTTAAAAGAGCAGTGCAAGTATGCATGCTGGGAGTTTGCCTACCCCGGTTCTAGATGGATGAGTGGACCAAGACACTATTACTACAGGACAGTTATTAACCCCATATTCCCAGCCGTCAGGGTGAAAAACATAAAAACAATCCTGGAATTTAACCCCTTCGAAAAGTCAATTTTTAAAAAATGGGCTTGAAAGAGCAGAAGGCACCATAGCCACTAGGTTTCTGTTGTTTCAAACAGCAACACACAGGACTAATGTCTGTGATCAGCTGTGTACTGTTATTTTAGAATATGGTTTCCTAGTATCCCAGCACCTATATGTATTTTAATTGGGAAACAGTTAAGCACACCTATTTTTTCAACAATCTTTACCAATACTGCCAGTGGAGTGGCAGCATGGTGGGGTAAGTCGGCTCTTGTAAGAGGTGAGCAGTGGGCACTAGTTAATGTCAGGCAGGGTGCCACCCTGGGGTTCATAAGCCCCTGTGTGGCTCTGGCAAGCGTTAATAAGCCCCTAGATGGGGTCTGGGGTGAATGCACAGCAGGCAGTTATAGCCAAGTGATAAACTATAGGGAAGTCAGATCTACTATATTGGACTCTCTGTGCCACAGTCCAATATATTGTGTATAAAACAGTACTTTATCACTTGGTTATAACTGCCTGCTGTGCATTCACCCCAGACCCCACCTAGGGGCTTATTAACCCTAGCCAGTGCCAGCCGGGGCTTATAATCTTAGCCAGTACCACCCAGGGGCATATTAACCCTAACCAGTGCTACCCGGGACTTATTAAACTTAGCCAGTGCCACCCGGAGCTTATTAAACCTAGCCAGTGCCACCCGTGGCATATTAACCCTAACTAGTGCCACTAGGGATTTATTAAACCTAATCAGTGCCACCAGGGGCATATTAAACGTAACCAATGTCATCTGGTACTTATTAAGTCTAGCCAGTGCCACCAGGGACCGATTAACCCTAGTCAGTGCCACCAGCTACTTATTAACCCTAGCCAGTGCCACCCAGGTGCATATTAACCCTAGCCATTCCCACCCAGGACTTATAGGAGTATTTCCAGAAAAAATGGAATACGAACTCTGATCCCCATAAATGTGACAACCACAGTGCTGCAATAAAAGTGACAGCACAGTGCCCCCACAGTGACAGCCCCATGTCAGCAATATCCTCATAAAAGTAAAAGACTCAGTACTACATGACAGTGACAGCAACAAGAACCTTATAACAGTGACAGCCACAATGCCACATCACACTATCAACCACAGTGCCCTACAACAATGACATCCACAGTGCCGCCATAAAAGTGACAGTCTCCCTTCTACTTAGGCGTGTGGACACTCCAGAGGGTGTCAGCTCTCATGTATCCCTGTATTTTGTTTTTCTGCAGCTGGAATCACGTCTCCAATTTACTTTGGGGCTCTCATCGACAGAACCTGCCTAAAATGGGGGACAACAGCCTGTGGAGGGAGGGGAGCATGTCGTTTGTATGACACCATCTCTTTCAGGTAATGAAAACTTCCCATAATAAGGGTTCACTGGGTCTGTAATACAACGTTATAAATGGGAGCGGCCAGGGGGCATCATATACCTGAGCCACTCACATCTACCGGCAGCCGCAAGACTGAGTGTAACTGAAGGAAGCATGACCATAGACATGAAATCCAGCCATATTAGAGGGGTGCAAGCACGAATTAGATGGGGTGACATGTCATTATACAAGAGGTGCAAGTGGGATGTTGGGGTCAGAGTGTTATGGATGAAAGTGATGGGTCTCATGGGGCATGGCAGTAATAGATGGGGCTGTGCAAGGAGTATAATAATAGGGTATAAAAAAGAATGATGGGAGGAGATAGGGTCCTTATAGCACTTGACCATTCCATAATTATTAGCCTCCTCTTCCCCCACAGGAACACCTACCTGGGCCTCACCGTCGGTATAAGGACCCCAACCATCATTTTATTTCTCTGCTTTATATTTATGGTAAAGAAAATGTCTCCTGTGCAAAAAGGGAACGTGCACGAAAACGGTGCAATGAAACCAGCACATATTGAAAATGGCAGAACAGTGGTGCTCGAAACTCCCGAAATAGAGAAACAGACTTTAATGTAGTGTTCAACCTCCCGGTCCATGATCGGCACTGAATCTGTAATATTATTGTTATGTAGCTGATACGAGGATGTTACCCAGATGTACATGTAGAGAGATGATGTAGATTAAATAGATGTCTTATATCTAATGGTCACGTGCCTCATGCCTCCTTCTGTCCTAATGGGCGTTATGCTCCAGGGGCTCCCTGAGGTACATAGGTATAATGGTGGAGCACCAGCCTTTATATCATGCAGGAACACAGGTGGGATCAAGAGAGTTGTCCCAAACCAGTTGTTAAAAAACTGGCCACTCCAGAGAAACGAGTAGAAACAGGATCTTGACCTGGATTCCCTTAAATGATAGAAGGAGCCAAGTGCCACTTTTAACTTTATGATAAAAACGATACCATGTTTATGACAGTACATTGTTCCATTGATGAGAAAACTGGATTTGTATTCATATGCAAATAAAACGGTCGTGATCAACAATAAAAATAAGTCTTTCGTTTTTAGTTGTTTATATAATAAGAAATCATACAATTTTCTAATATACATATATTTAAAATGCTGTATAAATACCTTGCTTATATCAGCTGGTTGACCCCTATATGCAGAATAGTACAGCCCATGTATCAGTCCTGTGTAATGTATCCATGGCCTCACTGAAACATGGCATCAGTCTCTTCACATCATATAATCCCTGACATTAAAGGGGTTATCCAGTCCTATAAAATTTCCCCCATATGCCGAGCCCCTCACATTGAATATACTTGCCCCGCTCCCCGCGCCACAGCTGGTCCCCACACCGCCGCTGCTGCTTCTCCCGATGCACGGATGAAAACATCCGGTGTCGGAGGGGAGCAGCCAATGGCAGGCGGGGACGAGCCTCCCTAGCATTGCGACGGTGTGGGGAACAGGAGTGGCGCAGGGAGCGGGGACCCAGGTAAGTATATTCAGTGTGGGGGGCCCGGCATATTGGGGGGCTTTTGATATGATTGGATAACCGCTTTAAAGGGATTCTGTCACCAAGTTTTGGGCTATAGAGCTGCGGACATGCACGGCTAGATCGCCGCTAGCAGGTCCGCAATATATCTGTCCTATAGGGCTGTGTGCTTTTAATTTCTTTAAAAAAGGATTTTATAGATATGTAAATGAGTCTTGTATGTGTCCAAGGGGCTGTACTAACCTTCATGGAGCGCAGCCGTGCCCAGCCACGCCCGCCTGTGAAGGAGCCCAGCACCGCCTATGTCCTCCGAATCTCCTCCTTTCATCAACTATAGATTGCCGTAATCTCGCGATGCGCGAGCTCGCGCATGCGCAGTTCTTTCCCTGAGGCTGATGCCAGCACAAGGAAAGAACACTATACCGCCACTGCGCATGCGCAAGCTCGCACATCGCGAGATTACGGCAATCTATACTGTAGTTGATGAAAGGCGGAGATTCGGAGGACATAGGCGGTGCTGGGCTCCTTCACAGGCGAGCGTGGCTGGGCTCCAGGAAGGTTAGTACAGCCCCTTGGACACATACAAGACTCATTTACATATCTATAAAATCCTTTTTTAAAGAAATTAAAAGCACACAGCCCTATAGGACAGGTATATTGCGGACATGCTAGCGGCGATCTAGCCGTGCATGTCCGCAGCTCTATAGCCCAAAACTTGGTGACAGAATCCCTTTAAGCAAGCAGCAGTGTGACATGACATACATATGCTGAGTCAGCACACAGGACACATTCATGTGATTAGTAAATAGGACTAGGGCTGAAATCATAATTTTCATTGTGGTTATCAAAGTAACTACATTATTGTATGTATTTACTGTACATGGCTGCCTATTTGTATCTGATGTGTCTTTAGGTGATGTTGTCATGTTAATAAAGAATCTGACTGACATGATGAGATAATGATGCTGATTAGTGTTGAGTGTGAATATTTGAAAAGCGAATTTTTATCGCACTTCGAGAATTTGCAAATATTTAGAATATATTGATATATATTCGTAATTTCGAATATTCTAGATTTTATTTTCATCAGTGACCTCCCTTCTTGCTTGTGGGCCAATGAGAAGGCTGCAATGTCTTTGTCTGAGCTTAGCAACATCCCTAGCAACCAATAGAAAAGTTGCCTACCCCTTACTATATAAGAACCTCCCCAGCAGCTTTTTTCTAAAGTTTATTGCAGTTATGAAAGAGACAGCAGTGTCATTGCTGTGCTCTGTGCTTTGTTGTATTACATTAGACAGTTAACTTATATATATAATTCAGATAGTAATGGGGAGATATTCCCCATAACTATCTGAATTATATATATTATGTAGGTTAGATTGATCTATAGCAGGGCTGGCCAACCTGCGGCTCTCCAGCTGTTGTAAAACTACAATTTCCACCATGCCCTGCTGTAGGCTGATAACTGTAAGCAGTCTAGGCATGCTGGGAGTTGTAGTTTTGCAACAGCTGGAGAGCCGCAGGTTGGCCAGCCCTGATCTATAGTGTAGCTGATAGGTTCTGCTGTCCATAAATACATGCTACAGACATAGTGCTGTGATGTCACAAGTTCCACGTATTGCGAAAAGATATGCGCATCATTAATTGCCGACTATTCGCAAGCGCAAATACCGTATTTTCCGGCGTATAAGACGACTTTCTAACGCTAGAAATTCTTTTAGAATATACAGGGCCCCGCCACTCAGAGGAGTATACATTTATTACCGGTAACTGTAATCCGTAACTTTAACTTTAATCAGCGCTCATCTCTTTACTAGGGTATCTTATTCTCAGCTCCGGTAACAGGCAGTGCGGGCGGAGCTCACTCACTGACATCACGCGCATACTCTTCCCACTAGGCGGCGCAGGCGCGTGACGTCAGTGAGTTAGCGTCGCCCGCACTGCCTGTTACCGGAGCTGAGAGTAAGATACCCTAGTAAAGAGATGAGCGCTGATTTAAAGTTAAAGTTACGGATTACAGTTAATAAATGTATACTCCTCTGAGCGTCGGGGAGGGGGATCTGTGTATGGCACTGTTATGGGGGGGGGGATCTGTGGATGGCAGTGTTTAGGGGGGGATCTGTGGATGGCACTGTTATAAGGAGGGGGATCTGTGGATGGCACTGTCATGGGGGGGATCTGTGGATGGCATTGTTATGGGAGGGGGATCTGTGGATGGCACTGTTATTGGGAGGGGGATCTGTGGATGGCACTGTTATTGGGAGGGGGATCTGTGGATGGCACTGTTTAGGGGGGATCTGTGGATGGCACTGTTATGGGGAGGGGAATCTGTGGATGGCACTGTTTAGGGGGGGATCTGTGGATGGCACTGTTATTGGGAGAGGGATCTGTGGATGGCACTGTTTAGGAGGGGATCTGTGGATGACACTGTTATAGGGAGGGGGATCTGTGGATGACACTGTCATGGGGTGGATCTGTGGATGACAAATATAGCATAAGATGCTATATAGTGTCATCCACAGATCCCCCTCCCCATAACAGTGCCATTCACAGATCCCAGTCAGTTCCCTGGACTGGAGAAGATCGTCTTGAAGACAGGGAGGGCTGGGCATTCAGGGGTAGTCTTATACGGCGAGTATAGCCCAAACCCTATATTTTAAATGGAAAAGTTGGGGATCGTCTTATATGCCCAGTCGTCTTATACGCCGGAAAATACGGTATATTGGAGAACTCTATCTGCATATAAAGCTATTCTAATGTTCTGCTGTGCCAACCATTTTCACCAGTCTCAGGAAACTTATACCAGCTTGAAAAATGTAGTGACCCACGCATGTATTTTGCGCGCATTACGCGAATATTACATTGCCGATTTTCACAATCAAGAATATAATCTCGAATTCGCGAACATATTACAAATATTCTGCAAAATATTTGCGAAATATCGCGAATTCGAATATTCCCCCAGCCGCTCATCACTTCTGTTGATAGTAATACTGTATATACTTTATATGTTCTGCTCCCCAAAACACTACTATTCACCTGTCAGATAGCTGGGAAGTTTACAGGACTAAAATGGGTCATAACATTTTTTTTTTCCTTTAGGAGGAGGCTACTGTATGGATATAAAGGTCTGTGAGCAGAATTTTCACTATATATAAGAAAAGTGTTTAACATCCTATTCTCTAAAACCGGAATACCTCTTTAACATTGGTAATACTGAACTAGTGAATTTTGTTTAGTAACAGTAAAGAGGTAATATTTAAAGGGACTGAGATGTGCCTACTGTAGGTCATGTTATGTTACTGCACTACGCCCTGCCTCCATGCTGGATATTGAGGCATTGGTGTACATTTTGGCCAAAGCGTAATAAGCCACTCACCACGTCAAGGTCGTCTCTATGAGTGGTCCCTAACACTAGTTCCTACCTGTTTATGGGCCATGACAGCCACACAAAGTCCAGGGAGCGCAGGTACAGCATGAACGCCAGGCACACTCTGCTTTTAACCCCGTCCGGTGCCGTGACAGCTTTCATCGGATGCAGGGATGCAAGTACCAACATGCATGCTGATACTTCTCCTGGAGCCAAATGGCTACTGGTAGGCCCTGTAGAAGTAGACTCCGTTTTATACTGACTTTAAAACCAGCCTCCAGGGCAGACTAACTGGTCAGGTGTGCATGACTGCATAGAGATCGCCACGCCTCCAATATATACTACAAAGAAAAAATGTGGGGGATTCAGTCAGCACAACCCTATATGCAGGTGCACATCGCTATGGCGAAATACATATACAAAGAAAAGAACACAAATGCAATAGCACTCTGCAACCAGCACTCCGCCCTGCCTCCATGCTGGATGTTGAGGCATTGGTGTAAATTTTGGTCAAAGCGTAATAAGCCACTCACCACGTCAAGGTCGCCTTTATGAGTGGTCCCTAACACTAGTTTCTACCTGTTTGTGGCCCATGACAGCCACACAAAGTCCAGAGAGCGCAGGTACAGCATGAGCGCCAGGCACACTCTGCTTTTAACGCCGTCCGGTGCCGTTACAGCTTTCATCGGATCCAGGGATGCAAGTACCAACATGCATGCTGAGCCCACTATATACTTCTCCTGGAGCCAAATGGCTACCGGTAGGCCCTGTAGAAGTAGACTCAGTTTTATACTGACTTTGAAACCAGCCTCCAGGGCAGACTAGCTGGTCAGGTGTGCATGACTGCATGGAGATCGCCACGCCTCCAATATATACTACAAAGAAAAAATGTGGGGGATTCAGTCAGCACAACCCTATATGCAGGTGCACATCGCTATGGCGAAATACATATACAAAGAAAAGAACACAAATGCAATAGCACTCTGCAACCAGCACTCCGCCCTGCCTCCATGCTGGATGTTGAGGCATTGGTGTACATTTTGGCCAAAGCGTAATAAGCCACTCACCACGTCAAGGTCGCCTCTATGAGTGGTCCCTAACACTAGTTCCTACCTGTTTGTGGGCCATGACAGCCACACAAAGTCCAGAGAGCGCAGGTACAGCATGAACGCCAGGCACACTCTGCTTTTAACGCCGTCCGGTGCCGTTACAGCTTTCATCGGATCCAGGGATGCAAGTACCAACATGCATGCTGAGCCCACTATATACTTCTCCTGGAGCCAAATGGCTACTGGTAGGCCCTATAGTAGTAGACTCAGTTTTTTACTGACTTTAAAACCAGCCTCCAGGGCAGACTAGCTGGTCAGGTGTGCATGACTGCATGGAGATCGCCATGCCTCCAATATATACTACAAAGAAAAAATGTGGGGGATTCAGTCAGCACAACCCTATATGCAGGTGCACATCGCTATGGCAAAATACATATACAAAGAAAAGAACACAAATGCAATAGCACTCTGCAACCAGCACTCCGCCCTGCCTCCATGCTGGATGTTGAGGCATTGGTGTACATTTTGGCCAAAGCGTAATAAGCCACTCACCATGTCAAGGTCGCCTCTATGAGTGGTCCCTAACACTAGTTCCTACCTGTTTGTGGGCCATGACAGCTCAGCATGCATGTTGGTACTTGCATCCCTGGATCCGATGAAAGCTGTAACGGCACCGGACGGGGTTAAAAGCAGAGTGTGCCTGGCATTCATGCTGTACCTGCGCTCTCTGGACTTTGTGTGGCTGTCATGGCCCACAAACAGGTAGGAACTAGTGTTAGGGACCACTCATAGAGGCAACCTTAACGTGGTGAGTGGCTTATTATTACGCTTTGGCCAAAATGCACACCAATGCCTCAACATCCAGCATGGAGGCAGGGCGGAGTGCTGGTTGCAGAGTGCTATTGCATTTGTGTTCTTTTCTTTGTACATGTTATGTTACTGGCCTAGGATAAGTTGCAAGGAGGCCGCAGTACTTACTGGAACGCTGTGGCCTCTTCAAACAGCTGATTGGCGGGGTGCTGGGTTTCAGACCCCACAGATCACATACTGATGACCTACCCTGATGATAAGTCATCAGTATAATGACGATGACAAACATTTGTAATGTGCTTTTCTCACAGGGACTCAAACCACTGGGAAATCAGTGGCAGCCATATAGGTGCTCAACACAGCGCACACTAGGGTCAATTTCTTAGGGAGCTACATAATTCGCCTATTTGTAAAAAAAAATTAATGTGAGAAGAAACTGGAGTACCCGGAGGAAACTGCCACAAACACAGGGAGAATATACAGAAGTGTTAAAACAATAGCAGTGAGTTTAAAAAAGAAAAAAAAGAGCAAAATTATTAATTTTTTTTCCAATAAATGCAAATGCGCTGGAAATGCTACACATTCAATTCCAAATCAAAATAATAGCACATGTATCAAGTTTGTGGTAATCCTTTAGAGAAAGTAAAGAAAAAGGAATATGAGGCTGTTAAAAAAAAAATTGCAGGACCAGCATTTTACTTTAACCTCTTGCCGCACACGTAACGCCAAAAGGCGTCATTGCTGCGGCGCTCTCCGGCTACACTAACGCCGATTGGCGTCATCTCGCGTGAGCCGAGATTTCCTGTGAACGCGCGCACACAGGAGCGCGCGTTCACAAGATCGCGTAGTGCACAAGTTCATCTACAGCCTGCCGGCCGCGATCATTGGCTGGCAGGCTGTGGATTTTTGAATCGACGAATGAAATGGTTATGTCAGACGCTATTTTGAAAATAGCGTCTGATATAACTGCTGCCTGGTCCTCTGGTGGTCCCTTTCGCTTGGATCGACCACCAGAGGACACAGGCAGCTCTGTAAGTAGCACCAAATCACCACACTACACATTAGATATTACCCTGTCATTTATTAACCCCTTATTTAGCACCTGATCACCCATATTAGACTCCCTGATCACCCCCTTGTCCACCCCCCTGTCACTGATCACCCCCCCTGTAAGGGTCCCTCATCCCTGCCAGGTAGTTAGCTACTTGCTAGGTAGTTTAGCGCCCAGCCCACCGCACCGCAGTCACTGATTAGTCGCTGATTAGTGTCATCGCTGTCACTAATCAGCACTAGTACTATATAGTATCTGTAAGTGATCAATACTGATCGCATTCAGATCTATATAAGTACATTAGGGTCACCTTAGGTTCTACAAAAAACGCAGTGTTCGCCCGATCAGGCCTGATCTTGTGCGCACACTTGCGTTCAGTCCGCCCCACCGCAGTGACAGAATATTTTTTTTCTGATCACTGCAAAAACACCGTAAAATCGCTGCGCCGCTATAAAGATAACTTTTGAGCTTTTTGGATCTTTATTAGCGATCGCAGCTTTACTTCGCAAGCACTCCTTTTTACTAGGTAGGTTTGCTCTTTTTCCCGGGTAGTCTCAGAGGAATACCCCCTAAATTTAGTGAACCCAAAATGTCAAACAAAGGGTATTCCGCTGAAGAGGCCTACAGGATTCTGGCCGTGATGGATGAAAGCGATGGGGACGCCTCATCCGCTGAATCCAGTGGTTCAGAATATGAACCTGTAGACAGCAGTGGCACTCTAACCGCTAGCGAAGATGACGAGGTAGAGGTCCCTGCTACGGTCAGACGTACCCGATCCCATGTAAGAGTTCTGCCTACCCCGCATGATGATCCTCATTTGCAGCAGAGTGGTGCTAGCGCTGATCTTGTTTATGGTGCGGCATACACCAGCAGCGCAGCACACCCTGGACCTTCTACCAGCACTGCCGTATTCCCTGGTGAAGTGGCGAGCACCAGAAGGGCAGTTCCAGCTGGTACGGTGGCACGTGCAATAACTCCCCTGTCGCAGCCACCGCATTCACAGGCCCATAGAACCCTTAGTCTCCCAGAGGTGCTGGCAAATCCTAATTGGCAATCCCCTGCTTCCACCGCACCCGTATTGCCCCCTTTCACCACCCAGTCTGGAGTTCGCGCGGAGACGGCTCATTTAGGATCAGCCCTTCAGTTTTTTGAGCTGTTCTTCACCGCGGATCTCTATGACCTAGTTGTGGCAGAAACCAACCGCTACGCCACACAGTTTATTACCGCCAATCCGGAAAGCTTCTATGCCCTGCCTTTCCGGTGGAAACCAGTCACAGTTTCCGAGTAAAATTTTTTTTTTGGGCCTTCTCCTCAGCATGGGTCTAACAAAAAAAAATGTATTGCGGTCATATTGGTCTAAAGACCCAATACATTACATGCCCCTGTTCTCTGCTGCAATGTCTAGGGCACGTTTTGAGACCATCATGTGCTTTATGCATTTTACGGACAATAGCACCTGTCATCCAAGAGGCCACCCTGCTTATGACCGGCTCCATAAAATTCGGCCCCTCATAGACCATTTGTCATCCAGATTTGCAGATGCGTATACCCCTAATCAAAACATCTGCATAGACGAGTCCCTAGTACATTTTACCGGGCGCCTTGGCATAAAACAGTACATCCCCAGCAAGCGCGCCCGGTATGGGGTCAAACTGTATAAGCTCTGTGAAAGGGCAACAGGCTATACATATTGTTTTAGGGTCTATGAGGGAAAAAACACAGAAATATAGTGGCAATACTGGAGGAGCGGCTCAACCCCTAACACTGTAGCGTGTTTTACATTGGGGGAGCAGCCCCACCGCATGTGGACCGCAGCAAACGACTATCCCCAGCAAAAAATGCATACGGTGGAGGATGTCGGCGCGGTCCACATGCACCACAAGAGCATCCTACACAAAACGGAGCATTGTGCGGATGTAAATACAATCATATAAATCACAGAAAAAATGCACCAAACGGATATGCCACTGACTATACTGGCTAGTCATGAATGCAGATATTAAAAGCTGAGACTTTCGCCAATATATTCCTGTCAGGAAAATATCGGAGCCCATCATTGCACCACGTCACGGTCACTCAGCATGGCAAAGGGTCCTACCACTACGCTACCTATGGTGTGAACACGGTCTGAAGGCGATGTAATCCAGCTCGCAGCCAGGCTTCCACACAAACGCCTAGCAGGACAACTAGTGCAATGTGAACAAAGCCAAGACTGCAAGCCACGCCCATATCAGACCCTGTGATGGAGGTCACCAGGTGCAAAAGAGTGTTTGAATGCCAGGTAACGGCACATACACTACATATAGAACAAGACAAAAACACAGAAATATAGTGGCAATACTGGAGGAGCGGCTCAACCCCTAACACTGTAGCGTGTTTTACATTGGGGGAGCAGCCCCACCGCATGTGGACCGCAGCAAACGACTATCCCCAGCAAAAAATGCATACGGTGGAGGATGTCGGCGCGGTCCACATGCACCACAAGAGCATCCTACACAAAACGGAGCATTGTGCGGATGTAAATACAATCATATAAATCACAGAAAAAATGCACCAAACGGATATGCCACTGACTATACTGGCTAGTCATGAATGCAGATATTAAAAGCTGAGACTTTCGCCAATATATTCCTGTCAGGAAAATATCGGAGCCCATCATTGCACCACGTCACGGTCACTCAGCATGGCAAAGGGTCCTACCACTACGCTACCTATGGTGTGAACACGGTCTGAAGGCGATGTAATCCAGCTCGCAGCCAGGCTTCCACACAAACGCCTAGCAGGACAACTAGTGCAATGTGAACAAAGCCAAGACTGCAAGCCACGCCCATATCAGACCCTGTGATGGAGGTCACCAGGTGCAAAAGAGTGTTTGAATGCCAGGTAACGGCACATACACTACATATAGAACAAGACAAAAACACAGAAATATAGTGGCAATACTGGAGGAGCGGCTCAACCCCTAACACTGTAGCGTGTTTTACATTGGGGGAGCAGCCCCACCGCATGTGGACCGCAGCAAACGACTATCCCCAGCAAAAAATGCATACGGTGGAGGATGTCGGCGCGGTCCACATGCACCACAAGAGCATCCTACACAAAACGGAGCATTGCACTAGTTGTCCTGCTAGGCGTTTGTGTGGAAGCCTGGCTGCGAGCTGGATTACATCGCCTTCAGACCGTGTTCACACCATAGGTAGCGTAGTGGTAGGACCCTTTGCCATGCTGAGTGACCGTGACGTGGTGCAATGATGGGCTCCGATATTTTCCTGACAGGAATATATTGGCGAAAGTCTCAGCTTTTAATATCTGCATTCATGACTAGCCAGTATAGTCAGTGGCATATCCGTTTGGTGCATTTTTTCTGTGATTTATATGATTGTATTTACATCCGCACAATGCTCCGTTTTGTGTAGGATGCTCTTGTGGTGCATGTGGACCGCGCCGACATCCTCCACCGTATGCATTTTTTGCTGGGGATAGTCGTTTGCTGCGGTCCACATGCGGTGGGGCTGCTCCCCCAATGTAAAACACGCTACAGTG
Source organism: Bufo bufo (assembly GCF_905171765.1). Taxonomy (NCBI): domain Eukaryota; kingdom Metazoa; phylum Chordata; class Amphibia; order Anura; family Bufonidae; genus Bufo; species Bufo bufo. Next base: position 241,156,735 of record NC_053389.1, on the reverse strand, counting down.
TTAGGGGTTGAGCCGCTCCTCCAGTATTGCCACTATATTTCTGTGTTTTTGTCTTGTTCTATATGTAGTGTATGTGCCGTTACCTGGCATTCAAACACTCTTTTGCACCTGGTGACCTCCATCACAGGGTCTGATATGGGCGTGGCTTGCAGTCTTGGCTTTGTTCACATTGCACTAGTTGTCCTGCTAGGCGTTTGTGTGGAAGCCTGGCTGCGAGCTGGATTACATCGCCTTCAGACCGTGTTCACACCATAGGTAGCGTAGTGGTAGGACCCTTTGCCATGCTGAGTGACCGTGACGTGGTGCAATGATGGGCTCCGATATTTTCCTGACAGGAATATATTGGCGAAAGTCTCAGCTTTTAATATCTGCATTCATGACTAGCCAGTATAGTCAGTGGCATATCCGTTTGGTGCATTTTTTTTGTCTATGAGGGAAAAGACTCAAAACTGGAGCCGGTCGGATGTCCTGACTACCTGGGGAGCAGTGGCAAGATTGTCTGGGACTTGGTGTCATCCTTACTCCACAAGGGGTACCACTTATACGTGGACAATTTTTACTCAAGCGTGGCCCTCTTTCGGCACTTACATCTAGTCGGAATTCAATGCTGTGGCACCGCGCGACCTAGTCGCCGGGGCTTCCCTCAACGGCTCGTTAGTACCCGACTTGCACGGGGGGAGAGGGCTGCCTTGTGTGACCAAGAACTGCTCGCGGTGAAGTGGAGGGACAAGAGGGACGTTTACCTTCTGTCCACCATTCACGCAGACACGACTGTCCAAATTGAACGGGCAACTGGAGTCATTGTGAAACCCCTCTCTGTCCACGACTATAGCCTTCACATGGGAGGGGTGGACTTCAATGACCAGATGTTGGCTCCCTATTTAGTTTCCCGACCCACCAGACGCTGGTATAAGAAGGTGTCTGTTTATGTAATTCAATTGGCGATGTATAATAGTTTTGTTCTCTACAGTAAGGCTGGGAGAACAGGATCCTTCCTAAAATTCCAGGAAGAGATCATTTCGAAACTCCTGTATCCAGGAGGGTCCGTGCCCCAAGTCCCTGATGTAGTGAGCCGGCTACATGGCAGACACTTCCCGTCTGTCTATCCTGGTACCCCAACTCAACGTTCCCCAAGAAAAAGATGTCCTGTCTGTAGCAGGGGTGGAATAAGGCGTGACACCACCTTTTTTTGTCCTGACTGTCCTGACCAGCCTGCCCTATGCATAGGGGAGTGTTTCCGCAAGTTCCACACTCAGGTACACTATTAGTGTAGGGATTGCGTCACACAGGACAGGCACACAGGGGTCTTAGGGCCCTTTCACACAGAGCTGCCACAAACCTCTCTTTTCACCTGGGACAAAGTGCATAATGTACTTCGCCACATCTCTGGGCGATTTGCGCTTTGCACATTGTCCCATGGGGAAGGAGAGGTTTGTCCTATAAAGGTAAAAAAAACAAAAAAAATAAAAAATCACCGGTAAGCAAAAAAGTTATTGTTCTGTTTCAAAAGTTTATAAAAGTTAATGTTCTCTAAAGTTAATGTTAATAAATTTATTGCGTTGCGGCCTGTTTTTTTTTTTTTTTTTTTACCTTCAAGGTGGACCAAGCGATCAAGCAGCTGCAGCACTGATGTGCATTCTGACAGAAGCACAAAAGTCGGTGTATGCGGCGCTACAAGACGAGATTTCTCCTCTGCAGTAAAAGATACGTTTGCCGAGGCATATGAGCTGAGGAGGTCGGCGGTGTTCATATGCTTTGGCAAACACTTTGTATATATTAAAAAAAATAAAAAAATCCCGGCAATGATTTATTCATCCACATCGATTGATGTGAATGGAGAAATCTGGTTTGCCAGGGCATACAAGCTAAGTGGGTATGGATGTTGGGCGGAGCTCCTATGTCCTGGCAGACGCCTTTCCCCTCCTTTTTTTTTTTGGCAGAGATTTTTTCATCCACATTGATCGATGTGAATGAAGAAATCTGTGCCGTTCATTTTTTCTTTCAACCCAGAGGCTGAACGGAAAAAAAAAAAAATCATTACCTGTATGCTCAATATAAGGAGAATAGCAGAAACTCCTAATGCTGGCCATACATGTAATGACTGTGGAGACCCTCAAATGCCAGGGCAGTACAAACACCCCACAAATGACCCCATTTTGGAAAGAAGACACCCCAAGGTATTCGCTGAGGGGCATATTGAGTCCATGAAAGATTGAAATTTTTGTCCCAAGTTAGCGGAAAGGGAGACTTTGTGAGAAAAAACAAAAAAAATCAATTTCCGCTAACTTGTGCCAAAAAAAAAAAAAATCTTTGAACTCGCCATGCCCCTCATTGAGTACCTTGGGGTGTCTTCTTTCCAAAATGGGGTCACATGTGGGGTATTTATACTGCCCTGGCATTTTAGGGGCCCTAAAGCGTGCGAAGAAGTCTGGGATCCAAATGTCAAAAAATGCCCTCCTAAAAGGAATGTGGGCCCCTTTGCGCATCTAGGCTGCAAAAAAGTGTCACACATGTGGTATCCCCGTACTCAGGAGAAGTTGGGGAATGTGTTTTGGGGTGTCATTTTACATATACCCATGCTGGGTGAGATAAATATCTTGGTCAAATGCCAACTTTGTATAAAAAAATGGGAAAAGTTGTCTTTTGCCGAGATATTTCTCTCACCCAGCATGGGTAAATGTAAAAAGACACCCCAAAACACATTGCCCAACTTCTTCTGAGTACGGCGATACCACATGTGTGACACTTTTTTGCAGCCAAGGTGGGCAAATGGGCCCACATTCCAAAGAGCACCTTTCGGATTTCACAGGCCATTTTTTACAGATTTTGATTTCAAACTACTTCGCATGCATTTGGGCGCCTAAAATGCCAGGGCAGTATAACTACCCCACAAGTGACCCCATTTTGGAAAGAAGACACCCCAAGGTATTCCGTGAGGGGCATGGCGAGTTCCTAGAATTTTTTATTTTTTGTCACAAGTTAGTGGAATATGAGACTTTGTAAGGAAAAAAAAATAAAAATAAATCATCATTTTCCGCTAACTTGTGACAAAAAATAAAAAGTTCTATGAACTCACTATGCCCATCAGCGAATACCTTAGGGTGTCTACTTTCCGAAATGGGGTCATTTGTGGGGGTTTTCTACTGTCTGTACACTGTAGAACCTCAGGAAACATGACAGGTGCTCAGAAAGTCAGAGCTGCTTCAAAAAGCGGAAATTCACATTTTTGTACCATAGTTTGTAAACGCTATAGCTTTTACCCAAACCATTTTTTTTTTTTACCCAAACATTTTTTTTTTTATCAAAGACATGTAGAACAATAAATTTTGAGAAAAATTTATATATGGATGTCGTTTTTTTTGCAAAATTTTACAACTGAAAGTGAAAAATGTCATTTTTTTGCAAAAAAAATATCGGTAAATTTCGATTAATAGCAAAAAAAAGTAAAAACGTCAGCAGCAATGAAATACCACCAAATGAAAGCTCTATTAGTGAGAAGAAAAGGAGGTAAAATTCATTTGGGTGGTAAGTTGCATGACCGAGCAATAAACCGCTAAAGTTGTGGAGTGCCGATTTGTAAAAAAGGGCCTGGTCACTAGGGGGGTATAAACCTGTGGTCCTTAAGTGGTTAAAAACTCAGAAATTGAATGTATAAACTAAAAAAAAGTTTGAGATTTCACTTTACTTTGAATTACTGGTAGGCCCAACGTGAGAATGAGAAACATCTCCAAATCATGATTTTTGCTTTACTGTCTTTACTATGTACTGTGGCTTGAATTTAGTGCTCATCTGACATACTATCTGCGGCCACTAGACCCAAGAAGTTCAATTCTGTTTTTATTAGTCCACAATAAGTTGCCCCATTTCCCTTTAGGCCAGTCAATGTGTTCCTTGGAAAATTTTTGCCTATTCAGGACATTTTTTCAAACAGGACTTTGTGGGGAGTTCTTGCTGGTAACGTGGTTTCACATAATCTAAGTGGTGAGGCGTGCATTGCCAGCGCCCAGGGCAAGCCAAGTATTGTGTCCCCCCACTAACCTGTGGACACCCCCCTTTTTTTCAGAATCACACCCCACATTCCCCAGCCGTGTATGGAGCAGGATCAGAAGATGATCTCTATACTCTCGCTCCACTGATGTATCAGGGTTCGTGATTGGGTTAGATTCCGAATCTCCATTTAGGCTCCATGTCCCCGACTAGCCTACTAAGAATAGTACATTAAAATTCCTAGTAGGACTTGGCGGGGGCATGAGGTCTAAACAGGAATGCCTTAATAAGGATTATTACTGTGGTGGGCCTGAGTGGAGTCCCATGCACAGCAGGCCCATGGGAATTTTACTAATTACTGTGCAGACTCCACTTAGACCCCATAGTAATAATCCTCCATGATTAAACTCGCACCATTCCCTATTTATGCCCCATGAGGTCCCATCAGCTGCACTAATACAGTTACCTCATTTTCACTGCTCTCATGAAAATTCCTCCTCTGGTAGTTTACCCCTTAACTGAAAAAATATATATATACCGTTAGTACTACCAATGCATTAAGCAGCGCTGTGACTGTCAATAGAGATTATTTGTACCCCTCACTGATGGCTGCTCTACCTCTTCTTGTTCTCAGAGACTGGAAGAGGGGTTCTGCAGAGCTCTGTAGTTGCAGTCGTGGGGGTTCTGCAGAGCTCTTAAGTTGCAGTCAGAGTTTTTTTCAGAACTCTGTAGTTGTAGTCAGGGGGTTCTGCAGAACTCTGCAGTTGCAGTCAGGAGGGTTCTAAAGAGCTCTGTAGTTGCAGTCAGGGGGTTCTGCAAAGCTCTGTAGTTATAGTCAGGGGGGTTCTGCAGAGCTCTGTAGTTGTAGTCAGGGGTTTCTGTAGAGCTCTGTAGTTGCAGTCAGGGTGTTCTGCAGAGCTCTGTAGATTTAGTCAGGGGGGTTCTGCAGAGCTCTGTAGATTTAGTCAGGGGGTTCTGCAGAGCTCTGTAGTTGTAGTCAGGGGTTTCTGTTGGAGCTTTGTAGTTGCAGTCGGAGGGTTCTGAAGAGCTCTGTGGTTGCAGTCAGGGGGGTTCTGAAGAGGTCTGTGGTTGAAGTCAGGAGGGTTATGCAGAGATCTGTAGGTAGAGCCAGGGGGACTCTATATATGCACTTAGGGGAACTCTGCAGAGCTCTGTAGATTTAGTCAGGGGGGTTCTGCAGAGCTCTGTAGTTGTAGTCATGGGGGTTCTGAAGAGGTCTGTGGTTGAAGTCAGGGGGGTTATGCAGAGATCTGTAGGTAGAGTCAGAGGGGCTCTGCAAAGCTCTGCACAGTTCAGTGGGTCTCCACAGTTGACTTCATCCCCCCTCCCCCTGAGCAGCTCAATCACCAGCACAGCTCTAGGAGGAGCTGGGGGTAAATTTGCTACCTTTCCCAACAAAAAATACTGGCCAAGTTAAGCCACACCCCAAAAGGGGGGGGTTGTATGGGTGTGGCTTAACACAGGTTGTTAAGTTGCTATGTCATAATGTGGTTCCCAGTATTAATAATGCCCCCATTAGTGTCCCACAGTAATATTAATGCCCCCATTAGTATGCCCTAGAATAGGTAATGCCCCCATTAGTTCCCCAGTAATAGTAATGCCTCCATTAGTGCCCCCCAGAATTAATAATTAGAGATGAGCGAATGTAATGAAATTCGTTCACGCTTCGTTTGGTGGTAAAAGCAGAATTGCGTTATGTATTCCGTTACCGCGGACCATAACGCAATTCTATGACGGAATGGATAACAGAATGCCTTTAGGGGCATTCCATTATTCATTCCGTCATAATAGAAGTCTATGACCTGCATAATGGGTCCGTCCCGTTTCCGTTATGCAGGAGAGGACTCCTCTGCATAACAGAAACAGGACGGATCTGTTTTGCAGCCCATAGACTTCTATTATGACGAAATGAATAATGGAATGCTTCTAAAGGCATTCCGTTATGCATTCCGTCATAGAATTGCGTTATGATCCGTGGTAACAGAATCCATAACGCAATTCTGCTTTTACCACCAAACGAAGCGTGAACGAATTTCAAAATATGAAATTCGCTCATCTCTATTAATAATGCCCCCATTAGTGCCCCTCAATATTAATAATGCCCCCCTTCTCTGCTTGTGCCAAAAAAAATTATGAACTCACCTCATCTATTTGATTGTGCTGCTGTGATCACTGCAGGGACTAGGGACGAGGATAATTACGCTATAGGATGGGAAGATAGTGCAGACAGAGCCCGGGGGCAAGGTAGTGGGACTGGGGGAGGAATGGAAGGAGGGACTAGAAAAGCTCAGAAGGAAAAGTGTAGGGTAAAAAATATACATAAACCTCTTAAATGTATGTATACTAATGTATGGAGTCACTGTGGATAGAAATACAAGGAGGCAAAAACAATAATAAATGACTAATAGGAGTTTATTATAAACTATCTAATATACCAGAGTCAACAGAAAATCTGCTACTAAAACGAGATAGACGAAACGGCAGATCATAATGAGGTCGTTATTATTGGGGACTACAACTACCCAGATATAGACTGGGAAACTGGTATATCTCATAAAGGAAACAAGTTCTTGGCAATAACCAAAGATAATTACCTTTCCCAACTGGTCCAGGACCCGACTAGAGGGACAGCCATACTGGACTTAGTTTTAACCAATAGACCTGACAGAACAGATGTGCAGGTTGGGGGACACCTGGGAAATAGTGACCATAAGGTAATAACCTTCAAATTGTCATTCAAAAGAGTGTTTCTTCAGGGAGGAACAAAAATACCAAACTTCAAAAAAGCTAAATTTAGCCAACTAAGAGAGGCCATAGGCCTAACTAACTGGGACAAAGTCCTCAAAAATAAAAATACAGCCACAAAATGGGATATTTTTAAAAGCATTCTAAAATCTAATTGTGAGAGGTACATACCTTATGGGAATAAAAGGTTAAGGAAAAAGAAAAAAACAATGTGGATAAATACAACTGTAAAGAAAGCAATAAATGACAAAAAGAAAGCATTTAAATCACTAAAACAGGAGGGTTGCGAGGAAGCACTGAAAAACTATAAGGAGAAAAATAGAATATGTAAAAAACAAATAAAAGCAGCCAAACTAAAGACCCAGAGATTAATTGCCAAAGAGAGCAAAACGAACCCTAAAATGTTCTTCAATTATATAAATAAAAGTAAAAGGTAAAAAGTATAAATCTGAAGGTGTCGGCCCTCTACAGAGTAATGAGGGGGGAGTTGATGAGAGAGATGAGGAGAAAACAAAGCTATTAAATATTTTTTTCTCCACTGTATTCACTGAAGAAAATAAACTGTCAGATGAAATGCAGAATGTAAAAGTTAATTCCCCATTAAAGGTGTCCTGTCTGACCCAGGAAGAAGTACAGCGGCATCTTAAAAAGATTCAAATAGACAAATCGCCAGGACCAGATGGCATACACCCCCGTATCCTAAGAGAATTAAGTAATGTCATAGCCAGACCCTTATTTCTGATATTTAAGGACTCTATACTGACAGGGAGTGTTCCACAGGATTGGCGCATAGCAAATGTGCCAATATTTAACCGCTTGCCGTCACACTAACGCCGAAAGGCGTGAGTGCGGCGGCTCTCCCAGGTCACACTAACGCCGAAAGGCGTCATCTCGTGAGACCCCAGACGCGCAGCTTAGAAGTTGATCTACAGCCTGCCAGCAGCGATCATTCGCTGGCAGGCTGTAGATGCAATTTTTTTTTAACCCCAGGAAGGTATATCAGACGCTGTTTTGTTACCTGGTACCTGGTCCTCTGGTGGTCCCTTTTGCTTGGATCGACCACCAGAGGACACAGGCAGCTCTGTAAGTAGCGCCAATCACTACACTACACCCCCCCTGTCACTTATTAACCCCTTATTAACCCCTGATCACCCCATATAGACTCCCTGATAACCCCCCTGTCATTGATCACCCCCCTGTAAGGCTCCATTCAGACGTCCGTATGTGTTTTGCGGATCCGAAAAACACGGACACCGGCAATGTGCTTTCCGCATTTTGCGGATCCGCCAATTGCCAGAACTATATAGAAAATGCCTTTTCTTGTCCGCAATTGTGGACAAGAATAGGACATGTTCTATAGGCTCTACAAAAAACGCAGTGTTCGCCTGATCAGGCCTGATCTTGTGCGCACACTTGCGTTCAGTCTGCCCCACCGCAGTGACAGAATTATATATTTTTCTGATCACTGCAAAAACACCGTAAAATCGCTGCGGCGCTATAAAGGTCACTTTTGAGGGGCATGGCGAGTTCATAGAAGATTTTTTTGTTTTGGCACAAGTTAGCGGAAATATTTTTTTTTTGTTTTTGTTTTTTCTTACAAAGTCTCATATTCCACTAACTTGTGACAAAAAATAAAATCTTACATGAACTCACCATGCCCCTCACGGAATCCAAATGCGTAAAAATGCCCTGTGAAATCCTAAAGGTACTGTCACGACCATGGTTATGGTCGTGACTCCTGATCCGCATGCAGTTGCCTGCGGTTTGGTTTTTGTCAATCACATGGTGAGGTCGGCTGGATTGTTGCCTCACATGTGGTTGCCGCTGGCAACATGTTTGTGCTTGGCAGCTTGCTGCAATCTGCATGCGGTTACACCTGGCAACCTGTCTTTGTAGGTGTGCCGTTTTACATATTTGGTGTGCACGAAGTTTGGGTGTGTGCACTGTGATAGTTTCCCTTCACTTGTGGCTGCCCGAGGTAACGTGTTGTATTCTGTACATGTGGTGGCAGTGTCTCGGCCTTCTGGCTGACTCCCAGGACACGGTTGCCACGCATGTCGTTGCCTGCGGTAACAGCTGCAGTGTGATAAGGGTTTGTACACTTCCCCTGTATGTGGCTGTTTTCCCTTGCCTGGTCTAGGAAGGGTTAACTCCTTTCTGTGTGTGTGAACACTGGGTGTGTCTGCGTGGGTGTGGCTACTTGGGCCTATATAGCCTCTGCTGAGAGCAGTAGTCAGAGGGGTACTTCAGCCATGGTCTGCTGGAGTCATCCTCCTACTTTTATACCACCTGCCAGTGAGGGCCACCCTTGTGGTCATAAGCAAATGTTGTTATGTGATGTTAAGTTTATGTTTGTGTGGTGTCTGTTATTAGTGCAGCTATGGTTCTGGCTTCCTGTGTGTTTATGTGCAGTATCCCAGGGGGTCAGTAGCCGCTTTGGGTATGCGGGGAGTCGTAGTGCAGGGTAACCCACTAACCTGGGATTCACTGTCGTCTTCAATCTGGGTAGATACTGGAACAGGCAGTTCATAAATGTCGTGACGCCAGTGCCAATTGAACGGTGACACACCGTGTAGTGATAGGTGGAATAATAGAGTAGTCCAGGTATTCTTACAACATGTCAACTTTACTGCATGGATTTGTAGCAGGATGAACAGCAGAGAATATTCCACACTTTCCCATACAGTTAACAGTAATGGTTCAGGCTTTTACTTACAACAAGGTTAACTTCGAGACAGGCCTCCTAGGTTCAGGGATTCCCTCTTATGCTACTTGCAGCAATACCCTCAAGGTCCGGACACCTAATTCCTGGTGATAACCCTTGAGTAAATAATGGGCAGAGGTCTTCTTCCCTCCTGATGGCAGGCTCTATCTTTGGAGTTCTTCAAGTCCAATTAACTTGGAAAGCTGGGTGGGTATGACCCTCCACACCAGTAGTGCAATCTCTGCACTCTTGACTGAGCCCTGAATCTCTCAGCACTCTCTCCAGAAACTTCTAACTACTTCCTAGGCTAGGCCCTAGCCTATTTATACTGAACTGGGGGCTCCCTCTGCTGGCTGGAATAATGATTGCCTGCAACAGGCCTAACTGGCTTAAAGGGAAATACACCTCACAATCTAGCAGTGTCGGGTAACCTACCCGTATGCTGCACACCCCCAGACTTTAACGTGAGTAAGGCCTCGTACTCACACACACCTTCCTGAACCGGCATAACATGGTACATAACATAAGCATTCTATTATAAATATAATAAATAATTATTTCACACAGAAAACATAACATTGGTAACTTCATGAACAAATGACGTAAGGAAAAGGGGCGTCTTCTTGCTTCTTAGGCACGGCCGCTGACCTGGCACAGCGGACTTAGGGTGAACCAGGTTAGTCCATTTTCTTTGGTGGCAGTATAATAACGGAACTACCCAGGGGTTTCCTGTGGGTGTATCACAGGCAAGGGCTCACGTGGGGGAGTCCATTCTTGCGCACAAATGTCAAGCAAGGTATTACCAGTAGCAAATGCTCGGGAGGAGACACCACCAGTATAGTCAAAGTCTCCTAAACGGACTGGCGGACGTCCCCTGGTCATCCGGGTGGACCTTCTCAACACAGGGGTCTCCTCCTCCCTTAGCAACGAGGTAGAAGAGAGAGGAGCAACAGGAGGGTCTCCATCAGTGAGACCTTGGTCAGGAACAACAGGAACAACAATATCCCCTAGAAGGGGGACTGGATCCGGGGCATCTTGAACCGGCTCTTCTGGAGGTGAAGATACAGTAGGTGCCGGAGCAGGCACCAGCAAGTTCAACCATGGTGTCAGAAGCCAATGCATGGGATCAGCGTCATACCTTAGATTACTGACAGCCTGCATAGGATCCTCGGGCTGTATTGATGACTCTGACACAGGGGATTCAGATCTCGAACTCTCGGCACTGGGTTCTGGTGTCAGGCAGAGCTTTAACCGGTTTCTGTGTACAATTTGGGATCCCTTGCCTTCCCGGGTGATCTCGTAAGTATGAGTCCCAACATTTGGGATTGCAGTGACAACATAGGGACTTTGCTCCCATTTACTGTCCAGTTTACTTGTACGGCGGTTATTTTTTAACCATACCACAGCCCCTATTGTCAAGGGTTCTGCATGGGCTGCCTGATCATAGTCTCTCTGCTGTCGGTCCCTAACATTGTCCATCCGTTCCTGAACAATGGCTTTGGCTGCATTCAATCGCCTTTGGTGCTCAGCAACCCAGTCGGTATTAGGTAATGGGTTGATGCAATCAGGTACATGTATGTCCAAGGAGTGATCAGCCGGCAATGTCCCTTGGCGCCCAAACATCAAGTAAAAAGGGGTATACCCAGTGGAACAATGTATGGTATGATTGTACGTGAACATGAGCTGTGGCAACAGATTAGGCCAATCTCCTCTGGTTTCAGGAGGCACGGCCCTCAGCATCTCTATCAAGGTCTGATTCATTTTTTCACATAATCCATTACCTTGAGGATGGTAGGCCGTTGTCCGGATCTTCTTACAGTTGTGTAAGCGGCACAGTTCATGGAACAGATGGGACTCAAAAGCAGGTCCTTGATCGGTGAGGATCTTTTCTGGACATCCGTAGGGCAGGAGGAAATGCTTCCAGAACAGTTCGGCTGTAGTCTTGGCTGTCTGGTCTCTCACAGGCACCGCTACAACAAACTTAGTGAAATGGTCAATAATAGTCATGGCATAAGCATACCCTGAGCGACTAGGCTCCAGCTTCACATGGTCGATGGCGACAAGTTCAAGAGGACGGGTACTTACAATGGGTCTCAGTGGTGCCCTCTGATCATGGTGCTCACTTCGTTTTAAGGCACAGGCTACACACTCCCGACACCACTTCTCCGTGTCTTCTCTCATGCCCACCCAGTAAAACCGCTGGCGGATATTAGCCTCAGTCTTTTGGACCCCAAAGTGACCGGATTGATTGTGGTACATCTCCAACACCATACCTGCATCTCGTCGGGGTATGAGAATCTGGTGTACTCTTTCGTTGGACACTGGGTCTAGGCTTCTCCGTAGCAATAGGCCCTTTTGTATGAAGAGTTGATGGCGCTGTCTCCACAGTTTGATGAGCTCAGGATCTGCACTCTTACGCCGAATCCTCTCAGGGGCTCTGCCACTAGTAATGAAGTCCAACAACTCACCCAGCACTCTACTTTCAGACTGTAGTTTCACCCGCCTTTCTTCTTTAGGTTCAGGCCTACTGGAGGGTGAAGGAACTGCAGCTCTGTCATTGTTAGCTCGAGCCTGATCCTGTTGAGCAAATTTGTTATAGAAGGCCGGCATCTCTACATCTTCCCAAGCATCTCGCACATCATCAGGAGCTGTCTCTGTGGGAAGCCTGGATAAAGCATCAGCATTATCATTAGTACGTCCAGCACGATATTTTACAGAGAAATCATAGTTGGCGAGGCGAGAGGCCCATCTCTGCTCCAAGGCCCCTAATTTAGCTGTATTTAGATGTGCCAGAGGGTTATTGTCAGTGAATGCAATGAACGGGGTGGCGGCTAGATAATCTTAGAATTTTTCCGTCACTGCCCACACTAATGCCAGGAACTCTAGTTTGAAGGAACTATAATTCTGGTCATTTTTCTCAGCTCCTTTCAGGGAGCGGCTTGCATATGCTATCACTCTCTCTTTTCCCTCTTGGATTTGGGCTAACACAGCTCCCAGGCCTCGCTTGCTAGCATCGGTATAAAGATGGAAAGGCTTGCTATAATCTGGATAACCTAACACAGGAGGCTCGGTCAGTTTCTTTTTTAGCAATTGGAACGCTATCTCTCTTTCCTCATTCCACTCAATGGGCACAGGAGTTCTAGGACTTTTCTTGGGTTGCCCCCTCAAGAGTTCCTGGATAGGATCAGCTATTTGAGCAAAATGGGGGATAAACCGTCTATAGTAGCCTGCAAAACCAAGGAAACCCCTCACTTCCTTGACAGTAGTAGGAACCGGCCAATTACGGACAGCCGCTAACTTATCAGGGTCAGGTTGCACGCCCTCTCCACTTACGACATGCCCCAGGTATCTTACTGCAGGTTTGAGCAGGTGACACTTGGATGGCTTTACCTTCAAGCCATATTTGATAAGGATTTCAAATACTTCTGCCAAATGTTTCAGATGGTCTTCATATGTTTTTGAGTACACAATGACGTCATCTAGATACAGCAGCACTGTTTCGAAGTTTTTGTGACCCAAACACCGCTCCATTAGTCTCTGGAAAGTTCCTGGGGCATTACATAGCCCGAACGGCATACAATTGAATTCAAACAGGCCCATGGGAGTAGTGAAAGCAGTCTTTTCCCTATCTGCAGGGGCCATGGGTACTTGCCAGTAGCCACTGGTCAAGTCCAATGTGGAGAAATAAGCAGAGGAGCCCAAAGCAGTTAGTGACTCCTCAATGCGGGGCAGTGGGTATGCATCTTTGTGGGATATTTGATTAATTTTCCTATAATCCACACAAAAACGGATACCACCGTCCTTCTTCTTTACAAGGACCAGGGGTGCAGCCCACGGACTACGGCTGTCCCGGATTACATTAGAGTCTTTCATCTCTTGGATCATTTCTTTTACAGTCTGATATGAAGTAGGCGGTAAGGGTCTGTATCTCTCCTTGATAGGAGGATGAGAGCCAGTAGGTATGGTGTGTTGTATGGCACTCACCTCTCCATAATCAGTAGCATGCTTACTGAAGGCCTGGTGGTACTCTTTGACCAGCTGTAGGATCCCTTCTTGTTGATGTTGGGGGGTAGTCTCGTCCCCCACATGGAGCTCTTCCCACCAGGGCACTTGTGGCTGGGTCACCGACGGACGTCCGCTGACTGCAGCTGGCGGCTTTTCTGTCACTGGAAGACGAATGATGTCTTGGAAGGACACCTGGGACAGCTGGGCAACACGGCAATGCTTAGTAAGCGCAACAGGATGATCACTCAGGTTAATCAGACGGACAGGTACTTTACCTTGGGAAACGTTCACCAGGCACTTGGCAGCTCTCACATAAGGGTAATCCTCCATCTGGATTGGTTCCACCAGGGCTGGATAATCTCGGCCTTGGACTCCCAGGACAGCACGACACCATAAAAGAGTTTGAGAATTAGGAGGCAAAGTCACAGGCTTAATATCACGGATCCTGGCAGTACAAATTTCTCCTTTCCCATTAGCAAACCTCTGCTGGGCACTTAACACAGTAATAGTCTTTTGAATCACCCTCTTGGATGCAGAGGAAGCAGTGGGCAAAGTCTGGTGTAATACGGCACGTATTTCTGAATAACAGTTTTTGAAGACATTGGTGCCTAGAATGACAGGATGTCCTCCTCTGTCGCCGGCCTGTACTACTATCACCCCCTGTTGCGGTAAGGTTACTTCTCCCACCTGCAGGGTGGGTTCCCAGTATCCATGAATCTTTACTGGTTTGCCATTGCTGGCGATAATCTCTACCCAGGATTCAGGCGGCTGGATCAATTGGTTGGTGTCCCAGAATTTTTCAAAGGCGGGCAGCTGAATAGTAGTGACTTGAGACCCAGTATCTAATAGGGCTTCAAAGGGGACCCCGTTGATCTCTATATTGATTTTAGGATGGGATCCTACATACCGTGGCATCCAATTTGGATCCTTTGGACCTAGTGTTCTACCTCCCGAGGGGTGGTCCTCAGCCTCAGGGGTTGCCCGTTTAACTGCCAGCACGTGGATTCTGTGTGTCCCACCTTTTTGCAGTATGTACACACGGGCCGCTTGCGATTTCTATTACGCCTCCCAGGATCCCTGGGGTGAGTCTCTTGGTATGGAGGTGGGAACGGCCTAGGAGGTGACAGGAACTCTTCTTCTGACATTATGGGTTTTTCCCATTCCTCTATTTTTCTGCACACTCTCTCTAGACTTTTGGTGAGGTGATTTACTTGCTCTGTCAGCATGGCGATAGTATCGGTAGCTGACGCTTGAACAGCTTGGCCGGCCTCAGCTTGGTTAGTGATAAGCGGTTTTGGCCTGCAGGCTGATGACTCAGGTGGGGTGCTCAACTCCGGAGATACTGCTGACCCCAGAATTTTTATCGCCAGTTCTTTAAAGTCCAGAAAGGTACTGTTAGGGTGCTGGGCGGACAGCATCTTTAATTGGGTCCTTATTTGTTCACTAGACACCCCGTTGATAAATTGTTCCCTCAGGGTCTGGTCCTGGTTATCAGCCTCCTTGGGATCTATCTGGATTACAGCCCCTAAAGCCTCCTGAAGTGATAGAGCATAGTCACGGAGGGACTCACCGGACTTCTGTTTCTTGCCAAAGAAGTGCATCTTTATTTCAGAGGCAGTCCTGGTTTCAAAAGTGGCCCTGAGGCGCGTGAATATCTGCTCTAGAGTACTCCGCTCAGCAGCAGGCCAGGATAATACCTCCCTCCTGGCAGCTCCCTCCAGTTGCGCTAGCAGGATTTCCATTTGCTGGTCGGCATTTATAGGGTACAGTTTGAATAATGCCAGCAACTTTTCCTTAAAGTCTCTTAGGGTATGGGTCTCTCCTTTATAGCGGGGGAACCATGGGGCCCCAAAATAGTAAGGCATGGTAAAGGGCATCATGCTGGGGGCTATAGGATGATTAGGAGCCGCAAGCTCTCCCGGGGCCGGCTGCTCGGGAACTCCCGGTTCTGACATGTTAGTCTATTGAGATGTGGCCGCTGGCGACTAAAGGGGCCGGAACAATCCCCTTCCCTCCGGTCACAAGTCCTTACCGGTATCGCCGGGCTTGCACAGGCCAAGTCTCGAGAGATTCCGGACGTCCTGAGTACGCGGTGACGTAGAAGAAGCAGGGCCGCGGCGGTGCGATGATGAAGAGGGGCGGGATTCTCTGTGTCTTTGAAGGGATCCGCCCACGAAGGTCCTCAGCAGCGCGGGAAACTTTACTCCAGGCGGCCGGCGGCCATCTTGGTCACCATTCCCTGACAGCAAGCAGGGTTGTTGATAAGTGAATAAATTGTAATCCACAACACGATTTCCTTTTCCTGGGGGTAGCGCAACACAGTACAGCGCTTCCGATTCCTCCCAGGCACAATTGTAATCCACCGGCTTGGGAATAAAGGGTACAGTCCTTGCAATACGGTGGTGGAATAGTTAAAGCACACAGTTCACACTTCTCTGCACTCCAGAAGCATGCGGATCCTGTTCGTGACGCCAAAAAGAGCGATGAAGTATCCCAGGGGGTCAGTAGCCGCTTTGGGTATGCGGGGAGTCGTAATGCAGGGTAACCCACTAACCTGGGATTCACTGTCGTCTTCAATCTGGGTAGATACTGGAACAGGCAGTTCATAAATGTCGTGACGCCAGTGCCAATTGAACGGTGACACACCGTGTAGTGATAGGTGGAATAATAGAGTAGTCCAGATATTCTTACAACATGTCAACTTTACTGCATGGATTTGTAGCAGGATGAACAGCAGAGAATACAGTTCCAGTGTTATTCCACACTTTCCCATACAGTTAACAGTAATGGTTCAGGCTTTTACTTACAACAAGGTTAACTTCGAGACAGGCCTCCTAGGTTCAGGGATTCCCTCTTATGCTACTTGCAGCAATACCCTCAAGGTCCGGACACCTAATTCCTGGTGATAACCCTTGAGTAAATAATGGGCAGAGGTCTTCTTCCCTCCTGATGGCAGGCTCTATCTTTGGAGTCCTTCAAGTCCAATTAACTTGGAAAGCTGGGTGGTTATGACCCTCCACACCAGTAGTGCAATCTCTGCACTCTTAACTGAGCTCAGAATCTCTCAGCACTGACTCTAGAAACTTCTGACTACTTCCTAGGCTAGGCTCTAGCCTATTTATACTGAACTGGGGGCTCCCTCTGCTGGCTGGAATAATGATTGCCTGCAACAGGCCTAACTGGCTTAAAGGGAAATACACCTCACAATCTAGCAGTGTCGGGTTACCTAACCATATGCTGCACATGTGTGCTGTGTCCTTTTGTGTCTGTGTGTGGACTTCAGCATTTGTGTCCAGGGATCCAGTCAGTGTGTCTGTGGCAGGTAGGGGTGGAAGTCTTTCACTCTCCTGCCATATCCATAGTCTGTTTATGTTTATATCCCCTTGCAGCTCGGCCAGTTTAGACTCCTGTTTCTCCGCATCCATGAGGAACAGGTGGTCTACCCAGCTCCTAGTTCAGGGATCGGCGGAGGGTGAGTAGGGATCCGAGGTTCCTGAGCATGAGCCCTCCTACCTTCAAGTTCGGCTCATGCAGCTAGGAGTCAGGGTCAGATTAGGGATGCGTTAGGAGGTGACCTGCTCCCTAATTCTGTGGTCCTGGCCGCGCAGCGACTAACATCTCGTGGCATCGCACGGCTGAGGGTTTCCCCCATCCTCAGCCGTGACAGGTACTCATTGGAATTTGGGCCCCTTTGCGCATCTTGGCTGCAAAAAAGTGTCACACATGTGGTATCGCTGTACTCAGAAGAAGTAGGGCAATGTGTTTTGGGGTGTATTTTTACATATACCCATGCTGTATAATATCTCTGTAAATTGACAACTTTGTATAAAAAAATGGAAAAAGTTGTAATTTATAGAGATATTTCTCACACACAGTATGGATATATGCAAAAATACACCCCAAAACACATTGCCCTACTTCTCCTGAGTACGGCAATACCACATGTGTGACACTTTTTTGCAGCCAAGATGCGCAAAGGGGCCCAAATTCCAATGAGTACCTTTTAGGAGGGCATTTTTAGACATTTGGATTCCAGACTTCTTCTCACGCTTTAGGGCCCCTAAAATGCCAGGGCAGTATAAATATCCCACAAGTGACCCCATTTTGGAAAGAAGACACCCCAAGGTATTCCGTGAGGGGCATGGCGAGTTCATGTAAAATTTTATTTTTTGTCACAAGTTAGTGGAATATGAGACTTTGTAAGAAAAAAATAAATAAATAAATCATTTTCCGCTAACTTGTGCCAAAAAAAAAAAACTTATATGAACTCGCCATGCCCCTCACGGAATACCTTGGGGTGTCTTCTTTCCAAAATGGGGTCACTTGTGGGGTATTTATACTGCCCTGGCATTTTAGGGGCCCTAAAGCATGAGAAGTAGTTTGGAATTCAAATGCGTAAAAATGCCCTGTGAAATCCTAAAGGTACTCATTGGAATTTGGGCCCCTTTGTGCACCTAGGCTGCAAAAAAGTGTCACACATGTGGTATCGCCGTACTCAGGAGAAGTGTGTTTTGGGGTGTCTTTTTACATATACCCATACTGTGTGTGAGAAATATCTCTGTAAATGACAACTTTTTACATTTTTTTATACAAAGTTGTCAATTTACAGAGATATTTCTCTCACCCATCATGGGTATATGTAAAAATACACCCCAAAACACATTTCCCTACTTCTGAGTACAGCGATACCACATCTGTGACACTTTTTTGCAGCCTAGGTGCGTAAAGGGGCCGAAAGTCCAACGAGTACCTTTAGGCTTTACAGGGTTGCTCACAATTTAGCCCCGCCCAAAATGCCAGAACAGTAAACACACCCCACAAATGACCCCATTTAGGAAAGTAGACACCCCAAGGTATTCACTGAGGGGCATAGTGAGTCCGTGGGAGATTTTATTTTTTTTTGCCAGAAGTTAGCAGAAAGGGAAACTTTATTATTTTTTTTTTCCTCAGAAAGTGTCATTTTCTGCTAACTTGTGAAAAAAAAATTAATCATACATGAACTCACCATGCCCCTCCGCGAATACTTTGGGGTGTCTTCTTTCTGAAATGGAGTCATTTGGGGGGTATTTATACTATCCTGGCATTCTAGCACCTCAAGAAACATGACAGGTGCTCAGAAAGTCAGAGCTGCTTCAAAATGCGGAAATTCACATTTTTGTACCATAGTTTTTAAACGCTATAACTTTTGCGCAAACCAATAAATATACACTTATTGTATTTTTTTTTATCAAAGACATGTAGCACAATAAATTCTGACACAAACTTGTATAGAAATGTAATTATATTTGAACAATTTAACCAGAGAAAGTTAAAAATACAAATTTTTTGAGAATATTGCGGCCTATTTTGATTAATATCGGAAAAACGAAAAATCTTAGCAGCAATCAAATACCACCAAAAGAAAGCTGTATTTGTGAGAAGAAAAGGAGGTAAAATTCATTTGGGTGCCAAGTTGCATGACCGAGCAATAAACCGTTAAAGTTGTGAAGTGCCGATTTGTAAAAAAGGGCCTGGTCACTAGGGGGGGTATAAACCTGTGGTCCTTAAGTGGTTAAAAAGGGTAAAAAAACAGAGCCTGGAAACTATAGGCCGGTAAGTTTAACATCTGTCAAGGGTAAACTGTTTGAAGGTTTTCTAAGAGATGCTATCTTTGAGTACCTCAATGAAAATAAGCAAATAACACCATATCAGCATGGCTTCATGAGGGATCGGTCATGTCAAACTAATTTAATCAGTTTCTATGAGGAGGTAAGTTCTAGACTTGACAGCGGCGAATCAATGGATGTCGTATATCTGGACTTCTCCAAAGCATTTGACACTGTACCGCATAAAAGGTTAGTATATACACTGCTCAAAAAAATAAAGGGAACACAAAAAAAACACATCCTATATCTGAGTTAATTAAATATTCTTCTGAAATACTTTGTTCTTTACATAGTTGAATGTGCTGACAACAAAATCACACAAAAATAAAAAAATGGAAATCAAATTTTTCAACCCATGGAGGTCTGGATTTGGAGTCACACTCAAATTGAAAGTGGAAAAACACACTACAGGCTGATCCAACTTTGATGTAATGTCCTTAAAACAAGTCAAAATAAAGGCTCAGTAGTGTGTGTGGCCTCCACGTGCCTGTATGACCTCCCTACAACGCCAGTGCATGCTCCTGATGAGGTGGCAGACGGTCTCCTGAGGGATCTCCTCCCAGACCTGGACTAAAGCATCTGCCAACTCCTGAACAGTCTGTGGTGCAACGTGACGTTGGTGGATAGAGCGAGACATGATGTCCCAGATGTGCTCAATTGGATTCAGGTCTGGGGAACGGGTGGGCCAGTCCATAGCATCAATGCCTTCGTCTTGCAGGAACTGCTGACACACTCCAGCCACATGAGGTCTAGCATTGTCTTGCATTAGGAGGAACCCAGGGCCAACCACACCAGCATATGGTCTCACAAGGGGTCTGAGGATCTCATTTCGGTACTTAATGGCAGTCAGGCTACCTCTGGCGAGCACATGGAGGGCTGTGCGGCCCTCCAAAGAAATGCCACCCCACACCATTACTTACCCAATGCCAAACCGGTCATGCTGGAGGATGTTGCAGGCAGCAGAACGTTCTCCACGGCGTCTCCAGACTCTGTCACATGTGCTCAGTGTGAACCTGCTTTCATCTGTGAAGAGCACAGGGCGCCAGTGGCGAATTTGCCAATCTTGGTGTTCTCTGGCAAATGCCAAACGTCCTGCACGGTGTTGGGCTGTAAGCACAACCCCCACCTGTGGACATCGGGCCCTCATATCACCCTCATGGAGTTTGTTTCTGACCGTTTGAGCAGACACATGCACATTTGTGGCCTGCTGGAGGTCATTTTGCAGGGCTCTGGCAGTGCTCCTCCTGTTCCTCCTTGCACAAAGACAGAGGTAGCGGTCCTGCTGCTGGGTTGTTGCCCTCCTACGGCCTCCTCCACGTCTCCTGATGTACTGGCCTGTCTCCTGGTAGCGCCTCCATGCTCTGGACACTACGCTGACAGACACAGCAAACCTTCTTGCCACAGCTCGCATTGATGTGCCATCCTGGATAAGCTGCACTACCTGAGCCACTTGTGTGGGTTGTAGACTCCGTCTCATGCTACCACTAGAGTGAAAGCACCGCCAGCATTCAAAAGTGACCAAAACATCAGCCAGGAAGCATAGGAACTGAGAAGTGGACTGTGGTCACCACCTGCAGAACCATTCCTTTATTGGGGGTGTCTTGCTAATTGCCTATAATTTCCACCTGTTGTCTATCCCATTTGCACAACAGCATGAAATTGATTGTCACTCAGTGTTGCTTCCTAAGTGGACAGTTTGATTTCACAGAAGTGTGATTGACTTGGAGTTACATTGTGTTGTTTAAGTGTTCCCTTTATTTTTTTGAGCAGTGTATAATGAGAATACTTGGACTGGGAGAAAATGTCTGTATGTGGGTAAGTAACTGGCTCAATGATAGAAAACCGAGGGTGGTTATTAATGGTACACAATTAGATTGGGTCACTGTCACTAGCGGAGTTCCTCAGGGGTCAGTATTGGGCCCTATTCTCTTCAATATATGTATTAATGATCTTGTAGAAGGCTTGCACAGTAAAATATAAATGTTTGCAGATGACACTAAACTGTGTAAAGTATTTAACACTGAAGAGGACAGTATACTACTACAGATGGATCTGGATAGATTAGAGGCTTGGGCAGAAAAGTGGCAGATGAGGTTTAACACTGACAAATTTAAGGTTATGCACATGGGAAGGAATAATGCAAGTCACCCGTACATACTAAATGGTAAAACACTGGGTAACAATGACATGGAAAAGGACCTAGGAATTTTAGTGAACAGCAAACTAAGCTGCAAAAAACAGTGTCAGCCAGCTGCTGCCAATAAGATAATGGGTTGCATCAAAATGGGCATAGATGCCCATGATGAGAACATAGTCCTACCACTTTACAAATCACTAGTCAGACCACACATGGAGCACTGTGTACAGTTCTGGTCTCCTGTAAACAAGGCAGACATAGCAGAGCTGGAGAGGGTTCAGAGGAGGGCAACTAAAGTAATAACTGGAATGGGGGGACTACAGTACCCTAAAAGATTATCAAAGTTAGGGTTATTCACTTTAGAAAAAAGACAACTGAGAGGAGATCTAATTACTATGTATAAATATATCAGGGGTCAGTACAGAGATCTATCCCATCATCTATTTATCCCCAGGACTGTGACTGTGACGAGGGGACATCCTCTGCATCTGGAGGAAAGAAGGTTTGTACACAAACATAGAAGAGGATTCTTTACGGTAAGAGCAGTGAGACTATGGAACTCTCTGCCTGAGGTGGTGATGGTGAGTTCACTAAAAGAGTTCAAGAGGGGCCTGGATGTATTTCTAGAGAGTAATAAAATTACAGGTTATAGCTACTAGAGGGGTCGTTGATCCAGGGAGTTATTCTGGTTGCCTGATTGGAGTCGGGAAGGACTTTTTTCCCCCTTAAGTGGGGAAAATTGGCTTTTACCTCAAAGTTGTTTTTTTTGCCTTCCTCTGAATCAACTTGCAGGATGACAGGCTGAACTGGATGGACAGATGTCTTTTTTCAGCCTTATATACTATGTTACTGTGTTACTGGAAGCTCAGGACAGGATCTGCTCTCCGGCATGATGACGTTTCGCAGGTCCTGCTGCTTACAGTCAATACTGTGAAACATCATCACGCTGGAGCGCAGGTCCTCACCCCGGCGCCATCAAATGTATGACATGAGTTTATTCCTCTTAAGGCAAGTGAGGGAGGGAATTATTATTGCAGTTACAAAAAAATTACCGGCACCGGCAGGGGCACTAAATTGCCGACTTGGCCGGCGAGTTACCGGCTGGGTGGCAACCCAAGCTGGGGGGCCACCCTCTCATTCACACCAACTAGGTCCCCCCCACTGCTGCTCTCCGCTTCTGCTGTATCTCTAACAGGAGATGACGTATCTTGACAGTGTCCCATCTCTGTGCCTAATCTCTCCATCATCTTCAGGGACAGTGCAGAAGGAGAATAAACTTCAAGACGCTACTACAACGAACAGTAGCCCTGTGCTCTGGACTGGCGCACAGCATGGATTTCTGGCCTGGAAGGAGGGAAAGGGGGGGTACACCTGCTGGGTGACTTCTGAACCATCTTGTACATTGCGTGTTGCAATCATCCCGCCAGTGCCATTCAATGAATAATTCACTGAATGGCGATGGTGGCATGTGCTCGCATAGTGTGCTGTCTGAATGGCATTGTTAACAATTAACAATTCCCTGGTGTTCAGGCAGCCCCCTGCAGTCTGGTGCTTGGGGCAAGCACCCCTCCGGCCTCAATATGCGGTGCCACTTCTTAATCATCTTGAGACTGAAGCAGTACTCAATACTAACTTCCATCTTTCTGGAGGTGATCATTGGCTGAGACTTTGCCATTTTGGTTATTCCTCGATCCATTCAAATAGTAGTTCCCCGCTTCCTTCCACGTTTTTCAGGTTTTGGTTGCCACTTCAAGGCATTTGAGATCAATTTAACCGAGGAGCCTATAATTTGCTGCACTTCTCTGTGTTTTTCCCTCTGCAATCAACTTTTTACTCAAAGTATGTTCTTCATCAGAACAACTGTCTGGAACGACCCATCATTCTCATTATTCTGTAATGTATTGGATAACACTGACAGCATTATGTCTAATGCTGCTAACCACTGAGCCACCGTACTGCCCTAAAAAAAGTATAAAACACTTGAAAACACCTTTAATCATTGAATGATAATAATTAGATATGGTATTATTTGATAATGATATATACACATTACTATTCCCTTGGGTGGGAGACATATACCTTGAGGTTTGTATTCCTGATCTTTTAGGACCATAGCATCTCCCCTGAAAGCGCTAGAGATCAGCTATTTGCACACCTTTTTCTGAACTAACTGAAGTTTTTGTAGTTGTAGTATTGAATTATCTGCAGTGTTAATGACATTATGGAGGATGGAAGGGGCTTATGCAATATTGCCCTTGTAGGTAACCTGTTGTTAAAAATCTAAATTCTACCCCTGTGCAGAGGATTCATTAGAGCATCCAGAGCTAGCACCACATAAAGGGGGAAGTACAGTAGCATTACATAGAGTCCAGCAGAGGGCACTGCACATGAAGGGTCTGTTTTTTTAATTTTTTTGCTTTCTTTGATTTTAATTAAGAAATTAAGCATAGTGGGCACACCGAATATGAATGATTGCCAACGACAGCATTGCTACACAACCACATGCAATACAAAGAAAAGAAATACCGCATACAAGGCTGCACCTCTGTCACGGATGAAGTTAGCAGATAGCTGGAACATATAAATAAACGAGCGACTGGCTTGATCCCAAACTAAGGAGCTTATAGGTGAGCCCTATAAAACCCTAAGAGCTCTCCCTGACTGCTATGCACATGCAAGGGTCTGTTTGGTAGACGATTGCATGCCCACATACCTAAGGCTACATTCACACGTCAGTATTTTTCTACATCCCGATTTTCGGTCCGTTTTTTGCGGATCCGTTGTTCCTGAAAATGTTTCCGTATGTCATCCGTTTTTTGCGGATCCGCAAAAAACGGAAACATGTGAAAACTCAAATCCGACAGTATATTGGTGGCCAGTGCGGATTCCCAGTATTAATAAATGTGACCAGTGCGGCCTCACCTCTCCCCCCCCCCATCATTGGTGGCCAGTGCGGATTCCCAGTATTAATAAATGTGCCCAGTGCGGCCTCACCTCTCCCCCCCCCCCCATCATTGGTGGCAGCGGAGAGTTCTGATCGGAGTCCCAGTTTAAATCGCTGGGGCTCCGATCGGTTACCATGGCAGCCAAGACGCTATTGCAGTCTTGGCTGCCATGGTTACTTAGCAATAAATACAAGCATTATACTTACCTGCGACTGCGAGCTGCGATGTGTGTCCGGCAGGGAGCTCCTCCTACTGGTAAGTGAAAGGTCTGTGCGGCGCATTGCTTTTAGCACAGACCTGTCACTTACCAGTAGGAGGAGCTCCCGGCAGGACACACATCGCAACTCGCAGTCGCAGGTAAGTATAATGCTTGTATTTATTGCTAAGTAACCATGGCAGCCAAGACTGCAATAGCGTCTTGGCTGCCATGGTAACCGATCGGAGCCCCAGCGATTAAACTGGGACTCCGATCGGAACTCTCCGCTGCCACCAATGATGGGGGGTGGGGAAGAGGTGAGGCCGCACTGGGCACATTTATTAATACTGGGAATCCGCACTGGCCACCAATGATGGGGGGGGGGAGAGGTGAGGCCGCACTGGGCACATTTAATACTGGGGAGGGAGGGGGGTCTGCCCCCTGCTGCCTGGCAGCCCCTGATCTCTTATAGGGGGCTATGATATGCACAATTAACCCCTCAGGCGCAGCACCTGAGGGGTTAATTGTGCAGATGACAGCCCCCTGTAAGAGATCGGGTGCTGCCAGGCAGCAGGGGGCAGTCATGTACACCGTTCTCAGTATATTCTAACTAGAAGCGTCCCCATCACCATGGGAACGCCTCTGTGTTAGAATATACTGTTGGATCTGTGTTTTTCACGAAGTGAAAAATCTGATCTGTAGAAAACTTACTGGGAATCCGCACTGCCGCACTGGCCACCAATGAATATAGAGGGAGGGGGGCAGCACTGGTCACATTTAATACTGGGGAGGAAGCCTAATTTCCAGGAACGGAATCCGCATAAAACGGATGACATACGTAATGACATACGAATGTCTTCCGTTTTTTGCAGATCCATTGACTTTGTATTGGTTCAGGATCCGATTTTTGCGGAAAAGAATAGGACATGTTTTATATTTTTTCGGACATGCGGAACGGAACAACGGAAACGGACAGCACACATTGTGCTGTCCGATTTTTTCCAGGACCCATTGAAAATGAATGGGTCCAGATCTGGTCCAGATCTGTTCCTGAAAAAACGGAACAGATCAGGAAAGAAAAAACGGACGTGTGAATGGACCCTAATACTGTGTGACACCTGAAAACCCTATAATAGTGAGGGGACACGACCACCAGCTCCCTGCACTAAATACGGACGGAGTCAGGGTCACCTAGAATCAAGCCAGCAAGGAAATACAATAAAGTAAATGACTTATCTGAACAAACAGCAGAAACAGCCTCCAGCAGTGAACACCTCAACCAGGAAGTAGTATAAACCGCAAAGTTAGGCAGTATGGGAGGGATTATAAAGGAAGACAATTAGTCGAAATAAGTGACACCTGGCAGAAGGAAAGGAGATGAGAAAGTGAAACCAAACCAAAGAACATCATACAAGAGGTAGAGAAGAACGTCTGCCAGATCTTCTCACAGAACTGGCGATGACAACCTCTTATTATAAAAATATGAAATTTATTAGAAAGCACAAAAACTCAAGGATAAAAACATTGTATACAATTGAAACAATGTGTGTGGACTAAACATGTGTCCAACACACAACCCTACAAACACCAGTTTCTAAATGGAAACATACAAGTACTGCCAAAATGATGCAACAATACATGAATATAACATCATGAATAATAAATAGGCATCAAAGAATCGCAAATACTCATCATGGTGTATAAATCAGCGGGCATTGTGTGTAGGGGAATACGCCCCACGCGTATCGCCAGGTCAAACTGGCTTCCTGGAATAAATGTGCAGGGTATATATACATACACAATTAGGGTACATTCACATGACCGTATAATTTGATCCGCATCCGATCCGCATCCGTTCTGATTTTTGTGGATCCGTTTCCGTATTATTGAAAGCCTTAAAAATTCATTTATTTTTTCTCTTTTTTTTTCCTTCCGTTTTTTGCAGACCTTAAAAAACTGAAAATATACAGAACACAAACGGAAGTCATTCATCCGCAAAATGCGGACATACTGTTCCGTTATTTGCAGACCACAAAACAGAAAGGATTACACACGGTCGTGTAAAGGTACCCTTAATGATAAATAAGCATCACCTGTAGAGAATAAATATGTCGAAAGCAAGGGGGAGGATTCATTATGGTTCCCGATGTAGAACCCATGTGAAATCATAATGGCGCCGCAAAGTGTATCCCGGCATCTCACATAGTAAACCGGGCATGCGCAAGATGGCGCATGACCGGAAGTGAGTAAACAATGCGTTTCAAAGACCGGAAATGCATCGTGCCGATAGAAATAAATGGATGCCGGATACAAACTATGCGTGTCCTCATGCATACCAGACAAGAGTAATAGAAACAGCAAATAAAACGAAATAATACTTTATGTACAATAATAAGAAATACATAAATAAATGCAAATCAGGCAACGCTGTCCAAAACACAAAGAGTATATATGAATAAATCATGAAAAAGATCACATGATTTAAAAAAATTATAATGATACAGATCAAAGATGTACTTTAACCTCCTCAGGACCGCCGTACGCAGGATTGCGTCTTTGCGGCGGTCCTGTTGTTCTGGGTGGACGCGCCGGTGCGTCCTCTCGCGAGACGCGAGATTTCCTGTGAACGCGCGCACACAGGCGCGCGCGTTCACAGGATCGGAAGGTAAGCGAGTGGATCTCCAGCCTGCCAGCGGCGATCGTTCGCTGGCAGGCTGGAGATGTGATTTTTTTAACCCCTAACAGGTATATTAGACGCTGTTTTGATAACAGCATCTAATATACCTGCTACCTGGTCCTCTGGTGGTCCCCTTTGTTTGGATCGACCACCAGAGGACACAGGCAGCTCAGTAATATGTTGCACCAAGCACCACTACACTACACCCCCCCCCCCCCCCGTCACTTATTAACCCCTTGTTAGCCCTTGATCACCCCTGATCACCCCATATAGACTCCCTGATCACCCCCCTGTCATTGATTACCCCCCTGTCATTGATCACCCCCCTGTAAAGCTCCATTCAGATGTCCGCATGATTTTTACGGATCCACTGATAGACTGATCGGATCCGTAAAAATCATACGGACGTCTGAATGCAGCCTTACAGGGGAGTGATCAATGACTGTGGTGATCACCCCATATAGACTCCCTGATCACCCCCCTGTCATTGATTACCCCTCTGTCATTGATCACCCCCCTGTAAAGCTCCATTCAGATGTCCGCATGATTTTTACGGATCCACTGATAGACTGATCGGATCCGTAAAAATCATACGGACGTCTGAATGCAGCCTTACAGGGGAGTGATCAATGACTGTGGTGATCACCCCATATAGACTCCCTGATCACCCCCCTGTCATTGATTACCCCTCTGTCATTGATCACCCCCCTGTAAAGCTCCATTCAGATGTCCGCATGATTTTTACGGATCCACTGATAGACTGATCGGATCCGTAAAAATCATACGGACGTCTGAATGGAGCCTTACAGGGGAGTGATCAATGACTGTGGTGATCACCCCATATAGACTCCCTGATCACCCCCCTGTCATTGATTACCCCCCTGTCATTGATCACCCCCCTGTAAAGCTCCATTCAGATGTCCGCATGATTTTTACGGATCCACTGATAGACTGATCGGATCCGTAAAAATCATACGGACGTCTGAATGCAGCCTTACAGGGGAGTGATCAATGACTGTGGTGATCACCCCATATAGACTCCCTGATCACCCCCCTGTCATTGATTACCCCTCTGTCATTGATCACCCCCCTGTAAAGCTCCATTCAGATGTCCGCATGATTTTTACGGATCCACTGATAGACTGATCGGATCCGTAAAAATCATACGGACGTCTGAATGCAGCCTTACAGGGGAGTGATCAATGACTGTGGTGATCACCCCATATAGACTCCCTGATCACCCCCCTGTCATTGATTACCCCTCTGTCATTGATCACCCCCCTGTAAAGCTCCATTCAGATGTCCGCATGATTTTTACGGATCCACTGATAGACTGATCGGATCCGTAAAAATCATACGGACGTCTGAATGCAGCCTTACAGGGGGGTGATCAATGACAGTTGGGTGATCACCCCATATAGACTCCCTGATCACCCCCCTGTCATTGATCACCCCCCCTGTCATTGATCACCCCCCTGTCATTGATCCCCCCCCCCCTCTGTAAGGCTGCATTCAGTCTTTTTTTTGGCCCAAGTTAGCGGAATTTTTTTTTTTTTCTTACAAAGTCACATATTCCACTAACTTGTGACAAAAAATAAAATCTCACATGAACTCACCATACCCCTCACGGAATCCAAATGCGTAAAATTTTTTAGACATTTATATTCCAGACTTCTTCTCACGCTTTAGGGCCCCTAGAATGCCAGGGCAGTATAAATACCCCACATGTGACCCCATTTCGGAAAGAAGACACCCCCAGGTATTCCGTGAGGGGCATATTGAGTCCATGAAAGATTGAAATTTTTGTCCCAAGTTAGCGGAACGGGAGACTTTGTGAGAAAAAAATAAAAAATATCAATTTCCGCTAACTTGTGCCAAAAAAAAAAAAATTCTATGAACTCGCCATGCCCCTCATTGAATACCTTGGGGTGTCTTCTTTCCAAAATGGGGTCACATGTGGGGTATTTATACTGCCCTGGCATTCTAGGGGCCCCAAAGCGTGAGAAGAAGTCTGGCATCCAAATGTCTAAAAATGCCCTCCTAAAAGGAATTTGGGCCCCTTTGCGCATCTAGGCTGCAAAAAAGTGTCACACATCTGGTATCGCCGTACTCAGGAGAAGTTGGGCAATGTGTTTTGGGGTGTCATTTTACATATACCCATGCTGGGTGAGATAAATATCTTGGTCAAATGCCAACTTTGTATAAAAAAAATGGAAAAAGTTGTCTTTTGCCAAGATATTTCTCTCACCCAGCATGGGTATATGTAAAAAGACACCCCAAAACACATTCCCCAACGTCTCCTGAATACGGCGATACCAGATGTGTGACACTTTTTTGCAGCCTAGGTGGGCAAAGGGGCCCACATTCCAAAGAGCACCTTTCGGATTTCACTGGTCATTTACCTACTTACCACACATTAGGGCCCCTGGAAAATGCCAGGGCAGTATAACTACCCCACAAGTGACCCCATTTTGGAAAGAAGACACCCCAAGGTATTCCGTGAGGGGCATGGCAAGTTCCTAGAATTTTTTATTTTTTGTCACAAGTTAGTGGAAAATGATGATTTTTTTTTTTTTTTTTCATACAAAGTCTCATATTCCACTAACTTGTGACAAAAAATAAAAACTTCCATGAACTCACTATGCCCATCAGCGAATACCCTGGGGTCTCTTCTTTCCAAAATGGGGTCACTTGTGGGGTAGTTATACTGCCCTGGCATTCTAGGGGCCCAAATGTGTGGTAAGGAGTTTGAAATCAAATTCTGTAAAAAATGACGAGTGAAATCCGAAAGGTGCTCTTTGGAATATGGGCCCCTTTGCCCACCTAGGCTGCAAAAAAGTGTCACACATCTGGTATCTCCGTACTCAGGAGAAGGTGGGGAATGTGTTTTGGGGTGTCATTTTACATATACCCATGCTGGGTGAGAGAAATATCTTGGCAAAAGACAACTTTTCCCATTTTTTTATACAAAGTTGGCATTTGACCAAGATATTTATCTCACCCAGCATGGGTATATGTAAAAAGACACCCCAAAACACATTCCCCAACTTCTACTGAATACGGAGATACCAGATGTGTGACACTTTTTTGCAGCCTAGGTGGGCAAAGGGGCCCACATTCCAAAGAGCACCTTTCGGATTTCACTGGTCATTTACCTACTTACCACACATTAGGGCCCCTGGAAAATGCCAGGGCAGTATAACTACCCCACAAGTGACCCCATTTTGGAAAGAAGACACCCCAAGGTATTCCGTGAGGGGCATGGCGAGTTCCTAGAATTTTTTATTTTTTGTCACAAGTTAGTGGAAAATGATGATTTTTTTTTTTTTTTTTTTTTCATACAAAGTCTCATATTCCACTAACTTGTGACAAAAAATAAAAACTTCCATGAACTCACTATGCCCATCAGCGAATACCCTGGGGTCTCTTCTTTCCAAAATGGGGTCACTTGTGGGGTAGTTATACTGCCCTGGCATTCTAGGGGCCCAAATGTGTGGTAAGGAGTTTGAAATCAAATTCTGTAAAAAATGACGAGTGAAATCCGAAAGGTGCTCTTTGGAATATGGGCCCCTTTGCCCACCTAGGCTGCAAAAAAGTGTCACACATCTGGTATCTCCGTACTCAGGAGAAGGTGGGGAATGTGTTTTGGGGTGTCATTTTACATATACCCATGCTGGGTGAGAGAAATATCTTGGCAAAAGACAACTTTTCCCATTTTTTTATACAAAGTTGGCATTTGACCAAGATATTTCTCTCACCCAGCATGGGTATATGTAAAAAGACACCCCAAAACACATTCCCCAACTTCTACTGAATACGGAGATACCAGATGTGTGACACTTTTTTGCAGCCTAGGTGGGCAAAGGGGCCCACATTCCAAAGAGCACCTTTCGGATTTCACTCGTCATTTTTTACAGAATTTGATTTCAAACTCCTTACCACACATTTGGGCCCCTAGAATGCCAGGGCAGTATAACTACCCCACAAGTGACCCCATTTTGGAAAGAAGAGACCCCAAGGTATTTCGTGATGGGCATAGTGAGTTCATGGAAGTTTTTATTTTTTGTCACAAGTTAGTGGAATATGAGACTTTGTAAGAAAAAAAAAAGAAAAAAATCATAATTTTCCGCTAACTTGTGACAAAAAATAAAAAGTTCTATGAACTCACTATGCCCATCAGCGAATACCTTAGGGCAGTGGTCGGCAAGCCGCGGCTCGCGAGCCACATGCGGCTCTTTACACACTTTAATGCGGCTCTTCTGCAGGGCTCCAGATGCCATTTGCGACTGGACCCGCCGCCGCAGCTCTGCTCAATACAGCGGCGCGGCACAGGAGATGATCGTTCTCAGCAGCGCAGGAGGAGTCTCTCCCTCCCCCCTGTGCTGCTGCTGTCCCCGCCGCTGCCAATAAGAGACAGGAGGAGGAGGGGAGGGGCTGTGGCCACTGCGCCACCAATGAAGAAAACTGACCTGTTAATACAAATACAGGAGGCGGGTGCCGGAATCAAATAGCCGACACCCGACCTCTGTGACAGGGAGCTGCGATCCGCTGCAGTTGAGTTAACCCTTCAGGTGCGGTACCTGAGGGGTTAACTGCCGCTGATCGCAGCTCCCTGTCACAAAGGTCGGGTGCCGGCTATTTGATTCCGGCACCCGCCTCCTGTATTTGTATAAGAAACGTTGGTGGCACAGTGCCCCCCCCCCCCAGTATAATAAACGTTGGGGGCACAGTGCCCCCCCCCCCCCCCCAGTATAATAAACGTTGGTGGCACAGTGCGCCACCCCCCCCCCCCCAGTATAATAAACGTTGGTGGCACAGTGCGCCCCCCCCCCAGTATAATAAACGTTGGTGGCACAGTGCGCCCCCCCCCCCAGTATAATAAACGTTGGTGGCACAGTGCGCCCCCCCCCAGTATAATAAACGTTGGTGGCACAGTGCGCCCCCCCCCCAGTATAATAAACGTTGGTGGCACAGTGCGTCCCCCCCCCCCCCCCCCCCCAGTATAATAAACGTTGGTGGCACAGTGGGAAGTGCCAATGAGGGTTAAAAATAATAAAAGAAAATTAACTCACCTCCTCCAGTTGATCAGGTAGCTGCCGGTCTCCTGTTCTTACTTCTTTCTAGTTTCTTCAGGACCTGTGGTGACGTCACTGAGCTCATCACATGGCCCATTACCATGGTGATGGATCATGTGATGAGCACAGTGATGTCACCACAGGTCCTGCGTCCTGAAGAAACTAGAAAGAAGTAAGAACAGGAGATGATCAATTGGAGGAGGTGAGTTAATTATTTTTTTATTTTTTAACCCTCATTGGCACTGCCCACTGCGCCACCAATGTTTATTATATTGAGGGGGGGCGCACTGCGCCACCAATGTTTATTATATTGGGGTGATGGGGGGGCGCACTGCGCCACCAATGTTTATTATACTGGGGTGTTGGGGGGGCGCACTGCGCCACCAATGTTTATTATATTGGGGTGTTGGGGGGGGCGCACTGTGCCACCAATGTTTATTATATTGGGGTGATGGGGGGGGCGCACTGTGCCACCAATGTTTATTATATTGAGGGGGGGCGCACTGCGCCACCAATGTTTATTATATTGGGGTGATGGGGGGGGGCGCACTGCGCCACCAATGTTTATTATATTGAGGGGGGGCGCACTGCACCACCAATGTTTATTATATTGGGGTGATGGGGGGGGCGCACTGCGCCACCAATGTTTATTATATTGACCTTGTACTAAGCATTCTGTATTCAGAATGCTATTATTTTCCCTTATAACCATGTTATAAAGGGAAAATAATACAGTGAATAGACTTTCATCCTAGGAACCATGCGTGAAAATCGCACTTGCTTGCGATTTTCACACAGCCCCATTAACTTCTATGGGGCCTGCGTTGCGCGAAAAACGCACAACAGAGCATGCTGCGATTTTCACGCAACGCACCGCTCATGTGCACAGCCCCATAGAAGTGAATGGGTCCGGATTTAGTGCGGGTGCATTCCAGTATTTTGAATGCCGGATCCAGCACTAATACATTCCTATGGGGAAAAATGCCGGAGCCGGCATTCAGGCAAATCTTCATTTTTTTTCGCCGGAGATAAAACCGTAGCATGCTACGGTTTTATCTTTTGCCTGATCAGTCAAAATGACTGAACTGAAGACATCCTGATGCATCCTGAACGGATTACTCTCCATTCAGAATGCATGGGGATAAAACTGATCAGTTATTTTCCGGTATAGAGCCCCTAGGACGGAACTCTGTGCCGGAAATGAAAAACGCTAGTGTGAAAGTACTTTAAAATATTAAGTTTAAATCCCCCCTTTCCCAATTTTACATATAAAATATATAAACAATAAATAAATAAACATATTACATAGCCTTTTTAGTCACCTTGTCACCCCAAAAAATAGCATAGGACTGTTCTATTATGGGCCGAATGTTTCATAAAATGCGAAATGCACGCGGCTTTTTTTGGTGTTTTTTTTTTTTTTGCACGGTATTGAGTATCACAATACTTTTTTATGGTGACGAAAGCGAATCAAAATTTTGGTTTCAAAACAACCCTACGCCGATCTGATCGGCGTAGCGTTGTCACGATACCAAAATTTTGATTCAGTTTCGATTTGGCGACTAAAAATTTGATTTGGCTCCTAAATTTTTCAGTTCAGGAGCCAATGGCTACTTGGAATTTTTTTTTAGTCTGGAGCACTGTTCTGTGTGCCGGGCGCCCGCTCCCCTCCCTCCTCTCGGGGGCGGCAGCCTGCGGCTGTCCTGCCTACATGTGTGCCGTGCGGCGCTCAGGCCAAAGGAGGCGTCACTGACTGTCAGTGGGGCCGCGGCGGAGGGAGGCGAGGAGGCGGAGCTGCTCTGTCTGCTATGACCTGTAAAAGCTGCCCCTCCAGGCTGGCAGCAGAATAACACGGTCACAGAGTAACACTGAGGCACGACTTGTTGGAACTTGGCCGACCCTGCTGGACTTTAGTCTGGACTCTGGAGAAGACACCTTAAGGCAGAGCCAGCTGAGATTGGAGCCAGGACCAGACCGACCCCACTCCAGCCAGACCCCAGTGATATATCAGGTACCGACTTCAACATTGTCCCTCATCATGTCACCCCCCCGATGGTGCAGACTCCAACATTGTCCCCCATTAGGGAGCATAATGGATGGGGGCTGACGGCTGTCATGGGGGGCATGATGGCTGACATGGGAGTAATGATGGATGGGTGCTGACGGCTGACATGGGCATGATGGATGGGGTGCTGACGGCTGACATGGGCATGATGGATGGGGTGCTGACATGGGGGGCTGACATAAGGTCATGATGGCTGACATGGGGGGCATGATGGATGGGGGCTGACGGCTGACATGGACATGATGGATGGAGTGCTGACATGGGGGGCTGACGGCTGACATGGGGTGCTGACGGCTGACATAGGGGCATGACGGCTGACATGGGGGGCATGATGGATGGGGGCTGACAGCTGACATGGGCATGATGGATGGGGTGCTGACGGCTGACATGGGGGGCATGATCGCTGACATGGTGGGCTGATGGCTGACATGGGGGGTAATGATGGATGGGGGCTGACATGGGCATGATGGGGTGCTGATGGCTGACATGGGCATGATAGATGGGGTGCTGACGGCTGACATGGGCATGATGGATGGGGTGCTGACATGGGGGGCTGACGGCTGACATAAGGTCATGATGGCTGACATGGGGGGCATGATGGATGGGGGCTGACGGCTGACATGGACATGATGGATGGAGTGCTGACATGGGGGGCTGATGGCTGACGGCTGACATGGGGTGCTGACGGCTGACATGGGGTGCTGACGGCTGACATAGGGGCATGACGGCTGACATGGGGGGCATGATGGATGGGGGCTGACAGCTGACATGGGCATGATGGATGGGGTGCTGATGGCTGACATGGGGGGCATGATGGCTGACATGGGGGGCTGATGGCTGACATGGGGGGTAATGATGGATGGGGGCTGACATGGGCATGATGGGGTGCTGACATGGGCATGATGGATGGGGTGCTGACGGCTGACATGGGCATGATGGATGGGGTGCTGACGGCTGACATGGGCATGATGGATGGGGTGCTGACATGGGGGGCTGACGGCTGACATGGGGGCATGATGGATGGGGGCTGACGGCTGACATGGGCATGATGGATGGGGTGCTGACGGCTGATATAGGGGGCTGATCTGAGGTATGATTAACATTGGGGGTCTGATTGGTGGTCTGACCTGAGGTATAATGGAAAATATTGTTTCTGATTATACTCCTCTAAAACCTATGTGCATCTTATAGGGCGAAAAGTACAGTCCTCAAACCAGATCGAAGATATCAGGACCACACAGAGGAGAAGCCAGCTGCTGCAGACAGAACCAGGACCAGGTGAGCTGCGGGCGGGGCGGGGGGAGAAGGGGGTCACCGAGATGTAGCTTCGCTTGTGTTGCCAAAAAATCCTTGCACAGGCTCTGGTCACGTCCACGTGACAGGGCCGGTGCAAAGAGTCCCACAGTACCCGACCTATGTGGATACTTGCATGCACAATATTCTCAATAAAAACTTATTGAAACTAAAAACAGTGTACCATCCTATGTATTTTCGGTTTTAAAAATGTGGCTCTCAAAATAAATTTCAATCGTGGTTTTGGCGAGATTTGGCTCAGTTGAAAAAAAAGGTTGCCCACCACTGCCTTAGGGTGTGTATTTTCCGAAATGGGGTCATTTGTGGGGTGTTTGTACTGTCTGGCCATTGTAGAACCTCAGGAAACATGACAGGTGCTCAGAAAGTCAGAGCTGCTTCAAAAAGCGGAAATTCACATTTTTGTACCATAGTTTGTAAACGCTATAACTTTTACCCAAACCATTTTTTTTTTACCCAAACATTTTTTTTTAATCAAAGACATGTAGAACAATAAATTTAGAGCAAAATTTATATATGGATGTCGTTTTTTTTGCAAAATTTTACAACTGAAAGTGAAAAATGTCATTTTTTTGCAAAAAAATCGTTAAATTTCGATTAATAACAAAAAAAGTAAAAATGTCAGCAGCAATGAAATACCACCAAATGAAAGCTCTATTAGTGAGAAGAAAAGGAGGTAAAATTCATTTGGGTGGTAAGTTGCATGACCGAGCAATAAACGGTGAAAGTAGTGTAGGTCAGAAGTGTAAAAAGTGGCCTGGTCTTTCAGGGTGTTTAAGCACTGGGGGCTGAGGTGGTTAAATAGCCCCGCCATATATATGCGCATATATATATATTTAATAATGTGAGAACATAATAATAATCATAATAAATGACATCACATACCGTATTTATCGGCGTATAACACGCACTTTTTCCCCCTGAAAATAGGGGGCAAATCATGTATGCGTGTTATACGCCGATATTCATTGCGCTGTATGAGCCGGGAGAGAGGAGGGGCTGGAGTCCGTAACTAGGGGCGGGGCCCGGTGCAGTCACTGTACTCTTACACCGGGCCCCGCCGCTCACCAAAGTATTTATAAACGTGAATCCTTATCCTGTTATTAAGCTGCCCTCTCCCATGTTCCCATGTCCCCCCTGTATCCCCATAGCACTTACTTAAGCTTCAATAGCAGGCAGAGCGGACGGCAGCAGTAACGTCACTCACTGACGTCGAGCGCCTGCTCCGCCCCCTTTATGAATGAAGCAGGCGGAGCAGACGCGCGACGTCAGTGAGTGACGTTACTGGTGCCATCCGCTCTGCCTGCTATGGAAGCGTGTGAATCGTAAGTGCTGTGGGGATACAGGGGAACATGGGAGAGGGCAGCTTAATAACAGGATAAGGATTCACGTTTATAAATACTTCGGTGAGCAGAGGCCCGGTGTATTGGGGGACACTGTTATGAGGGGGATCTGTGGATGACATATAGCAGTGTCATCCACAGATCCCCCCCATAACAGTTCCATCCACAGATCCCCCCACCCCATAGCAGTACAATTTGAAATGGACACTGTTATGAGGGGGATCTGTGGATGACATATAGCAGTGTCATCCACAGATCCCCCCCATAACAGTTCCATCCACAGATCCCCCCACCCCATAGCAGTACAATTTGAAATGGACACTGTTATGAGGGGGATCTGTGGATGACATATAGCAGTGTCATCCACAGATCCCCCCCATAACAGTTCCATCCACAGATCCCCCCACCCCATAGCAGTACAATTTGAAATGGACACTGTTATGAGGGGGATCTGTGGATGACATATAGCAGTGTCATCCACAGATCCCCCCCATAACAGTTCCATCCACAGATCCCCCCACCCCATAGCAGTACAATTTGAAATTTAATTTTTTTTCCTGAAATTTCCCTTAAAATGAAAGGTGCGTGTTATACGCCAGTGCGTGTTATACGCCGATAAATACGGTAATTCAAAACAGAACACCTGTGATAATCAAAATGACATGAATTATTGAAAAAAGAGTGAAAATAAAAATAATTAATTACATGATTCATGATAATTAATGCAAAAGATATAGGGAATATATAAAGCCATAATTCAATATATAAAATAGTGGTTATAGTGATATCCGACACTTACATAATAAAAATAATGATAATTCAACCATAATCCAAATTTCATCACCAAAAATATTAAAATATGATAAATTGGTTATTATAACCAACAAAACCCATATAATTCATATACTTTTGTCATAATGAATATAAATAAATAAATATATATAAATAAATAAATTCATGATACATATGATAGGATAAATTCATAATATATGACCCATAATAAATAAATGACCCATGTATATATACAAATAGTCCTTTATAGCATAATAATGTATGTCCAAAACATACACTGCTCAAAAAAATAAAGGGAACACTTAAACAACACAATGTAACTCCAAGTCAATCACACTTCTGTGAAATCAAACTGTCCTCTTAGGAAGCAACACCGAGTGACAATCAATTTCACATGCTGTTGAGCAAATGGGATAGACAACAGGTGGAAATTATAGGCAATTAGCAAGACACCCCCAATAAAGGAGTGGTTCTGCAGGTGGTAACCACAGACCACTTCTCAGTTCCTATGCTTCCTGGCTGAAGTTTTGGTCACTTTTGAATGCTGGCGGTGCTTTCACTCTAGTGGTAGCATGAGACGGAGTCTACAACCCACACAAGTGGTTCAGGTAGTGCAGCTTATCCAGGATGGCACATCAATGCGAGCTGTGGCAAGAAGGTTTGCTGTGTCTGTCAGCGTAGTGTCCAGAGCATGGAGGCGCTACCAGGAGACAGGCCAGTACATCAGGAGACGTGGAGGAGGCCGTAGGAGGGCAACAACCCAGCAGCAGGACCGCTACCTCCGCCTTTGTGCAAGGAGGAACAGGAGGAGCACTGCCAGAGCCCTGCAAAATGACCTCCAGCAGGCCACAAATGTGCATGTGTCTGCTCAAACGGTCAGAAACAGACTCCATGAGGGTGATATGAGGGCCCGACATCCACAGGTGGGGGTTGTGCTTACAGCCCAACACCGTGCAGGACATTTGGCATTTGCCAGAGAACACCAAGATTGGCAAATTCGCCACTGGTGCCCTGTGCTCTTCACAGATGAAAGCACGCTCACACTGAGCACATGTGACAGACGTGACAGAGTCTGGAGACGCCGTGGAGAAACGTTCTGCTGCCTGC
This sequence comes from Bufo bufo, assembly GCF_905171765.1. NCBI lineage: Eukaryota > Metazoa > Chordata > Amphibia > Anura > Bufonidae > Bufo > Bufo bufo. Next base: position 241,117,980 of record NC_053389.1, on the reverse strand, counting down.
AACATCCTCCAGCATGACCGGTTTGGCATTGGGTCAGTAATGGTGTGGGGTGGCATTTCTTTGGAGGGCCGCACAGCCCTCCATGTGCTCGCCAGAGGTAGCCTGACTGCCATTAGGTACCGAGATGAGATCCTCAGACACCTTGTGAGACCATATGTTGGTGCAGTTGGCCCTGGGTTCCTCCTAATGCAAGACAATGCTAGACCTCATGTGGGTGGAGTGTGTCAGCAGTTCCTGCAAGACGAAGGCATTGATGCTATGGACTGGCCCGCCCGTTCCCCAGACCTGAATCCAATTGAGCACATCTGGGACATCATGTCTCGCTCTATCCACCAACGTCACGTTGCACCACAGACTGTCCAGGAGTTGGCAGATGCTTTAGTCCAGGTCTGGGAGGAGATCCCTCAGGAGACCGTCCGCCACCTCATCAGGAGCATGCACAGGCATTGTAGGGAGGTCATACAGGCACGTGGAGGCCACACACACTACTGAGCCTCATTTTGACTTGTTTTAAGGACATTACATCAAAGTTGGATCAGCCTGTAGTGTGTTTTTCCACTTTAATTTTGAGTGTGACTCCAAATCCAGACCTCCATGGGTTAAAAATTTTTGATTTCCATTCTTTTATTTTTGTGTGATTTTGTTGTCAGCACATTCAACTATGTAAAGAATAAAGTATTTCAGAAGAATATTTAATCAATTCAGATCTAGGATGTGTTATTTTTGTGTTCCCTTTATTTTTTTGAGCAGTGTATATATTGGATAATATTGTATATTCAAACACAGGCCTCTGCATATATAGAAAGAAAAAAAAAGAAAAGAAAAAAAGAAAGAAGGAAAGGGGATGAGAAAGATGTGTGGGTCTGCACCGGGTAACCAAGAAGGAAGTGATATGAACAGATGGATGCAAACAGGTCCAAAACACGACTGTGTAGGAATAGGCCCAGAGTATCCATTCAATTTGTAAATCCTCATATGAATGCGGTGGTAGGCAAAAGGGCCCAAAGTCCTTTGTAGAGTGGTCTCAAACGCATCTCCAAAGTGATCCAACCAATGGTGGTATAGTATGAATCCCAAACTAAAGTGCCGTGTGCTCAACGTGCCAAAATGTCTCAAATATCCCAAAAACTGACAAGAAGAAATCTAGCAAAAACTAGAAAAAACAAACAAACAAAACAAACAAATATAATTTTTTTCAAGAAAAAGTTGCTTTACACCCACATTTTTCACTTTTACAAGGGAAAACAGGTCAAAATGCGCCCCACATTTTGTTCCCCATTTCCCCACGAATACATCAACACCCCATATGTGCTCAAAAAATTATGCATGGATGCATGGCAGGGCTCAAAAGGGAAATAGCGCCATAGGGCTTTTGGAGGACAGATTTTGCAGGATTGGCTTTTGGGAGCTATGTCGCATATGAAGACACCCTGAAGTACCACTAGAGTGGAAACCCCAAGAAGTGACCCAATTCTGGAAGCTACACCCCTCAAAGATTTTTTTCAAGATGTGTAGTGAGAACTTTGTTCTCAACAGTGATTAATGGAATTGGCTGTAATAATGAAAAATGTATAAATTTTCCTGAAAAAATTATTTTAGGCCCAAATTTTTCACTTTCACAAGGGGGAACTGGAGAAAATGCACCCCCTAATTTATTGCCCATTTTCTACTGATTACAGAAATACCCCATATGTGCTTGTATACTGCTATATGGGCGTACCACAGGAGTCAGAAGGAAAGGAGCACCAAATTACTTCTGGAAGGCAGATTTCACCTGAAAAATTGACAGGTACCATCTTGCAATTGAACACACCCTGAGGAACCCCTAGCGTGGAAACCCCCAAAAAGTAACCCCATTTCGGAAACTACACCCCTCAAGGAATATTTCAAGGTGTGTAGTGAGCACTGACCCATCGGGCATTTCACAGAATTAGGAAACGCTTGGCTGTGAAAATGAAAAATGTAACTTTTTTCCAGAAAAAATGGTTTTACACCCAAATTTTTCACTTTCACAAGGGGAAACAGGACAAAATGCACCCCACATTTTGTTCCCTATTTACCCCCGAAAAATTTCAACACCCCATATGTGCTTAAAAAATTATGTATGGGCGCACAGCAGGCTTTAGAGTAAAAGGAGGACCCTATGGCATTAGGAGAGCGGATTTAGCTGGAATGGTAATTGGGAGCTATGTCGCATGTGAAGACACCCTGAGGTGGCCCTACAGTGGAAATGCAGCACGCCAGACCTGCAGGGGGTTGCGAAGTGAGGTCACGGTTATGGGCAATCGAGGGTTACTCACTGTTTGGAGGAGAACCCTGGGCAGGCATGCGGCAGTGAAGGAGAGGCTGACACAAAGTTCCTCTGGGGCACACTCTGTATGTGGGGACCAGGCCTGATGGTGGATGAGGTGCCCTGGATGTTGCGGGTGTTTTGAGTGCCAGGGGCAAGGTCCCTTTAAGGATCGTGACGCCAGTGCCTGTAACGGTGGCACACCGGTTTCCAGTAGCAATAAGTGAGGTACACAGGTGGTATAGTGAACCAAACGTTGCTTTACTTTAAACAGTCCAACTTTGTACATACAGATGATGATGCAGTCCCTTATATCAATGTTCCACAAGCAGGCTTATTCTCAACAATATGGCAGGTAATAATCTTGCAAGATACTCGGAGGGTACACAATTAATGCTTCACAGACCAGGCTGCACTATCTCACAGCTATTCTGTCTGGCTGTATCCCAAGGCCCGGATGCCTAAATGCTGGCTTTAATCCTTGGTAGTTAATCTTCCTCCCGTATTGACCCTTGCTTCTATTTGATAGTACCTCTGCCCATCAGCTTACTTATCTGAGCTGGTTGTACTGGCACTGCTTGGCTTGAGGGTGTCTGCAGGTTTCTCCCAGGAGGCAAGTTCTTCTTCTGGGGTAACTCTTCTGAGCTAAACTTAGACTCAGGAACTTCAGGCTGACTAGGCTACACTTCTAGCCACCTGGACTGAACTAACTCTTCCCTGTCTGGGCCTACCTATTTATACTCAGGGCTCTCTAGCTCCCTCTAACGTCTAGGAGGCTGAACTACACCCTAACAGGCCTGACACACAGATAACACAGGGAAATGCACATTAAACATCACATTAATGCAATAGACATGTTAACCCTTGTGTAGTGCCCACCTTTACCTAGTGGGACACTACAGAAACCCCCAAAAAGTGACCCAATTCCGGAAACTACACCCCTCAAGGAATATTTCAAGGTGTGTAGTGAGCACTTTGACCTATCGGGCGTTTTACACAGAATTAGGAAACGCTTGGCTGTGAAAATGAAAAATTAAATTTTTTTCCAGAAAAAGTTCCTTTACACCCACATTTTTCACTTCACAAGGGGTGACAGGACAAAATGCACCCCACATTTTGTTACCCATTTCCCCCTGAATACGCCAACACCCCATATGTGCTCAAAAAATGATGTATGGGCGCATGACAGGGCTCGAGAGTCAAACAGCTAAATATAGATTTTACTGACCTGAATTGGTAGACATGTATTTTAGGTGCCATGTCGCATTAAATTAATTTCCTGAGGTCCCCACAAATGAAAAAACCCAAAAAGTGACCCCATTTCCGAAAGAGCACCCCTGTACAAATATTTTAAGTGGTGGAAAGGGTACTTTTCAGCAAAAACAGATGGCTCACAGAAGGCAGAAATACTAGAGAAAGGATTTCAAAGCACACATTTGTAAAAAATTAAAAATTACTAGGAGACCCCAATTTTTCTCTTTCACAAGGGGTTAAAGGAGAAAATGGACCCCAGTATATGTTCCCCATTTTCTCCCCTTTTTGCAAACACCCCATATGTGCTTGTAGCCTGCTGTATTGGCATATAGAAGGTCTCTAGATGCAAAGTGCAAAAACTGTTTTTTGCAGGCCTGAATAAACAGACAGGGATTTTAGCTGCCATGTCGCATTAAATAAATTTCCTGAGCTTCCCAGAAATGAAAAACCCCAAGAAGTGACCCCAATTCGGAAAGAGAACCCCCATACGAACATTTTAAGTGGTGGAAAGGGTACTTTTCAGCAAACAGGTGTCTCACAGAAGGCAGAAATACTAGAGAAAGGATTTCAAAGCACACATTTGTAAAAATGAAAAATTAGGGATTAAAGGAAAAAATGCACCCCAGTATATGTTCCCCATTTTCTCCCCTTTTTGAAAACACCCCATATGTGCTTGTATCCTGCTGTATGGGCGCACAGTAGGGCTCTTTAGGCAAAGTGCAAAATATGGTTTTTGCGGGCCTGAATAAACAGACGTGGATTTTAGGTGATATGTCGCATTAAAAAAATTCCTGAGGTCCCCAAAAATTAAAAAAAAACAAGAAGTGACCCTTTTTTGGAAAGTCACCCCGTACGAACATTTTAAGGGGTGAAAAGGGCACGGTTGTCTCACAGAAAAAAATATGTAGTGGTTGTTGGAAAGTGGATATGCAAGCGAGGTGGACTAAATCAGAGATATAAAGTGGAAATATTACAGGGAACATAAAGGATGAAATTAAATTAATACTCCATGGAGCCTAGCCGGAGATGGAGTGAGACGCGCGCCTCCATAGCTCCTGCTGAACTCCTTACTTTTATCCTGCCAGGCTGCCCGGACCGCAAAGTTTATAACACAGACGGGTGTGCCGTCATATATAGTTGTTGCACGTACCGAATCGGGCGTCCAGCATGCCGAAGAAGGGGAAAACTCAGCTGAAATCGGGCCGGGAGGTGCGGGAGCAACATGGCGCAGGGGAAGAAGAAGACAGAAGTCGGCCGGCAGCAGAGTGCCACAATGCAGTTGAAAAGCTTAAGAGGTTTGCCCGAAAGGAGCGCTCAGGCTCACAAGAAAGGTGGGGAGACAAGGGGGCAGAAGATTCAGAGACTGATAAATCTGAACAGTCCTCTGAGGAGAACATGCATGAGGAGGAGGGGCAAGTTGTTGTGAGACAGCATAAGCATGGCGTTAATGAAGGTGATGCAACAGGGGCAGAAAAATCAGAGCCTACACTGAAAGATGTCATGGCAGCAATAGCAGGCTGTAATGCCACACTGAAAAGTTTGAATTTGCAACTTGGCAGCCTAAAAGAGGATTTATCCGTCATACGGCATGACCTGCGTAAAGTTGCGGAACGCACTACAGAAGTTGAGCGCAGAGTGTCAGACCTGGAGGATGGGGCGAAGCCCTTAAAGAAAGCTGCTAGAAATGCTGCTAAAAATATTGATGTGCTTTTTGCTAAAAAGGACGACCTAGAAAACCGGTCGCGCCGGAACAACTTCCGTTTGGTGGGCATGCCAGAAAAAACAAAAGGGACGAACCCCACCGACTTCATTGAAAAGTTGCTGGCTGAAAAATTTTAAGATAAAGGCCTCTCCTCGCTATATGCCATTGAACGCGCACACAGAGTTCCCACTAGGCCCCTGCCTCCAGGGAGGCCTCCACGCCCGATAATTGCTAAAGTCCTCCATTATAAGGACAGAGATACTATTCTTAAGCAAGCCAGAGACCATCCGGACCTCCTGGTCAATGGATCCAAAATTTTCCTGTTCCCGGATTATTCAGCGGAGGTACAGAGACGCAGAGCTCGCTTCCTGGATGTCAAGAAGAAACTCCGTGACTTACAGATTCAACAGGGGCGTAACTAGAAGTGACTGGGCCCCACAGCAAATATTTGTAAGGGCCCCACCAGCGCGCTTCGCACCTCCCTCCTCCTGTGTAAACCCCACTCCTTTGGCACAGTGTAGTGGTATACTGTATATTGTGGGGCACAGTGTAGCGGTATACTGTACATTGTGTGGCACAGTGTAGCGGTATACTGTACATTGTGTGGCACAGTGTATGCTATATGTGTATAACATAAACATATTTCATATGAAAACTTACAGTTACTTGACTTGGCCACACTTTGGTCGGGGGCTCGGTGGAGCTGATGTTGTGCTTTATCCTAATGAGAAAGATTTCATAATAAGGATTTGGAGAAGGGGCAGAGGAATAGCAGAGCAGGGAGAGGCTGGTGCTGCTACTAGGGGGTCATACCATGGGGGAGTAATAAAGCCCCCCATAATGCCCCCCAAGTAGAAATAATTCTCCTTATAATGTGACAGTGCAAAAATACCCCCTTGTAATGCCCCCAGTTGAGCTAATGTCCCCATAGTGCCCCCATAATGTCCCAGTATAAAATACCCCTATATAGTGCCCCCAGTAAATTCCCCCATAGTGCTCCTCTCCCCCTTCCTGCTAGTGCCCCCCATAATGTACCAGTATAAAATGCCCCATATATAGTGCCCCAGTAGATGCCCCCCAGTGTCCGGCCTCTGATAGGCTGCCGGCCTAGTGTCCCCCATAATGCCCCCCCATCATGTGCCAGTATCAAGTGCCTCTCTCCCCCCCCACATGTCCCAGTATCATAGTGCCATCTCCCATCCCCCCAATGTGCCAGTATCAAGTGCTTCTCTCCTTCCCACCCTCCATGTGCCAGTATCATAGTGCCAAAACCCCCCCATGTGCCAGTATCAAGTGCCTCTCTCTTCCCCCCCCATGTCCCAGTATCATAGTGCCATCTCCCCCCCCCAAAAAAAGTGGCAGTATCAAGTGCCTCTCCCCCCCATGTGCCAGTATCATAGTGCCAAACCCACCCATGTGCAATTATCAAGTGCCAAACCCCCCCACGTGCCAGTATCAAGTGCCTCTCTCTTCCCCCCCATGTCCCAGTATCATAGTGCCATCTCCCCCCCAAAAAGTGCCAGTATCAAGTGCCTCTCCCGCCCCCATGTGCCAGTATCATAGTGCCAAACCCACCCATGTGCCAGTATCAAGTGCCAAACCCCCCCTCCCACGTGCCAGTATCAAGTACCTCTCTCCTCCCCCCCATGTCCCAGTATCATAGTGCCATCCCCCCCCCCAAAAAAAAAGTGCCAGTATCAAGTGCCTCTCCCCCCCATGTGCCAGTATCAGGTGCCAGCCAACCCCTCTCCCCCCCCATGTGCCAGTATCAGGTGCCTCCCCCCCCCATGTGCCAGTATCAGGCGCCAACCCCCCCCCCCCCCATGTGCCAGTATCAGGTGCCAACCCCCCTCCCCCATGTGCCAGTATCAAGTGCCTCCCGCTCCCCCCATAGCAGTAACAGTCGGGTATTAAAAAAATAAAAATAAACACTTCTACTTACCTCTATGTCAGCGATGCGATGCGATGCAGCCTCTTCCTGTATCCTGCCCTGTATGTCCATATATGGAGTCAGTGCTTGTATTTCAGAAAAGTTTCTGCTGGGATTCAAACCCACGACCTTCTGTATCAGAGGCAAAGCACCTAACCACACGGCCATAAGAGCTGCCTTGCTGCTGACTGAAAAAATATGAGACTTCTACTGTTATAGCTGGCTAAGTCTACATCTATACACAACACACCCAGCTGCCCCAACACACCCAGCACTGCTATATCTCTATATGACAGCTGTCCCAGAACACTCAGCTCTGCTATATCTCTATATATAATAGCTGCCCCAGCACACCCAGCTCTGCTACATCTAATACACATGACAGCTGCACCAGCACACTCAGCTCTACTATATCTCTATATATGACAGCTGCCCCAGCACACCCAGCTCTGCTACATCTATATATCTCTAAGTATTGCTATACAGTAGATAGATATATAGAGATATAGCAAAGCTGAGTGTGCTGGGGCAGCTGTCATGTGTATAGATGTAGCAGTGCTGGGTGTGTTTGGGCAGCTGTCATGTGTATAGATGTAGCAGAGCTGGGTTTGCTGGGGCAGCTGTCATATATAGAGATATAGTAGAGCTGAGTGTGCTGGTGCAGCTGTCATGTGTATTAGATGTAGCAGAGCTGGGTCTGCTGGGGCAGCTATCATATATTGAGATATAGCAGAGCTGAGTGTGCTGGGACAGCTGTCATATAGAGATATAGCAGTGCTGGGTGTTTTGGGGCAGTAGCAATGCAGCCCTTATGGTTGTGTGGGTAAATGCTTTGCCTCTGATACATGGTACAAGGAGGTTGTGGGTTCGAATCCCAGACACTTCAGGAGACAGTAATATTAGATCACATTAGCGAGGGGGCCTGGTCCGCTGCTGTGAAGGGTCCCTGAACATTAAGACAAGAATCGATCAGATTTAACTAACTTGAAAACTGTCAAACTTGGCAGCCTGGGCCCCGAAGCAGCCGCTTCCCCGCTAGTTACGCCACTGAGATTCAATATGCAATGATGTTCCCGGCAAAGCTACGAATAGTAGCTTTAGGAGCAACGCATTTTTTTGATGATCCTGACAAGGCGGTTCAATGGCTGGAATTGAATGAAAGGCGGATCCGGGATCAAAATCAGAATACCTGAACAGTGTGCCTGTCGGATATGAAGACAGCATAGTAGTTCAGGTGCATCTGTCTTATATTCCTGCAGCCCTGGACTATGGACACGCACCTTGGGCAGGTGGAGTAGTGCGTCGCGCAGAAGAAGGGCGTGAGTAACAGGAACAGTTGTTCACAGCTTTGTTTAAGGTTTGCCTGTGGTTGAGCTGGACTGGAACACAGTGCAGGCACGGTTGGACTGTTTATTTCCATGGCCCTCAAATGGTTAATTTACATATTTGAAGATTGCTCTATATGTTGGTTTTCAGTTTTCAGGGAGGCGGGTGGGGGGGGGGTTCTTATTCCAGTGTTGGTATATCTTTCTGCTTTACAGGTACCATGAGATGGGGAGATTACATGTACTCAGCGATCCTTTATGTGATCTAATTAATATAAATGATGTCACCGGTTAATGTACTCAGCTGGAATGTGCGGGGAATGTCAGAGGCGACTAAGAGGCATAGTATCTTTCAATATATATCCAGATATCAACCAGCGGTCTGTTGTCTGCAGGAGACACATATGACTAAACAGAAATTGCACATGCTGCAGAAATCATGGGTAGGATACTCGGTGCATTCGGCCTTCTCCGCTTATTCTAGGGGAGTTAGTATATTAATTCACAAAAATATAAGATTTGAATGCTTTCGTGAATATATTGATGGGGAAGGTAGATTTATATGTCTGCATTGCAATATGAATAGTGTTCAACTTGTGCTGGCGACTATTTATATTCCACCGCCTTACTCGGTGGTTCCCCTGAGGTCAGTCCTGGAGTTTGTAGCATCATTCCCTGATCTACCGGTGCTTATTATGGGCGATTTTAATACAGTGATAAATGAAGCACTTGACAGGTGCAGAGTGGTATCGGGGGCGGGGGATGGCGCTGTAACCTCGTTTGGTAGGCTATTGGGTGAGGTGGGCTTATATGGTGTGTGGAGGGTGAAACATCCGGATGTTAGGGGTTATTCCTACTGTTCCTCCACTTATATGTCTCTGTCTAGGATAGATATGGGAATAGCGAATGCTAAGATGCTTCCTTATATTAGTACCGCGGATTATTTGCCCCGGTCGATCTCTGACCATTCTTTACTACGGATGACGTTGGTGGAGGATTGTCGGGGGGTAATAATTCAATTATGAATTATTAATTATGGTCATAAAAATTATTAACCATAAAAAAATAAAATGTATAAAATTTGTCATAAATTCTTAAAATCATGACCTGGTGAATTGTAGACAACCTAATTGATACAATTCACATCTGAGTCCGACTATTTCCTCAGATAAATAAGTTCTTTTTGACGTGAGATGATGTTAATGATAAAATGTAGTTCTGCATTATACAATAATACACAGGTATTATAAAAATATGCAGATTTATTGGTTACAAGGTTATAAGCATATATAAGTAAATAAACACAATGATACATGCAAATGAATATATATAGCGTTAATATAAAGCATTACAAGCTTAACAATACATGTGAGTGGAAATAACTTGTGACATTATAACCAAGCTATTATTAGGTTAGGATATCAAAGTAGGAACATAAGTTATATACATTACTTCTGTTCAGAGAAAACCTCATGATATCAGGATGGGCATGTCTAATCCTAGACATCAATATAGAATGCTAAATACATTCTGCCCCCCTAACCAACTACACATCACATGACTTCAAGATGGGCAAATCCATTCAAGGATATAACTTTGGTAAGACTATTAAGACAAATAACAGGGATCTAGGATCTTAAATGGGAAGGACTTGACGTCTTTCCGGTGGGAATCCATCACTTAGCTTGGCGAAGAATGTTCTATCAATATCAATATATATATAAGCAATCATTTAATGCTTTCCTAGATTATGAGTCTAGATTCTTCTGCAGGTAGAATGAAGCCTCACAATATCCTAAGACTACATCTCAATATGGAGATGATCAATTTATTTAATCATTTATTTATTCGCCAATCTAGATGGTATAATTTCACCCACACTATCAAATTAGTCTTAATAAAATGAAATATCATTTTCTGTGTCTCTTACCAAGTCCTAGCAGGAATCTCACTTCTGCTCCTAGGAAAGCTGGGTGGTCCATCAATGTGCATCTCATTATGGCTTCCATCTTGATAGACCTCAACTTCTCCTCTACTAGCTAGCTTTCTTTTCTCTTCAACCCCCTTTATGCTACTCCGCACACGAATAATTATTCCCCCCCTTATCTAAGAATCATCCCCTTTAGATTATGGATTCCCAATCAGGTAGGGTGGGTGTATTCGCATGCTAATAACATCATGACGTTATCTCAACTCCTAATATGGTATTAGAACAAATAATGAAATAATATAATGTTGCCCATCTGCCTCCAGATGGCACTGCGGTACTGTAGGTGAACATCCCAACTTTTAAGCATTAAAATTAAATATCTAATAATATGTTTTCATGACTTTCTTTGACCTTTCCATATAAATCACTGAGGAAGGTCTTTTCCTTACACTTTTAATTACCTATATCCTGGACTTGTTGGAGTTGACTGTCTTCTCCTATCTTTTTGAAATATGGGTTGACTTGATGAAAATTTTATGTAGCGGCTTTGATGCTGGGCATCGGAACTTGTAGATTTCACTTATGTACTCCCATGAATAACTATTGTTTTGAAATCCAATTAACTTAAACTTACTTGTTTCTGTAGTTGTTTCTTCTAAATGGTAAATACATGGTATAACATATATTTAAATCGATACATTGTTACACATAGATAACACATTATATGAATTATTGATTAACATATGTTGTAAACTAAATATACCATGCAAAGATGTATATAATATAATTATGAATATATAATCCTCATACAGCAGGTGTGCTCCAAGGATATGAGTCCTTATCAAGTAACCACGTCCCCTCCAGACAGACATGTTTCAGGGAGTTGGCTTACTCCTTAACAGATGGTCTCATATCTGTAGCACTAACTTTTAATACAATGTCCGTTTATGTTCGCAATTATATATATATTTTTTTTATATAGACTGAACTTGCCATGAACTCATCTTGGCTTTTTCAGCCACATAATATAACTATGGTTCAAACTGATCTTATTCTTAAAGGCAATGAGATGAGCATTCATTTTGATTATAATGTCATTAGATAATATTGTATACGTATGAAAATGCACAACAGGATGGAGGGGTCGGATCGCGTGTAAACTGCTGGAGGTTTAACCATTTTTGGCTCACCTTAATGGGAGACAACTTGGAGATAAATTTCCAGCTGCAGGAATACTTCAGACATAATGACGGGACGGCATCTGTACACACAGTGTGGGAGGCCATGAAAGCCTATCTTAGGGGAGTATTGATAAAGTCAATTAGTAGGATCAAATCTAAATCTCAGGAACAGGATAGGCAAATGCATAATAATATGAGAACGGTGGAGGAAACCTTTGCGTCTAACCCGTCGGTAGAGAATAGTGCCAAATTGAAAAATACTCAAGAGGAATTTAGATGTTATATGCTTCAGCTATCGGAAAGAAAAAGGATGTTTTACAGACAACAGTTTTTCGCAGAAGGGGAAAGGTCGGGACACATGTTGTCCATGATATCAAAGGCACAAAGGGGCTCCTCATGCATTGCTGGGCTGCTGGATGATGAGGGTATTTTGAGACAGGATACTAGCCTGATCCTCCAGATACTAGAGCAGTTTTATACATCATTGTACGAATCTAAACTGACATGTTCAGATTCAGATATAGAGGGCTTTTAAACGGAAGCTGCTCTGCCTAAATTGTCGAGAGAAGACTGTGAGTCTCTGGAGGCCCCCATAGAGCTTGAGGAATTACAGGAAGCAGTGAGTTCTATGGCTAATGATAAGGCGCCGGGATTGGATGGTCTCCCTGTGGAGATATATAAGAATTTCGCGGACACTCTGTTGCCGGAACTACTTAAAGTGTTTAATTACTCCCTAGAGACGGGTGCACTACCTGCTTCTATGCAAGAAGCTCTAATTGTTGTTCTGCCCAAATCGGGCAAGGACCCGAAATTGCCAGATTCTTATAGACCTATATCATTGTTATCAGTGGATGTTAAAATACTAGCAAAGGTCTTGGCCCGGCGTTTATCTAAAGTGATATTAACTGTCATACACCCGGATCAGACGGGTTTCATGCCCCAAAAGTCGACAGCAATAAATATACGGAGGGTGTTTGCTAGTTTGCAGGTGCCAGCGGATAATGTGGGTGACAGAGCAATTTTTTCTTTGGACGCGGCCAAGGCCTTTGATAGTATAGAGTGAAAATTTTTGTGGAGTACGCTGGAACATATGGGTTTGGGGCAGAGGTTTATTGCCTGGGTGAAGGTCTTGTATTCGGGCCCCAAAGCATGCATCAGAGCGAATGGTGGAGTGTCCGCGAAGTTCCAACTCCAGAGAGGTACTCGGCAGGGGTGCCCCCTGTCCCCGCTATTATTTGCATTGGCGATAGAGCCATTGGCGGCCACGATATGGGGTGCTCCGGATATCCAAGGTTTTAGATACGGTGATCTACAAAACAAGGTGGCCTTACATGCCGATGATACAATGTTGTTTTTAGGTGATACTGCACATTCTTTAGCTGCGGCAATGTTGATCATTGATAAATTTGGCCAACTTTCGGGTTTAACAATTAACTGGCATAAGTCAGTACTGATGCCCATAGATAATCAACTCAAATCGCAAGTGATAGTTGACCGAAGGATTCCTTGTGAATCTAAGATCAAGTATCTGGGTATCCATATATCGCCTAATGCTAGGGATTTTATTGAAATGAATCTTATGCCTCTGCTCAGGCAATTTAGGGACAAATCTAAGGCCTGGTGCAAACTGTATTTGTCTGTAGTGGGTAGAGTAAACTTGATAAAAATGATAATGATGCCACAGCTGCTGTATGTTTTACATAACTCACCGGTGTGGATACCCAGAGATAAATTTGATCAAATTAATACCATCTTCAGGGAATTAGTGTGGCGCAAAGGCCAACCCAGAATAAAGTTGGAAATTCTACAATATTCTAAAACGGATGGGGGCCTGGCATTACCAAACCCCTGGATATTTTATTTAGCGGCTCAAGGCCAGCATTTTAAAGGGTGGCTTGACCGGAATTCAGTTCATTGCAGGGATTTGAGGAATGGAGGAGGAAGGGAATACTACGACTAGACCATTTATTGGAGGGGGGAGTATTTAGGACTCTTGTCTATTCAAGATCTTTTTGGTATCCCTAAAACTCACTTCTATAAGTATTTGCAAATATGACATGCATATGATGCCACGTTTAAAAATGGCTTGCAGTTATCTCAACGAGATGCAGCGCTTCAAATCGCCCTGGTTGAAGGTGGAGAGAAAGGGTTGATCTCTATGCTTTATAAACTACTGCTGGATAAACAGCTTAACCTTCATCCCTTAAAGCGAACCTTTCACCTGGATTTCACTTAATAAACTATCAAAAGTACCTTATAGATCATCCTCATTGTGTTAGCACACGGTCTTGTCCCGCTTTTCTGTGATGTTTATGCATGGAAAAATCGCTTTATAAAGTACTCTTCTCCAGCTCCACAAGTCACGGTAGAAGTCAAGGGGGTAGCCCTTCCCTCACTCCAGGCTGTAACTCCCCTGCCCTAACCCCGCCTCTATGCAGTCTAATTGACACCCGGCTCAGTCGCCGGGACCGCGCTTGTACAGGCGGCGCATGCGCCGTCGGACTCAAGCGCGATCCTGTAACTGAATCGCGCGTGAGGAAGAGAAGACAGGCAGGCATCGGGGACGGCGCATGCGCGATTCAGTTACAGGATCGCGCTTGAGTCCGACGGCGCATGCACCGCCTGTACAAGCGCGGTCCCAGCGACTGAGCCGGGTGTCAATTAGACTGCATAGAGGCGGGGTTAGGGCAGGGGAGTTACAGCCTGGAGTGAGGGAAGGGCTACCCCCTTGACTTCTCTCGTGACTTGTGGAGCTGGAGAAGAGTACTTTATAAAGCGATTTTTCCATGCATATACATGCCAGAAAAGCGGGACAAGACCTTGTGCTAACACAATGAGGATGATCTATAAGGTACTTTTGATAGTTTATTAAGTGAAATCCAGGTGAAAGGTTCGCTTTAAGTTAGCTATGCTAATATATATAGGTGATTCCTGACTGTATCATATGTGATGTGTTATGGAAGTTTCTGTACTCATCATTTGCAATGTACAATGCTTGATCATTGTTTGATACTATACAGTTGATTAACCCTTCTAATAAAAAAAGATCTGATTCAAAAATTAATACTCCATGGATGTGTGGTAGATTCTGAAACAATCCTGCATGCATAGGCCAGGTTTTTCAGGGAAGATTTCACTGTGGTAAATGGTGTCTTTCCTTATCCCCCTTTTGGAACACACACTGCATCTTTTTTGGGTCCTTCCCTTCTTTGCTGTCTGGGGGACTTGACCTTGAAAATGTTGCCCTGGTACAACAAGGGCACCGTAACTTCCTGAAGTACTGGGACCCTCCCCAGCCTGGGTTTGAAAAATTAGGGCCTTGATTACCACCTCTTGGAACTGAAGGAAAGTTCCTCTGTGTCCTGCAGAATGAAATAGCACATACGCATTGCACATTGCCATCTGTACAATGTGTATGGACAGCTTTTTGTACCACACTTTTGTTTTTCGTGTGGCACTGTAGGGCTTCAGAAGTTAATCTACAAAATTCACCGCTCCCATGTGCCTGTTGTAGTCATCGATGCAAACTGGTTTGGGGGTAGTGGTTGTGGTACCACGTACAGGAGCAGGGAAGCTGGCATTAGTGTGAATGTTGGTCAGTACAAGGACGTCTCTCTTGTCCTTGTACTTAACCATCAGCATGTTATCATGGAGGAGAGCCCTGCTTTCACCCATTCTCAGTGGTTGTAGTACCAGGGATCTAGGGAGGCCTCTCTGATTTTTGTGCACTGTGCCGCAAGCCACAGTACCTCTGGCAGTTAGGAACCTGAATAGAGGTATGCTTTTATAATAGTTATCCACATAGAGGTGGTAACCCTTATGCAGCAGTGGGTGCAGTAACTCACACACAATCTTCCCACTAACTCCTAGGATGGGGGGGCATTCTGGGGATTCTATCCGGGAATCTCTCCCTTCATAAACGCGGAATTTGTGGGTGTACTCGGAGCTACTTAAATCGATTCCGGGTCATGGTCTTACTGTAAATTGGAGTCTGGTAGAAAATGTCCGAACTTTTGTTTAAATTAAGGTACACCCCAAAACATTGGGAAATATAACCTATGATAACCCCCTCCAGCCGTGCTAAACAAACGTTCCGACAATACACTGGCTGCAAAGCAGGCCAGCACCTCCAAGGCGTAAAGGGCAAGCTCAGGCCATATGCCCAATTTGGAGACCCAGAAGTTGAAGGGGACAGACCCATCAGTCAGTACGTGTAGGCGTGTGCACACATACTGCTCCACCATGTCGCACGTCACCGTGATGTCCACGATCCAATTGGATATCTGCTCTATCAACTTTTGATGTTCTTTTCTGCGCCTACCATGTTGATCACGGTTAGCGGCGAATCAAGGTTCCACGCCGGAGAGGGAGCGTGAGAAAGGAGACCATATCCAAGGGAGAAAAGACCGTCACTCGCTCTGTTGAAGTTTCTTGCGAATTTATTCAGTCACATATTACAACAGCATAGTGACGCGTTTCAGCAACTAAATGCTTTCTTTAGACTGTGTGTATGTACTCTACCACAAAACCTGATATATATATATACAAATAGGTACAAAGGAAATTACATCATTGTTTCATTAGGCTCCGCCCATCGTTGAATTCCTACAAGGTGTAGAGAAATCAACGGGATTCCACAGGTGAAATACATTCTCTGGAACATCTAGTTTCGCTATAGAAAAAAAAAAGGAAAGAAAAAGAGGAGTAGAAAACATAATTATAAATAATCGCATCATATGAAACCACTGACATCATTATCTCGATTTAGGCCTCTTGGATCCATGGTCTGCAAACGATGGATCCAATATGCCTCTCGTTTCAAAAGCAATTTGTTTCTGTCTCCACCGCGTTGAGGAAGTAAAACACTCTCTATAACCTGATAGCGTACGGTAGTTGTGATATTGTATGCCCCTTTAGATGAAAATGATACGGTAGTGTGAGTAACAAAATCTCCTTTCTGATAGTCGATTTATGCTTACTTAGGCCTCATGCACACGACCGTTGTTGTGTTCCGTGTCCGTTGTTCCGTTTTCCATGATTTTCTGCGAACCCATTGACTGCGGAGAGGCGCAGTGTTTTAAATGAGCCGCCGACACACTCACACTGCAGTTGCCATACGCAGGACGCCGGTGAGGATATCCGCATCACTTCTGCACACCATGACCATCCAACGTGGAACAGATAAGTTTAATTATTGGTGACTCAGTGCTCCTGACTTGTCGCTGCCAAGCGCTTGGGGCACACCTCCTTGAACAGTAGGAATTATTTATTGGCATAATCTGACCATAATATCTGTTTCATTGTTGGGGAGTATACCAAATGATTTTCTGTGCATTGAACAAAGGTGTTTCCAGGCGGAGTAGATGGTACTCGCTCGGATTACAATTGCACTTTGCTTTCCTGACACATTATATTTGTAATCAGATATCTTGTGGTCATAAGGAAAGTGGATCTGGGCTGATCTTATCATTTCACCCGGGACGGCAATATATGTGTGTCGAGAGGAGACACTTGATTTTTTGACCGACTATTTTGAGGTCATATATGTATAACATAGTTTAGTCCCCTGAGGAATTGGTAGTAACCAAAGAAACGCGTCGGGACATCTTTAATTACCATCAAAAGGGACATAACCAGATCCCTAGTATATTGGGTGACACTAGTGCTGCATCATCAAATCTTGATTTTTCAGGCAGAAGCACTGTGTAGCCAAATTTCATATACTTTTGCTAGTTGTGTCTGGACTACCAGTAATATCAGGAGTGATTGGACCTGTTCACACCTGCCAGACGAAGCTGGGCAGTCTAAAAATAGGAAGGGAGACTCTAGGGCTTGGAAGCTAGAGTGGGTACAGAGACAGACTTAGGGACACCTAGGGCTTGAGACCCAGCACTGTGTCCTTCCGTCTATTTTTCCTCTCACTCTATCTATATTGCTGTCCCTTCATTGGGTCCCTTCCTCACCTATAGCTATACTGCGACTCAACACACATATGCATATTCATACTGATCTTTTCACAAAAAGCACTGATCGAAATAGATTACTGACCTTTACTAGCAGTCATCCGGCCTCTACAAAAAAATCTATCCCCTTCTCACAATATCAGCAAGTTCAGCGGATTGTTAGTAATCCAGACACCCTCACAACAAGGTTAGAAGAAATGACCAATAAATTTCTTGAAAGGGGTTATCCTAGACAGCTACTAGAGGAGCAGAGGAATAGACTCGAGGGTCCACAGGATGGGAGGAGCCTAATGAAACAATGTGATGTCATTTCCTTTATAACTATTTGTATATATACAGTGGGGGAAATAATTATTTGACCCCTCACTGATTTTGTAAGTTTGTCCAATGACAAAGAAATTAAAAGTCTCAGAACAGTATCATTTCAATGGTAGGTTTATTGTAACAGTGGCAGATAGCACATCAAAAGGAAAATCGAAAAAATAACTTTAAATAAAAGATAGCAACTGATTTGCATTTCATTGAGTGAAATAAGTATTTGAACCCCTACCAACCATTAAGAGTTCTGGCTCCCACAGAGTGGTTAGACACTTCTACTCAATTAGTCACCCTCATTAAGGACACCTGTCTTAACTAGTCACCTGTATAAAAGACACCTGTCCACAGAATCAATCAATCAAGCAGACTCCAAACTCTCCAACATGGGAAAGACCAAAGAGCTGTCCAAGGATGTCAGAGACAAAATTGTAGACCTGCACAAGGCTGGAATGGGCTACAAAACCATTAGCAAGAAGCTGGGAGAGAAGGTGACAACTGTTGGTGCGATTGTTCGAAAATGGAAGGAGCACAAAATGACCATCAATCGACCTCGCTCTGGGGCTCCACGCAAGATCTCACCTCGTGGGGTGTCAATGGTTCTGAGAAAGGTGAAAAAGCATCCTAGAACTACATGGGAGGAGTTAGTTAATGACCTCAAATTAGCAGGGACCACAGTCACCAAGAAAACCATTGGAAACACATTACACCGCAATGGATTAAAATCCTGCAGGGCTCGCAAGGTCCCCCTGCTCAGGAAGGCACATGTGCAGGCCCGTCTGAAGTTTGCCAATGAACACCTGAATGATTCAGAGAGTGACTGGGAGAAGGTGCTGTGGTCTGATGAGACCAAAATAGAGCTCTTTGGCATTAACTCAACTCGCTGTGTTTGGAGGAAGAAAAATGCTGCCTATGACCCCCAAAACACCGTCCCCACCGTCAAGCATGGGGGTGGAAACATTTTGCTTTGGGGGTGTTTTTCTGCTAAGGGCACAGGACAACTTATTCGCATAAACGGGAAAATGGACGGAGCCATGTATCGTGAAATCCTGAGCGACAACCTCCTTCCCTCTGCCAGGAAACTGAAAATGGGTCGTGGATGGGTGTTCCAGCACGACAATGACCCAAAACATACAGCAAAGGCAACAAAGGAGTGGCTCAAGAAGAAGCACATTAAGGTCATGGAGTGGCCTAGTCAGTCTCCGGACCTTAATCCAATCGAAAACCTATGGAGGGAGCTCAAGCTCAGAGTTGCACAGAGACAGCCTCGAAACCTTAGGGATTTAGAGATGATCTGCAAAGAGGAGTGGACCAACATTCCTCCTAAAATGTGCGCAAACTTGGTCATCAATTACAAGAAACGTTTGACCTCTGTGCTTGCAAACAAGGGTTTTTCCACCAAGTATTAAGTCTTTTTTTGTTAGAGGGTTCAAATACTTATTTCACTCAATGAAATGCAAATCAGTTGCTATCTTTTATTTAAAGTTATTTTTTCGATTTTCCTTTTGATGTGCTATCTGCCACTGTTACAATAAACCTACCATTGAAATGATACTGTTCTGAGACTTTTCATTTCTTTGTCATTGGACAAACTTACAAAATCAGTGAGGGGTCAAATAATTATTTCCCCCACTGTATATCAGGTTTTGTGGTAGAATACATACACACAGTCTGATGAAAGCACTGGGACAAGTTATTAAAGCGGAAGGATCGAATGAAAGGGCCAATTAAAGATGAATTTTACAAATTAGTTCCCTGTCACCTATGCAGAGCAGGGGGTTTTCATTCCCAGAAATGGGTTAATGTCACCCACCATTGGAACAGATGAGTTTTAAAAATTTCGGTCCCTGTCACCTATGCAGAGCAGGGGTTTATTCATGGCAAAAATTGTAAAATGTCACCCAAGAATGTAACAGAAAAATTAGTGAAATTTTCTTAACCTGTCTACTAGGTAGAGCAGGGGTATATCACAGCCAAAAATTGGTGAATGTCACCCAACTATGTGACAGAAAAATCTGTGAGATTTTTTAACCTGTCCACTAGGTAGAGCAGGGGTATATCACAGCCAAAATTGGTGTATGTCAAGCAACTATGTAACAGAAAAATTAGTGAAATTTATTAACCTGTCCACTAGGTAGAGCAGGGGTATATCACAGCCAAAAATTGGTGAATTTCACCCAACTATGTAACAGAAAAATCAGTGAAATGTATTAACCTGTCAACTAGGTAGAGCAGGGGTATATCACAGCAAAAAATTGGTGAATGTCACCCGAAAATGTAACAGACAAATTTGTGAAATTTGTTTACCTGTCTACTAGGTAGAGCGGGGGTATATCACAGCCAAAAATTGGTGAATTTCACCCGAAAATATAACAGACAAATTAGTGAAATTTGTTTACCTGTCTACTAGGTAGAGCAGGGGTATATCACAGCCAAAAATCGGTGAATTTCACCCGAACATTTAACAAACAAATTAGTGAAATTTGTTTACCTGTCTACTAGGTTGAGCAAAGGGTATATCACAGGCAAAAATTAGTGAATTTCACCCAACTATGTAACAGAAAAATCTGTGAAATGTATTAACCTGTCAACTAGGTAGAGCAGGGGTATATCACAGCAAAAAATTGGTGAATGTCACCCGAAAATATAACAGACAAATTAGTGAAATTTGTTTACCTGTCTACTAGGTAGAGCAGGGGTATATCACAGCCAAAAATTGGTGAATTTCACCCGAAAATATAACAGACAAATTAGTGAAATTTGTTTACCTGTCTACTAGGTAGAGCAGGGGTATATCACAGCCAAAAATCGGTGAATTTCACCCGAAAATTTAACAAACAAATTAGTGAAATTTGTTTACCTGTCTACTAGGTTGAGCAAGGGTATATCACAGGCAAAAATTTGTGAATCTCTCCCGAAAATGTAACAGAAAAATTTGTGAAATTTGTTTACCTGTCTACTAGGTAGAGCAGGGGTATATCACAGCCAGAAATTGGTGAATTTCACCCGAAAATGTAACAGACAAATTAGTGAAATTTATTAACCTATCTACCAGGTAGAGCAGGGGTATATCACAGCCAAAAATTGGTGAATGTCACCAAACTATGTTACAGAAAAATTAGTGAAATTTATTAACCTGTCAACTAGGTAGAGCAGGGGTATATCACAGCCAAAAATTGGTGAATGTCACCTTAAAATGTAACAGACAAATGTGTGAAATTTGTTTACCTGTCTACTAGGTAGAGAAGGGGTATATCACAGCCAAAAATTGGTGAATTTCACCCGAAAATGTAACAGACAAATTAGTGAAATTTATTAACCTATCTACTAGGTAGAGCAGGGGTATATCACAGCCAAAAATTGGTGAATGTCACCAAACTATGTTACAGAAAAATTAGTGAAATTTATTAACCTGTCAACTAGGTAGAGCAGGTGTATATCACAGCCAAAAATTTGTGAATTTCACCTCAAAATGTAACAGACAAATTAGGGAAATTTGTTTACCTGTCTACTAGGTAGAGAAGGGGTATATCACAGCCAAAAATTGGTGAAGTTTACCCGAAAATGTAACAGAAAAATGTGTGAAATTTGTTTACCTGTCTACTAGGTAGAGCAGGGGTATATCACAGCCAAAAATTGGTGAATTTCACCCGAAAATGTAACAGACAAATTAGTGAAATTTGTTTACCTGTCAACTAGGTAGAGCAGGGGTATATCATAGCAAATAATTTGTGAATTTAACCCGAAAATGTAACAGACAAATTTGGGAAATTTGTTCACCTGTCTACTAGGTAGAGCAGGGGTATATCGCAGCAAAAAATTGGTAAATGTCACCCAACTATGTTACAGAAAAATTTGTGAAATTTATTAACCTGTCTACTAGGTAGAGCAGGGGTATATCACAGCCAAAAATTGGTGAATGTCACCCCAAAATGTAACAGACAAATTAGTGAAATTTGTTTACCTGTCTAGGTAGAGAAGGGGTATATCACAGCTATATAGTGAATTTTACCCGAAAATTTACAAACCGGACTCCAAAAAAGTTGGGACACTATACAAATCGTGAATAAAAACTGAATGCAATGATGTGGAGGTGCCAACTTCTAATATTTTATTCAGAATAGAACATAAATCACGGAACAAAAGTTTAAACTGAGAAAATGTACCATTTTAAGAGAAAAATATGTTGAATCAGAATTTCATGGTGTCAACAAATCCCAAAAAAGTTGGGAAAAGGCCATTTTCACCACTGTGTGGCATCTCCCCTTCTTCTTACAACAATCAACAGACGTCTGGGGACCGAGGAGACCAGTTTCTGAAGTTTAGAAATAGGAATGCTCTCCCATTCTTGTCTAATACAGGCCTCTAACTGTTCAATCGTTTTGGGCCTTCTTTGTTGCACCTTCCTCTTTATGATGCGCCAAATGTTCTCTATAGGTGAAAGATCTGGACTGCAGACTGGCCATTTTAGTACCCGGATCCTTCTCCTACGCAGCCATGATGTTGTGATTGATGCAGAATGTGGTCTGGCATTATCTTGTTGAAAAATGCAGGGTCTTCCCTGAAAGAGATCTGGATGGGAGCATATGTTGTTCTAGAACCTGAATATATTTTTCTGCATTGATGGTGCCTTTCCAGACATGCAAGCTGCCCATGCCACACGCACTCATGCAACCCCATACCATCAGAGATGCAGGCTTCTGAACGGAGCGTTGATAACTTGGGTTGTCCTTGTCCTCTTTGGTCCGGATGACATGGCGTCCCAGATTTCCAAAAAGAACTTCGAATCGTGACTCGTCTGACCACAGAACAGTCTTCCATTTTGCCACTCTCCATTTTAAATGATCACTGGCCCAGTGAAAACGCCTGAGCTTGTGGATCTTGCTTAGAAATGGCTTCTTCTTTGCACAGTAGAGTTTCAGCTGGCAACGGCGGATGGCACGGTGGATTGTGTTCACTGACAATGGTTTCTGGAAGTATTCCTGAGCCCATTCTGTGATTTCCTTTACAGTAGCATTCCTGTTTGTGGTGCAGTGTCGTTTAAGGGCCCGGAGATCAGGGGCATCCAGTATGGTTTTACGGCCTTGACCCTTACGCACAGAGATTGTTCCAGATTCTCTGAATCTTCGGATGATGTTATGCACAGTTGATGATGATAGATGCAAAGTCTTTGCAATTTTTCGCTGGGTAACACCTTTCTGATATTGCTTAACTATCTTTCTGCGCAACATTGTGGGAATTGGTGATCCTCTACCCATCTTGACTTCTGAGAGACACTGCCACTCTGAGAAGCTCTTTTTATACCCAATCATGTTGCCAATTGACCTAATTAGTGTTAATTGGTCTTCCAGCTCTTCGTTATGCTTAAATTTACTTTTTCCAGCCTCTTATTGCTACTTGTCCCAACTTTTTGGGGATTTGTTGACACCGTGAAAATTGGAATCAACGTATTTTTCCTTTAAAATGATACATTTACTCGGATTAAACGTTTGATCTGTCATCTACGTTCTATTACAAATAGAATATTGACATGTGCCATCTCCACATCATTGCATTCAGTTTTTATTCACAATTTGTTTAGTGTCCCAACTTTTTTGGAATCCGGTTTGTAACAGACAAATGTGTGAAATTTGTTTACCTGTCTACTAGGTAGAGCAGGGGTATATCACAGCCAAAAATTGGTGAATTTCACCCGAAAATGTAACAGAAAAATTAGTGAAATTTGTTTACCTGTCAACTAGGTAGAGCAGGGGTATATCACAGCCAAAAATTGGTGAATTTCACCCCAAAATGTAACAGACAAATTTGTGAAATTTGTTTACCTGTCTACTAGGTACAGCAGGGGTATATCGCAGCAAAAAATTGGTGAATGTCACCCAACTATGTTACAGAAAAATTTGTGAAATTTATTAACCTGTCTACTAAGTAGAGCAGGGGTATATCACAGCCAAAAATTGGTGAATGTCACCCAACTATGTTACAGAAAAATTTGTGAAATTTATTAACCTGTCAACTAGGTAGAGCAGGGGTATATCACAGCCAAAAATTGGTGAATGTCACCCCAAAATGTAACAGACAAATGTGTGAAATTTGTTTACCTGTCTACTAAGTAGAGCAGGGGTATATCCCAGCCAAAAATTTGTGAATTTCACCTGAAAATGTAACAGACAAATTAAGGAAATGTGTTTACCTGTCTACTAGGTAGAGCAGGGGTATATCACAGCCATAAATTGGTGAATTTCACCCGAAAATGTAACAGACAAAATAGTGAAATTTGTTTACCTGACTACTAGGTAGAGCAGGGGTATATCACAGCCAAAAATTGCTGAATTTCACCTGAAAATGTAACATACAAATTAACGAAATGTGTTTACCTGTCTACTAGGTAGTGCAGGGGTATATCACAGCCATAAATTGGTGAATTTCACCCGAAAATGTAACAGACAAATTAGTGAAATTTGTTTACCTGTCTACTAGGTAGAGCAGAAGTATATCACAGCCAAAAATTGGTGAATTTCATCCGAAAATGTAACAGACAAATTAGTGAAATTTGTTTACCTGTCTACTAGGTAGAGCAGGGGTATATCACAGCCATAAATTGGTGAATTTCACCCCAAAAATATAACAGACAAATTTGTGAAATGACATAAAATACGTACAAATGAAAAAAAATTATCTTGATGTATGAGGTGGAGGTCCATATGGAGTAGGAGGTTGAGGAGGCGGTGGACGTAGCGGTGTAGGTGGAAGCGGCGGTGGAGGAGGACGAGGTAGCCAACACCGGTTTTTGGTTTTAATTATTATTTTTTTTATTAAGGTACACACCTATAAGAGTGGGAAATATAAAAAAAAAACAATGAGCAATTATGCTGTAGTATAACAATGGCTGGGAAAGGCCAGTATACATGTTTATTCTGCACAAGGTACGGACAAGTCCTGTGGGATCCATGCCTGGTTCATTTTTATGAACGTGAGCTTGTCCACATTGGCTGTGGACAGGCGGCTGCACTTGTCTGTGATAACGCCCCCTGCTGTGCTAAACACATTTTCAGATAATACACTGGCTGCAGGGTATGCCAGCACCTCCAAGGTGTAAAGGGCAAGCTCAGGCCATGTCCCCAATTTGGAGACCCAGAAGTTGAAGGGGGCAGACCCATCATTCAGTACGTGTAGGCGTGTGCACACATACTGCTCCACCATGTTGGTGAAATGCTGCCTCCTGCTAAGATGTTCCATATCAGCTGGTGGTGCTGGTTGTTGTGGCGTGCTGACAAAGCTTTTCCACATTTTGGCCATGCTAACCCTGCCTTCTGAGGTGCTGGTGGTGCCCCAGCTGCATTGGCGACCTCTTCCTCCTCCTCTGCCTTTGCCTTGTGCTTCCACTGTGCCCCCGCTGTCAGGTGGGAATGCAACCAGCAGCGCGTCTACCAGCGTGCGCTTGTACTCGTGCATTTTACGATCATGCTCCAGTGACGGAATTAAGGACAGTACGTTGTCCTTGTAACGGGGATCCAGCAGCGTGGCCACCCAGTAATCAGCACAAGTTAGAATGTGGGCAACTCTGTGGTCGTTGCGGAGACACTGCAGCATGTAATCGCTCAAGTGTGCCAGGCTGCTTAGAGGCAACGACAAGCTGTCCTCTGTGGGAGGTGTATCGTTTGTGTCCTCTGTATCCCACCAACCACGCACCAGTGATGGCCATGAGCTGGTTTGGGTGCCACCCTGCTGTGAACACGGTTTCTCCTTCTCCATCTCCTCCTCCTCATCCTCCAGAACTGTGCCCTGGCTGGACAATTGTGTACCTGACGTTTGTGGGTGCAGGAACCCACCCTCGGAGCCACTTGTCAATGACTGGCCTGAAACCCTATGAAATGATCCCTCTTCTTCCTCCTCCTCCTGTGCCACATCCTCTTCCATCATCGCCAGAAGCGTTTTTTAGAAGTGGGATAGTAACGTAGAAGTGGGATAGTAAAGTTGAGAATGGCGTTGTCAGCAATGGTCATGTTGGTGGAGTACTCAAAACAGCGCAACAAGGAACACAGGTCTCGCATGGAGGCCTAGTCATTGGTGGTGAGGTGGTGCTGTTCCACAGAGAGACTCACCCATGTGTGCTGCAGCTGAAAGTCCACTATCGCCTGCTACTGCTCGCACAGTCTGGCCAGCATGTGCAAGGTGGACTTACACCTTGTGGGCACGTCGCATATGAGGCGATGAGAGGGAAGGCCGAAGTTACGCTGCAGCGCTGATAGCCGAGCAGCAGCAGGGTGAGAATGCCGAAAGCGCACACAGACGGCCCGCACCTTCTGCAGCAGCCCTGACATATCAGGGTAATTTTTAAGGAACCTCTGCACCACCAAATTCAGCACATGAGCCAGGCAAGGGATGTGCGTCAAACCGGCTAGTCCCAGAGCTGCTACGAGATTTCACCCATTATCACACACCACCATGCTGGCTTGAAGCTCACTGGCACCAACCACTCATCGGTCTGTTGTTCAAGGCCCGTCCACAGCTCCTGCGCGGTGTGGGGTTTGTCCCCCAAACAGATACGTTTTTTAAACTGCCTGCTGTCGTTAACCCCTGGCTGTGCTGAAGTTGGTGGTGAAGGTGTTACGCTGACCGGATGAGGAGGCAGTAGAGGATGAGGAAGCGGAGTAGGAGGAGGAAGCAACAGGAGGCAAACTGAAGCGCCCTGCAATCCTCGGTGGTGGATGGACATGCGCCAAACTGCTATCCGCCTCAGGCCCAGCCGCCACTGCATTTACCCAGTGTGCTGTTAGGGAGATATAATATCCCTGACCGTTTTTACTGGTCCACGTATCCATAGTTAGGTGGACCTTGCCACAGATGGTGTTGCGCAGTGCACACCTGATTTTGTCCCCACTTGGTTGTGCAGGGAAGGGATGGCTCACCTGGAAAAGTTGTGGCGGCTGGGCTCGACGTACTGTGGGACAGCCACCGCCATAAGGCTTTTAAAACTCTCCGTCTCCACCAGACAGAATGACAGCATTTCAAAGGCAAGTAATTTTTAAATGCTGGCATTCAGGGCCAGGGATCGCGGGTGGGTAGGGGGGTACTTCCTCAGACGCTCCAGTGTTTGGGAGATGGAGAGCTGAACACTTCCGTGGGACATTGTGGAGATGCTTGGTGACCCAGGTGGTGGTGTTGCTGGAAGATCCTCTGTTTGCAGGGGTGCAGGTGGCACTGTCACTTCAGAGGTGGATGAAGAGGCCAAGACTGCAGCAGAAGAGGAAGCAGGAGGAGCCAGAGACCTTTTTTTTTTAGGTGTCTACTCCACTGCAGCTTGTGCTTTGCACTTAGATGCCTGGTCATGCAGGTTGTGCTCAAGTTGAGAACGTTTATGCCTCGCTTCAGGCTCTGATTGCACAGCGTGCAAACCACTCGTGTCTTGTCGTCAGCACATTGTCTGAAGAACTGCCATACCAGGGAACTCCTTGAAGCTGGCTTTGGTGTGCTCGGTCCCTTGCTGCGTTGGGCAGTAGCAGGCATATTGTCTAGGGGACGGCTGCGCCCCTTTTGCACCCTGCTCCCTCTTCTGCTGTGCTGGTGGCTCTGTGCGACCACCGCCTCTTCCTCCGAACTACACAGGTCACTCACATGACCTTGATTCCATGTGGGGTTGAAGACCTCATTGTCCTCCACATCATCTTCCACCCAGTCTTCACCCATGCCCTCCTTGTCGGTCTGCACACTGCAGAAAGCCACAGCAGTTGGCACCTGTGTTTCGTCATCATCCGAGACGTGCTGCTGTGGTCCTCCCATGTACTCATCTTGAAACATAAGTGGTTGGGCATCGGTGCACTCAATCTCTTCCACTTCTGGGGCAGGGCTATGTGGATGGCCCTGGGAAACCCTGCTAGCAGAGTCATCAAAAAGCAGAAGAGACTGCTGCATGACTTGGGGTTCAGACTGCTTGGCTGATTTGCAAGGGGGTGAGATGAAAGACTTAGACATCGGCTGCAGGTGCTAACTCTGATCTTTCAGCAGGAGACTGGGTGGGAGACAATGGGAAGGAACTGGAGGCACTGTCAGCAACCCATTCTACTATCGCCTGTACTTGTTCTGGCCTCACCATTCGTAGAGCTGCATACATTCGTAGAGCCGCATAAGGCCCGACCAAATAACGCTGAAGGTTCTGTTGCCACCTGAGGAAGGTGTTTCACTTGTGCGTGTAGCTGGCACAGATCGACCACGTCCTTTCCCTGCAACAGGAGCTCCACCAGCAGCACCATGACTAGGGCCATGTCCTCATTCTCTGCAAATTTAGTATCTTGCCCAAAATGGGTGTTTTAAAAAAATAAAATAACAGAATATAACAGCAGTATCTAACGCGTGTATTTCACACAAACAGATGCAGCAAAGGCTGCAAATTTAGTATTTGGCCCAAAAATTTTTTTTTCCTTAATAACAGAATATAACAGCAGTATCTAACGCGTGTATTTCACACTGACAGATGCAGCAAAGGCTGCAAATTTAGTATTGTACCCAAAATGGGTGTTTTTTTAATACCAGAATATAACAGCAGTATCTAACGCATGTATTTCACACTGACAGTGTCACGGATGTAGTAGGGGAGAACACCAAAAGACAATCAAGAAGGAAGGGGAAAGACACTAGGCCTCACCGCTAGGGAAGGAAAAGGGTCACTACCTATAAAACCCTGCTCCTGGACCTAACTCCTATCCGTATGGGCACCTCTCAATGGTAGAGATACCCATACACAAGAACCTAGAAAACCCTGGTGACCCTCAGATGCCCTAAAGATAATGACAGGGCAGAGACCACCCGTTCGTTCCCTGGTGAAGGAACTAGCTTCTCACTGAGGCCTAGTAAACAACCGGGGGAGGGGGGGGGGGATACAAAACACAACAAGCGGAACACTTAACTTCAGAGGATGATGGATGAACAGGACTTCAACACAAACCACACTCCAGCTCTTCCAAGACCAAATGAAGCTATCCCAAGCAAGGAGTGATGGGAAAAGTCAGACTAAATAGGGCGAGGTAAAGGTCACATGATCCACACCTGAACAGGAGGTGTGGACATACCAGCAACACACAGACAAAGTGAAACCGAAAGAGGCTGTCAGATCACTAATGCATAGATAATCTTTCAGACCTTCTGAGAACTGTCACAAATGTGACAGACAGATGCAGTAAAGGCTACAAATTTCGTATTTTGCCCAAAAAGTGTGTTTTTTTAATAGCAGAATATAACAGCAGAATATAACAGCAGTATCTAACGCGTGTATTTCACACTGACAAATGCAGCAAAGGCTGCAAATTTAGTATTTTGCCAAAAAAGGATGTTTTTTATAACAGAATATAACAGTAGTATCTAACACTTGTATTTCACACTGACAGATGCAGCAAAGGCTGCAAATTTAGTATTTTGCCCAAAATGGGTGTTTTTTTCATTTGAAGATAAAAGAAGGTCATATCCCTTTTTTCAGCTCCACAGATTTCGAAAAGATCTAAATATCCAATTATATCTCCCTCCTTCCATATCTGTCCTAATTTGAAGATTCCATTTTTCCACCAAACTTCTTGTTGAATTGATTTTAATTCTCCGAGATAACTGTTGTCCCACAATAGAGTGTCATTATGCACTCCCGTATGAGACCACATTTCTCTTACCTCCTTCCAGATTTTAGTCCATAGCGAAAATAATGGAATTTTATTAGCTTGTTGTTGTGTCAATATATCCGCTTCCAACAGTTGAAAAATATTGCAATTATGTAGTTTTTTAATAATCCCTTCTAACATCACCTTGTATCTTTGTGAGTTACTCCAATTTATCATATTTCTAATATGTCCGGAAAAAAAATAGAGTTCCAAGTCCGGAACGGATAAACCGCCCTCCTTCTCTCGGATATACAACATTTGAGCTCTTATTCTAGTTTTTTTGCCGCGCCATATCAGATCCGTCAAAAGGGAGACTATCCTTTTAAGAATTGTCTTGGGAATTATTACCGGTGCATTCCACATAATATAATTCAAGGTGGGTAAAATACACATTTTCACCAGTGAGATGCGCCCTGCCATTGATACATGCAATTTTTTCCATATTTCTACTTTCTTCTTTATTTCCTGAATTTTGGGGAGCACGTTTAGATGTACGTAGTCCTTAGGGTTGGGGGTAATCTGAATACCTAAATATTTTACTGGTTCGTCTATTTTCTTAATTTCCAGCTGACCCGGTACTAAATTATTTAGAGGATCAATCGGGATACAGGCCGATTTAGCCCAGTTTATTTGAAGTCCAGCAAATTTGCTGTAATCTTCGAATATCTGGAAAATTCTCGGGAGTGAACCCACAAACAGCATAATATCATCAGCGTATAAAGCAATTTTTTCCTCATGTGATCCATATCTGAAACCCACTATCTCCCACTATCTCCCTATCTTGCCTGATCATAGAGGACAAGAGGACAACCCTGCCTTACCCCCCTGCCGATGGATATACCATCGGAATGATCTCCATTCACTATCAGTCTAGCGGATATTTCAGTATATAGTAATTTAACCCAAGAAACAAATATATCACCAACTCCCATTTTCTTTAATGTTGCCATAAAAAAGGGCCATTCTATGGTGTCAAAAGCTTTTGAAGGTGTTTACAAAGTATCTAATGATATTTTCGGTTGTTGTTTTACCCGACATGAATCCCGTCTGATCCTCGTGTATCAGTATCGGCAACATCTCCCTAAGGCCTCATGCACACGACCGTTTTTTTTTTGCGGTCCGCAAAAACGGTTTCCGTTGTTCCGTGATCCGTGTCCGTTTTTTTTTCCGTGGGTCTTCCTTGATTTTTGGAGGATCCACGGACATTAAAAATGAAAAAAAAAATCTAAGTCAAGTTTGCCATTGAAATGATAGGAAAAAACGGACACGGATCACGGACACGGATCACGGACGCGGATGACAATCTTGTGTGCATCCATGATTTTTCACGGACCCATTGACTTGAATGGGTCCGCGAACCGTTGACCGTGAAAAAAATAGGACAGGTCTTATTTTTTTCGCGGCCAGGAAACACGGATCACGGATGCGGCTGCCAAACGGTGCATTTTCCGCGAAGTCAATGGGTCCGCGAAAAAAAACGGAAACGGAACCACGGACGCGGATGCACATAACGGTCGTGTGCATGAGGCCTAAGCCTAACGGCCAGAATTCTTGCTAGTATCTTATTGTCTGTATTAATCAAGGAGATGGGACGATATGAGTCTGGAAAAGATGGATTTTTGCCAGGTTTTAAAATAAGGGTGATTAATGCTTCCCTCAAGGAGTCGGGAAGTTTGCCTGTGTCTTCGACACAGTCCACATTTCAAGCAATTTCGGGATCAATATTTCTCTATATTGAAAATACACCTCAAACGGAATACCGTCTATACCAGGGGATTTATTTTTTGTTATTTTTAATAATATGGTGTCCACTTCTGTTGGCTCTAAAGGAACTTCCAACCTATCCCTCTGCTCTGTCGTTAACGTAGTAATGGTGATTGTCTCCAAAAATTGTTGTATTTGCGTTACATTTTTCGTTATTTTACTGCAATATATACTCTTTTTTTTTTACTTCAATCTCTTTATTGATATACAAAATGAATACACACAAGATATTCAAACCTAATATAATTAATGCCATTTTACCCCCAACCCCCCCCCCCCCAACCCCCTGTTCCAAAGGTTTATTCAAGTATTCCAATTTGAGTCTCACATGTTTTCTTCCCCAAACTAAATCATTTATTATTCTTTCCATAAGTTTAAAATATTTATCCTCTATCCAGGTAGGTATATTCCTAAGAACATAGAGGATTTGAGGTAGAATCACCATCTTGACCAGTGAAAGTCAATCTGCCCTGGATAAGGAAAGTCTCAGCCAAGTCCGTATTTTTGCCCTAATTTTCGTTATCAATGGGATCAGATTGAGTTGTACACAATTTTCAACCTTGGGAGATATCATCATACCCAAGTATTGAAAAGTGTCAGCAACATCAAGCTGGGTTATCAAGGACTCCTTTTGGGGCAACGGATCTATTGGCATCAGAATTGTCTTCGTCCAGTTTATATCTAGGCCTGATACCTCACCAAATAGTTTAACCATCCAGATAATTCTTGGGGAGGTTATTTCTGTATTATCTATAAAAAAAAAAGGACATCGTCCGCATATAGGGAAATCCGATCCTCCATGCCTAGTATTCCAAATCCTTTAATTTGAGTGTCCTGCCTAATAGCCAGAGCCAGAGGCGACAGGAGTGGTGACAATGGGCAGCCCTGGCGAGTACCTCTATTTAAATCAAAACTGGTAGTAAGGCCCCCTTTGAGACTCAACTTAGCCGTGGGGGATCTATACAATAGTTTAATCATATTTATGAATCTCTCTCCAAGGCCCATCCTGGCCAGGACCCTCCACAGGAATCGCCACTCCACCCTGTCAAAGGCCTTAGAGGCATCCAGTGACAGGATGGAGCGAGAAGACCCCCCAGGGGCCTGTATATTAGCAAAAAGCCGATGAAGATTATGGTGAGTGCCCTTATTTGGGATAAAACCGTTCTGGTCCGGGTGGACAATGGAGGAGATGACCCCAGAGAGTCTTGTGGCCAAAATCCTTGCGAGGAGCTTTACGTCCGCGTTCAACAATGAAATCGGTCTGTAGGATCCCAGTTCTGTAAGGTCCTTACCTTTTTTTGGAATTAATATTATCACAGCTTCCAACATTGAACCCGGCAGGGTCCCCTCCTCCACCAACTCAGCAAAGACCCCCAACAATTTGGGAAAAATAACCTCCTTATATTTACTTTAAAATTCATATGGGAGTCCATCTGAGCCAGGGGTGGAGTTACCCGAGCAAAGTTTAATTGCCCCTTCAAGCTCCTGGATTGAGAAATCAGCCTCAAGTACCCTCCTTTGAGCCGAGGTAATAGTAGGCAAAATAATACCGTCAAGATAGACATCCATCATTTCATCCGTAATCCTACAATCAGCTCTATAAAGTTCTGAGTGCAGTATATACTCTTAAAATATTCTTTGAGCAATTCTATTTTGGCCGTTTGTTCCGTGATATTATGTCTGGATTTATCTAACAAGCAATGTATATAGCTGCTTTTATTCGATTGCGCTGCCACCAATGTGGCTAGCTTTTTACCTGGTATGTGCGCATAAATGTAATTATCTCTGACAAAGTTATCTTTTTGTCTTTCCGCCATCAAGAATAATTCATTTTCCAGTTTGGAAACTTTCTCCGTCCATTCTTTATAATTTTGCTCTATGGGATTTCCAATATATATTTTTTCGCATATTTCTGCTTCCCCATCCATTATATTGTTAAAGTCCCCTACCACCAACAGTGATTTGCCCCTGTCTTAAGCACAAATTCATGAATTTTTAATAAAATCTCTATTTTAAAGGGAGGCGGTATATATACATTTGCTATAATCCATGCTTTATCTTCTAGCAAACAATCCATAAGGATGTATCGACCTTCCCTATCTACAACAGTTTTTACTATTTTAATATCTATATCCCGATGTATTAATATGCTCACTCCCCTTACATAAGATGAAAAAACCGAGTGGAAGGAGTACTGCATCCAGGATCTAGTCATCCACCCCGCCATCTCCACTGTCAAGTGTGTCTCCTGCATTCAGACTATGGCGGGGAGGAACCTTTGTATTTTATTGAACACGGCAACTCTTTTTTACCCCGACTGAAACCCCTAATATTCCATTAAATTATTCTCATATAGGCCTATACAATTATCTTTCTCTTGTGTATATTGATCGGGGGGGGGGGGGAGAAAAGACGGAGAGGAAACCGGGGAAACAAAAAAAATAAAATAAAAACTTTCCTCCCCTCTCTTCCTCCCCGCCAGCAGGCAAGCACTGACAAACCCCCTCCCCCACACATGACCCAGGTTAATCTCAGCCCTGGCTCTCTAACTTAGCATAACCCCCTCCCAGCCCGGATCCACCCACTACACATCAGATCTTAATTTTTCTCTAATCCACTCGTTTGCCGACTCCGACGAATCAAAAAACCAAGTTCTGTTGTCCCTTTCTATCCGTACCTTAGCTGGAAACATCATTGAATATTTCACATTATTCAGGCGCAGTATGTTTTTTACATCAATAAATTGACTTCTTTCTTTCACTGTTTCTCTTGCATAATCTGGGAACAGCATCACGTCTGCACCCAAATAATCCAACCTGCCCCTCTTCCTAGACCTACTCACAATCACCTCCTTATCTCTTACTGACAATAAATTAACTATTATCTTTCTCGGTCTTGTTCCAAATTTAGTATTTTGCCCAAAATGGGTGTTTTTTTAATAGCAGAATATAACAGCAGTATCTAACGCGTGTATTGCACACTGACAGATGCAGCAAAGGCTGCAAATTTAGTATTTTGCCCAAAAAGGGTGTTTTTTTTAAATAACAGAATATAACAGTAGTATCTAACGCTTGTATTTCACACTGACAGGTGCGGCAAAGGCTGCAAATTTAGTATTTTGCCCAAAAAAGGTGTTTTTTAAAACCCAGAAAATTATTGCAGTATTTCAAGTTTATATTTCACACTAACAAATGCAGCATAGGCCCCAGATGTAGGGTATTGGCAAAAATTGGTGTTTTTTTAAACCAGAAAATTTTTGCAGTATTTCAAGCTTGTATTTAACAACTAGAAAAGCTACAATTTCTGGGGAAATTGTGTGAAGTGTTCTTGCCTCCACCAGTAGCTTACAACTGGAGTGGGCGGAGTAACTGGGTGGAGTGGCTTGAGTAACTGTTGTGTGGTTGGATTGGCTGGAGTAACTGTGGAAAGGTTGGACTGGGCAGAGTAACTTTATGGAGTGGGCAGAGTAACTGTGTGGAGTGTTTGGACTTGCACCTAAGGGTCGGGGTGGGTGCACCTAATCGTTGGGGTGGTTGCACCTAAGGGTCGGAGTGGGTGCACCTAAGGGTCGGGGTGGTTGCACCTAAAAGTCGGGGTGGTTGCACCTAAGGGTTGGGGTGGTTGCACCTAAGGGTCTGAGTGGGTGCACCTAAGGGTCGGGGTGGTTGCACCTAAAAGTCGGGGTGGTTGCACCTAAGGGTCGATGTGGGTGCATCTAATCGTTGGGGTGGTTGCACCTAAGGGTCGGAGTGGGTGCACCTAAGGGTCGGGGTGGTTGCACCTAAAAGTCGGGGTGGTTGCACCTAAGGGTCGGGGTGGGTGCACCTAATCGTTGGGGTGGTTACACCTAAGGGTCGGAGTGGGTGCACCTAAGGGTCGGGGTGGTTGCACCTAAAAGTCGGGGTGATTGCACCTAAAAGTCGGGGTGGGTGCACCTAATCGTTGGGGTGGTTGCACCTAAGGGTCGGAGTGGGTGCACCTAAGGGTCGGGGTGGTTGCACCTAAAAGTCGGGGTGGTTTCACCTAAGGGTCGGGGTGGGTGCACCTAATCATTGGGGTGGTTGCACCTAAGGGTCGGAGTGGGTGCACCTAAGGGTCAGGATGGTTGCACCTAAAAGTCGGGGTGGTTGCACCTAAGGGTCGGGGTGGGTGCACCTAATCGTTGGGGTGGTTGCACCTAAGGGTCGGAGTGGGTGCACCTAAGGGTCGGGGTGGTTGCACCTAAAAGTCGGGGTGGTTGCACCTAAGGGTCGGGGTGGGTGCACCTAATCGTTGGGGTGGTTGCACCTAAGGGTCGGAGTGGGTGCACCTAAAAGTCGGGGTGGTTGCACCTAAGGGTCGGGGTGGGTGCACCTAATCGTTGGGGTGGTTGCACCTAAGGGTCGGAGTGGGTGCACCTAAGGGTCGGGGTGGTTGCACCTAAAAGTCGGGGTGGTTGCACCTAAGGGTCAGGGTGGGTGCACCTAATCGTTGGGGTGGTTGCACCTAAGGGTCGGAGAGGGTGCACCTAAGGGTCGGGGTGGTTGCACCTAAAAGCCGGGGTGGGTGCACCTAATCGTTAGGGTGGTTGCACCTAAGGGTCGGAGTGGGTGCACCTAAGGGTTGGGGTGGTTGCACCTAAAAGTCGGGGTGGGTGCACCTAATCGTTGGGGTGGTTGCACCTAAAGGTCGGAGTGGGTGCACCTAAGGGTCGGGGTGGTTGCACCTAAAAGTCGGGGTGGGTGCACCTAAGGGTCGGGATGGGTGCACCTAATCGTTGGGGTGGTTGCACCTAAGGGACGGAGTGGGTGCACCTAAGGGTCAGGGTGGTTGCACCTAAAAGTCGGGGTGGGTGCACCTAATCGTTGGGGTGGTTGCACCTAAGGGTTGGAGTGGGTGCACCTAAGGGTCGGGGTGGTTGCACCTAAAAGTCGGGGTGGTTGCACCTAAGGGTTGGGGTGGGTGCACCTAATCGTTGGGGTGGTTGCACCTAAGGGACGAAGTGGGTGCACCTAAGGGTCGGGGTGGTTGCACCTAAAAGTCGGAGTGGGTGCACCTAATCATTGGGGTGGTTGCACCTAAGGGTCGGAGTGGGTGCACCTAAGGGTTGGGGTGGTTGCACCTAAAAGTCGGGGTGGTTGCACCTAAAAGTCGGGGTGGGTGCACCTAATCGTTAGGGTGGTTGCACCTAAGGGTCGGGGTGGGTGCACCTAAGGGTCGGGGTGGGTATACCTAAGGGTCGGGGTGGGTGCACCTAAGGGTCGGGGTGGTTGCACCTAAAAGTCGGGGTGGGTGCACCTAATCGTTGGGGTGGTTGCACCTAAGGGTCGGAGTGGGCGCACCTAAGGGTTGGGGTGGTTGCACCTAAATTCAGGGTGGTTGCACCTAAGGGTCGGGGTGTGTGCACCTAATCGTTGGGGTGGTTGCACCTAAGGGTCGGAGTGGGTGCACCTAAGGGTCGGGGTGGTTGCACCTAAAAGTCGGGGTGGTTGCACCTATGGGTCGGGGTGGGAGCACCTAATCGTTGGGGTGGTTGCACCTAAGGGTCGGAGTGGGTGCACCTAAGGGTCGGGGTGGTTGCACCTAAAAGTCGGGGTGGTTGCACCTAAGGGTCGGGGTGGGTGCACCTAATCGTTGGGGTGGTTACACCTAAGGGTCGGAGTGGGTGCACCTAAGGGTCGGGGTGGTTGCACCTAAAAGTCGGGGTGATTGCACCTAAAAGTCGGGGTGATTGCACCTAAAAGTCGGGGTGGGTGCACCTAATCGTTCGGGTGGTTGCACCTAAGGGTCGGAGTGGGTGCACCTAAGGGTCGGGGTGGTTGCACCTAAGGGTCGGGGTGGGTGCACCTAATCGTTGGGGTGGTTGCACCTAAGGGTCGGAGTGGGTGCACCTAAGGGTCAGGATGGTTGCACCTAAAAGTCGGGGTGGTTGCACCTAAGGGTCGGGGTGGGTGCACCTAATCGTTGGGGTGGTTGCACCTAAGGGTCGGAGTGGGTGCACCTAAGGGTCGGAGTGGGTGCACCTAAGGGTCGGGGTGGTTGCACCTAAAAGTCGGGGTGGTTGCACCTAAGGGTCGGGGTGGGTGCACCTAATCGTTGGGGTGGTTGCACCTAAGGGTCGGAGTGGGTGCACCTAAAAGTCGGGGTGGTTGCACCTAAGGGTCGGGGTGGGTGCACCTAATCGTTGGGGTGGTTGCACCTAAGGGTCGGAGTGGGTGCACCTAAGGGTCGGGGTGGTTGCACCTAAAAGTCGGGGTGGTTGCACCTAAAAGTCGGGGTGGTTGCACCTAATCGTCGCGGTGGGTGCACCTAATCGTTGGGGTTGTTGCACCTAAGGGTCGGAGTGGGTGCACCTAAGGGTCGGGGTGGTTGCACCTAAAAGCCGGGGTGGGTGCACCTAATCGTTGGGGTGGTTGCACCTAAGGGTCGGAGTGGGTGCACCTAAGGGTTGGGGTGGTTGCACCTAAAAGTCTGGGTGGGTGCTCCTAATCGTTGGGGTGGTTGCACCTAAGGGTCGGAGTGGGTGCACCTAAGGGTCGGGGTGGTTGCACCTAAAAGTCGGGGTGGTTGCACCTAAGGGTCGGGGTGGGTGCACCTAATCGTTGGGGTGGTTGCACCTAAGGGACGGAGTGGGTGCACCTAAGGGTCGGGGTGGTTGCACCTAAAAGTCGGGGTGGGTGCACCTAATCGTTGGGGTGGTTGCACCTAAGGGTCGGAGTGGGTGCACCTAAGGGTCGGGGTGGTTGCACCTAAGGGTTGGGGTGGGTGCACCTAATCGTTGGGGTGGTTGCACCTAAGGGACGAAGTGGGTGCACCTAAGGGTCGGGTGGTTGCACCTAAAAGTCGGGGTGGTTGCACCTAATCGTTGGGGTGGTTGCACCTAAGGGTCGGAGTGGGTGCACCTACTCGTTGGGGTGGTTGCACCTAAGGGTCGGAGTGGGTGCACCTAAGGGTCGGGGTGGTTGCACCTAAAAGTCGGGGTGGGTGCACCAAATCGTTGGGGTGGTTGCACCTAAGGGTCGGAGTGGGTGCACCTAAGGGTCAGGGTGGTTGCACCTAAAAGTCGGGGTGGGTGCACCTAATCGTTAGGGTGGTTGCACCTAAGGGTCGGGGTGGGTGCACCTAAGGGTCGGGGTGGGTATACCTAAGGGTCGGGGTGGGTGCACCTAAGGGTCGGGGTGGTTGCACCTAAAAGTCGGGGTGGGTGCACCTAATCGTTGGGGTGGTTGCACCTAAGGGTCGGAGTGGGCGCACCTAAGGGTCGGGGTGGTTGCACCTAAATTCGGGGTGGTTGCACCTAAGGGTCGGGGTGTGTGCACCTAATCGTTGGGGTGGTTGCACCTAACGGGTCGGAGTGGGTGCACCTAAGGGTCGGGGTGGGTGCACCTAAAAGTCGGGGTGGTTGCACCTAAGGGTTGGGGTGGGTGCACCTAATCGTTGGGGTGGTTGCACCTAAGGGACGAAGTGGGTGCACCTAAGGGTCGGGGTGGTTGCACCTAAAAGTCGGGGTGGGTGCACCTAATCGTTGGGGTGGTTGCACCTAAGGGTCGGAGTGGGTGCACCTAAGGGTCGGGGTGGTTGCACCTAAAAGTCGGGGTGGTTGCACCTAAAAGTCGGGGTGGGTGCACCTAATCGTTAGGGTGGTTGCACCTAAGGGTCCGGGTGGGTGCACCTAAGGGTCGGGGTGGGTATACCTAAGGGTCGGGGTGGGTGCACCTAAGGGTCGGGGTGGTTGCACCTAAAAGTCGGGGTGGGTGCACCTAATTGTTGGGGTGGTTGCACCTAAGGGTCGGAGTGGGCGCACCTAAGGGTCGGGGTGGTTGCACCTAAATTCGGGGTGGTTGCACCTAAGGGTCGGGGTGTGTGCACCTAATCGTTGGGGTGGTTGCACCTAAGGGTCGGAGTGGGTGCACCTAAGGGTCGGGGTGGTTGCACCTAAAAGTCGGGGTGGTTGCACCTAAGGGTTGGGGTGGGTGCACCTAAGGGTCGGAGTGGGTGCACCTAAGGGTCGGGGTGGTTGCACCTAAAAGTCGGGGTGGGTGCACCTAATCGTTGGGGTGGTTGCACCTAAGGGTCGGAGTGGGTGTTTCCAAGTTTAGTGACTTTGCCATTGACCCTCTAAGAGCAGCGGCAGTTTTAAATTTTCCCATTAAAACATATGGCTGAAATTTGATTAGCCGTTGTAGACTCCGCCCACTTTTAAACATTTGAATTCTAGTCACCTATTAACCGAATATATTAAGTTTAACAACCCTGCCATTAACATTGTTGAAATGGCAGCAATTAAAAATTTTCTCATTGAAGTCAATAGGGAAAATCTGATTGTTTGTTTGTAGCTCCGCCCACTTTTTAATGTCCCCAAAATGTGACAGAAATTTTGAGGTTGACCCCATGACTAAGTGACCCAAGTTTGGTCAGTTTAACTCCGAAGCTGTATGAGTGACAAACGTTTGCATTTTTCCAATAAAACTCTATGGGAGAAAAAAAGAGGTTTTTGGGGTCGCGCCCCAGGGGCCCGGAGGGTCGGATCGGTTAACAAAGCACAAGCAAGATACTCGGGTATGTGCCGACCAAGAGTGCAAAGTTCGGTATTTATACTCCTAAATCTGTGGGAGGAGTAGCAATTTGAACATCTCATTATAGTCAATGGGGAGAATTTGATTGGTTCTGTGTGGCCCCGCCCACATTTTAGGGTCTCCGAAATGTTCTAACAAATTGCGCGTTGACCCCATGACTATGTGACCCAAGTTTGGTGACTTTAGTTTCAAATCTGTGCGACTGGGAGCGATTTGAAAATTTTCCCTGTCAAAGTCAATGGGAAAAATGTGGATTTTGGGGGCCCGTCCCAGGGGCCCGGAGGGTGGGATCGGTTAACAAAGCACAAGCAAGGTACTCGGGTGGGTGCCGACCAAGACTGCAAAGTTTGGAATTTGTACTCCTAAAAATGTGGGAGGAGTAGCAATTTGAACGTCTCATTACAGTCAATGGGGAGATTTTGATTAGTTCTGTGTGGCCCCGCCCACTTTTTGGGGTCCCCGAAATGTGCCAAAAATTTTCGGGTTGACCCCATGACTAAGTGACCCAAGTTTGGTGACTTTAGCGTCAAAGCCTGACGAGTGGGAGCGATTTGAAAATGTACCCTGTCAAAGTCTATGGGAAAAAAGGGGGCTTCCTGGGCCCGCCACGGGGGCCCCGGGGGTGGGATCGTTCCACAAAGTAATAGCAATCCGATCGGGAACAATCTGCACGTTTTGGTAAATTTTTGTCTATGTAGTGTAAAAACTGTGGGAGGACTTAGGGTGCCAAATTTGGCTATAATAAGAATAAGAATATATATGTGAGATAACATTAAGTGGTCTTGCTATGCAAGAACACTTAATGATGTATTTAACAGATGCAGCAAATGCCGCAAATTTTGTATTTTGACCAAAATGGGTGTTTTTTTAATAGCATAACAGCAGTATCTAAGGTGTATTTCGTTTAAAATCTGTTTTTATTGAAAGTATATTCGACAGTCGAAGACAATAAGTATAAATATACACTTGTAGAGGGTCTTACATTAAGAAAAGGATCCAAAATGTATACATAGATTGGCTTGCAAGCCTTGATTATACAGTACAGACCAAAAGTTTGGACACACCTTCTCATTCAAAGAGTTTTCTTTATTTTCATGACTATGAAAATTGTAGATTCACACTGAAGGCATCAAAACTATGAATTAACACATGTGGAATTATAAACACAAAAAACAAGTGTGAAACAACTGAAAATATGTCATATTCTAGGTTCTTCAAAGTAGCCACCTTTTGCTTTGATTACTGCTTTGCACACTCTTGGCATTCTCTTGATGAGCTTCAAGAGGTAGTCCCCTGAAATGGTTTTCACTTCACAGGTGTGCCCTGTCAGGTTTAATAAGTGGGATTAATAAGTGGGGTTGGGACCATCAGTTGCATTGAGAAGTCAGGTGGATACACAGCTGATAGTCCTACTGAATAGACTGTTAGAATTTGTATTATGGCAAGAAAAAAACAGCTAAGTAAAGAAAAACGAGTGGCCATCATTACTTTAAGAAATGAAGGTCAGTCAGTCAGCCGAAAAATTGGGAAAACGTTGAAAGTAAGGGCTATTTGACCATGAAGGAGAGTGATGGGGTGCTGCGCCAGATGACCTGGCCTCCACAGTCACCGGACCTGAACCCAATCGAGATGGTTTGGGGTGAGCTGGACCGCAGAGTGAAGGCAAAAGGGCCAACAAGTGCTAAGCATCTCTGGGAACTCCTTCAAGACTGTTGGAAGACCATTTCAGGGGACTACCTCTTGAAGCTCAAGAGTGTGCAAAGCAGTAATCAAAGCAAAAGGTGGCTACTTTGAAGAACCTAGAATATGACATATTTTCAGTTGTTTCACACTTGTTTGTTATGTACAGTCGTGGCCAAAAGTTTTGAGAATTACATAAATATTGGAAATTGGAAAAGTTGCTGCTTAAGTTTTTATAATAGCAATTTGCATATACTCCAGAATGTTATGAAGAGTGATCAGATGAATTGCATAGTCCTTCTTTGCCATGAAAATTAACTTAATCCCCAAAAAAAACTTTCCACTGCATTTCATTGCTGTCATTAAAGGACCTGCTGAGATCATTTCAGTAATCGTCTTGTTAACTCAGGTGAGAATGTTGACGAGCACAAGGCTGGAGACCATTATGTCAGGCTGATTGGGTTAAAATGACAGACTTGACATGTTAAAAGGAGGGTGATGCTTGAAATCATTGTTCTTCCATTGTTAACCATGGTGACCTGCAAAGAAACGCGTGCAGCCATCATTGCGTTGCATAAAAATGGCTTCACAGGCAAGGATATTGTGGCTACTAAGATTGCACCTCAATCAACAATTTATAGGATCATCAAGAACTTCAAGGAAAGAGGTTCAATTCTTGTTAAGAAGGCTTCAGGGCGTCCAAGAAAGTCCAGCAAGCGCCAGGATCGTCTCCTAAAGAGGATTCAGCTGCGGGATCGGAGTGCCACCAGTGCAGAGCTTGTTCAGAAATGGCAGCAGGCAGGTGCTTTTGGAAGATGGCCTGGTGTCAAGAAGGGCAGCAAAGAAGCCACTTCTCTCCAAAAAAAAACATCAGGGACAGATTGATCTTCTGCAGAAAGTATGGTGAATGGACTGCTGAGGACTGGGGCAAAGTCATATTCTCCGATGAAGCCTCTTTCCGATTGTTTGGGGCATCTGGAAAAAGGCTTGTCCGGAGAAGAAAAGGTGGGTGCTACCATCAGTCCTGTGTCATGCCAACAGTAAAGCATCCTGAGACCATTCATGTGTGGGGTTGCTTCTCATCCAAGGGAGTGGGCTCACTCACAATTTTGCCCAAAAACACAGCCATGAATAAAGAATGGTACCAAAACACCCTCCAACAGCAACTTCTTCCAACAATCCAACAACAGTTTGGTGAAGAACAATGCATTTTCCAGCACGATGGAGCACCGTGCCATAAGGCAAAAGTGATAACTAAGTGGCTCGGGGACCAAAACGTTGACATTTTGGGTCCATGGCCTGGAAACTCCCCAGATCTTAATCCCATTGAGAACTTGTGGTCAATCCTCAAGAGGCGGGTGTAAAAACAAAAACCCACTAATTCTGACAAACTCCAAGAAGTGATTATGAAAGAATGGGTTGCTCTTAGTCAGGAATTGGCCCAGAAGTTGATTGAGAGCATGCCCAGTCGAATTGCAGAGGTCCTGAAAAAGAAGGGCCAACACTGCAAATACTGACTCTTTGCATAAATGTCATGTAATTGTCGATAAAAGCCTTTAAAACGTATGAAGTGCGTGTAATTATATTTCACTACATCACAGAAACAACTGAAACAAAGATCTAAAAGCAGTTTAGCAGCAAACTTTGTGAAAACTAATATTTCTGTCATTCTCAAAACTTTTGGCCACGACTGTATATAATTCCACATGTGTTAATTCATAGTTTTGATGCCTTCATAGTCATGAAAATAAAGAAAACTCTTTGAATGAGAAGGTGTGTCCAAACTTTTGGTCTGTACTGTATATAAGGCAGTTACTTACAATTTATAATGTAAACAGTAAGGCACAAATCAGCTATACATTTAGAGAGAGTGGACTATGTATCCAGCAAAAAGGTTATCTGTTAGTCCACTCCACAAGGTACATGAGAAATGAAGTGACAAATTAACAAATAAAGCAACAAAAATTGAACAATAAACAAATTGTTCCAGTGATAACCCAGTAGTAGAAATAGTAAGATCTATAGGAGTTGTAAGGAAGGAGGGGGGGGGGGGATAGGGGGCCAAGAAGAGAAAATAGGGGTAGCTTATGTTGCAGGTCACCTGCTAGCAAGGTATTGGAACGCGCTAGACCCTCGGACACCTCAGGATCAAAATATAAGGTTAGACCTTTTTGTTAACAAATTCCAGCCATGGAGCCCATACCTGGATACATTTTGGTCTGGAGTGAGTTTCCCAACTTGCCATTTCTTAACATGTGTATTTCACAGAAACAGATGCAGCAAAGGCCAAAAATTTAGTATTTTGCCCAAAAAGGGTGTTTTTTAAAACCCAGAAAATTATTGCAGTATTTCAAGCTTATATTTCAGACTGACAAATGCAGCATAGGCTCCAGATGTAGGGTATTGCCAAAAATGGGTGATTTTTTAAACCCCGAAAATTATTGCAGTATTTCAAGATTCTATTTCACACTGACAAATGCTGCAAAGGCCACAGATGTAGGGTCTTGCGAAAAATAGGTGATTTTTTTAAACCCAGAATATAATTGCAGTATTTCAAGCTTGTATTTGACTGTCACAAATGCACATATGCTGTGCTGGTGCACTGAACTTACATAAAATGGCCGCCGACACCCACCTAACTAACAGACGGATAAAAGTTATTTTTCTGTGTCACTGGGCAGGGTAAAAAGATTGTGCACTGCACCCACAAAACAAAATCTAGGTAGATTGCTGAGTTAACAAGCACTTCAGATTAAAGATTCTTTCCTATTCTCTCCCTCACAGCAGCAGCATCCTATCCCTACACTAATCAGAGCTGAGTGACTCCAGCTTATATAGAGGCTGGGTCACATGCTGCACTGGCCATTTACAGCCATGCCATTAGTAGGCATGGCTGTCATGGCTTCTAAGGGCACACAAGTTAATCGCTTGTTGATTGGCTGCTCTGCAGCCTTTCAAAAAGCACCATTAACTTGCCAAACACCGAACCCGAACTTTTACTGAAAAGTTCGGGTTCGGGGTCCAAAAATCCTAAAGTTCAGTACTAACCCGAACTT
The DNA here is from genome assembly GCF_905171765.1 of Bufo bufo. Lineage (NCBI taxonomy): Eukaryota > Metazoa > Chordata > Amphibia > Anura > Bufonidae > Bufo > Bufo bufo. Next base: position 241,073,393 of record NC_053389.1, on the reverse strand, counting down.
TATAGTTCGGGTTCGCTCAGCCCTAACTACCACTAACTGCAGGTCTTTTTTCACACCCAAAAAAAAATTTAAAATTAAAAAATTGTGCAGATACTACGGAGCACACTACTGATCAGTGCTCTGCAACACGCACGCACACAGATCGTGCGTGCAAAAACTGTAGTATAAAAAGGGTGGTTTAGGGATCTGGAACAGCTGCAAATGAAAAATAAAATCTGTGCAGCTATTCCAGATGTTCTTCTTTCTTCTTTTTAGCAGGAAAGGGGCTAAATCGCTGTGGTGGTGCACCATAAGTCCCAGCAAGCCAACAAGCAGCACAGAACCTCTGTGCATGCAGTCTTAAGCTAGAATGGCTGCATGCAGGGAAGTTCTGCCTCTTCCTGTGCAGCTATAGCGCTGCCATTGGCTGGAGCATTGTTCCAGCCAATAGCAGCGCTGGCAGGGGACCCAAAACACTGGTGTTCCCTGCCTCACCTTAGAGTTGACCAGTGATGACTTGTTCAGCACCTGCCACCTCCCCCTGACCTCCCCGATGCCTCTGACAGCTTCCTGTGCCGGTCTCATTGATCGGCCAATCGCAGAGCTTGGAGCTGCAGGGGGGCGGTGCAGCACCATGCTGCCCTTAGCCGGCATAGCTGCATGCCGGTAAGAGCAGGCATGGTGCCACGACTCCCCCCTGATCGTTCCCGAGAGCCCCGCGGACCTTGTGCCGTACATGTACGGTGCTGGGCGTTAAGTCAAGTCCGGTTGCACCGTACATGTACGGCTGGGCTTTAAGAGGTTAAAAGGCAGCAGCTGGTTATATTTTCATGTTGGGTTCGTACACACACATGCACTTTATGTATAGTGCCTCTTATATGTGCCCCCTTTATTTATAGTGCCTCTTCTATGTAGCCCCCTTCATGTATAGTGCCTCTTCTATGTGTCCCCTTCATGTATAGTGCCTCTTCTATGTGCCCCCTTCATGTATAGTGCCTCTTATATGTACCCCCTTCATGTATAGTGCCTCCTCTATGTGTCCCCTTCATGTATAGTGCCTCTTCTATGTGTCCCCTTCATGTATAGTGCCTCTTCTATGTGCCCCCTTCATGTATAGTGCCTCTTATATGTACCCCCTTCATGTATAGTGCCTCCTCTATGTGTCCCCTTCATGTATAGTGCCTCTTCTATGTGTCCCCTTCATGTATAGTGCCTCTTCTATGTGCCCCCATCATGTATAGTGCCTCTTGTATGTGCCCCCTTTATGTATAGTGCCTCTTATATGTTTCCCCTTCATGTATAGTGTCTGTTAGATATGCCCGCTTTATGTATAGAGCCTCTTAAATATGCCCGCTTTATGTATAGTGCCTCTTAGATGTGCCCCCTTTATGTATAGTGCCTCTTCTATGTGTCCCCTTCATCAGTGGCATCTCTAGCTTTCACATTTTTGGGGGGCACACTGGGGGCCAGGACAAAAGTAGGGGGGGGCAGCTATAACAACGATACATTTACACAAGTATGCTTAGAAATGCTGCGATACTTTACCCAATACCTAAAAGCGCAACAGAGGAGAAAAGTCCTGCTGTCTCTGGTTTAAAAAAAAAAATTATCACTCAGATTTCAACATGTCCTAGTTGCCTGTGGATGACACTGTTATAGGGAGGGGGATCTGTGGATGACACTGCTATGGGGGGGATCTGTGGATGACACTGTTATGGAGGGGGATCTGTGGATGACATTGTTATGGAGGGGGATCTGTGGATGACACTGTTATGGAGGGGGATCTGTGGATGACACATACCGTATATAGCATCTTATGCTATATGTGTCATCCAAAGATCTCCCTCCATAACAGTGTCATCCACAGATCCCCCCCATAGCAGTGTCATCCACAGATCCCCCTCCATAACAGTGTCATCCACAGATCCCCCTCCCTATAACAGTGTCATCCACAGATCTCCCTCCCCGCCCCCTCACAGGAGTGTACTTTTGAAATTTTTCTAAACTGTAATCCATATGCTGCAGTAACTTTAACTTTAAATCAGGATTTAGCAGCCGCTCATCTCTACTAGTACCTTAACCTTACACCACTTGGCTAGCTTCGGTAACAGGGCCAGGTTACAGCCTACAGGCACTGCCTGTTAGTTGTTACCCAGCGAGTGCTGATTTCTGCAGGTCAGAGGATACGGATTACAGTTTAGAAGAAATGTACACTCCTATGAGCGGTCCAGACCAGTGGCGGATCCAGAGCCTGGTCTCGGGAGGGGCACTTACAGATTATATTCTGTCTGCCGCCACAAAACAATGGTGCTTATAGAACAGACTACACAGTGTAGAGGTATACTGTATATTGTGTGGCACAGTGTAGGCTATATGTGTATAACATAAACATATTTCACATGAAAACTTACAATTACTTGGCTTGGCCCTTGGGGATCTCGGACACCACTTCAACACTTGGCCGGGGGCTCGGTGGAGCTGATGTTGTGTTTTATCCTAATGAGAAAGATTTCATAATAAGGATTTGGAGAACGGACAGAGGGATAGCAGAGCAGGGAGAGGCTGGTGCTGCTACTAGGGGGCTCATACCATGGGGGAGTAATAAAGCCCACTATAATGCCCCCCACAGTAGAAATAATTCTCCTTATAATGTGGCAGTGCAAAAAATACCCCCTTGCAATGCCTCCAGTTGAGCTAATGTCCCCATAGTGCCCCCATAATCTGCCAGTATAAAATACCCCTATATAGTGCCCCCACTAAATGCCCCCATAGTGCTCCTCTCCCCCCTTCCTCCTAGTGCCCCCCATAATGTACCAGTATAAAATGCCCCCTATTTAGGGTGCCCCAGTAGATGCCCTCAGTGTTCACCATAATTTGCAAGTATAAAATACCCCTTCTTAGTGCCCCCTGTAGATGACCCCATAGTACTCCTCCCCCCTTCCCAATAGTACCCACCATAATGTGTCCCAGTATAAAATGCTACTGTACAGAGCCCCCCATATAAAATACCCCTTCTTTGTGGCCTCAGTAGATGCCCCTATAGTGCCCACCAATAATGTGCCAGTAAGAAGAGCCCCCAATAATGTGCCAGTAATAAGTGTCCCCAATAATGTGCCAGTAATAAGTGCCCCCAATAATGTGCCAGTAATAAGTGCCCCCAATCAAATCATGTGCCAGTAATAAGAGCCCCCCATTACGTGCCAGTAATAAGAGCCCCCCATCACGTGCCAGTAACAAGAGCCCATCATGTTCCAGTAATAAGAGCCCCCCATCACGTGCCAGTAATAAGAGACCCCCAATGTGCCAGTAATAAGAGCCCCCCCAATGTGCCAGTAACAAGAGCCCCTCCATCATTTTCCAGTAATAAGCCCCCCATCATGTGCCAGTAATAAGCCCCGTCATCATGTGCCAGTAATAAGAGCCCCCCATAACGTGCCAGTAATAAAAGCCCACCCAATGTGCCAGTAATAAGGCCAGTAATAAGGGCCCCCCAATGTGCCAGTAATAAGAGCCCCCCCATCATGTGCCAGTAATAAGAGCCCCCCATCACGTGCCAGTAATAAGAGCTCCCCAATGTGTCAGTAACAAGAGCCCCTCCATTACGTGCCAGTAATAAGAGCTCCCCAATGTGTCAGTAACAAGAGCCCCTCCATTACGTGCCAGTAATAAGAGCCCCCCATCACGTGCCAGTAATAAGCCCCCCCATCATGTGCTAGTAATAAGCACCCCATCATGTGCCAGTAATAAGCCCCCCCATCATGTGCTAGTAATAAGCCCCCCTTCATGTGCCAGTAATAAGAGCCCCCCCATCATGTGTGAGTAACAAGAGCCCCCCATCATGTGCCAGTAATAGGAGGCCCCCCAATGTGCCAGTAATAAAAGCCCCCCATCATGTGCCAGTAACAAGAGCCCCCCCATCATGTGCCAGTAACAAGAGCCCCCCCTATGTACCAGTAACAAGAGCCCCCCCATCACGTGCCAGTAATAAGAGCCCCCCATCACGTGTCAGTAATAAAAGCCCACCCAATGTGCCAGTAATAAGAGCCCCCCCAATGTGCCAGTAATAAGAGCCCCCCCAATGTGCCAGTAACAAGAGCCACCCATCATGTGCCAGTAATAAGCCCCCCCATCATGTGCCAGTAATAAGCCCCCCCATCATGTGCCAGTAATAAGAGCATCTGTACTCTGTATGGCTGCCCTGATCACATGCTGATGACATCATTGCAGGTCCTTGGGGGCGGGGCTTTCCCGCAGAGCCAGGCCACCTCTATTAGTGCCACTGAACCTCGCCTCTCTGTCATATAAACCACAAAATTGGAACAATCGAGTTGCTCTGCTACTAACCCCTGAAGAACTGTCTCCACAGCAAAAGATGTTGAAATATATTCGTCAACACCTTTCCATCATACAGTAGTTCCAGTTTTCTATTCACGAGCCAGGAAGCTCAGCATCAGCAGAGTTTCAAAGTCCTGCTCAGGTTGCTGCTGCAAAAGTCCAGAGAAGTTTGCGCTGGTAGCTCTTGAGATTTCTGAGAAATTTTAACAAACCCCTTGACTTCACCAGGGAAACCTTGTGGTCTGCACCCCTCAGATAAGGGGACCAGGGTCAAAAGCATGTCACAGGGTAAAGCATTGACACCTTAAGAAAGTGTGGTGTCTGTGGTAGGTGAATGTTCAAAATATCATACAGCTAGTACCACCGCACTCATCAGTTTATATTAAGCAGCGATGTTTATTGATGGATATAGCCATAATATTTCTGGAAAAACTTAAATATGTGATGCAAGAAATATTCATTACAATTGGACATTTCGGTCGTAGGACCTTCCTGAGCACAATGAGTCTAAGGGCTCATTCAGACAACTTTATCTGTTTCTGCGGTCAGCAAAATTACGGATACCGGTTGTGCACGTTCCGCGCTTTGCGGACCCATGGAAATTAACGGGTCCACATCTGTTCCGCAAAATTGCGGAACGGATGGGGACTTAAATATGTGGTCGTGTGAATGGGCCTTTAATCCCTTAAGGACTGGGCCATTTTTCACCTTAAGGACCAGACTGATTTTTGCAAATCTGACGTGTCACTTTATGTGGTGATAACTTTAAAATGCTTGTATTTATCCAAGCCATTCTGAGATTGTTTTCTCATCACATATTTTACTTCATGACAGTGGTAAAATTGAGTAAAAAAATTTCATTTTTATTTATAAAAAATACCAAATTTACCAAAAAATTTTAAAAATTCGCAACTATCCAAATTTCAATTTCTCTGCCTTTAAAACAGATAGTGATACCTCATAAAATTATCACTTTACATTTCCCATATGTCTACTTCATGGTTGGATCATTTTATGAATGCCATTTTATTTTTGGGGGGACGTTAGAAGGCTTATAAGTTTAGAAGCAAATCTTGAAATTTTTCCAGAAAATTTCCAAAACCCACTTCTTAAGGACCAGTTCAGGTCTGAAGTCACTTTGTGAGGCTTACATATTAGAAACCACGCAAAAATGACCCCATTTTAGAAACTACACCCCTCAAGGTATTCAAAACAAATTTTACAAACTTTGTTAACCCTTTAGGTGTTCCACAAGAATTAATGGAAAATGGAGATGAAATTTCAGAATTTCACTTTTTTGCCAGATTTTCATTTACAAAGCAAGGGTTAACAGCCAAACAAAACTCAATATTTATTGCCCTGATTCTGTAGTTTAGATAAACACCCCATATGTGGTAAAAAAAAAAAAAAATAAATGTATGGCCACATGGTTTTTAGAAGGCAGATTTTGATAGACAGTTTTTTTTACACCATGTCCCATTTGAAGCCACCCTGAATCACCCCTAGAGTAGAAACTCCAAAAAAGTGACCCCTATTTTAGAAACTACACCGCTCAAGGTATTCAAAACAGATTTTACAAACTTTATTAACCCTTTAGGTCTTCCACAAGAATTCATGGGAAATGGAGATGAAGTTTCAGCATTTCACTTTTTTGGCAGATTTTCCATTTTAATAATTTTTTTCCGCTAACAAAGCAAAGGTTAACAACCAAACAAAACTCAATATTTATGGCCCTGATTCAGTAGTTTACAGAAACACCCCATATGTGGTCAAAAACTGCTGTATGGCCACATGGCAGGGCGTAGAAGGAAAGAAATGCCATATGGTTTTTAGAAGGTAGATTTTGATGGACTGTTTTTTTGACACCATGTCCCATTTGAAGCCACCCTGATGCACCCCTAGAATAGAAACTCCAAAAAAGTGACCCCATTTTAGAAACTACACCCCTCAAGGTATTCAAAACTGATTTTACAAACTTTGTTAACCCTTTAGGTGTTCCACAAGAATTAATGAAAAATGGAGATGAAATTTCAGAATTTCACTTTTTTGGCAGATTTTCCATTTTAATCATTTTTTTCCACTAACAAAGCAAAGGTTAACAGCCAAACAAAATGCAATAATTATGGCCCTGATTCTGTAGTTTACAGAAACTCCCCATATGTGGTCATAAACTGCTGTATGGCCACACGGCAGGGCGCAGAAGGAAAGGAACGCCATATGGTTTTTGGAGGGCAGATTTCACTGGGATAATTTTAACTTGTCATGTCACATTTGAAGACCCCCTGATGCACCCCTAGAGTAGAAACTACAAAAAAAGTGACCCCATTTTGGAAAACTACGGGATAAGCTGGGAGTTTTGTTGGTACTATTTTAGGGTACAGAGGATTTTTGGTTGCTCTATGTTACACTTTTTGTGAGGCAAGGTAACAAAAAAATAGCTGTTTTGCCACTATTTTTATTATTTTTTATTTACAACGTTCATCTGACAGGTTAGATCATGAGCTATTTTTATAGAGCAGGTTGTTTACGGACGTGACAATACCAAATATGTAAATTTTTTGGGGTTGTTTGTTTCAGTTTTACATAATAAAGCATTTTTGAAAAAAATACGTTTTTTGTGTCTCCATATTCTGAAAGCCATAGTTTATTTTTATTTTTTGGGCAAATTTTTTAGGGGCTAATTTTTTTGGTATGCGATGACAGTTTGATTGGTACAATTTTGGGGTGAATATGACTTTTTGATCGCTTGCTATTACACTTTTTGTGATGTACGGTGACAAAATGGCTTTTTTACACTGTTTTTATAAAAAAAAAATTACAGTGTTCACCTGAGGGGTTAAATCATGTGATATTTTTATAGAGAAGGTTGATATGGACGTGGCAATACCTAATATGCATACTTTTTGTTATTTATTTAAGTTTTATACACTAATATCATTTTTTAAACCAAAAAAAATCATGTTTTAGTGTCACCATAGTATGAGAGCCATAGATTTTTTATTTTTTGGGTGATTCTCTTAGGTAGGGTATAATATTTTTGGGATGATATGACGGCTTGATTTTTACAATTTTGGGGTGTGTATGACTTTTTGATCGCTTGCTACTACACTTTTTGTGATGTAAGGTGACAAAATGGCTTTATTACACTGTTTTTTTTTGTTTTTTGTTTATGGTGTTCACCTGAGGGGCTAAATAATACGATATTTTTATAGAGAAGGTTGATACGGACGTGGCGATACCTAATATGTATACTTTTTTTATTTATTTAAGTTTTATACACTAATATCATTTTTGAAACAAAAAAAATCAAGTTTTAGTGTCACCATAGTCTGAGAGCCATTTTTATTTTTATTTTTTGGGCGAATCTCTTAGGTAGCATATCATTTTTTGCGGGATGAGATCACGGTTTGATTGGTACAATTTTGGGGTGCGTATGACTTTTTGATCGCTTGCTATTACACTTTTTGTGATGTTAGGTGACAAAAAAATGGCTTTTTTGACACAGTTTTTTTTTTTTTTTTACGGTGTTCACCTGTTCACCTGAGGTTTTTACATTTAACACAATAAAAGCAAGGTGGCAAAAATTGCTTTTTTTTTACACAGTTTTTATTTTTTATTTTTTATGGTGTCTATCGGACGCGGTGGATCATGTGATATATTTATAGAGTCGGTCGTTACGGAGGTGGCGATACCTAATATGTGCGTTTTTTTTTTGTTTTATTTCTTTTATTCATAACACTTTTGTTTACTTTTTTTTATTTCTGTCCCACTCTGGGACTTCAACTTTTGGGGGCCTGATCCCCCCTGCAATGCATTACAATACAGTGAGTATTACACAAACAGGTTGCCTAGGAGACCCAGCCTGAGGCTTGATCTCCTCGGCACCCGTAGAAGGCAGGTCCCGATGCCGTGCAGGGCACTGGGCAGCCTCTGCACGGCATCGGGCTGCCTTGTCACGCATCAAGTCCCCGCCACAGCAGCGCGGGGACTCTATGCGCTGCTTCACCCACTGCAAACCACTTCTATCTCGCGGTCAGCGCGGACCGCGGCATAGAAGGGGTTAATGTAAACAGCGATGCCGGCGGATACAGCAGAGGCCCGGCTACCAGGCCCGTTCATCCCGCCGTGCATGCACGTTAAGCAAAGAGGCAAACAGAGTTGTGGATTTCTGGCAATCACATATTTACTCTCTGCTTAATATAAACTGACGAGTGCAGTGGTACTGGCTGTATGATATTGTCACAAAGTAGTCAGGCAGGAAACCAGCACTACAAGTAGCAGCAGTGGAAAGGGAGTGCCAGGGATTCAGATGAGTTCCAAGGAAGAAGAGGTTGTCACAGCTCTGCCCCCTGTTACTGACATCACTGATAATTAAATAACCGTATTAGAATTTCCCTGATTTAAAGATGGATAGTGATACGTCATATAGTAGTTATTACTTTACATTCCCCATATGTCTACTTTATGTTTGCATCATTTTGTAAATGTTATTTTATTTTTTAGGACATTAGAAGGCTTTGAAGCTTAGAAGCAAATTTTACATTTAAGAAAATTTCGAAAACCCTTTTTAAGGACCAGTTCAGTTAAGAAGTCACTTTCCGGGGCTTCCATAATGGAAACCACCCATAAATGACCCCATTGTAGAAACTACACCCCTCAAGGTATTCAAAACTGATTTTACAAACTTTGGTAACCCTTTAGATGTTCCACAAGAATTAAAGCAAAATGAAGGGGACATAAAAAAAAATTTGTGTGCAGATTTTCCATTTAAAGAGGACCTTTCATCAGAAAATAGTGTGTTAAATTGTTATACGACCTTATGGGTCTGCTCTCACTGATGTCCGGACACTTTTTTCTTTTTCAAATTGACCCCCTGTTCGGCCGCTACGCTTTCTGTTAGTTTCGTCGCCTCATATGCAAATGAGGCGACAACGTTATAGTAGGCGTTGGTCTCTAAGTTCTGGTGGGCGCGGTTATGCTCTCTCTGGCAGCGAGCGCATCCAATCGCAGTGCCCCACTCTTAGCCAGGGAGAAGGAGCTCAAGTTCTCGCGAGATCAGTGAGAGCAGCCCCATAAGGTCGTATAAGAATTTAACACACTATTTTCTGATGAAAGGTCCTCTTTAAATCCAATTTTCCTGTAACACAGCAAGGGCAAACAAACCTCAATGTTTATTACCCTGATCCTGCAGTTTACAGAAACACCCCATATGTGCTCGTAACCTGCACACGTAACCTTCATCGGGCTGGTCTCGGAACTGCCTGCTCCCGCATGTGTTTCCGAGCGGCTTGCGGCGCAGGCACAGGTAAGGACTTACCTCTGCATCGCCGGGCTTGGGAATAAAGATGGCAGATCGCATGTGTTCGTCGGCGAACACTGTGAACTGGCCATCACTGCTTGCCGGCAAGGGACCTCTCTGATTGCTCCCTTGCCAGCTTCTCCGGTGTCTCTGCTCTCGGGGAGAGCGGAGACTCCGGGGCTGTGACACTTTATAGTGTCACAGCCCCGGTAACCAGTTTGGACGTGACTGTATGTCCAAATGCACTAAGTTAATTCCGATTTGGACGTACAGTTACGTCCAAATGCGTGAAGGGGTTAATATTAAATTTTATCTAATATGCGACTTTTTGTCGCACATTTACCCCTAATTCTTGAGCTGACCAATGAGTAGTTTAATTGTACACAACTCACCTGCACCCTGATAAACACAAAGATCCCCTGCCTAATCCATCACCTGCCGTGCAATAGTATGCAGGACCCTCCCCTTCAGGATTCAGATCACGTGCAGAAATGCGAGTTGTTTCTGCCATCAGCCTGATTTAACCCTCCCTGTGCTGGGTCTTGCTGTGCCTCTGATTTAGGGTACATCTACACTGGGATTTTGGCCACGACAGCTGTCATGCAACCAAAGATTGCAGTGTAGCGGGGCTGCCATAGGAAGGAATGGGGTCGCAGTGTGATTCACACATTTGCTGCAGCTGCAAAATGCGAATCGCAAAAAGTCCAACACAGCTGGATTGTTTGCAATTCGCCTGTCTTGGTCACAGCCAACATCCTAACTGCGCTGTGACCCTGTTCATTCCTATGAACCTTTTTTGTTTTTTAAATTAAGTCTTTTTTACTAAGATTTTAATAAGTTGTGAACAAAAATATCGTATTGGGTTGCTCAACCGAGAGTATAGATGGGTAGGTGCAACTGCTAGAGACTCACCTAGTCTGAAAATATGCAAATAAACGAATAGTAGCAGGCACACTTACAAATGGAGTACGTATTAATATCTAAAATTTATTATATTTGTACACTTCTGAATATATAACTACCGTGTTTCCCCGAAAATAAGACATCCCCCGAAAATAAGACCTACCTCTAGTTTTGCCTATCGCTGTAATATAAGGCCTCCCCGATAATAAAGCATCCCCCGAAAATAAGGCCTCCCCGATTATAAAGCATCGGCCGACCATAATGACTCCCCGATTATAAAGCAAGCCACCCCAGAATGTAAGGAGCTCACCAGGACAAGCTGCCGCCTTCTTCCGCCCGCTGCTCGCTCTGCTCTGATGGAGTCTCACAACTTGGCTGGCACGGACACACAGGGGACGGGGTGACAGGTAGGGGGGGGAATATCTGATGGAAGGTGGGGGATGTCTGGTGAAGATGGGGGGGGAGACTAAAAACGGTAATTAAAATGACACAGGGTGATCAGAGGGGGGAATCAAAATGACACAGGGTGATCAGAGAAGGGAATCAAAATGACACAGGGGTATCAGGGTGGGAAGGGGGATCATTTAAAATGATACAGGGGGATCAGAGGGGGGAATCAAAATGACACAGGGGGATCAGAGGGGGGAATCAAAATGACACAGGAGGATCAGAAGGGGGTACTAAAATGCTATAGTAATCCCCCCCCCTCTGATTCTCCTGTACCATTTTGATTCCCCCTTCTGATCCCCCTGTGTCATTTTAAGTGATCCCCCTCCCCACCCTGATACCCCTGTGTCATTTTGATTCCCTTCTCTGATCACCCTGTGCCATTTTAAGTGATCCCCCTCCCCACCCTGATACCCCTGTGTCATTTTGATTCCCTTCTCTGATCACGCTGTGCCATTTTAAGTGATCCCCCTCCCCACCCTAATTTCCTTTATTTTTTGTTCAACAATAAATGTGTACCGTATTTTTCTTCATGGAAAAATAAGACATCCCCTGAAAATAAGACCTAGCGAATCTTTGGGAGCAAAAATTAATATAAGACACTGTCTTATTTTTGGGGAAACAGGGTAACAGAAATTAAGCAGCAATACAGTATAAAACCAGGATAAATATGAATAATATAAAAAAACTTAATAAATGTCCACTGAGTTGTTAAATGATATCCCTATAATAGCAGCAAAAATGGTAATATCCAATTTCAAAAGTGGATATATAGAACTGTAATTTTAGGTGATAACCTGGAAAGATTGTATCGACATAAAGTTGATATAAGAATCAATGTCCTGAAACGGTATACCAGTTGTAGAGCAATCAAGTTGATGTATAGTCGGTATAATATTCAGCCCAAAAGGTTCTCAATAGATAGCGGTAAGTGAGGCAGTAATACTGGCCATATATCAAGTGTTAGTAACAGCGCTTATTGATAATAGCAGAGTAGTAGACGGAGGCGGTAATTTTAAGGACCTGCAAGCGGGGGTAAAAAGGTTTCAGGCCGGTGTACCTCAACGTGGCGTCCCACGTATTCTCCGGTACTGACCCGGCGCTTACCTCTCCTGAAGTTCCCCTCGCAGTCCCGTGAGTTCCGTCTGTTATGTCCGTCTGTATGTAGGCTTTTCGGCGTTCCACGTGGAGTGAGGCAGCGCTCGTGGGCTCTGTATGGTACAGCGCACTTCTGTATAATCGAGACGTCAGCGGTGACCTCACTTGGATTCCCTGTCACACGTGATCGGTGTCGCGGAGGTCCAAAGTGGCAACAAACGAGTCGTACGATTCTTTATCTTGCTTGCAAGCAAATAATGAGCCCCCAGCTTCCTCAAACGCGTTTCGGGACCCATAGTGCCTTCATCAGTGAGTGGGGGCTGCATATTCCAAATTGATTTATACAGGGTACATGCATCAGCTTACCACATCTGAATGGAATTCACCTGATGTGTTGTTTAAAAGCTAGAGTTCTTTGGAAAAGGTGGATCTGGATTAACTTGGTTCATACAGGATATAAAATTTGATTAAAATAATGCCATATAGTAATTTAATATAAATAAAAAATCGATAGATAACGATAAAACATGGAATAAAATGTAATACTAATACGAATAAGTAAAAACGGAAACAGAAACAAACATTTTGCTCATATGCGATTTTCATGCGATTTCTTATTATATTCCATTTTTGTATGATTTTCTGTGATTTTTTTCGTAGAAGTATGTAGTTCATCAATGAAAAGTAACATAGAGATTCACAATTGCTTAAGAAATTTTGATGAAAATTTTTTTATTATAAAAATTGGAAATTACCATTTTTGCTGCTATTATAGGGATATCGTTGAACAACACAGTGGACATTTATTTAGTTTTTTATATCATTCATATTTATTCTGGTTTTCTACTGTATTGCTGCTTAATGTCTGTTAGTTATATATTCAGAAGTGTACAAATATAATACATTTTAGATATTAATACGTACTTCATTTGTAAGTGTGCCTGCTACTATTCGTTTATTTTAATAAGTTTACAATACAGAAACACCCATAACACCAAGCCCTCCCCCCCACAAAATGTCCTTAAGATGCTCTCCACCCACTCCAGTCCCAACTTGTGACGTCACAGCCATAAGAAGTACACATGCCCCACCCACCCATGACTCCCTCCAGTGCGCCTGAATTTAACAGTGGAAGTGATCAGCAAAATTTTGGTTGTTGCTAGGCACAGCTCTCCTCCATTAAATAGGAAAAATGCATACCCCGAGCTACACAGGAGACCGCCAATCACGGAGTCAGGCACAAATACAAAGTGGCAGCAGTAATATCCCTCACATCAGGCCCAGACAACATCTCTGAAGTTCCTGGGATGCCCATCCAGAGGCTGCACTCGTCTAGCCAATGTTGGGCAATCAGTTTGCGAGCCATATATAACATTCTGGCCACCGCCACCCTACCAGGCTCAGTAATTGGCAGGTCCTCCACGTATCCCAATACACATACAAATGGGGTCACATCCAGTGTAGCAGCATATAATGAGTTAATGAGATATATCACAGAGCGCCAATAGCCCTCCAGAGCCAAGCACGACCATAGCATGTGTAACATACCCGCCCCCTCCCTCCCACACCGGGGGCACTTGGAATCCGAGCGGAGTCCAATATAAAACATGAATTAAGGAGGTTTTATAGACCTGGTGAATCAGATACAAATGTGACAACCTATGGGCTTCACTGAGTGAGAGCTGCGGGATCCTTTCTAATATCTCCTGCTATTGGTTCTCCTCTAAGGGCCCCACCTCTGCTTCTTACCGGGTAGTCCTGCAGAACCAGGTCCATCATAGCCTGATAGAGTAGAGAATCCCTCCGATCTAATAACTTTATTATGATGTAGAATGCTTATCACACCATCGTCATGGTCAGCTCGGAAGGCATGGCGCAGCTGCAGATGCCTATAAAAATCTGAAGACAGCAAACCGGAATCTGTCTGAAGCTGCGCATAGGTTTTAGGTACATTGTTATCAGGAAGCTGATGAACTCTAGTGATGCCCATATGGACCTTTAACGTTTGGATACACAGTGATCTTGGTTGCGCCACGCGACAGCTGTCACACCCAACTTTCACAGTGCTAGGAAAAGAAATTAATGGGGTTACGTACACAGAATCGCAAAAAATAAATAAAAAATTACCATGTAGCAGTGACTGGTCCAGTTAACCCCAGAGTGACCACACTGCTCTCCACTATAAGCTCTCCGATTGAAGCAGCCATTATTTTTATTTTATTTTACGCACTTCTATAGCGCTGACATATTCCGCAGCGCTTTAAAAGACATCACAATCACAATCTAAGTTCCCCATCAGTATGTCTTTGGGGTGTGGGAGGAAACCGGAGTACCCAGAGGAAACCCATGCAAGCACCGGGAGAAGATACAAACTCCAGGCAGATGTTGTCCTTGCATCACAATATCGCACACCCAGGCATAGTCTGTGCTCGTATTACTGATGAGGACTCTTCTGGACGCCTGAAGCTTGGTTTTCTTCATTATTTCAAAACAGTTCGACACTTTGCGCCGTGTACTCGCCTCTCTCACACATGTATCATCACAGCGAGCTCACGGATATATTTGTCCAGACGCTCACATTTGATCGGTTTCTGAGGGTGGGTTCACACTAGCGTTAGGGATTCCTTTATGGCTTTCCGTTATAACGGAAAATAACGCAATCCATAAGAGGGAAGGACGGATCCGTTCTTCTGCCCATAGACTTGTATTATGACGAAATGCAAAACGGAAGCCTTTAAGAGGCATTCAGTTTGCTCTCCGTCCTAATAGAAGTCTATGGGAATCAAAACGGATTGTCTGGGTCCCGTTATGCAAGACGGAAAACAGTCCTGTTGACAGGACCCAGACGGATCCGTTTTGATTCTCATAGACTTCTATTAGGACGGAGAGCAAATGGAATGCCTTTTAAAGGCTTCCGTTTTGCATTCTGTCAGGGCATTCTGTTATTTTCCGTTATAACCATGTTATAACAGAAAGCCATAACGGAATCCCTAACAGTAGTGTGAACCCACCCTTAGAATCAGTCTGTCTTTTCATTTCATCCAGCAATCTAGAGATTTGCAATCTCTTCTTAAATACACTGCTCAAAAAAATAAAGGGAACACTTAAACAACACAATGTAACTCCAAGTCAATCACACTTCTGTGAAATCAAACTGTCCACTTAGGAAGCAACACTGAGTGACAATCAATTTCACATGCTGTTGTGCAAATGGGATAGACAACAGGTGGAAATTATAGGCAATTAGCAAGACACCCCCAATAAAGGAGTGGTTCTGCAGGTGGTGATCACAGACCACTTCTCAGTTCCTATGCTTCCTGGCTGATGTTTTGGTCACTTTTGAATGCTGGCGGTGCTTTCACTCTAGTGGTAGCATGAGATGGAGTCTACAACCCACACAAGTGGCTCAGGTAGTGCAGCTTATCCAGGATGGCACATCAATGCGAGCTGAGGCAAGAAGGTTTGCTGTGTCTGTCAGCGTAGTGTCCAGAGCATGGAGGCGCTACCAGGAGACAGGCCAGTACATCAGGAGACGTGGAGGAGGCCGTAGGAGGGCAACAACCCAGCAGCAGGACCGCTACCTCTGCCTTTGTGCAAGGAGGAACAGGAGGAGCACTGCCAGAGCCCTGCAAAATGACCTCCAGCAGGCCACAAATGTGCATGTGTCTGCTCAAACGGTCAGAAACAGACTCCATGAGGGTGATATGAGGGCCCGACGTCCACAGGTGGGGGTTGTGCTTACAGCCCAACACCGTGCAGGACGTTTGGCATTTGCCAGAGAACACCAAGATTAGCAAATTCGCCACTGGCGCCCTGTGCTCTTCACAGATGAAAGCAGGTTCACACTGAGCACATGTGACAGACGTGACAGAGTCTGGAGACGCCGTGGAGAACGTTCTGCTGCCTGCAACATCCTCCAGCATGACCGGTTTGGCATTGGGTCAGTAATGGTGTGGGGTGGCATTTCTTTGGAGGGCCGCACAGCCCTCCATGTGCTCGCCAGAGGTAGCCTGACTGCCATTAGGTACTGAGATGAGATCCTCAGACCCCTTGTGAGACCATATGCTGGTGCGGTTGGCCTTGGGTTCCTCCTAATGCAAGACAATGCTAGACCTCATGTGGCTGGAGTGTGTCAGCAGTTCCTGCAAGACGAAGGCATTGATGCTATGGACTGGCCCGCCCGTTCCCCAGACCTGAATCCAATTGAGCACATCTGGGACATCATGTCTCGCTCTATCCACCAACGTCACGTTGCACCACAGACTGTCCAGGAGTTGGCAGATGCTTTAGTCCAGGTCTGGGAGGAGATCCCTCAGGAGACCGTCCGCCACCTCATCAGGAGCATGCACAGGCATTGTAGGGAGGTCATACAGGCACGTGGAGGCCACACACACTACTGAGCCTAATTTTGACTTGTTTTAAGGACATTACATCAAAGTTGGATCAGCCTGTAGTGTGTTTTTCCACTTTAATTTTGAGTGTGACTCCAAATCCAGACCTCCATGGGTTGAAAAATTTGATTTCCATTTTTTAATTTTTGTGTGATTTTGTTGTCAGCACATTCAACTATGTAAAGAACAAAGTATTTCAGAAGAATATTTAATTAACTCAGATCTAGGATGTGTTATTTTTGTGTTCCCTTTATTTTTTTGAGCAGTGTATGTCTTTCCCTATAGCTTTAGTACTTACAGTGGCCTCAGTGATCACTTCATCCATATCCTCAGACTGACTGACACAAGATGGCCCCTCTAGGGTTGCCACCTTTCCCAACAAAAAATACCTGCCAAGTTAAACCACGCCCCAAAGGGGGTGTGGTTGTGTGTGTGGGGGGGGGGGGGTTTAACACAAAGTGTTAAGTCACTGTCATACTGTGGCGCCCAAAAATATTAATGCCTCCATTAATGCCCCCCAGTAATATTAATGCCTTCATGAGTGCCCCCAGTAATATTAATGCCCCCTTTAGTGCTGCCCAGTATTAATATTGCCCCCATTAGTGCCCCAAAAAATAGTAATGCCTCTATTAGTGCCCTCCAGGATTAATAATGCCCCCATTAGTTCTCCACAGTATTAATTAGGCACCCATTAGCACCCCCCATAATTATCATTGCCCCCATTAATAGTAATTGCCCCATTAGTGCCCCCAGTAATAGTAATGCCCCCATTAGTGCCCTCCAGAATTAATAATGCCCCCATTAGTGCCCCCTAATAATATTAATGCCCCCAGTAATACTAATGCCCCCATTTGTGCCCCCCAGAATTAATGCACCCCGGTTCCATTCCGTTAGGATGCGGTTGTATGAAATCAAAAAAGTAAAAAAAACTGATCCATCACTAAATACATTGAAAGTCAACGGGTGACCGATCAGTTTTTCTACGGATCCGTCACCATTGACTTACATTATTTTCAGTGACGGATTCGTTTTTTTCTCTTTTTATGACCGGACACAAAACGGCATCTTGCAGCGGTTTTGTGTCTGGTCACAAAACAAAATGCTGACTGAACGGAAGACATCCTGATGCATCCTGAACGAATCTCGTTTCATTCACAATGCATGAGGAATAAATGGAAACTTTTTTTTTGGTAGCGAGATCCTCTGTCGGATCTCAATCCCGGAAAAAAACAACGCAAGTGTGAAACAGGCGTTAGGGTACTTTCACACTAGCGTTTTTCTTTTCCGGCGCTGAGTTCCGTCCTAGGGGCTCAAATCCAGAAAAGAACTGATCAGTTTTATCCCCATGCATTCTGAATGGAGAGTCCGTCCTTCAGGATGCATCAGGATGTCTTCAGTTCAGTCTTTTTGACTGATCAGGCTTTTCAGAAAAACGTAGCATGTTGTATTTTTACCTCCGGCCAAAAATCCTGAACACTTTGACTGAACGCCGGATCTGGTCTTTTTCCCATTGACTTGCATTAACGCCGGATCTGGCGCTGTGTGTTCAGTCAAACCAGATCCGGCATTTGCATGTTAAACCCGAAAAATGTGAAAAAAAAGTTAAAGTCCATAAATGGCGGATCCGTTTTTTCCAATGCATTTTTTCATTGTGATCAAAATCCTGATCAGGATTCAAATGTAATCCGTTTTCACACGTTTTTCCAGATCCGGCGGGCAGTTCCGGTGTCAGAATTGAACGCCGGATTAAAACAACGCTAGTGTGAAAGAAGCCTTACACGTCATGTGTATTAACTCTACTACATCAGTAATAGTAGTGTAATTACTCCTCTTTCCTCACTCGCTCTGGTATGTGGCGTCCTTCCAGTTCTCGCTTTTTCTTATATAAGCAGTAAAAAGCCAGATCAAGGTCCAGGTCCGATGTTATCCCCAGCCTCGCAGGTCACACAGGGCTTTGCCGCTTTCCGCTGTGAGTAGATTCACATTTCATTCTTCTAGGATTTCTCAGAGGTGACTGGGGAGGATCTTGTGGATTTCTGGGATCTGTGGTGTGACTTTGTGGTTGGCGCTGAGGGAAGTGATTGCTGATAGGGAGGATTGTGGAGCAGCTGATAATCGTGAGTTTGATGTGTAATAGTGATGGCACGCGACTCCGGCAGACTGCAGTGTGTAATTTCATTCATTTATTACTAGATTGTATATGGACACACACTTTGCACACAAATTGCAAATACTCCCATCATCCATGAGCCTGTGAGCTCATAATCTAATTTCTCTGTCTCACACACAGCGTATCACTTCCATTATCCTTGACCCAGAAAGCTCACAATCAAATTCCGATTAGCATTTAAGTGTATGTGAAATGTTAGGGTGTATCGGGGTTAACCCTATCTTGACTGCAGTGTTGCTCACACATTATTTTCAGCTGGATTTCACAATGTGACACAAATTGCTACGTGGCAGTCTGACCTAATCACGTCATGTCCGGCGGGGTCAGCGTTATCTCACCTGTCCACACTGCTGACCACCTCTCCGAATGTGTTCTGTTTACTATTTTCTTACACAAAGTTCATATTCTTTCTTATTAGACCAATGAGAAGTCATTCAAACAAAGCAGTAAACATGTCACCAAATGCAACTCCAACTGCACAGAAGACGCGTCGCGTGTCCACACTGAAGGTGAGAACCGCTTGTGTATGCGAGAAGTTACTACAACTCTCACCAGAGTTATATCGGCTGACAACCAACACAACCATCAGGACAGCCTCCACTGACATCACTGAGTATAATAGTAATATAATTACACTGTGATCAGACATGAGACCACACATCTTATACTACAGTAACGGCTATTCCATCTATTACTGCTGACAACCAGCCTCTATATCATGTCTGAGAGGTTGTCACAGCCCCGCCCCCTGTTACTGACATCACTGAGTATAATAGTAATATAATTACATTGTGATCAGACATGAGATCCACACACCTTATACTACAGTAACATCTATCTCATCTATTACTGCTTAATACCAGCCTCTATATCATGTCTGAGAGGTTGTCACAGCTCCGCCCCCTGTTACTGACATCACTGAATATAATAGTAATATAATTACACTGTGATCAGACATGAGACCACACATCTTATACTACAGTAACGGCTATTCCATCTATTACTGCTGACAACCAGCCTCTATATCATGTCTGAGAGGTTGTCACAGCCCCGCCCCCTGTTACTGACATCACTGAGTATAATAGTAATATAATTACATTGTGATCAGACATGAGATCCACACACCTTATACTACAGTAACATCTATCTCATCTATTACTGCTTAATACCAGCCTCTATATCATGTCTGAGAGGTTGTCACAGCCCCGCCCCCTGTTACTGACATCACTGAATATAATAGTAATATAATTACATTGTGATCAGACATGAGATCCACACACCGTATACTACAGTAACATCTATTCCATCTATTACTGCTGACAACCAGCCTCTATATCATGTCTGAGAGGTTGTCACAGCTCCGCCCCCTGTTACTGACATCACTGAATATAATAGTAATATAATTACATTGTGATCAGACATGAGATCCACACACCGTATACTACAGTAACATCTATTCCATCTATTACTGCTGACAACCAGCCTCTATATCATGTCTGAGAGGTTGTCACAGCCCCGCCCCCTGTTACTGACATCACTGAATATAATAGTAATATAATTACACTGTGATCAGACATAAGATCCACACACCTTATACTACAGTAACAGCTATTCCATCTATCACTGCTGACAACCAGCCTCTATATCATGTCTGAGAGGTTGTCACAGCCCCGCCCCCTGTTACTGACATCACTGAATATAATAGTAATATAATTACATTGTGATCAGACATGAGATCACACACCTTATACTACAGTAACAGCTATTCCATCTATTACTGCTGACAACCAGCCTCTATATCATGTCTGAGAGGTTGTCACAGCCCCGCCCCCTGTTACTGACATCACTGTATATAATAGTAATATAATTACACTGTGATCAGACATGAGATCCACACACCTTATACTACAGTAACAGCTATTCCATCTATTACTGCTGACAACCAGCTTCTATATCCTGTCTGAGAGGTTGTCACAGCCCCGCCCCCTGTTACTGACATCACTGAATATAATAGTAATATAATTACACTGTGATCAGACATGAGATCACACACCTTATACTACAGTAACAGCTATTCCATCTATTACTGCTGACAACCAGCCTCTATATCATGTCTGAGAGGTTGTCACAGCCCCGCCCCCTGTTACTGACATCACTGAATATAATAGTAATATAATTACACTGTGATCAGACATGAGATCACACACCTTATACTACAGTAACATCTATCTCATCTATTACTGCTGACAACCAGCTTCTATATCATGTCTGAGAGGTTGTCACAGCCCCGCCCCCTGTTACTGACATCACTGAGTATAATAGTAATATAATTACACTGTGATCAGACATGAGACCACACACCTTATACTACAGTAACAGCTGTTCCATCTATTACTGCTGACAACCAGCCTCTATACCATGTCTGAGAGGTTGTCACAGCCCCGCCCCCTGTTACTGACATCACTGAGTATAATAGTAATATAATTACACTGTGATCAGACATGAGATCACACACCTTATACTACAGTAACAGCTATTCCATCTATTACTGCTGACAACCAGCCTCTATACCATGTCTGAGAGGTTGTCACAGCCCCGCCCCCTGTTACTGACATCACTGAATACAATAGTAATATAATTACATTGTGATCAGACATGAGATCCACACACCGTATACTACAGTAACATCTATTCCATCTATTACTGCTGACAACCAGCCTCTATATCATGTCTGAGAGGTTGTCACAGCCCCGCCCCCTGTTACTGACATCACTGAATATAATAGTAATATAATTACACTGTGATCAGACATAAGATCCACACACCTTATACTACAGTAACAGCTATTCCATCTATTACTGCTGACAACCAGCCTCTATACCATGTCTGAGAGGTTGTCACAGCCCCGCCCCCTGTTACTGACATCACTGAATATAATAGTAATATAATTACACTGTGATCAGACATAAGATCCACACACCTTATACTACAGTAACAGCTATTCCATCTATTACTGCTGACAACCAGCTTCTATATCATGTCTGAGAGGTTGTCACAGCCCCGCCCCCTGTTACTGACATCACTGAATATAATAGTAATATAATTACACTGTGATCAGACATGAGATCACACACCTTATACTACAGTAACAGCTATTCCATCTATTACTGCTGACAACCAGCCTCTATCATGTCTGAGAGGTTGTCACAGCCCCGCCCCCTGTTACTGACATCACTGAATATAATAGTAATATAATTACACTGTGATCAGACATGAGATCACACACCTTATACTACAGTAACATCTATCTCATCTATTACTGCTGACAACCAGCTTCTATATCATGTCTGAGAGGTTGTCACAGCCCCGCCCCCTGTTACTGACATCACTGAGTATAATAGTAATATAATTACACTGTGATCAGACATGAGACCACACACCTTATACTACAGTAACAGCTGTTCCATCTATTACTGCTGACAACCAGCCTCTATACCATGTCTGAGAGGTTGTCACAGCCCCGCCCCCTGTTACTGACATCACTGAGTATAATAGTAATATAATTACACTGTGATCAGACATGAGATCACACACCTTATACTACAGTAACAGCTGTTCCATCTATTACTGCTGACAACCAGCCTCTATATCATGTCTGAGAGGTTGTCACAGCCCCGCCCCTGTTACTGACATCACTGAGTATAATAGTAATATAATTACATTGTGATCAGACATGAGATCTACACACCTTATACTACAGTAACAGCTATTCCATCTATTACTGCTGACAACCAGCCTCTATATCATGTCTGAGAGGTTGTCACAGCCCCGCCCCTTGTTACTGACATCACTGAGTATAATAGTAATATAATTACACTGTGATCAGACATGAGATCCTCACACCTTATACTACAGTAACTGCTATTCCATCTATTACTGCTGACAACCATCCTCTATGTCATGTCTGAGAGGTTGTCACAGCCCCGCCCCTTGTTACTGACATCACTGAGTATAATAGTAATATAATTACACTGTGATCAGACATGAGATCCTCACACCTTATACTACAGTAACTGCTATTCCATCTATTACTGCTGACAACCAGCCTCTATACCATGTCTGAGAGGTTGTCACAGCCCCGCCCCCTGTTACTGACATCACTGAATATAATAGTAATATAATTACACTGTGATCAGACATGAGATCACACACCTTATACTACAGTAACTGCTATTCCATCTATTACTGCTGACAACCAGCCTCTATACCATGTCTGAGAGGTTGTCACAGCCCCGCCCCCTGTCACTGACATCACTGAATATAATAGTAATATAATTACACTGTGATCAGACATGAGATCACACATCTTATACTACAGTAACAGCTATGCCATCTATTACTGCTGACAACCAGCCTCTATATCATGTCTGAGAGGTTGTCACAGCCCCGCCCCTTGTTACTGACATCACTGAGTATAATAGTAATATAATTACACTGTGATCAGACATGAGATCCTCACATCTTATACTACAGTAACTGCTATTCCATCTATTACTGCTGACAACCATCCTCTATGTCATGTCTGAGAGGTTGTCACAGCCCCGCCCCTTGTTACTGACATCACTGAGTATAATAGTAATATAATTACACTGTGATCAGACATGAGATCCTCACACCTTATACTACAGTAACTGCTATTCCATCTATTACTGCTGACAACCAGCCTCTATACCATGTCTGAGAGGTTGTCACAGCCCCGCCCCCTGTTACTGACATCACTGAATATAATAGTAATATAATTACACTGTGATCAGACATGAGATCCACACACCTTATACTACAGTAACTGCTATTCCATCTATTACTGCTGACAACCAGCCTCTATACCATGTCTGAGAGGTTGTCACAGCCCCGCCCCCTGTTACTGACATCACTGAATATAATAGTAATATAATTACACTGTGATCAGACATGAGATCACACATCTTATACTACAGTAACAGCTATGCCATCTATTACTGCTGACAACCAGCCTCTATATCATGTCTGAGAGGTTGTCACAGCCCCGCCCCCTGTTACTGACATCACTGAGTATAATAGTAATATAATTACACTGTGATCAGACATGAGATCCACACACCTTATACTACAGTAACAGCTATTCCATCTATTACTGCTGACAACCAGCCTCTATATCATGTCTGAGAGGTTGTCACAGCCCCGCCCCCTGTTACTGACATCACTGAGTATAATAGTAATATAATTACACTGTGATCAGACATGAGATCTACACACCTTATACTACAGTAACATCTATTCCATCTATTACTGCTGACAACCAGCCTCTATATCATGTCTGAGAGGTTGTCACAGCCCCGCCCCCTGTTACTGACATCACTGAATATAATAGTAATATAATTACACTGTGATCAGACATGAGATCACACACCTTATACTACAGTAACTGCTATTCCATCTATTACTGCTGACAACCAGCCTCTATACCATGTCTGAGAGGTTGTCACAGCCCCGCCCCCTGTCACTGACATCACTGAATATAATAGTAATATAATTACACTGTGATCAGACATGAGATCACACATCTTATACTACAGTAACAGCTATGCCATCTATTACTGCTGACAACCAGCCTCTATATCATGTCTGAGAGGTTGTCACAGCCCCGCCCCTTGTTACTGACATCACTGAGTATAATAGTAATATAATTACACTGTGATCAGACATGAGATCCTCACATCTTATACTACAGTAACTGCTATTCCATCTATTACTGCTGACAACCATCCTCTATGTCATGTCTGAGAGGTTGTCACAGCCCCGCCCCTTGTTACTGACATCACTGAGTATAATAGTAATATAATTACACTGTGATCAGACATGAGATCCTCACACCTTATACTACAGTAACTGCTATTCCATCTATTACTGCTGACAACCAGCCTCTATACCATGTCTGAGAGGTTGTCACAGCCCCGCCCCCTGTTACTGACATCACTGAATATAATAGTAATATAATTACACTGTGATCAGACATGAGATCCACACACCTTATACTACAGTAACTGCTATTCCATCTATTACTGCTGACAACCAGCCTCTATACCATGTCTGAGAGGTTGTCACAGCCCCGCCCCCTGTTACTGACATCACTGAATATAATAGTAATATAATTACACTGTGATCAGACATGAGATCACACATCTTATACTACAGTAACAGCTATGCCATCTATTACTGCTGACAACCAGCCTCTATATCATGTCTGAGAGGTTGTCACAGCCCCGCCCCCTGTTACTGACATCACTGAGTATAATAGTAATATAATTACACTGTGATCAGACATGAGATCCACACACCTTATACTACAGTAACAGCTATTCCATCTATTACTGCTGACAACCAGCCTCTATATCATGTCTGAGAGGTTGTCACAGCCCCGCCCCCTGTTACTGACATCACTGAGTATAATAGTAATATAATTACACTGTGATCAGACATGAGATCTACACACCTTATACTACAGTAACATCTATTCCATCTATTACTGCTGACAACCAGCCTCTATATCATGTCTGAGAGGTTGTCACAGCCCCGCCCCCTGTTACTGACATCACTGAATATAATAGTAATATAATTACATTGTGATCAGACATGAGATCCACACACCTTATATTACAGTAACAGCTATTCCATCTATTACTGCTGACAGCCAGCCTCTATATCACGTCTGAGAGGTTGTCACAGCCCCGCCCCCTGTTACTGACATCACTGAGTATAATAGTAATATAATTACATTGTGATCAGACATGAGATCCACACACCTTATACTACAGTAACAGCTATTCTATCTATTACTGCTGACAACCAGCCTCTATATCATGTCTGAGAGGTTGTCACAGCCCCGCCCCCTGTTACTGACATCACTGAATATAATAGTAATATAATTACATTGTGATCAGACATGAGATCACACACCTTATACTACAGTAACATCTATTCCATCTATTACTGCTGACAATCAGCCTCTATATCATGTCTGAGAGGTTGTCACAGCCCCGCCCCCTGTTACTGACATCACTGAATATAATAGTAATATAATTACATTGTGATCAGACATGAGATCCACACACCTTATACTACAGTAACAGCTATTCCATCTATTACTGCTGACAACCAGCTTCTATATCATGTGTGAGAGGTTGTCACAGCCCCGCCCCCTGTTACTGACATCACTGAGTATAATAGTAATATAATTACACTGTGATCAGACATGAGATCCACACACCTTATACTACAGTAACATCTATCTCATCTATTACTGCTGACAACCAGCCTCTATACCATGTCTGAGAGGTTGTCACAGCCCCGCCCCCTGTTACTGACATCACTGAATAGAATAGTAATATAATTACACTGTGATCAGACATGAGATCCACACACCTTATACTACAGTAACAGCTATTCCATCTATTACTGCTGACAACCAGCCTCTATATCATGTCTGAGAGGTTGTCACAGCCCCGCCCCCTGTTACTGACATCACTGAATATAATAGTAATATAATTACACTGTGATCAGACATGAGATCCACACACCTTATACTACAGTAACAGCTATTACATCTATTACTGCTGACAACCAGCCTCTATATCATGTCTGAGAGGTTGTCACAGCCCCGCCCCCTGTTACTGACATCACTGAATAGAATAGTAATATAATTACATTGTGATCAGACATGAGATCACACACCTTATACTACAGTAACATCTATTCCATCTATTACTGCTGACAACCAGCCTCTATATCATGTCTGAGAGGTTGTCACAGCTCCGCCCCCTGTTACTGACATCACTTAATATAATAGTAATATAATTACATTGTGATCAGACATAAGATCCACACACCTTATACTACAGTAACAGCTATTCCATCTATTACTGCTGACAACCAGCCTCTATATCATGTCTGAGAGGTTGTCACAGCCCCGCCCCCTGTTACTGACATCACTGAATATAATAGTAATATAATTACACTGTGATCAGACATGAGATCCACACACCTTATACTACAGTAACAGCTATTACATCTATTACTGCTGACAACCAGCCTCTATATCATGTCTGAGAAGTTGTCACAGCCCCGCCCCCTGTTACTGACATCACTGAATATAATAGTAATATAATTACATTGTGATCAGACATGAGATCCACACACCTTATACTACAGTAACATCTATTCCATCTATTACTGCTGACAACCAGCCTCTATATCATGTCTGAGAGGTTGTCACAGCTCCGCCCCCTGTTACTGACATCACTGAATATAATAGTAATATAATTACATTGTGATCAGACATGAGATCCACACACCTTATACTACAGTAACAGCTATTCCATCTATTACTGCTGGCAACCAGCTTCTATATCATGTGTGAGAGGTTGTCACAGCCCCGCCCCCTGTTACTGACATCACTGAGTATAATAGTAATATAATTACACTGTGATCAGACATGAGATCCACACACCTTATACTACAGTAACATCTATCTCATCTATTACTGCTGACAACCAGCCTCTATACCATGTCTGAGAGGTTGTCACAGCCCCGCCCCCTGTTACTGACATCACTGAATATAATAGTAATATAATTATACTGTGATCAGACATGAGATCACACATCTTATACTACAGTAACAGCTATTCCATCTATTACTGCTGACAACCAGCCTCTATATCATGTCTGAGAGGTTGTCACAGCCCCGCCCCCTGTTACTGACATCACTGAGTATAATAGTAATATAATTACACTGTGATCAGACATGAGATCCACACACCTTATACTACAGTAACAGCTATTCCATCTATTACTGCTGACAACCAGCCTCTATATCATGTCTGAGAGGTTGTCACAGCCCCGCCCCCTGTTACTGACATCACTGAGTATAATAGTAATATAATTACATTGTGATCAGACATGAGATCACACACCTTATACTACAGTAACATCTATTCCATCTATTACTGCTGACAACCAGCCTCTATATCATGTCTGAGAGGTTGTCACAGCCCCGCCCCCTGTTACTGACATCACTGAATAGAATAGTAATATAATTACATTGTGATCAGACATGAGATCCACACACCTTATACTACAGTAACAGCTATTCCATCTATTACTGCTGACAACCAGCCTCTATATCATGTCTGAGAGGTTGTCACAGCCCCGCCCCCTATTACTGACATCACTGAATATAATAGTAATATAATTACATTGTGATCAGACATGAGATCCACACACCTTATACTACAGTAACATCTATTCCATCTATTACTGCTGACAACCAGCCTCTATACCATGTCTGAGAGGTTGTCACAGCCCCGCCCCCTGTTACTGACATCACTGAGTATAATAGTAATATAATTACACTGTGATCAGACATGAGATCACACACCTTATACTACAGTAACAGCTATTCCATCTATTACTGCTGACAACCAGCCTCTATATCATGTCTGAGAGGTTGTCACAGCCCCGCCCCCTGTTACTGACATCACTGAATAGAATAGTAATATAATTACACTGTGATCAGACATGAGATCCACACACCTTATACTACAGTAACAGCTATTCCATCTATTACTGCTGACAACCAGCCTCTATATCATGTCTGAGAGGTTGTCACAGCCCCGCCCCCTGTTACTGACATCACTGAATAGTAATATAATTACACTGTGATCAGACATGAGATCACACACCTTATACTACAGTAACATCTATTCCATCTATTACTGCTGACAACCAGCCTCTATATCATGTCTGAGAGGTTGTCACAGCCCCGCCCCCTGTTACTGACATCACTGAATAGAATAGTAATATAATTACATTGTGATCAGACATGAGATCCACACACCTTATACTACAGTAACAGCTATTCCATCTATTACTGCTGACAACCAGCCTCTATATCATGTCTGAGAGGTTGTCACAGCCCCGCCCCCTGTTACTGACATCACTGAATATAATAGTAATATAATTACACTGTGATCAGACATGAGATCCACACACCTTATACTACAGTAACAGCTATTCCATCTATTACTGCTGACAACCAGCCTCTATATCATGTCTGAGAGGTTGTCACAGCCCCGCCCCCTGTTACTGACATCACTGAATAGTAATATAATTACATTGTGATCAGACATGAGATCACACACCTTATACTACAGTAACAGCTACTCCATCTATTACTGCTGACAACCAGCCTCTATATCATGTCTGAGAGGTTGTCACAGCCCCGCCCCCTGTTACTGACATCACTGAATAGAATAGTAATATAATTACATTGTGATCAGACATGAGATCCACACACCTTATACTACAGTAACAGCTATTCCATCTATTACTGCTGACAACCAGCCTCTATATCATGTCTGAGAGGTTGTCACAGCCCCGCCCCCTATTACTGACATCACTGAATATAATAGTAATATAATTACATTGTGATCAGACATGAGATCCACACACCTTATACTACAGTAACATCTATTCCATCTATTACTGCTGACAACCAGCCTCTATATCATGTCTGAGAGGTTGTCACAGCCCCGCCCCCTGTTACTGACATCACTTAATATAATAGTAATATAATTACACTGTGATCAGACATGAGATCCACACACCTTATACTACAGTAACAGCTATTCCATCTATTACTGCTGACAACCAGCCTCTATATCATGTCTGAGATGTTGTCACAGCCCCGCCCCCTGTTACTGACATCACTGAATATAATAGTAATATAATTACACTGTGATCAGACATGAGATCCACACACCTTATACTACAGTAACAGCTATTACATCTATTACTGCTGACAACCAGCCTCTATATCATGTCTGAGAGGTTGTCACAGCCCCGCCCCCTGTTACTGACATCACTGAATAGAATAGTAATATAATTACATTGTGATCAGACATGAGATCACACACCTTATACTACAGTAACATCTATTCCATCTATTACTGCTGACAACCAGCCTCTATATCATGTCTGAGAGGTTGTCACAGCCCCGCCCCCTGTTACTGACATCACTGAATATAATAGTAATATAATTACACTGTGATCAGACATGAGATCCACACACCTTATACTACAGTAACATCTATTCCATCTATTACTGCTGACAACCAGCCTCTATATCATGTCTGAGAGGTTGTCACAGCCCCGCCCCCTGTTACTGACATCACTGAATAGAATAGTAATATAATTACACTGTGATCAGACATGAGATCACACACCTTATACTACAGTAACAGTTATTCCATCTATTACTGCTGACAACCAGCCTCTATATCATGTCTGAGAGGTTGTCACAGCCCCGCCCCCTGTTACTGACATCACTGAATATAATAGTAATATAATTACATTGTGATCAGACATGAGATCACACACCTTATACTACAGTAACATCTATTCCATCTATTACTGCTGACAACCAGCCTCTATATCATGTCTGAGAGGTTGTCACAGCTCCGCCCCCTGTTACTGACATCACTGAATATAATAGTAATATAATTACATTGTGATCAGACATGAGATCACACACCTTATACTACAGTAACATCTATTCCATCTATTACTGCTGACAACCAGCCTCTATATCATGTCTGAGAGGTTGTCACAGCCCCGCCCCCTGTTACTGACATCACTGAATAGAATAGTAATATAATTACATTGTGATCAGACATGAGATCACACACCTTATACTACAGTAACATCTATTCCATCTATTACTGCTGACAACCAGCCTCTATATCATGTCTGAGAGGTTGTCACAGCCCCGCCCCCTGTTACTGACATCACTGAATATAATAGTAATATAATTACACTGTGATCAGACATGAGATCCACACACCTTATACTACAGTAACATCTATTCCATCTATTACTGCTGACAACCAGCCTCTATATCATGTCTGAGAGGTTGTCACAGCCCCGCCCCCTGTTACTGACATCACTGAATAGAATAGTAATATAATTACACTGTGATCAGACATGAGATCACACACCTTATACTACAGTAACAGTTATTCCATCTATTACTGCTGACAACCAGCCTCTATATCATGTCTGAGAGGTTGTCACAGCCCCGCCCCCTGTTACTGACATCACTGAATATAATAGTAATATAATTACATTGTGATCAGACATGAGATCACACACCTTATACTACAGTAACATCTATTCCATCTATTACTGCTGACAACCAGCCTCTATATCATGTCTGAGAGGTTGTCACAGCTCCGCCCCCTGTTACTGACATCACTGAATATAATAGTAATATAATTACATTGTGATCAGACATGAGATCCACACACCTTATACTACAGTAACAGCTATTCCATCTATTACTGCTGGCAACCAGCTTCTATATCATGTGTGAGAGGTTGTCACAGCCCCGCCCCCTGTTACTGACATCACTGAGTATAATAGTAATATAATTACACTGTGATCAGACATGAGATCCACACACCTTATACTACAGTAACATCTATCTCATCTATTACTGCTGACAACCAGCCTCTATACCATGTCTGAGAGGTTGTCACAGCCCCGCCCCCTGTTACTGACATCACTGAATATAATAGTAATATAATTACACTGTGATCAGACATGAGATCACACATCTTATACTACAGTAACAGCTATTCCATCTATTACTGCTGACAACCAGCCTCTATATCATGTCTGAGAGGTTGTCACAGCCCCGCCCCCTGTTACTGACATCACTGAGTATAATAGTAATATAATTACACTGTGATCAGACATGAGATCCACACACCTTATACTACAGTAACAGCTATTCCATCTATTACTGCTGACAACCAGCCTCTATATCATGTCTGAGAGGTTGTCACAGCCCCGCCCCCTGTTACTGACATCACTGAGTATAATAGTAATATAATTACATTGTGATCAGACATGAGATCACACACCTTATACTACAGTAACATCTATTCCATCTATTACTGCTGACAACCAGCCTCTATATCATGTCTGAGAGGTTGTCACAGCCCCGCCCCCTGTTACTGACATCACTGAATAGAATAGTAATATAATTACATTGTGATCAGACATGAGATCCACACACCTTATACTACAGTAACAGCTATTCCATCTATTACTGCTGACAACCAGCCTCTATATCATGTCTGAGAGGTTGTCACAGCCCCGCCCCCTATTACTGACATCACTGAATATAATAGTAATATAATTACATTGTGATCAGACATGAGATCCACACACCTTATACTACAGTAACAGCTATTCCATCTATTACTGCTGACAACCAGCCTCTATATCATGTCTGAGAGGTTGTCACAGCCCCGCCCCCTGTTACTGACATCACTGAATAGAATAGTAATATAATTACATTGTGATCAGACATGAGATCCACACACCTTATACTACAGTAACAGCTATTCCATCTATTACTGCTGACAACCAGCCTCTATATCATGTCTGAGAGGTTGTCACAGCCCCGCCCCCTGTTACTGACATCACTGAATATAATAGTAATATAATTACACTGTGATCAGACATGAGATCCACACACCTTATACTACAGTAACAGCTATTCCATCTATTACTGCTGACAACCAGCCTCTATATCATGTCTGAGAGGTTGTCACAGCCCCGCCCCCTGTTACTGACATCACTGAATAGTAATATAATTACATTGTGATCAGACATGAGATCACACACCTTATACTACAGTAACAGCTACTCCATCTATTACTGCTGACAACCAGCCTCTATATCATGTCTGAGAGGTTGTCACAGCCCCGCCCCCTGTTACTGACATCACTGAATAGAATAGTAATATAATTACATTGTGATCAGACATGAGATCCACACACCTTATACTACAGTAACAGCTATTCCATCTATTACTGCTGACAACCAGCCTCTATATCATGTCTGAGAGGTTGTCACAGCCCCGCCCCCTATTACTGACATCACTGAATATAATAGTAATATAATTACATTGTGATCAGACATGAGATCCACACACCTTATACTACAGTAACATCTATTCCATCTATTACTGCTGACAACCAGCCTCTATATCATGTCTGAGATGTTGTCACAGCCCCGCCCCCTGTTACTGACATCACTGAATATAATAGTAATATAATTACACTGTGATCAGACATGAGATCCACACACCTTATACTACAGTAACAGCTATTACATCTATTACTGCTGACAACCAGCCTCTATATCATGTCTGAGAGGTTGTCACAGCCCCGCCCCCTGTTACTGACATCACTGAATAGAATAGTAATATAATTACATTGTGATCAGACATGAGATCACACACCTTATACTACAGTAACATCTATTCCATCTATTACTGCTGACAACCAGCCTCTATATCATGTCTGAGAGGTTGTCACAGCCCCGCCCCCTGTTACTGACATCACTGAATATAATAGTAATATAATTACACTGTGATCAGACATGAGATCCACACACCTTATACTACAGTAACATCTATTCCATCTATTACTGCTGACAACCAGCCTCTATATCATGTCTGAGAGGTTGCCACAGCCCCGCCCCCTGTTACTGACATCACTGAATATAATAGTAATATAATTACACTGTGATCATGCATGAGATCCACACACCTTATACTACAGTAACAGCTATTACATCTATTACTGCTGACAACCAGCCTCTATATCATGTCTGAGAGGTTGTCACAGCCCCGCCCCCTGTTACTGACATCACTGAATAGAATAGTAATATAATTACATTGTGATCAGACATGAGATCACACACCTTATACTACAGTAACATCTATTCCATCTATTACTGCTGACAACCAGCCTCTATATCATGTCTGAGAGGTTGTCACAGCCCCGCCCCCTGTTACTGACATCACTGAATATAATAGTAATATAATTACACTGTGATCAGACATGAGATCCACACACCTTATACTACAGTAACAGCTATTACATCTATTACTGCTGACAACCAGCCTCAATATCATGTTTGAGAGGTTGTCACAGCCCCGCCCCCTGTTACTGACATCACTGAATATAATAGTAATATAATTACATTGTGATCAGACACGAGATCCACACACCTTATACTACAGTAACAGCTATTCCATCTATTACTGCTGACAACCAGCCTCTATATCATGTCTGAGAGGTTGTCACAGCCCCGCCCCCTGTTACTGACATCACTGAATATAATAGTAATATAATTACATTGTGATCAGACATGAGATCCACACACCTTATACTACAGTAACAGCTATTCCATCTATTACTGCTGACAACCAGCCTCTATATCATGTCTGAGAGGTTGTCACAGCCCCGCCCCCTGTTACTGACATCACTGAATATAATAGTAATATAATTACATTGTGATCAGACATGAGATCCACACACCTTATACTACAGTAACAGCTATTCCATCTATTACTGCTGACAACCAGCCTCTATATCATGTCTGAGAGGTTGTCACAGCCCCGCCCCTGTTACTGACATCACTGAGTATAATAGTAATATAATTACATTGTGATCAGACATGAGATCCACACACCTTATACTACAGTAACAGCTATTCCATCTATTACTGCTGACAACCAGCCTCTATACCATGTCTGAGAGGTTGTCACAGCCCCGCCCCCTGTTAATGACATCACTGAATATAATAGTAATATAATTACACTGTGATCAGACATGAGATCCACACACCTTATACTACAGTAACAGCTATTCCATCTATTACTGCTGACAACCAGCCTCTATACCATGTCTGAGAGGTTGTCACAGCCCCGCCTCCTGTTACTGACATCACTGAGTATAATAGTAATATAATTACATTGTGATCAGACATGAGATCCACACACCTTATACTACAGTAACAGCTATTCCATCTATTACTGCTGACAACCAGCCTCTATATCATGTCTGAGAGGTTGTCACAGCCCCGCCCCCTGTTACTGACATCACTGAATAGAATAGTAATATAATTACATTGTGATCAGACATGAGATCCACACACCTTATACTACAGTAACAGCTATTCCATCTATTACTGCTGACAACCAGCCTCTATATCATGTCTCAGAGGTTGTCACAGCCCCGCCCCCTGTTACTGACATCACTGAATAGAATAGTAATATAATTACATTGTGATCAGACATGAGATCCACACACCTTATACTACAGTAACAGCTATTCCATCTATTACTGCTGACAACCAGCCTCTATATCATGTCTGAGAGGTTGTCACAGCCCCGCCCCCTGTTACTGACATCACTGAATATAATAGTAATATAATTACACTGTGATCAGACATGAGATCCACACACCTTATACTACAGTAACAGCTATTCCATCTATTACTGCTGACAACCAGCCTCTATATCATGTCTGAGAGGTTGTCACAGCCCCGCCCCCTGTTACTGACATCACTGAATATAATAGTAATATAATTACATTGTGATCAGACATGAGATCCACACACCTTATACTACAGTAACAGCTATTCCATCTATTACTGCTGACAACCAGCCTCTATATCATGTCTGAGAGGTTGTCACAGCCCCGCCCCTGTTACTGACATCACTGAGTATAATAGTAATATAATTACACTGAGATCAGACATGAGATCCACACACCTTATACTACACTAACAGCTATTCCATCTATTACTGCTGACAACCAGCCTCTATACCATGTCTGAGAGGTTGTCACAGCCCCGCCCCCTGTTAATGACATCACTGAATATAATAGTAATATAATTACACTGTGATCAGACATGAGATCCACACACCTTATACTACAGTAACAGCTATTCCATCTATTACTGCTGACAACCAGCCTCTATACCATGTCTGAGAGGTTGTCACAGCCCCGCCTCCACTGACATCACTGAATAGAATAGTAATATAATTACATTGTGATCAGACATGAGATCCACACACCTTATACTACAGTAACAGCTATTCCATCTATTACTGCTGACAACCAGCCTCTATATCATGTCTGAGAGGTTGTCACAGCCCCGCCCCCTGTTACTGACATCACTGAATAGTAATATAATTACACTGTGATCAGACATGAGATCCACACACCTTATACTACAGTAACAGCTACTCCATCTATTACTGCTGACAACCAGCCTCTATATCATGTCTGAGAGGTTGTCACAGCCCCGCCCCCTGTTACTGACATCACTGAATAGAATAGTAATATAATTACATTGTGATCAGACATGAGATCCACACACCTTATACTACAGTAACAGCTATTCCATCTATTACTGCTGACAACCAGCCTCTATATCATGTCTCAGAGGTTGTCACAGCCCCGCCCCCTGTTACTGACATCACTGAATATAATAGTAATATAATTACATTGTGATCAGACATGAGATCCACACACCTTATACTACAGTAACAGCTATTCCATCTATTACTGCTGACAACCAGCCTCTATACCATGTCTGAGAGGTTGTCACAGCCCCGCCCCCTGTTACTGACATCACTGAATATAATAGTAATATAATTACATTGTGATCAGACATGAGATCCACACACCTTATACTACAGTAACAGCTATTCCATCTATTACTGCTGACAACCAGCCTCTATATCATGTCTCAGAGGTTGTCACAGCCCCGCCCCCTGTTACTGACATCACTGAATATAATAGTAATATAATTACATTGTGATCAGACATGAGATCCACACACCTTATACTACAGTAACATCTATTCCATCTATTACTGCTGACAACCAGCCTCTATATCATGTCTGAGAGGTTGTCACAGCTCCGCCCCCTGTTACTGACATCACTTAATATAATAGTAATATAATTACACTGTGATCAGACATAAGATCCACACACCTTATACTACAGTAACATCTATTCCATCTATTACTGCTGACAACCAGCCTCTATATCATGTCTGAGAGGTTGTCACAGCCCCGCCCCCTGTTACTGACATCACTGAATATAATAGTAATATAATTACACTGTGATCAGACATAAGATCCACACACCTTATACTACAGTAACAGCTATTCCATCTATTACTGCTGACAACCAGCCTCTATATCATGTCTCAGAGGTTGTCACAGCCCCGCCCCCTGTTACTGATATCACTGAATATAACAGTGTTTTTGGTGAAGTTTCCTCTTTACTATTCATTGCTCACATTCTTTTATTCTCTTTATTTCCAGGTGTTCCTTTTCGCTCTTTCGTTCGCTTACATCACTAAGTCTCTAGCTCTCGTCTACTCTCGGAGTATGATCACACAGATTGAAAGAAGGTTTAACATTCCCTCTTCTCTGGTTGGAGTCATCGATGGAAGCTTTGATATTGGTAACGTAATAATCAAGAGTGGAGAGGGATGGCTAATATTTGTCTCTTTCCTCCTCCAAACAGCAGCGAGATCCATCCCATAATTCAGCTGCAAAGTATAATTGGGGTCATTTATCAAACTTCTGTAAAGTAGAACTGGCTGTGTTGTCCATAGCAACCAATCAGATTCCACCTTTCATTTTTGACTGCTTCTTTGGAAAATGAAAGGTGGAATCTGATTGGTTGCTATGGGCAACTAAGCCAGTTCTACTTTACACCAGTTTGATAAATGACCCCAAATGTTTCTACATTTCTGTCCATATAACATAAGAGTCGAGCTGCCTTTTCTAGTGGTTGTCTGGGATTTAGATATTGAGGCCTAGACTGAAGACATCAATAGCAGCTCTGGTGTTTGAAATAGGCGCTGGAATGACCCCTGTCCATTTTCAGGGTGTAGTGCGTAGAGTTGGTTACTGCAGTGCTGCTCCCATTAAAGTGAATGAGAGCAGCGCTGCAGTAACTAGTTTCATCCACTACACAATGGATGGCGCTGTGTAGTTCCAGAACTAATACAGAACAACTGATCGGCAGGGGTGCCAGGAGTCAGACCCCCACCCATTTGATATTGATGATCTATTCTAAGGATAGGCCATCAGTATCAAAAATCCTGGAGGACCCCTTTAAGGATGTTAGGAGTATGTTTACATTATTGCCGATAGGATCTCATCGCTGAGGAAAGGTGGCTTAATTTACGTCCCTCATGTAACCATTTCAAAGACTCCGGTCCCGTTGTGATAAGATTGAGCCTTTAGGCTAGGGCTACACGGTGACATATTTTGCACGACAATAAGGCTACAACTACATTGTGAGATGTGTCACGCGACACCAATCTCGTGCGACATTTTTTATAGTGATATTCAACTTGGATGGATTTTTTGCGACTGTCATGTCAAAGTCGCAGCATGTCGCAGAGCGACATCATTGACTATCATTATAAAAAAAATGTTGGGCAACTTCGCCACGTAGCCCTAGCCTTCATTTCTGATCCCTCATCTCTCTTATTATAGGTAACTTATTGGTCATTACCGTCGTCAGTTACTTTGGGGCAAAGCTGCATCGTCCTAAATTGATATCTATCGGATGTCTGATCATGTTCCTGGGAAGCTGCCTGACCGCAACGCCGCATTTCATAATGAGACGGTACGAACACAAATGCTGACTGGATAAAACATGGCGGCTCCATCGTGGGATTGTCCACTGAATTAAAAGTGGAGGAGAGGCTAAGAGCAACCTATCAGATCACTAGCAGATCACCAGTCACCAAAGGAGCTCTGAAAAATGAAAGGTGGAATCTGATTGGTTGTTATGGGCAACTCCGCCTGTTTTCCTTTGCCAGTTTTGATAAATCTCCCTCTGTATCTCCATATTTTTTCGGTATACTTGTACCTTAAGAGCAGCAAATCCTGCATAGAATACAGATACATGCTAACTTTCTGCTGCCCGCAGCCAACACTATGGGGCGCTCAGGGGCGTTTGTCCCTATTGTCCTATGTATAGACAGTATGCAGCATGCTCCTGAACTACCCCTACTGGTGGAAGTAGGTAATGCTCTCTGGCCAGGGGATACAGAGCTCTGAATCAGAAAAATATATCATACTGTGAAGACGCAGGCTTATAACGACATGATGATTACTCCTAGGTATCAGTATGAGGGACTTGACTCATACTCATCAGACAACTCTACATCTCATGTACACCTGTGCCTGGCGAATCAAAGTCGAGCGGCTGCCCCTGACATTCCTGAAGGTGCGTTATTTGCTCTTATATGACTTTTTGTGCACATTTCAATTAGCATTTTTAATTATTGTATTTTACTCATTTCGGGTCAGCTTTTCCTGTCCAGTTTCTGTGCATCTGCAGACTGGCAAGCTCTTCAGATCTGCTCCGAAGGCTCAGAATGTGGCCCTTATCTCTGAACTCCTGGCAGCTCATAAACACACATTATAGCTAAACCCTTATCAGTTCGATAAGAATGTGCCTTTCAATGGGTGTCTATTAGCTGTCAGGAGTTCAGAAATAAGGTTGGATTGGGGGGCCTGGGACCCACCAGTAGAACTGATTCTGGGGGCTCTCCCTACGGCTACCAGAAATTGAAATATTGCTTGTTCATTTTCGAGCCTCATACACATGAAGCGGTCAGGAACAGAGCAGCGGCAGGACTGCAGACAGGTGAGTATTGTTTTCAAGCAATCAGGAACAGAGCAGCGGCAGGACTGCAGACAGGTGAGTGTTGTTTTCAAGCAGTCAGGAACAGAGCAGCGGCTGGACTGCAGACAGGTGAGTGTTTTGAAACAGTCAGGAACAGAACAGCGGCAGGACTGCAGACAGGTGAGTGTTTTGAACCAGTTAGGAACAGAGCAATGGCAGGACTGCAGGCAGGTGAGTGTTGTTTTTAAGCAGTCAGGAACAGAGCAGCGGCTGGACTGCAGACAGGTGAGTGTTGTTTTCAAGCAGTCAGGAACAAAGCAGCGGCAGGACTGCAGACAGGTGAGTGTTTTGAAACAGTCAGGAACAGAGCAGTGGCAGGACTGCAGACAGGTGAGTGTTTTGAACCAGTCAGGAACAGAGCAGTGGCAGGACTGCAGACAGGTGAGTGTTTTGAACCAGTCAGGAACAGAGCAATGGCAGGACTGCAGACAGGTGAGTGTTTTGAACCAGTCAGGAACAGAGCAATGGCAGGACTGCAGACAGGTGAGTGTTTTGAACCAGTCAGGAACAGAGCAATGGCAGGACTGCAGACAGGTGAGTGTTGTTTTCAAGCAGTCAGGAACAGAGCAGCGGCAGGACTGCAGACAGGTGAGTATTGTTTTCAAGCAGTCAGGAACAGAACAGCGGCAGGACTGCAGACAGGTGAGTGTTTTGAAACAGTCAGGAACAGAACAGCGGCAGGACTGCAGACAGGTGAGTGTTTTGAACCAGTTAGGAACAGAGCAATGGCAGGACTGCAGACAGGTGAGTGTTGTTTTCAAGCAGTCAGGAACAGAGCAGCGGCTGGACTGCAGACAGGTGAGTGTTGTTTTCAAGCAGTCAGGAACAAAGCAGCGGCAGGACTGCAGACAGGTGAGTGTTTTGAAACAGTCAGGAACAGAACAGCGGCAGGACTGCAGACAGGTGAGTGTTTTGAACCAGTCAGGAACAGAGCAGCGGCAGGACTGCAGACAGGTGAGTGTTTTGAACCAGTCAGGAACAGAGCAGTGGCAGGACTGCAGACAGGTGAGTGTTTTGTACCAGTCAGGAACAGAGCAGTGGCAGGACTGCAGACAGGTGAGTGTTTTGAACCAGTCAGGAAC
Source organism: Bufo bufo (assembly GCF_905171765.1). NCBI lineage: Eukaryota > Metazoa > Chordata > Amphibia > Anura > Bufonidae > Bufo > Bufo bufo. The sequence continues at coordinate 241,033,008 of NC_053389.1, read as the reverse complement.
AGAGCAATGGCAGGACTGCAGACAGGTGAGTGTTGTTTTCAAGCAGTCAGGAACAGAGCAGCGGCTGGACTGCAGACAGGTGAGTGTTGTTTTCAAGCAGTCAGGAACAAAGCAGCGGCAGGACTGCAGACAGGTGAGTGTTTTGAAACAGTCAGGAACAGAGCAGTGGCAGGACTGCAGACAGGTGAGTGTTTTGAACCAGTCAGGAACAGAGCAGTGGCAGGACTGCAGACAGGTGAGTGTTTTGAACCAGTCAGGAACAGAGCAGTGGCAGGACTGCAGACAGGTGAGTGTTTTGAACCAGTCAGGAACAGAGCAATGGCAGGACTGCAGACAAGTGAGTGTTTTGAACCAGTCAGGAACAGAGCAATGGCAGGACTGCAGACAGGTGAGTGTTTTGAACCAGTCAGGAACAGAGCAATGGCAGGACTGCAGACAGGTGAGTGTTGTTTTCAAGCAGTCAGGAACAGAGCAGCGGCAGGACTGCAGACAGGTGAGTATTGCTTTCAAGCAGTCAGGAACAGAACAGCGGCAGGACTGCAGACAGGTGAGTGTTTTGAAACAGTCAGGAACAGAACAGCGGCAGGACTGCAGACAGGTGAGTGTTTTGAACCAGTTAGGAACAGAGCAATGGCAGGACTGCAGACAGGTGAGTGTTGTTTTCAAGCAGTCAGGAACAGAGCAGCGGCTGGACTGCAGACAGGTGAGTGTTGTTTTCAAGCAGTCAGGAACAAAGCAGCGGCAGGACTGCAGACAGGTGAGTATTGTTTTCAAGCAGTCAGGAACAGAACAGCGGCAGGACTGCAGACAGGTGAGTGTTTTAAACCAGTCAGGAACAGAGCAGCGGCAGGACTGCAGACAGGTGAGTGTTTTGAACCAGTCAGGAACAGAGCAGTGGCAGGACTGCAGACAGGTGAGTGTTTTGAACCAGTCAGGAACAGAGCAGTGGCAGGACTGCAGACAGGTGAGTGTTTTGAACCAGTCAGGAACAGAGCAATGGCAGGACAGCAGACAGGTGAGTGTTGTTTTCAAGCAGTCAGGAACAGAGCAGCGGCTGGACTGCAGACAGGTGAGTGTTGTTTTCAAGCAGTCAGGAACAAAGCAGCGGCAGGACTGCAGACAGGTGAGTGTTTTGAAACAGTCAGGAACAGAGCAGTGGCAGGACTGCAGACAGGTGAGTGTTTTGAACCAGTCAGGAACAGAGCAGTGGCAGGACTGCAGACAGGTGAGTGTTTTGAACCAGTCAGGAACAGAGCAGTGGCAGGACTGCAGACAGGTGAGTGTTTTGAACCAGTCAGGAACAGAGCAATGGCAGGACTGCAGACAGGTGAGTGTTTTGAACCAGTCAGGAACAGAGCAATGGCAGGACTGCAGACAGGTGAGTGTTTTGAACCAGTCAGGAACAGAGCAATGGCAGGACTGCAGACAGGTGAGTGTTGTTTTCAAGCAGTCAGGAACAGAGCAGCGGCAGGACTGCAGACAGGTGAGTATTGTTTTCAAGCAGTCAGGAACAGAACAGCGGCAGGACTGCAGACAGGTGAGTGTTTTGAAACAGTCAGGAACAGAACAGCGGCAGGACTGCAGACAGGTGAGTGTTTTGAACCAGTTAGGAACAGAGCAATGGCAGGACTGCAGACAGGTGAGTGTTGTTTTCAAGCAGTCAGGAACAGAGCAGCGGCTGGACTGCAGACAGGTGAGTGTTGTTTTCAAGCAGTCAGGAACAAAGCAGCGGCAGGACTGCAGACAGGTGAGTGTTTTGAAACAGTCAGGAACAGAACAGCGGCAGGACTGCAGACAGGTGAGTGTTTTGAACCAGTCAGGAACAGAGCAGCGGCAGGACTGCAGACAGGTGAGTGTTTTGAACCAGTCAGGAACAGAGCAGCGGCAGGACTGCAGACAGGTGAGTGTTTTGAACCAGTCAGGAACAGAGCAGTGGCAGGACTGCAGACAGGTGAGTGTTTTGAACCAGTCAGGAACAGAGCAGTGGCAGGACTGCAGACAGGTGAGTGTTTTGAACCAGTCAGGAACAGAGCAATGGCAGGACTGCAGACAGGTGAGTGTTGTTTTCAAGCAGTCAGGAACAGAGCAGCGGCTGGACTGCAGACAGGTGAGTGTTGTTTTCAAGCAGTCAGGAACAAAGCAGCGGCAGGACTGCAGACAGGTGAGTGTTTTGAAACAGTCAGGAACAGAGCAGTGGCAGGACTGCAGACAGGTGAGTGTTTTGAACCAGTCAGGAACAGAGCAGTGGCAGGACTGCAGACAGGTGAGTGTTTTGAACCAGTCAGGAACAGAGCAGTGGCAGGACTGCAGACAGGTGAGTGTTTTGAACCAGTCAGGAACAGAGCAATGGCAGGACTGCAGACAGGTGAGTGTTTTGAACCAGTCAGGAACAGAGCAATGGCAGGACTGCAGACAGGTGAGTGTTTTGAACTAGTCAGGAACAGAGCAATGGCAGGACTGCAGACAGGTGAGTGTTGTTTTCAAGCAGTCAGGAACAGAGCAGCGGCAGGACTGCAGACAGGTAAGTATTGTTTTCAAGCAGTCAGGAACAGAACAGCGGCAGGACTGCAGACAGGTGAGTGTTTTGAAACAGTCAGGAACAGAACAGCGGCAGGACTTCAGACAGGTGAGTGTTTTGAACCAGTTAGGAACAGAGCAATGGCAGGACTGCAGACAGGTGAGTGTTGTTTTCAAGCAGTCAGGAACAGAGCAGCGGCTGGACTGCAGACAGGTGAGTATTGTTTTCAAGCAGTCAGGAACAGAACAGCGGCAGGACTGCAGACAGGTGAGTGTTTTGAAACAGTCAGGAACAGAACAGCGGCAGGACTGCAGACAGGTGAGTGTTTTGAACCAGTTAGGAACAGAGCAATGGCAGGACTGCTGACAGGTGAGTGTTGTTTTCAAGCAGTCAGGAACAGAGCAGCGGCTGGACTGCAGACAGGTGAGTGTTGTTTTCAAGCAGTCAGGAACAAAGCAGCGGCAGGACTGCAGACAGGTGAGTGTTTTGAAACAGTCAGGAACAGAACAGCGGCAGGACTGCAGACAGGTGAGTGTTTTGAACCAGTCAGGAACAGAGCAGCGGCAGGACTGCAGACAGGTGAGTGTTTTGAACCAGTCAGGAACAGAGCAGTGGCAGGACTGCAGACAGGTGAGTGTTTTGAACCAGTCAGGAACAGAGCAGTGGCAGGACTGCAGACAGGTGAGTGTTTTGAACCAGTCAGGAACAGAGCAATGGCAGGACTGCAGACAGGTGAGTGTTTTGAACCAGTCAGGAACAGAGCAATGGCAGGACTGCAGACAGGTGAGTGTTTTGAACCAGTAAGGAACAGAGCAATGGCAGGACTGCAGACAGGTGAGTGTTGTTTTCAAGCAGTCAAGGAACAGAGCAGCGGCAGGACTGCAGACAGGTGAGTATTGTTTTCAAGCAGTCAGGAACAGAGCAGTGGCAGGACTGCAGATAGGTGAGTGTTGTTTGGAAGTAAGGAAAAGTACAATGCCTAGCAGGTCCTGAAAGTCTGCATCTGACAGGGCATTCTGGGAGTAGTAATTTCTGTTGGGGAAGACAAGAAGAATGTATAACTTTCGGGGAAAGGGGTTGGATTTTTTTTCACAGTAAATAGCTATTTTAGTTTGGGGACTGGCCCTCGGCCTTCTTATCTCATACAGACCAGAGTATGCAGGGATGTCTCCTGTCACTGTGTGCAGCGTCAGCGTTCACAGCCACAAGTCAGGAGTCAGGTGGAGGAGCTGGGCCCCACAGTGGAAAAGGATGGGCCCGCTCTGCAGCCATACTGGATGCAAGTGGCAAGATATCATATCTGCCACTTATTCTCTTTCCCCCTCCCCAATCCCACCCAAACCTGCCTTGTCAACACTAATGAGGGCCCCAGCAAGCACATCAGCAGTGCGGCACCCAACCAGCTGGCAGTTGTTTATGTACATACACTGGCAGCAGCTGGGGCCCTCAGAAGTATTTACAAGTCAGTGAAATCTAGGGCCTACAAGGGGGATCCACAGGCTCCCTGATGGGCCAGTCCTAGCCTTCTGACGGATTCAAGGTACAACAGAACGCAAGCCAGTCGGCAGATACACTGAAATGAAGGCTGCAGAACAAAAACTGGTGAAGTAAAATAAATCAAATAAAGGCTAATTAAAAAAATATATATTTTTAGCCTAAAATGAATAAAATGCAATGCTAAAAAAACTGCCAAGCTGCCCATAGCCTTTGTGTCACCCAGGAAATGATTTGCAGTGGCCATACATCACATGAGGGGCACATTATATCACTTTAAGACACAATCAGGCATTTTGTGTGTTTAGAAAATGCATTTCTGCTATGTGGGGCATTGAGGGGACTGGGTGGGTGGGATTGGGTGTGCATACATCCAGAGCCACACTCACAGTTCTGCTTTACATCATGCCTTATACTCCAGTCACATCCAGAGCCACACTCACAGTTCTGCTTTACGTCATGCCTTATACTCCAGTCACATCCAGAGCCACACTCACAGTTCTGCTTTAATTCATGCCTTATACTCCAGTCACATCCAAAGCCACACTCACTATTCTGTTCACAATTCTGCTGTCTACATCATGGTTTACCCTGCAGTCACAGCAAGAGCTGCATGCACAATTCTGCTGTTACATCATATTTGCAGAATAGATTATGTGTTTAATTGCTGTTTGGTATTTTCCAGTCTATGGCTCTCAATCTGTCGCATAACCATAACCCTCAGCATGCACTCTTTAATATTGAAGCAGTAATTTGCAACCTCTAGTCTAGACTCTCTTGTAGTTGTTAGAGCATAGTGAGAATTGCAGTTCCGCAATACCTGCTGATTACTGAGGGTACTTTCACACAAGCGTTTTTGTTTTCTGGTATTGAGTTCCGTCACAGGAGCTCAATAACGGAAAAAAACTGATCAGTTTAAACCTAATGCATTCTGAATAGAGAGCATTCCGTTCAGGATGCATCAGTTCAGTCCCTCTTACGTTTTTTGGACAGAGAAAATACCACAGCATGATGCAGTTTTCTCTGCGGCCAAAAATACTTGCCGGAATGCAGGATCTGGCATTAAAGGGCTTCTGTCACCCCACTAAAGTGATTATTTTTTTTTGGGCTAGTTAAATTAGTTATATTGCGATATATGAAAATATAATGGTCTTACTTACTTTGATCCAGCAGTTTCTTCCAAAAACGAAGTTTTATAATATGTAAATTCGGTCTCTACCAGCAAGTAGGGCGGTTACTTGCTGGTAGCTGCTGCAGAAAACCGCCCCCTCGTCGTGTTGATTGACAGGGCCAGCCGGGATCTCCTCCTCCGGACAGCCCTGTCGGCATTTCAAAAATCGTGCGCCTGTGTTCATTCGGCGCAGGCGCTCTGAGATGAGGAGGCTCGTCGCCTCAGAACTCCCTCAGTGCGCCTGCGCCGATGACATCACCGAAATAGAAGACGTCATCGGCGCAGGTGCACTGAGGGAGTGCTGAGGAGACGAGCCTCCTCATCTCAGAGCGCCTGCGCCGAATGAACACAGGCGCGCGATTTTTGAAATGCCGACAGGGCTGGCCGGAGGAGGAGATCCCGGCTGGCCCTGTCAATCAACACGACGAGGGGGCGGTTTTCTGCAGCAGCTACCAGCAAGTAGCCGCCCTACTTGCTGGTAGAGACCGAATTTACATATTATAAAACTTCGTTTTTGGAAGAAACTGCTGGATCAAAGTAAGTAAGACCATTATATTTTCATATATCGCAATATAACTAATTTAACTAGCCCAAAAAAAAAAAATCACTTTAGTGGGGTGACAGAAGCCCTTTAATTTACATTGAAGTGTGTTAGTGCCGGATCTGGTATTAAGTGTTCTAGTGCCGGATCTGGTATTAAGTGTTCCAGCGCATGCGCAGACCTTTAAAAATCCAGAAAAAATGAATACCGGAACCGTTTTTCCGGATGACACCAGAGAGACGGATCCGGTATTTCAAGGCATTTGTCAGATCCGTCTGACAAATGCCATCCGTTTGCGTCCGGATTGACAGATCTGGCAGGCAGTTCCGGCGAAGGAACTGCCTGCCGGATTCCTCTGCCGCAAGTGTGAAAGTACCCTTAGTGATATGCTATTCAGTATAAGTGGCTGTACTTGTAGCAGTGACTAGAGACTCTCCTAGACATTGGGTGTATGTGCCACATGGGCAGGGGGAATGGTACGATCAGACTGGGGTAAGGAAGCAAAGCTTCTCCTGCAGTGTTATATGTAGGGTCACGCGCCCGCCTGTATCGGATGCATAACCACTGAACCACCTCTCTCTGTGACCAGTGTGCCAAGCAGGATCCTCCGAGTCTCTGATGTGGATTTTCGTTCTCATTGGAAATATCCTGCAAGGGATGGGAGAAACTCCTATCGAACCTCTCGGACTGTCGTATGTGGATGACTTTGCCAAAGAAGAGAATTCTCCTTTTTATATTGGTAAATGATAAGTAACAAAGGAAATACCAGGAAAATCGGTGTAAAACATTTATCAGGGGGTTAAATCTGTACTGTATCTGAGTCACAGCATGTCTTATACTCTACTCCCATCTAGAGCCTCAGTCACAATTCTGCTCATACAGGCATCACGTCTTTCACTCCAGTCACATCCAGAGCTGCTGGTTACCACTTGGAAACAGTCAGCATTGTGCAGACTGTTGCCCAATAATGCCATGCACAGCGGACTATCATATTCGGGGAGTTGTATTCTTTCTCAGACTATACTGCCATCCAATGCTCCATCGCTCTCCTAATAACAGCAGACGCTGGACCCACAGGGAATAGCCGGGAAAACTGTGAGCTCGAGGGCAACCAGAAGCGGTCACATCATAGAACATAACTGGATGTTGCAGCAGCTATTAAAGGGGACTCCAGCTTATAACACACACAATTGATGATTCTGTGGCATATTCTGTAAAAATATTTTTATAAAGAGCCACAAAGGATTAAAAAGAAAACAGAAGCCATAGTAACCCTCACCGATCCCCCAGCACTGCCACTCTGACACCCGTCCGGTCCCTGCTACTCTTCACTGCCTGGTCCCAGCTCAACATGCCAGAAATGCCAAGAAGGCCCCCTCAGCCAATCACTGCCTGAGACGGGTGACTGCTATGGCCAGTGATTGGTTGAGCAGGCCTTTCCTGGCACTTCCAGCAGGTTGAGCCAGGACCAGGAAGTGAAGAGCAGCAGGAACTGGACCTGTGCGGGAACTGCACTGGTAGGGGATCGTTGAGGGTGACTATGGTTTATTTTTATTTTTTTACTTTTAACACATTGTGGATCTAAAATGTAATTTCCCTAGAATCCCCTTTTATAAGTAACTCCAGGCAAGAAGGTTGCATTCCCCGTTAAAGAGGACTTGTCCCCTCTCCTGACATGCCTGTTTTAGTAACTACTTGCATTCTCCACGTAATACCAATTCTAAAGAATCTATTCTTATGACTCTATGTTGTGCCATCCCTTTATTATTCCTGCTAGAAGCTATGAATGAGCTTGCAATGAAGGTACAGATGGTTATTACCAGTTAAAGGGGTTGTCCGGGTTCAGAGCTGAACCCGGACATACCTCCATTTTCACCCAGGCAGCCCCCCTGACTTGAGCATCAGAGCAGTTCATGCTCCAATGCTCTCCTTTGCCCTGATCTAAATCGCACAGGGCAAAGGCATTTTCAGGAGTTACGGTGATGAACCGGGATCTCCATGGGGCTGCCAGGAAGCCCGGTGACATCACCGGCACTGATGGGCGGGCCTTAGCGCTGCCCTAGCCTGTAAAACGGCTAGGGCAGCGCTAAAGCACGCCCATCAGAGCCGGTGACGTCACCGAACACACTGCTGGGCAGAAGCCTCCGCCCGGCAGTGTGTTATTGTAAACAAAAGAGACCTTGCCCTGGGTGATCTAGCACAGGGCAAGGGAGCACATCGGAGCATGAGATGCTCCGATGCTGACATCAGGTGGGCTGACTGGGTGAAAATATGGGTATGTCCAGGTTCAGCTCTGAACCCGGACAACCCCTTTAAGGAGTGGTGTCCCTGCACAGTCTGACACTGGCAGCACTGATTGGATAGTGGCAGATCATGCCGGAACACATACCCAACTGGTAACACCCAGATGTACCTTCATTGCAGACTGCTGGCAATTAATTCATACACTTCTAATAGGAATAATAGAGCAACAGCACAACATAGAGTCATAAGAATAGATGCTCTAGAATTATTATTACACGAGGAATGCAAGTAGTTACTAAACCAGACGTGTCAGGAGAGGCGTAAGAGAGTGAAGTAGTAAGTTACTTCCCTGTCGCTGTGTCAGTGTGAGTGGTGGACGCTCTGTGCTTGGCTCCCATCGTCTTTGATGATTTTTAAGGTGACTTGTCTTTTCCTAGAGGATTATCGGCTTTAAGTGTGAAAATCCCAGAAACTTGTGAAAAACGTACATTGCCCATTGAGACGTTTTAGCAGCTAATAAAATGAGAAAATGATACAGAGTGACAATAGTTAGGATGTAACAAATGAGGGTTCCAGTGACCTGGCCGTCACCACTGAGGTGGAGAGGATTGTGGCGATGAAGATGATGGTGGTGATGATGCAGAGTGTGATAATAATGAAAATAATGATGATGGTGGTAGTGAAGATGATGTAGAAGATGACAGTGGGAAAGATGATGACTGATCATAATAACGATGGTAAGGAATCCTTATCATCAGTCATCATCTTCCTTACTAAGGCCTCATTCACACGACCGTATGTATTTTGCGGTTCGCAAAAACGGATCTGCAAAAAATACGGATGACATCTGTGTGCATTCCGTATTTTGCGGAACAGAACAGCTGGCCCCTAATAGAACAGTCCTATCCTTTTCCGTAAGGCGGACAATAATAGGACATGTTCTATTTTTTTTGTCTAACGGAAATACGGACATACGGAAACGGAGTGCACACAGAGTATCTTCCGTTTTATTTGCGTATCCATTAAAATGAATGCTTCCACATAAGGTCCGCAAAAAAAACAGAAAGGACACGGAAAGAAAATGCGTTTGTGAGCATGAGCCCTAAGGATGATGTGGAGGGTGATGATAATGATGTGGAAGATTACAGTGGTGAAGATGATGGTGGCAGTTGTCTTATGGCGTCAGTTACTGGGCTTCTTGTCTCCTGCAGGCATCGTACAGACCCTGTCCATTGTGGGACCGCTCCTCGGCTCTCTTATGGCTTCCTTCTGTGCGCAGGTCTTTGTGGACATCGGTTTCATAAATCTTGGTAATTAACTTCTCTTCTTATTCTATTTTTTTTATTTCTTATTATTTTGTTACAATCTTAAAGGGCCAGTAATCCTAAAATCTGGATTTTATACGGGCGCAGCTCTCATAGGGGCTGATATTTACCACACATGACGGTTGCACCAATTCCTCCTGTTCGGGGTGGGGCAGGGTGTGGCCCATTGTGATTTTTGTTCTTGGGACCCCTGTATGCACCATCTCAATACACCCCCTTCCATCATGGAGGTGTGAGAAAAACTAATGTCATCTGTTTTCTTTCTTGCAGATGAGGTTTTCTTAAGTCCAACAGACACCCGCTGGGTGGGGGCCTGGTGGTTGGGATTCCTGGTCAGTGGGGTCTTGAATCTCCTCGCTGCTGTCCCTTTCTGCTTCATCCCAAAAACTCTACCCAAGGAGGGACAGAAGGATCAGTCTGAACTGAGGGAGACGCTTCAGCCCCAAATTACGGATGAAAGAACAGAGGGTGACAAGGCGAAAGAAATCACAGCGCAAGGTGCAAATATTCTGCCATGTAGTCAGAATGCATGTCTTTTTTTCCAGAGATGCAGTCACAATTCTGATGCTGCATCATTTCTACTACTACTACAGTCACATCCAGAGCTGCAGTCACAATTCTGATGCTGCATCATATCTACTACTACAGTCACAATTCTGATGCTGCATCATATCTACTACTACTACAGTCACATCCAGAGCTGCAGTCACAATTCTGATGCCGCATCATATCTACTACTACTACTACAGTCACATCCAGAGCTGCAGTCACAATTCTGATGCTGCATCATATCTACTACAGTCACTTCCAGAGCTGCAGTCTGTTGCTCCATCATATGTTATACTCCAGGCACATTTCTGGTTTTGTATCACATCCTGTACTCCAGTCACATCCACAGCTGCAGTCACAATCCTGCTTCTACTTTAGTTAAGCAACTATTAGGTTCTTGGTGAGGAAAGAGCGGGGTCAAATTTGGCATAGTGTGCCCTGGTAATGTTTATAATCTATGAGGGAAAAGTAGAACATCATGGTGCCACCCAGTGACTACATAAATAGTGAACACATTGGCCACGCAGAGCCCAGACAGGGCTGAAATAACGCTATATTGTGCCTCCACAGTATGGTCAAACAGCACACACACAACTTAATATTTTGCCATATATTGCTCACATAGTGCTGCACTTTACTGCATAAAGAAAACACTGCCCATATATTGCCATACTATGTCCACATAGATCCCTGCCCAGACACCACTATTGAGGCCTTCCTCACAAATGACCAGCTCTTCAGAACTAGGGATAATGGGGGAGAGGTCCTTTAGGAGGGATGTTTGGGGTAGGTTTGACCCTATAAACCTGAGCTGACATATCCTCTGTGCCACTGACTTAATGGGATGGAAGAACCCTTCCGGCTACCCCATACCCTTACCACATCCCCCTCCTCCTTTAATAATACTCAACCACAATCTTGTTGGTAAAATATGGCCGTACAAGGCCACCTTTATTAATTTAACATATAACTTACAACTTTCCAAACATGCATATTCTTTAACAATAATATCACACATTATCTTAACATTATCCTCTGTTAACCCTCCAAGAGATCCTGGGAGGCAACCCCAAAACACGTCTTTTCCGATCTCCTTTTCTCCTGACTTTCCTTGCCCTTGGCCGCGGTCACCGACCCAAGGACACCAGATCCACCAATTCCAAGTATACAACTCCCCTAGGCCAACTTAGGCCGAACAGGAAGCGCATTAACCAGCTTATTTTAACTCCAATAGACGCGCATTCCACCATCTAGCGCATCTCTTAACCATGAATTGCCCCCCAGGATCCCACATCAGAAACTGCCACCAACGACCACCGGTGACACCTCACCTGTGGGAGTCACGCCACACCTTGAAAGCCATCTCTAAACCATCTCGAATCCCCAAAGCCCACATATCAATCCCCAGATCATTCAGATGTACTCCATCCGACCTCAGAAATTGAGGAGAAGCCGCCTCCAACTCCTGATGCCGAACCACCAAGCCACCCTGGCGACGCACAAAACGCCCTACCTCCTTATTTAATTTTGCCCGGGCCTTATTAATACGGTCCACCGACCGCGCAAATCGCCAAGATCTCCTGGCTACTACATCAGACCATACCACGATCAGATCCGGGAATTGTGACAGCAAGCGGAGAAGATCAAGCTTAATGTCCCTTATAACATCACGTGACCTACGAACGCCCAGGTCATTCCCCCCCACATGCATCACCACAATATCAGGAGCCCGATCCAAGGCTACGTAAGTCTGAAACTCCGGCAACACACGACCCCACATGAGGCCCTGCAGCCTGATCCACCGTACTTGCAACTGCTCAGGGGAAAAACCCCAAAAGCCGACCGTTCCGCCGCACGTCCGCCCGCAATGCACCCCAGTAGACATACGAGTGTCCGAAAATCCACGCCAATCTAGTCTCCGGTACTGTAAAACAAAAAACAAAACAACAAACCACTGACATTAAACCCCAGCAAAAGAAAATATCCTTAAGGCCGCATCTACATAGAACCGCCATACAACAAATGTGGCTGAACGTATGACCGAAAACATGACGACTCCCACCGGCCAATCCTCTTAATGACCTTATCCCCCAGGCCCCACCGTGCCGCTTCAGTCGCTGCGCCAATCCAAAACGAATGCGACGCATATTCCTGGGCCGGCAACCCAGCCGCCTTCAAACAAGACCGAAACACAGCCACAAACTGAAAAACCGACAGACTAGATCCGTCTTGATGCACCAGTAACGAAGCGGAACCACGTGGCCGCACCGACAAAAATTCTTCCACACAGCGCACCGGACAAAGTACGGACCCTATCAAAGGCCGCAACCACAACACTGCCCCTTTACCAACCTGATCTGTTTTGGACCTGCGCAACTTACATCGCAATACTCCCTCCTGAACACTCACATCTTCCCTCAACAGACCCCCGGACCCTTTCCGAGTAGCTGACACCAACTCTGATATCCTGAACGCACCAAAGAAAGCTAAGGAAAAAGCCACCCTAAAAAGCACGACCTCAAAAGACGAAGCACAAACCACTCCAGCCTGCTCCCATAACTGCAACAAAACTTCAAAAGACACTGGGCGCCGCGAATCCCTGCGAACTGCCCCACGGCGATAGCCCTTTAGAGCCTGCCGCACCAAAAAACTCTTGGTCACGTCCGCCATCCCGTGCAAACGCAACCAGAATGAAACTGCAGCTAACCTCTTGGAAGCAACCGAGAAGGACAACCCCTCACTAAATGACACCCCCAACCAATATACCAACAAGGTCTGCCACTCCTCCGCTACATCAGCCACCCCCAGTTTTTCCAACAAACCTTCCCAAAGCGACCACACTGCCGAGTAGGACGACCACGTCCCTTTGCTCACTGACCGCCGAATCAAGTCAGCCGAGACCCCAAGGCCACGCTCCAGAGCCACTGGGGACAGGACAACCCTTGAACCTCTGCTTCCGGTGCCAATCCTCGAAAACGATCCCACTGGAAACGAGAAAGAGAATCAGCTATGGCGTTCTCAACCCCCGGCAGATGAACAGAAACAAAACAAGCATTCAACCGCAAACCTTGTAACACTAACAACCTAAGTAATCGCAACACCGGAGGAGACGACGCCGATTGACTATCAATCACCTGCACCACCCCCATGTTGTCACAATAGAAACGCACTCGTTTATTACGTAGCCTGTCACCCCACAGTATTGTAGCCAACACTATCGGAAACAGCTCCAACAAAACCAGGTTCCCAAGAAAACCTGCTTCTTGGCACTCCACCGGCCAGGGCCCCGCACTCCACTGTCTACCGCAATATACCCCATAACCGCCGGAACCCGATGAATCCGAGAATAACTCCAAGTCCACATTAGAGACAGGCGCCTCCATCCATATCGCCCGGCCATTGAAACACACCAAAAAAGCCTGCCATACCCGTAAGTCCTCCCTCACCTCCGAGGACAAACGCAAATAGTGAAATGGAACCACTACTCCCGCCGAGGCCTGTGCCAGCCGTCGACAAAACACCCTACCCATTGGCAATATCCTGCAGGCGAAATTCAACTTGCCCAGCACCGACTGAACCTTCCGCAACTGAACCCGCCTAGCCCGCACCAAAAAGGCCAAATCCTCCAACAAATCCCTAGCCTTGTCCACCGGCAACAGACATTCCATAGCCACACTATCAATTTCAATCCCCAAAAAACGAAGAACCGTTGCCGGACCTTCCGTCTTTTCCTGGGCCAATGGCACTCCAAAACGAGCCGCCACCCGTTCCATCGTTCTCAACAAAACCGTGCAAACCCGTGATCCCGCGGGGCCGATAAACAAAAAGTCATCAAGATAGTGTAATACTGAATTCCAACCAGATTCCATCTTGATTACCCACTCCAAAAACGTACTAAAACATTCAAACAGCGAACAGGAAATCGCACAACCCATCGGCAAACAGCAATCTACATAAAAACTCTCCTCCCACTGAAAACCCAACAAATGAAAACTCTCTGGATGAATCGGTAACAACCTAAACGCGGCCTCAATATCGGTCTTGGCCAACAAGGCCCCCTGACCAAAACGCCGGACCCACCGCACTGCTGCGTCAAAAGAAGTGTATGAAACTGAACACAACACCTCCGCTATCCCATCATTCACCGCCCCACCCGGCGGAAAAGGACAGGTGATGTATTAAACGGAATTTTTTGGGCTCCTTTTTTGGCACTAGCCCCAACGGTGATACCCAAAAATCTGGCAACGGCTGACAAGCAAAAGGACCAACAACCCTTCCCGCAGCAACCTCCTTTTCAATCTTCTCAGCCACCACCCCTGGACAACGCAACGCCGAGGCCAGGTTCCGCGGTACGGTACCATCACCAACCGATTGACACGGAATTTTGAAACCCCACTGAAAACCTGCCAGCAACAATGCAGCCGCCTCTCTATTTGGGTACTTCTCTAAATAAGGCACCATCTCTCCCACCTTCACCGGTGTCACCCCTCTTTTGCCCAACCTCGGGTCCCTTGCCTCTCCCCCTCTTAAAGCATTTTGACAGACTATGGGAGCCTCCGCAACCGGAGCACTCGTGTCTGAACCGGCACTCGGCCATGAACTGACAATGGCCTTCATTGTACTGCCAGCAACAGCCCTTCCTCCCAACGCCTTGCCCCTCACCGGCCGAGGATCCCCCGGCCCCCCCTCGAAAGGGCATAGACCCCCCTTTTGGAGCTGTCATCAATTTCATCCAAAGACTAATGTCTTTATGATCCCATCTAATGCTTGGTCTGACCGCCTTCCTCTGCCTAAACTGCTCATCGTATCTGAGCCACGCCACACCCCCATAAACCCGATGAGCCTCTCCGATGGCATCCATATAACCGAACAACGCCGAGCAATGTTCCGGAGCCTTTTCCCCAACCACACTAGCAAAAATGGCAAACGCTTGGAGCCAATTCTGAAATGTACGCGGAATAAGCCTATACCTCCGTTTTTCCTCCTCCTCCCGCTTACTTTCGTCAGGTTTTCCCCTATCCAGATTAAACTTCTCTAACGGAAGCAGGGAGAATATCTCCACATATTCATCCCGCCATATTTTTTCCTTAACCTCCTGCTTCAGGTGCGCACCCAACGGACCCTCGAAGCAAACGTAAACTTCACCCTTAGCCGCATCCGCCAACCGCACACCATCACCCAGCATACTCCCTTGATTTGCTGACTCCCCCGCTGCCGGTCCCGCAGACAACCCAGGCTGAGAACCCAAGCGCTCCGCCCCAGCAACCACTCCCGTACTACTGGCACCCTGCAAAGGCTCCCAAACCGTCGCCGGCGACACCGCTGCTCCCTGCCCCAATTTTGTCAATAAAGTCAACATACCAGATAACAGTTCCTGTGCTAACAACGCAGGACCCCCTCCCCCCACCTGACTAGGCACAGCATCCCCAATCCCTGCCCCCACCGCAACATTCCCAGATGTCCTCTCACCTGGCCGTCCCTGGGAAGAAGACCCAGCAGCCGTCGCTCCTCCACCATATGTCACCGACGAGCCCCCACACGATAATGGCACAGCATCCGGCACCTCTTCCTCTGCTAAGACACCTGCCGCCTGGGGAGGATCCGCTTCAAGCTCTCCTTCCTCCATGCTCCGTCCGGATGATGACCCACCGCTATGGCTCCTAGCGAGGGTGTGGGAACCTGATTCCTGGTCCCTGCCTCCTTGTCGAACCGCTGAGCCTAAGGACCTCCTGGCCCCGGCCACCGCATTCCCCACTGACCCACATATCGCCATCTCCCCTTCATTTCCTGCCGCTCTACTCCTGCCACACCGCCGCACCGGGGGCGGAAGCACATCCGGACCCCCAGACAGAGCTCCCTCGTCCTGTCGCCGGCCCTCCGCCAGAGGCCGCGACGCACCACCGCCTCGACTGTTTCCTGCTGCAGCCCTCAGCGCCTGTCCCCTCCTCCCGGCTGAGGCCTCCGGTCGCGCTCCATCTTCACACTCTGATTCGCGCAAGGCCGCAGCGGGTTCCCGCCCGACCGCATCTCCTCTATCCAGCAGGACTTCCCCCGCATCAGCAGGTGAGTCCGTCGACCTCTGTCTCCCGCTCAGGGGCCTAAAACCGCCGCGCGATTCCCTAACGGACCTGGGGGCAGACCCAGCAGATGCCTGAGCCCCCCAGCCGACCCGGCCCGAGCCGCCACTGACCTCTCGCTGCGCCGAGGTGCCGATCGGGACGCCGTCACCGCTTCTCTCCTCTGTGGGCCGCGGGAAGGACTCCGCACCCGCCTCCTGATACGAGGGGTCGCCTCAGGGCTAAGCCGCTCCGGGGGGACCGAACGGCGCGTCCTGGTCCTCACCTCCACCGCTCCACTCGGAATAGGAACCGCATTCAAAGCCCCAGACAGGTGATCCTGCAGCCACGCCGTCCCGTGCTGCCGCGCCGCGTCTCTCAACGCCGCCATCAAAGCCTCCAGGTCCACCATAACTTCCTCGCTCTCTTCAAATACCCCTAGCCCCTCCCCTCTCTTTCTTTTATAATGCCCGCCAAACCGTACTCCAGCTCCACCCCTTAACTACCTCCCATCCCACCACACTCGCAAAATCTTAACCCTTACCTTGCCTGAAGTCTCCCCCCCAAGTCAAGACGCATTCCGCTAGGTCTGCGCCCCCGCTACATTGCTATTCTTCTCTCTTCATCTCACAGGATTCCTCATATTCCTTAAGAATCTTCTAAAGAATAAGGTCTACATGCTGTTTTTGCTGGTGACGGTCATTCAGTTCAGTGGATTTGTGGGGTTCATGTCGTTCATGCCCAAATACCTGGAGCAGCAGTATGGAAAATCTGCGTCGGAAGCAATCTTTCTCATAGGTATGTGGAAATTAGAATAGGGTTAATCTAGCGGATAATGAGTGACATCACACCCCATCTCTTGGCAGGAGTGTACAGTATCCCCGTCATTGGAGTTGGCTACTTCTTGGGGGGATTTGGCATGAAAAAATTCAAAACGTCAACATTCATGGCGGCAAAGCTGGGTCTTGGCACATCGATCACAGAATATCTGCTGTACGTGCTGGCATTTATCCTATTGTGCAAGAACGCGTCGATGGCCGGGCTGACTGTGACCTACGATGGGTGAGCGATCAGTGGCAAGAAAGCCTGAGGCACCTTAATAACTCTATTCTGTCCCTCAAGTATCAGTGTGTCATTACTCTGTCCCCCAAGTGCAAGCATGTCACTGTACAGTCCCCCAAGTGTCAGTGTGTCATTACTCTGTCCCCCAAGTGTCAGTACTCTGTCCCCCAATTGTCAGTGTGTCATTACTCTGTCCCCCAAGTGTGAGCGTGTCACTGCCCTGTCCCCCAAGTGTCAATGTGTCATTACTCTGTCCCCCAAGTGTCAGTGTGTCATTATTCTATCACCCAAGTGTCAGTGTGTCATTACTCTATCCCCCAAGTGTGAACGTGTCACTGCCCTGTCCCCCAAGTGTCAGTGTGTCAGTACTCTGTCCCCCAAGTGTCAGTACTCTGTCCCCCAAGTGTCAGTGTGTCATTACTCTGTCCCCCAAGTGTGAGCGTGTCACTGCCCTGTCCCCCAAGTGTCAGTGTGTCATTACTCTGTCCCCCAAGTGTCAGTGTGTCATTATTCTATCACCCAAGTGTCAGTGTGTCATTACTCTGTCCCCCAAGTGTCAGTGTGTCATTACTCTGTCCCCCAAGTGTCAGTGTGTCATTACTCTGTCCCTCATGTTTCAGTGTGTCACTGCCCTGTCCCCCAAGTGTCAGTGTCAGTACTCTGTCCCCCAAGTGTCAGTGTGTCATTACTCTGTTTGGAAGAAAAATTGAAAATTAACGTGCTTTAGAAAACTTGATACCTTTATTAATGAATGGGTATGAGCAAGAGTGGTCGATATGCTCAGATGCTCTGATATATAAAAGGAAAAACGAACCTCCTATTATAGATAGGTGGTGAAACATTGAATCTGTAGGGACGGGGGTGATATTGGGTAAGTCTGTGGAAAGTTACTCTCCCTAGACGACCCTATGGAACTATGTCCTTAGCACAGGGATGTCCCCTGATGGTGGAGACACCCTGCCCCCGTACCTAGGCCTAGATATGGCCCTAGTGATGCCCTACTTAGAAAAGCTGGATCGGGAAATATTGATCCAGTGAAAAAAACAAAAAGAATAAGTCTAATATAGAAATATATAAAGACACAACCCCAACGTGTTTCGGCTGCATACAGCAGCTCATCAGGAGGTGATGATAATGTACTATACGTAGGGAATGGAGAAAGCAAGAAGATGGTGCTTCAAAAAAAGATGATACTTAGCTCCTTAGCATACTTGATGGCGCTGTGTATACAGATATGTACCTCTTGTCCGTATGTATGATGAAGTCAGACAGAGGGGGGCCCTGTAGAAAGTGCAGCTCGTATGCTAGGAGGCTGGAGGGCTCATGGCACTGTGTCAGCGCTTGCTTTTTAAGCGCTGGTGCTGACACGTGTTTCCGGATGCCAAGGAGAAGGCACTTCCGGTAAGTGGACCGCATCGCAATGACGCGATGCGTCACTTCCGGTCCTTGGAACGCATATTGGAACGCATATGCGGCCGGCAATGCTGGAAGTTCCTGGTATGTATATACTTCTCAGCAACTATTGATTTGGCCAAAATAACTGGACCGAGGTGGTTGTATAGTCCCCTGCACATATAGGATTAGTTGTGGGAGGACTATGTTGTTTATTTTGAGCCCTGAATTACCACACTCTAATTGGAGGCATAAACATGATACTATAATGTAAAAATCATCACGTTTATATAGCTGAAATTATAGGAGCCACATGAACGTGAGGAAGAAAGGTTGAAGTGACAATGATATATGTCATCTTTGCTAGGATATGGTGCTTCACGCACCGACATGGACAAGGGGGGACAATAAACTAGGGGTATTTATATGAGATACGGGCAGAGGAATAGTCTCTGGTACAAGAAAAGTAGGGGTTTAAGAAATAC
The DNA here is from genome assembly GCF_905171765.1 of Bufo bufo. NCBI lineage: Eukaryota > Metazoa > Chordata > Amphibia > Anura > Bufonidae > Bufo > Bufo bufo. The sequence continues at coordinate 241,014,171 of NC_053389.1, read as the reverse complement.
ATTGAATCAAATGAAACATGTATATGTAAGTCGCTCATTGAGACCACTTGGTGACTGAGACCCGAAACGATAAATCCATTCAGATTCTTTTTGTAGTATCTTCCGGTCCCAGTCACCTGTCATTACTCTGTCCCCCAAGTGTGAACGTGTCACTGTCCTGTCCCCCAAGTGTCAGTGTGTCATTACTCTGTCCCCCAAGTGTCAGTGTGTCATTATTCTATCACCCAAGTATCAGTGTGTCATTACTCTGTCCCCCAAGTGTGATCGTGTCACTGCCCTGTCCCCCAAGTGTCAGTGTGTCATTATTCTGTCCCCCAAGTGTCAGTGTGTCATTACTCTGTCCCCCAAGTGTGTGTGTCATTACTCTGTCCCTCATGTTTCAGTGTGTCACTGCCCTGTCCCCCAAGTGTCAGTGTCAGTACTCTGTACCCCAAGTGTCAGTGTGTCATTACTCTGTTCCCCAAGTGTGAGCGTGTCACTGCCCTGTCCCCCAAGTGTCAGTGTGTCATTACTCTGTCCCCCAAGTGTCAGTGTGTCATTATTCTATCACCCAAGTATCAGTGTGTCATTACTCTGTCCCCCAAGTGTGATCGTGTCACTGCCCTGTCCCCCAAGTGTCAGTGTGTCATTACTCTGTCCCCCAAGTGTCAGTGTGTCATTACTCTGTCCCCCAAGTGTGATCGTGTTACTGCCCTGTCCCCCAAGTGTCAGGCTACTTTCACACCTGCGTTCAGAGCGGGTCAGTCTGGTATCTGCACAGACGGATCCGCACCTATATGCAAACGCTTAGATCCGTTCAGAACGGATCCGTTTGCATTACCATGAACAAAAAAAAAAATATAATAATTTTTTATTTTTTTTTGTTCATGATAATGCAAACGGATCCGTTTTGACTTTACATTGAAAGTCAATGGGGGACGGATCCGTTTGAAAATTGAGCCATATTGTGTCAACTTCAAACGGATCCGTCCCCATTGACTTACATTGTATGTCTGGACGGATCCGTTTGCCTCCGCACGGCCAGGCGGACACCCGAACACTGCAAGCTGCGTTCAGGTGTCCGCCTGCTGAGCGGAGTGGAGGATAAACGGAGCCAGACTGATGCATTCTGAGCGGATCCGCATCCACTCAGAATGCATTAGGGCTGGACGGATCAGTTCGGGGCCGCTTGTGAGAGCCTTCAAACGGAACTCACAAGCGGAGCCCCGAACGCTAGTGTGAAAGTAGCAGTGTGTCATTATTCTGTCCCTCAAGTGTGTGTGTCATTACTCTGTCCCCCAAGTGTCAGTGTGTCATTACTCTGTCCCCCAAGTGTCAGTGTGTCATTATTCTGTCCCCCAAGTGTGTGTGTCATTACTCTGTCCCTCATGTTTCAGTGTGTCACTGCCCTGTCCCCCAATTGTCAGTGTCAGTACTCTGTACCCCAAGTGTGAGTGGGTCACTGTCCTGTCCCAAGTGACAGTGTGTCATTACCCTGTACCACAAGTTGTCCTGTCCCCCAAGTATCCATAAGTCATTGTCCTGTCCCCCAATGTCAGCGTGTCACTGTCATGTATAGTGTCAGTGTGTCATTATCCTGTACCCCAAGTGTCAGGTGTCATGGCAGCGCTCTGGGACAGCCTGCCAGATCAGGTTACTTGTGATGTGAACGTGGCCTTAAAAAGATGAAAAGTCTAACTTCAAGCAAGATGTGCCAAATCTATCACACAACGTGTGCCACTGATGAGTCTTGTGACTCAGTTCAAGCTGTGGGCTAATGTGGGGTTTCTCTACATTTACAGTGTTGAGAAAGTTTCTTACCTTGAGAACCTAACATCTGGGTGTAACGTGAACTGCGGTTGCACCACTGATGTGTGGGACCCCGTGTGTGGGGATAATGGGGTGGGCTACCTGTCCGCCTGCCTGGCTGGCTGCTCATCATCTACAGGGAGCGGGCAGGATATGGTAAGATCTCCAGCAAGGTGTCCACCATTGCATAATCTTGTCCGTTTCTGCCCTAATGTTGTTCTCTTTCCTTCCAAGCTTTTCCACAACTGCAGCTGCATCCAGTCCGTCAATGGCTCCGCCACACTGGGACAGTGTCCACGGGAGGAGGCGTGCGACACCATGCTGCTCTATTTCATGATCCTTAATCTTGTCTGCTGCTTCATCTACTCCCTGGGGGCCATGCCTGGATACATGGTGCTCATCAGGTGAAAATCCCAGATGGAACTCTTCTACCTGCTTCAGGAAAAGGAGTGCTCCAACACAGACCACACAGCCTACAGCACCTTATCTGTCACTCAGGAGTGCGGGAAAGCTGGGTGAAAGCCTCTCAGTCACACTGGTTGTGTCTTAGCTTTTCCATCCGCTTGTCTCCAGGTCTCATGATTTGGGGGGTTCCTCAGTGTGGGTGGGCACGCTCTGTACTGAACCCCTGTTACATGTGACGTTACTGACACATTTTAGTGGTTTGTTACTGATGTTCGGTGTCTTCATCTTCTAGGAGTCTGACCCCAGAAGAAAAGTCTTTTGGTCTCGGTCTCCATCTCCTGGCAGCTCGAGCGCTTGGTAAGTGTGTTATCGCATTCTCTCCTGGCTTCTCGGCTGGAGACATCTTATTAAAGGTACCCGTACACATCTCTCAAAAATGAGATCACTCAACCTTCTCCCAGTGTCTCTGAACATATATGGCCTAACAGCTGTAACAAGACAATATGGTCTAACGTGTGTATGGCTTACAATCTATGAGGAATTGGGGGGTGACAGATAAGGTAGTTGATTGTGATAAGTAGGATTTGAGCCATTATCGAACTAACAGGAGTGGTGCTGGCCAGTGTTTAGGCCAGCAGAGTTGGTGGGGGAAATTATTTTAGGTAGCTTGATAAGCCTGCCTGAAAAGATGTGCTTTTAAGGCACGTTTGAATGTGGAGAAGTTGTGGATTGACCTAGTATTCCAGGGCAGAGTATTCCAGAGAGTAGGTGCAGCTCGAGAAAAGTCTTGAAGACAGGAGTGAGAGGTACGAATTATGGAGGTTATTAATCTTAGGTCGCTAAAAGAATGGGGGGCATGAGTAGGGTGATAGATGGAGATGAGGGAGGAGATATATGGAGGTGCAGCACTGTGGAGAGCTTTGTGGGTGAGGGTCAGAAGTTTAAACTGTATTCTGTGGTGGATGGGCAACCAGTTACATAGTTACATAGTTAATACAGTTGAAAAAAGATAAACGTCCATCAAGTTCAACCAAGGGATAGGTGGGGACGTGAATCCCAGAAGGAAGTGAGACTCAGATTTCTACACGTTTTCATAAGCATTAATGTCATTTACTTTTAAGAATTCGTCTAAACCCTTTTTGAAACTGTCCACTGTTCCTGCTGTGACCACGTCCTGAGGAAGTCTATTCCACAGATTCACAGTTCTTACAGTAAAGAAGCTTTGACGCTTCTGGAGACTGAACTTTTTCTTCTTCAGTCGGAGGCAGTGCCCTCTTGTCTTTTGAGCCCATTTTACATGGAACAGCTTTTCGCCGTATTTTTTGTATGGCCCATTTATATACTTGTACAGGTTAATCATGTCCACCCTTAGACGTCTCTTCTCAATACTAAATAAATTCAATTCTTTTAATCTTTCTTCATAACGAAGACCCTTCATGCCCCTTATCATTTTAGTCGCTCTCCTCTGTACTTTTTCCAGCTGCAGTGCATCCTTTCTATGGACTGGTGCCCAGAACTGGACTGTGTAATCCAGATGAGGCCGCACCAGCGCTTTGTAAAGTGGTAGTATTACATCCAGTGAAGTGACTGGCACAGACTAGTAGCTTCAGTGTAGCGGTAGGATGGATAGATGAGCCTGGCTGCAGCATTTAGAACCGACTGAAGGGGGGAGAGTTTAGTGAGAGGGAGACCGATTAGTAATGCATTGCAGTAGTCAAAACGAGAATGAATCAAGGCAACAACAAGAGTTTTGGCCGTTTCCACCGTAAGAAAAGGGTGGATTCTGGCGATATTCTTGAGGTGCAGACGACAAGAGCGTGTAAGTGATTGAATATGGGGAACAAAGGAAAGATCAGAGTCAAATGTGGCCCCAAGACAGCGGGAGTTATGTAGCACAGCGGAGTTATGATAGTGCTGCAGACCGAAATTGAAATATCAAGTTTAGGTGAGTTAGTAGATGGGGGAAAGACAAGAAGTTCCGTTTTTGAGAGGTTCAGTTTCAGATACAGAGAGGACATGATGTTAGAGACAGCTGCCAGACAATTACTGGTGTTTTGGAGTAAAGCAGGGGTGATGTCAGGGGATGAAGTGTATAGTTGGGTGTCGTCAGCATAGAGAAGGTATCGAAAGCCAAATCTACTGATAGTCTGTCCGATGGGGGCTGTATAGAGGGAGAAGAGTAGAGGACCTAGTACTGAGCCCTGAGAAACGCCGACATCAAGAGGAAGAGGAGAAGAAGAAGAGCCAATGAATGATACACTAAAGGAGCGACCAGAGAGATAGGAAGAGAAGCAAGAGGGAGCAGTGTCCTTAACACTGCAGAGAGATCCAGCAGAATCAGTAGCGAATAGTCACCAAATCTAATATGGTCTTACGTGTGTATGGCGTGTCTGTAAATCTAATATGGTCTAACGTGTGTATGGCGTGTAAATCCAATATGGTCTAACGTGTGTGTAAATCCAATATGGTCTAATGTGTGTATGGCGTGTGTGTAAATCCAATATGGTCTAATGTGTGTATGGCGTGTCTGTAAATCTAATATGGTCTAACGTGTGTATGGCGTGTCTGTAAATCTAATATGGTCTAACGTGTGTAAATCCAATATGGTCTAACGTGTGTATGGCGTGTGTGTAAATCCAATATGGTCTAACGTGTGTATGGCGTGTGTGTAAATCCAATATGGTCTAACGTGTGTATGGCGTGTCTGTAAATCTTTCACCAGACAATCATTAGTTCAGGCATCAACCTACTTCTGTCTAATGTCTTGGTCGCCATAACTGGGGCAGTCTTTTAAATTACAGGAGGAATTCCCTCCCCCATTTATTATGGAGCAGCAATTGACACAACCTGTATAAAGTGGGGGACCACAAGCTGTAGGGAGCCGGGGGCTTGCCGCATGTACGACACCGATGCCTACAGGTAATGACAAAACGTGACAACTCCTCCAGTGACATCCCAGCTCCACATCTGATGTCACAAGATACACCTCCATATAATTGTGCTCATCTCTATCTTTACTTATATCATGTCCTATACTCCAGTCATATCCAAAGGTGCAATCGCTGCTGTTGTATCAGGTATTAGCCAGACAGTGTATTGTCATCCAGACTTGCTGAGAGCAGCGGGTTCGGCCAACAGTCTAATGTGTCTGGCGAGCAACTACAGAATGTGTATGGGAGCCTTCATACTCCAGTCACATCTAGAGCTGCAGCAACAATTCTGCTATGTCTGCATGTTTTCCTCCAGTCACATCCAGAACTGCAGTCATAATTCTGCTGTTACACCATGCCCCATACTCCAGTCACATCCAGAGCTGGTCACTATTCTCCTGTTATGTATTCGACAAACAACAGTAGAATTGTGATGGCAGCTCTGGCTGTGACTGCAGGATGTGGGTCCCAATTTAAAGGCCATTTTTACAATGCTTAAAGATGACCTGTGTTCCTCCATCTTTCAGAAACATCTTTATGGCGATCCCTACAGTATTGCGCTTTGTGTCGTACATCCCCTGCATTTTCATCCTCCTCGCCCTCAGACGCACGTCCACCCGGACACAGGATGGGAAATAGAGACTCCTGATACATTGTACACAGACAAGGACAGATGCGCAGACCATCCCTGCATCCTCATCAATGGTCACATGGTCGCTTCATCTTCATACATTTCTACAGGAGAATGAATTTGCTGGAGCCTGAAATGTCACAGAAGATGTGGAAGATAGAGGACGCTACTAGTATGTTATGATGCCGGATAGGGGACCACAGTCCCAATATTGGAGGGACGAAAAGAAGTTGGACAGATGTGTAGGGTAACAGCAGGACGTAACACACAATGACAGCACACCTCCACCACAACCGTCACAGTTACATCAACCTTCAGACTTGTCTATAAATAAATTGTCAATTGGTGGCATCATCAACATCGTTATCAGCAGCACTGTATCTTCCTTTTCACATTAGGAGCATAGTAACGTAGTTTATAGGGCTGGAAAAAGACATCTGTCCATCCAGTTCAGCCTGTTGCAAATTAATCCAGAGAAAGGCAAAAAAATAAATAACCTAATAATCTGAATAACTCCCTGGATCTGTAAATTACCCTCCAGAAATACATCCAGGCCCCTCTTGTATTCCTTTATTGTACTCACCATCACCACCTCCTCAGGCAGAGGGTCCCATAGTCTCACTGCTCTTACAGTTCGCCAAAACTGAGCCAGTGTCATTTCTACAAGTCACCACTAGATGTCACCATCACCCCTCAATAGTAACAATATACTGTATAATAAGATATTAAGGGCTCTTTCACACTTGCGTTATTGTCTTCCGGCATAGAGTTCCGTCGTCGGGACTCTATGCCGGAAGAATACTGATCAGGATTATCCTAATGCATTCTGAATGGAGAGTAATCCGTTCAGGATGCATCAGGATGTCTTCAGTTCCGGTACGGAACGTTTTTTGGCCGGAGAAAATACCGCAGCATGCTGCGCTTTTTGCTCCGGCCAAAAATCCTGAAGACTTGCCGCAAGGCCGGATCCGGGATCAATGCCCATTGAAAGGCATTGATCCGGATCCGGCCTTAAGCTAAACGTCGTTTCGGCGCATTGCCGGACCCGACGTTTAGCTTTTTCTGAATAGTTACCATGGCTGCCGGGACGCTAAAGTCCTGACAGCCATGGTAAGTGTAGCGGGGAGCAGGGGAGCAGCATACTTACCGTCCGTGCGGCTCCCCGGGCGCTCCAGAGTGACGTCAGGGCGCCCCAAGCGCATGGATCACGTGATCACATGGATCACGTCATCCATGCGCATGGGGCGCTCTGACGTCATTCTGGAGCGCCCGGGGAGCCGCACGGACTGTAAGTATACCGCTCCCCCGCTCCCCGCTCCTACTATGGCAACCAGGACTTTAATAGCGTCCTGGGTGCCATAGTAACACTGAAAGCATTTGGAAGACGGTTCCGTCTTCAAATGCTTTCAGTACACTTGCGTTGTTACGGATCCGGCAGGCACCTCCGGCAACGGAAGTGCATGCCGGATCCCAACAACGCAAGTGTGAAAGAGGCCTACTGACATAGATCCAAACATGCTGCGCTGGTTAGGCTACATTCAGACGACTAAGTGTTTTGTGGTCCGCAAAACATGAATACCGGCTGTGTGTATTCCGCAAAATGCGGAGCGCACAGGGCCAGCCCTATATAGAAATGCCTACTCTTGTTTGTGATTGTGAACAAGAATAGGACATGCTCTATATTTTTTTTGCAGGGCCACGGAACAGAAGTACAGATGCCGACAGCACACAGTATGCTGTCCGCATCTTTTGCCGCCCCATTGAAATGAATGGGTCCGCACCTGTTCCGCAAAATTGTGGAACAGATGCAGACCCAGAAATATGGTCATCTGAATGCACCCATAATCCCAAATAGTTAATTATTGCTTCTGATTTCCAAAATTCCTGTATACATGTAGAATTACGTGATAAAAGCCAGGCGTCTGCAGCCACCACTAGGGGGGGTTCACTGCACGCTAAAACAGTATGATAAAGGCTATATTGAATGGGCTTCCAAGACGTATATGACTTCCCAAGGTCACTTGAGGAGGTCATGCAAAAATCAGTCAACAGGTGGCAAAAAGTAGTGAATAGGAAAGGGTTCTGTGTGGTCCCTTGTATGTATTCTTGGGGTTAAATCTGTTGGAGTGGTTGCAGCGACGCACTGTCCATGAGGCGAGTTGTGTCTCTTTCGTCTAGTGGCCCCAGCTAGCGGCAGTCCCCATGTTTACATGTATTACTGTAGTGTGAACCAGTTTGTGCTAGGCCTTGGAAAAAAAAACCCATAAAAGTGGCCCCATGTTGTATGTACAGAAGGTGGGATCAACACAAGAAGACAGCATCTGCAATATCATAGTGCAGCACCAAATACTGCCCCAGCAAACAACCGGGTCCGTTCACACGGCTGAATTCTAAAATACACATGTAAAAAACAGCAGATTTTTCTGCCTCAAAATTAGGTGCGTTTTTTTATGCTTCCCATTAATTACAATGGGGCAGAATCGGCGCTGATTTCCCCAAGATGGGGCATGCTGCTTCTCTTTTACACGGGTAAAAAAGAAATAACTGCTGACTCCCATTGAAAAAATACATAATACGCATCAAAATACGAGCAAAAAAACAGTAGTCTGAACTGACCCTAATTTTCAATCCTACCAACCTTCTCTACACTATTTCGCATCGTGCTGGGTCCATTGTGCTGCCCAAAACCCTCAAATACGACACTGCACATATGATAGTGCCAAAGTCCCCTGGAAAAAAAAATAGTACTGTACAAAATAATTGAAGCAAAAAGGATGCCCTCAACCTCCAGTACTGATATGATATTTCCCCAGAGCGGCTCCAGTAAAAATAACCCCCCACCCCCAATAGTGCCTCCAGTATTTATAAAGCCTCCCTACAGTGCCCCCTGTAGCAATAAAGTTCCCTGTAGTGCCCCCAGTGATAATAATGCCCCCTATAGTGCCCCGAGTAATAATGCCACAAACCTGGTATTATGTCGCAAATTATGGTACATGCTATATTTGCACCATAATTGTCACTTTTTACGCTTCTCGTACAATTCAGAAAGTGGCAGGGCTTAGCATGAGTGGACATAAAATGGCATAAATTACAGTTCAAGTGTGGATTTCAGTTTCTGGCGCATCTAAGGCTTCTAATTTATTAAGAGGTATGTGATGCTGAATTAATTAGGCACCTCTCACTCCAGAGCGTCTGGATAAATGTACCTCTGTCCTCTAAACATACGTTGATCCTATGATTCAGGGGCAGGGGGGCGCCATTTAATCATTCAATTCGGGCAGAAGAAAGGCTTTGTGCACCCCTAGGTGGTGGTTCTGAGAATGCTGTGGGAGGCAGGTGAGTCCTGGTTACGCACCTCCGGGATTTATTTTAGAAGACTGTACATTCTATTCTCAACCCTAACAGTATGCAATGAGCTCCCTCTAGTGGTGACGGCTGGCAACATACTTTTATCATGGAAACCAGGGATTTGGAAGTCCCAGGCATAAATCTAAACATGTCCACTTTTCTATCTTCTTTTCGAAACTAGAGAGGTATAAAAAAAAAATCCCTATCTTGCGATTTTTTGGAGGCAGAATTCTGGAGTGCAGGGCGCGATGTGTGATAAATTCCCCCTACTCATCTGACATCTATACAAAAACACCATGGGGCATTACTGGTGATAATCAAAGGGGTTATATTATATATCATGGATTCCTCCTATATCACATTTCCCTGCTCTGCACCCTCCTCTATATGGGACTGTTCATGAATAAAATACCAGACTGCAGTGAAGACTGACATTCACACAGGCAAAGAGGGAGCAGGAGATAGGACTGAATACAACACAGGAGACTTCAGGCCTCGGATCTGCAGGAAGTATTATTCAGGAAAATAACACATTTTATGAGAGAACATTATATCTTTTTTTATGTGTTTCTGCTGCAATGTGGCTCCAGGCTCCTACTACAACACCCACTGGTCTACTCCCTGGCCCCAGCAGATGATGGGGGTCATGGACAATGAGATTCCAGATCTTATTTGAATTTGCTGTGATGATTGATTTAGATGTCATTGTGGATATTGCCTGCTGCATTGCTTGAATTATGAGGTGAAAATGCGTCACCTCAGACCAATATCATCGCGGCTCCTGAAACCTTCTAGACTGGGGGGTAAGAAGCAATTCATTACAGGAGACACAGATTAATGTCACAGATAATGAATTAACCCCACCAGAGCGTTTAGCTTGGGGGGAAGCATGGGGACAATGACACCATAGGTAGATTTAAAGTTAGGGGTAGCTTAGGGTGTTCTTTTTCCCTTCCCTGTCTCTCTTTTCCCGCCTTTTTTCTATTTCAGGTAAAATCACCTCAGAAAGCTGTTTACCTGCATTCTAGATGATTCCGGCTTCTGCGAGTCAATAGTGCAGCTGATTGGTCGCTGCCTGTTGCTGGGGGAGATTTCCAGCTCCCTGATTTGTTGCTGGTCTGGCGGCGGGAATCTGAACCCCTTTATATTTGCAGGTTCGGCGGAGCTGGCTCAGAAGTGCCTGAAGAATTGACCAGCGTCCCACCCCCCCTTCCCCTACTTTTTTCATTAAGTCACCTGTCGCTGGGCTTTATTAAAGGGGTAGTGTCGCTCATGGTCTTTATATGGTTAATTTATTATTTTGGTATCTGTTATGGTGGTATTTTTTAATTAATTAATTAATTTAATTTATTGTTGTAAAATATTTTTAAGTGACCCTTAACCACTTCAGCCCCCAGTGCTTAAACACCCTGAAAGACCAGGCCACTTTTTACACTTCTGACCTACACTACTTTCACCATTTATTGCTCGGTCATGCAACTTACCACCCAAATGAATTTTACCTCCTTTTCTTCTCACTAATAGAGCTTTCATTTGGTGGTATTTCTTTGCTGCTGACATTTTTACTTTTTTTGTTATTAATCGAAATTTAACGATTTTTTTGCAAAAAAATGACATTTTTCACTTTCAGTTGTCAAATTTTGCAAAAAAAACTACATCCATATATAAATTTTGCTCTAACTTTATTGTTCTACATGTCTTTGATAAAAAAAAAATGTTTGGGTAAAAAAAAAATGGTTTGGGTAAAAGTTATAGCGTTTACAAACTATGGTACAAAAATGTGAATTTCCGCTTTTTGAAGCAGCTCTGACTTTCTGAGCACCTGTCATGTTTCCTGAGGTTCTACAATGCCCAGACAGTACAAACACCCCACAAATGACCCCATTTCGGAAAGTACACACCCTAAGGTATTCGCTGATGGGCATAGTGAGTTCATAGAACTTTTTATTTTTTGTCACAAGTTAGCGGAAAATGATGATTTATTTTTATTTTTTTCTTACAAAGTCTCATATTCCACTAACTTGTGACAAAAAATAAAAAGTTCTATGAACTCACTATGCCCATCAGCGAATACCTTGGGGTGTCTTCTTTCCAAAATGGGGTCACTTGTGGGGTAGTTATACTGCCCTGGCATTCTAGGGGCCCTAATGTGTGGTAAAGAGTTTGAAATCAAATTCTGTAAAAAATGACCTGTGAAATCCGAAAGGTGCTCTTTGGAATATGGGCCCCTTTGCCCACCTAGGCTGCAAAAAAGTGTCACACATCTGGTATCTCCGTACTCAGGAGAAGGTGGGGAATGTGTTTTGGGGTGTCATTTTACATATACCCATGCTGGGTGAGAGAAATATCTTGGCAAAAGACAACTTTTCCCATTTTTTTATACTAAGTTGGCATTTGACCAAGATATTTATCTCACCCAGCATGGATATATGTAAAAAGACACCCCAAAACACATTCCCCAACTTCTCCTGAGTACGGAGATACCAGATGTGTGACACTTTTTTGCAGCCTAGTTGGGCAAAGGGGCCCATATTCAAAGAGCACCTTTCGGATTTCACAGGTCATTTTTTACAGAATTTGATTTCAAACTCCTTACCACACATTTGGGCCCCTAGAATGCCAGGGCAGTATAACTACCCCACAAGTGACCCCATTTTGGAAAGAAGACACCCCAAGGTATTCCGTGAGGGGCATGGCGAGTTCCTAGAATTTTTTATTTTTTGTCACAAGTTAGTGGAAAATGATGATTTTTTTTTTTTTTCCATACAAAGTCTCATATTCCACTAACTTGTGACAAAAAATAAAAACTTCCATGAACTCACTATGCCCATCAGCGAATACCTTGGGGTCTCTTCTTTCCAAAATGGGATCACTTGTGGGGTAGTTATACTGCCCTGGCATTCTAGGGGCCCAAATGTGTGGTAAGGAGTTTGAAATCAAATTCTGTAAAAAATGACCTGTGAAATCCGAAAGGTGCTCTTTGGAATGTGGGCCCCTTTGCCCACCTAGGCTGTAAAAAAGTGTCACACATCTGGTATCTCCGTACTCAGGAGAAGTTGAGGAATGTGTTTTGGGGTGTCTTTTTACATATACCCATGCTGGGTGAGATAAATATCTTGGTCAAATGCCAACTTTGTATAAAAAAATGGGAAAAGTTGTCTTTTGCCAAGATATTTCTCTCACCCAGCATGGGTATATGTAAAATGACACCCCAAAACACATTCCCCACCTTCTCCTGAGTACGGAGATACCAGATGTGTGACACTTTTTTGCAGCCTAGGTGGGCAAAGGGGCCCATATTCCAAAGAGCACCTTTCGGATTTCACAGGTCATTTTTTACAGAATTTGATTTCAAACTCCTTACTACACATTTGGGCCCCTAGAATGCCAGGGCAGTATAACTACCCCACAAGTGACCCTATTTTGGAAAGAAGACACCCCAAGGTATTCCGTGAGGGGCATGGCGAGTTCCTAGAATTTTTTATTTTTTGTCACAAGTTAGTGGAAAATGATGATTTTTTTATTTTTTATTTTTTTTCCATACAAAGTCTCATATTCCACTAACTTGTGACAAAAAATAAAAACTTCCATGAACTCACTATGCCCATCAGCGAATACCTTTGGGTCTCTTCTTTCCAAAATGGGGTCACTTGTGGGGTAGTTATACTGCCCTGGCATTCTAGGGGCCCAAATGTGTGGTAAGGAGTTTGAAATCAAATTCAGTAAAAAATGACCTGTGAAATCCGAAAGGTGCTCTTTGGAATGTGGGCCCCTTTGCCCACCTAGGCTGCAAAAAAGTGTCACACATCTGGTATCTCCGTACTCAGGAGAAGTTGAGGAATGTGTTTTGGGGTGTCTTTTTACATATACCCATGCTGGGTGAGATAAATATCTTGGTCAAATGCCAACTTTGTATAAAAAAATGGGAAAAGTTGTCTTTTGCCAAGATATTTCTCTCACCCAGCATGGGTATATGTAAAATGACACCCCAAAACACATTCCCCACCTTCTCCTGAGTACGGAGATACCAGATGTGTGACACTTTTTTGCAGCCTAGGTGGGCAAAGGGGCCCATATTCCAAAGAGCACCTTTCGGATTTCACAGGTCATTTTTTACAGAATTTGATTTCAAACTCCTTACCACACATTTGGGCCCCTAGAATGCCAGGGCAGTATAACTACCCCACAAGTGACCCCATTTTGGAAAGAAGAGACCCCAAGGTATTCGCTGATGGGCATAGTGAGTTCATGGAAGTTTTTATTTTTTTTTCACAAGTTAGTGGAATATGAGACTTTGTATGAAAAAAAAAAAAAAAAAAAAAATCATCATTTTCCACTAACTTGTGACAAAAAATAAAAAATTCTAGGAACTTGCCATGCCCCTCACGGAATACCTTGGGGTGTCTTCTTTCCAAAATGGGGTCACTTGTGTGGTAGTTATACTGCCCTGGCATTTTCCAGGGGCCCTAATGTGTGGTAAGTAGGTAAATGACCTGTGAAATCCGAAAGGTGCTCTTTGGAATGTGGGCCCCTTTGCCCACCTAGGCTGCAAAAAAGTGTCACACATCTGGTATCTCCGTACTCAGGAGAAGGTGGGGAATGTGTTTTGTGGTGTCATTTTACATATACCCATGCTGGGTGAGAGAAATATCTTGGCAAAAGACAACTTTTCCCATTTTTTTATACAAAGTTGGCATTTGACCAAGATATTTATCTCACCCAGCATGGGTATATGTAAAAAGACACCCCAAAACACATTCCTCAACTTCTCCTGAGTACGGAGATACCAGATGTGTGACACTTTTTTGCAGCCTAGGTGGGCAAAGGGGCCCAAATTCCTTTTAGGAGGGCATTTTTAGACATTTGGATACCAGACTTCTTCTCACGCTTTGGGGCCCCTAAAATGCCAGGGCAGTATAAATACCCCACATGTGACCCCATTTTGGAAAGAAGACACCCCAAGGTATTCAATGAGGGGCATGGCGAGTTCATTGAAAAAAAAAAATTTTGGCACAAGTTAGCGGAAATTGATTTTTTTGATTTTGTTCTCACAAAGTCTCCCTTTCCGCTAACTTGGGACAAAAATTTAAATCTTTCATGGACTCAATATGCCCCTCAGCGAATACCTTGGGGTGTCTTCTTTCCAAAATGGTGTTATTTGTGGGGTGTTTGTACTGCCCTGGCATTTGAGGGTCTCCGCAATCATTACATGTATGCCCAGCATTAGGAGTTTCTGCTATTCTCCTTATATTGAGCATACGGGTAATGAGATTTTTTTTTTCCGTTCAGCCTCTGGGCTGAAAGAAAAAAATGAACGGCACAGATTTCTTCATTCGCATCGATCAATGTGGATGAAAAAATCTCTGCCAAAAAAAGAAAAAGGAGGGGAAAGGCGTCTGCCAGGACATAGGAGCTCCGCCCAACATCCATACCCACTTCAGCTCGTATGCCCTGGCAAACCAGATTTCTCCATTCACATCAATCGATGTGGATGAATAAATCATTGCCGGGATTTTTTTTTTTATATATACAAAGTGTTTGCCAAAGTATATGAACACCGCCACCTCCTCAGCTCATATGCCTCGGCAAACGTATCTTTTACTGCAGAGGAGAAATCTCGTCTTGCAGCGCCGCATACACCGACTTGCGTGTAATCTGACAGCAGCGCAATGCTTCTGTCCAAAAGCACATCAGTGCTGCAGCTAGTCGATCGGTTGGTCCACCTGAAAGGTAAAAAAAACAAAACAAAAAAGAAAAAACCAGGCCGCAAAGCAATAACTTTATTAACTGTTGAACAGAACATAGAAACTTTTTTTAAACTTTTTTAACTGAACGTTTAACTTTTTTACTTACCGGTATTTTTTTTTTTGTTTAGTTTTTTTTACCTTTATAGAACAAACCTCTCCTTCCCCATGGGACAATGTGCAAAGCGCAAATCGCCCAAAGATGTGGCGAAGTACGTTATGCACTTTATCCCAGGTGAAAGGAGAGGTTTGCAGCAGCTGTGAGTGAATGGGCCCTAATAGCCCTGTGTGCCTGTCCTGGTGAGATGTGATCCCTATGCTAGGTGTACCTGTGTGTGGTACTTCCGGAAACACTCTCCATAGCATAGGGCAGGGTGGTCAGCACAGTCAGGACAGAAATAGCGGGTGTCACGCCTTATTCCACTCCTGCTACAGACACGACATCTTTTTCGGGGTGACGGTTGGGTTGAGGTACCAGGAACGACACTGGGGAAATGTCGCTCGTGTAGACGGCTAACTACACTGGTGGATGGGGCCACGGAACCTCCTGGGTAAAGGAGGTTCTCGATGATCTCTTCCTGGAATTTGAGGAAGGATCCTGTTCTCCCAGCCTTACTGTAGAGAACAAAACTATTGTACAGCGCCAATTGAATCAAATATACAGACACCTTCTTATACCAGCGTCTGGTTCTGCGGGAAACTAAATACGGAGACAACATCTGGTCATTGAAGTCCACCCCTCCCATGAGCGCATTATAGTCGTGGACACAGAGGGGCTTTTCAATGACACGGGTTGCTCGCTCAATTTGGATTGTCGTGTCTGCGTGAATGGAGGAGAGCATGTAAACGTCACGCTTGTCTCTCCATTTCACCGCGAGCAGTTCTTCGTTACACAAGGCAGCCCTCTGCCCCCTTGCAAGACGGGTGGTTACAAGCCGTTGGGGGAAGCCCACGCGACTAGTTCGCGCGGTGCCACAGGCGCAAATCCGTTCTAGAAACAAATGCCTAAAGAGAAATTGTCCACATAAAGATGGTACCCCTTGCCGAATAAGGGTGACACCAAGTCCCAGACTGTCTTCCCACTGCTCCCCAGGTAGTCAGGGCAACCGACCGGCTCCAGGGTCTGATCTTTTCCCTCATAGATCCGAAATTTGTGGGTATAGCCTGTGGCCCTTTCACAGAGCTTATACAATTTGACCCCATACCGGGCACGCTTGCTTGGGATGTATTGTTTGAAGCCAAGGCGCCCGGTAAAATGTATTAGGGACTCGTCTACGCAGATGTTTTGCTCAGGGGTATACAAATCTGCAAATTTCAGGTTGAAATGGTCTATGAGGGGCCGAATTTTGTGGAGCCGGTCAAAAGCAGGGTGGCCTCTGGGACGGGAGGTGGTGTTGTCGCTAAAATGCAGAAAACGGAGGATGGTCTCAAATCGTGTCCTGGACATAGCAGCAGAGAACATGGGCATGTGATGAATTGGGTGCGTTGACCAATATGACCGCAATTCATGCTTTTTTGTCAGGCCCATGTTGAGGAGAAGGCCCAAAAAAACTTTAAGTTCGGAAACTTGGACTGGTTTCCACCGGAAAGGCTGGGCATAATAGCTTCCCGGGTTTGCGGTTATAAATTGTGTGGCATACTGGTTGGTCTCTGCCACGACTAAGTCCAAGAGCTCCGCAGTCAAGAACAGCTCAAAAAATCCCAGGTCCGAACCGATTTGAGCCGTCTCAACCCGAACTCCAGACTGGGCGGTGAAAGGGGGAACTACTGGTGCGGCTGAATTGGTGACTGCCAATCAGGATTTGCCAGCACCTCAGGGACTCTAGGGGCTCTACGGGCCTGTCTGTGCGGTGGCTGCGACGGGGTAACTAGTGCACATGCCACCGTACCAGCTTCAACTGCCCTTCTGGTGCTCGCTACTTCACCAGGTTGTACGGCAGTGCTGGTACTAGGTCCAGGAAGGGCTGCGCTGCTGGTGTATGCCTCACCACGTGATCCGGCAGCGACAGCCCCACTCTGCTGCTCTTGAAGCGGATCCTGCGTAACCTGTGGTCTAGCGACATGGGGCCGGGTACGCCTGGTGCTGCCAGGGACCTCCACCTCCTCGTCCGAACTTTGGGTCAGAGAGCCACTGCTTTCCACAGGTTCATATTCTGACCCGCTAGATTCGTCAGATGAGGGTTCCCACTCCTCATCCGACTGGGTCAGAATCCTGTAGGCCTCTTCAGAAGAATACCCCCTGTTTGACATTTTGGACTACTAAATTTAGGGGTATTCCCTGAGACTACTCAAGAAAAAAAGCAAACCTGTCTTACAAAGGGGAGGCTAGCGAAGTACCGGAGGCCGCTGCGGTTGATAAAAAATATCAAAACTGATTTTTTTATCGCCGCAGTGCATGTAAAATGAATGTGCAGTGATCAAAAAATATATATTTTTTGTCACTGCGGTGGGGCGGGCGTGGGTGAACGCACGTGTGGGCGACCGATCAGGCCTGATCGGGCAAACACTGCGTTTTGGGTGGAGGGCGAGCTAAGGTGACACTAATACTATTATAGATCTGACCGTGATCAGTTTTGATCACTTACAGATACTATAAAAGTACAAATGCTGATTAGCGATACGCTAAACAGCGAATAAAAGTGACTGCGGTGCGGTGGGGTGGGCGCTAACTGACGCTAACTACCTAACCAAGGGGCCTAAACTATCCCTAAAACCTAACAGCCAATACCAGTGAAAAAAAAAAAGTGACAGTTTACACTGATCCCTTTTTTTCCTTTCACTAGTGATTGACAGGGGCGATCAAAGTGGTGATCAAAGGGTTAATTGGGGTGCAGGTGGGTGATCTGGGGCTAAGGTGTAGTGTTGGTGTACTCACAGTTCAGTCTGCTCCTGTGCTGGATCCAACCGACGAAAAGGACCAGCACAGGAGCAGACAAGCCATATAACAGATCATATTTACTAATATGATCTGTTATATGACTTTGGATTGGATTTTTTGAAAATCGCCAGCCTGCCAGCCAATGATCGTTGCTGGCAGGCTGGTGACGAAATACTTCTTTTAATTTTGCCGGCCCGCGATGCGCATGCGCGGGCCGGCTTTGAGCGAAATCTCACGTCTCGCGAGATGACGCGTATATGCGTGACTCTGCGCAGCGCTGCCACCTCCGGAACGCAATCCTGCGTTAGGCGGTCCGGAGGTGGTTAATAAAGCACAGCGGCCATTTCCTCCACTATGTTGTTGGTGTCAATTATTTATTTAGTGGCTAAGTTAGTATTAGAGTGTGTCATTTGCCCCCATGACCACATTGCAACACAAGAAGAAATGACGATGTGGAAAATGATGTAAAGAATGAAGGTAAGAACAGACAGGGGAGGCTGTCAGCAGGCAGGAACCTATAGGGATATTCTCCTGTAGTCCTACATTATACCAGTATAATCCCAATGACTGATACCATGAATTCTCATCCATACAGGGAGTGCAGAATTATTAGGCAAGTTGTATTTTTGAGGATTAATTTTATTATTGAACAACAACCATGTTCTCAATGAACCCCAAAAACTCATTAATATCAAAGCTGAATATTTTTGGAAGTAGTTTTTAGTTTGTTTTTTGTTTTAGCTATTTTAGGGGGATATCTGTGTGTGCAGGTGACTATTAGGCTGCGTTCACACGGGCGAGATTTCCGCGCGGGTGCAATGCGGTAGGTGAACGCATTGCACCCGCACTGAATCTGGACCCATTCATTTCAATGGGGCTGTTCAGATGAGCGATGATTTTCACGCATCACTTATGCGTTGCGTGAAAATCGCAGCATGCTCTATATTCTGCGTTTTTCACGCAACGCAGGCCCCATAGAAGTGAATGGGGTTGCGTGAAAATCGCAGGCATCCGCAAGCAAGTGCGGATGCGGTGCGATTTTCACGCACGGTTGCTAGGTGACTGTCTATACACTGTATTATTTTCCCTTATAACATGGTTATAAGGGAAAATAATAGCATTCTGAATACAGAATGCTTAGTAGAAGGTCAATTGAGGGTTAAAAAATAAAAAAAATTAACTCACCTTGTCCTCTTGTTCGCGTAGTTCTCCCGGTCTTTAGTTCTTTAAAAAGATGAACTATGGGCTAAAGGACCTTTGATGACGTAAGATCACATGCTCCAATCACATGGTCCATCACCGCGGTGATGGACCATGTGATTGGAGCATGTGATCTTACGTCATCAAAGGTCCTTTAGCCCATAGTTCATCTTTTGAGAAGTAAAGAAGAGACCGGGACTTACGCGAACAAACGGAGAAGGTGAGTTAATTTTTTTTATTTTTTTTAACCCTCAACTGATCACCTACTATGCATTCTGTTTTCAGAATGCTATTATTTTCCCTTATAACCATGTTATAAGGGAAAATAATAACATCTACACAACACCGAACCCAAACCTGAACTTCTGTGAAGAAGTTCGGGTCTGGGTACCACAGTCGGTTTTTTATCACGCGCGTGCAAAACACATTGCACACGCACGATAAAAACTAAACAACGGAACGCAATCGCAGTCAAAACTGACTGCAATTGCATTCCTACTCGCGCGGGTTTGCCGCAACACACCGGGACGCATCCGGAACTAATCCGGACACGCTCGTGTGAACCCAGCCTTACTGTGCATAATTATTAGGCAACTTAACAAAAAACAAATATATACTTATTTCAATTATTTATTTTTACCAGTGAAACCAATATAACATCTCAACATTCATAAATATACATTTCTGACATTCAAAAACAAAACAAAAACAAATCAGTAACCAATATAGCCACCTTTCTTTGCAAGGACACTCAAAAGCCTGCCATCCATGGATTCTGTCAGTGTTTTGATCTGTTCACCATCAACATTGCGTGCAGCAGCAACCACAGCCTCCCAGACACTGTTCAGAGAGGTGTACTGTTTTCCCTCCTTGTAAATCTCACATTTGATGATGGACCACAGGTTCTCAATGGGGTTCAGATCAGGTGAACAAGGAGGCCATGTCATTAGATTTTCTTCTTTTATACCCTTTCTTGCCAGCCACGCTGTGGAGTACTTGGACGCGTGTGATGGAGCATTGTCCTGCATGAAAATCATGTTTTTCTTGAAGGATGCAGACTTCTTCCTGTACCACTGCTTGAAGAAGGTGTCTTCCAGAAACTGGCAGTAGGACTGGGAGTTGAGCTTGACTCCATCCTCAACCCGAAAAGGCCCCACAAGCTCATCTTTGATGATACCAGCCCAAACCAGTACTCCACCTCCACCTTGCTGGCGTCTGAGTCGGACTGGAGCTCTCTGTCCTTTACCAATCCAGCCACGGGCCCATCCATCTGGCCCATCAAGACTCACTCTCATTTCATCAGTCCATAAAACCTTAGAAAAATCAGTCTTGAGATATTTCTTGGCCCAGTCTTGACGTTTCAGCTTGTGTGTCTTGTTCAGTGGTGGTCGTCTTTCAGCCTTTCTTACCTTGGCCATGTCTCTGAGTATTGCACACCTTGTGCTTTTGGGCACTCCAGTGATGTTGCAGCTCTGAAATATGGCCAAACTGGTGGCAAGTGGCATCTTGACAGCCTCACGCTTGACTTTTCTCAGTTCATGGGCAGTTATTTTGTGCCTTGGTTTTTCCACACGCTTCTTGTGACCCTGTTGACTATTTTGAATGAAACGCTTGATTGTTCGATGATCACGCTTCAGAAGCTTTGCAATTTTAAGAGTGCTGCATCCCTCTGCAAGATATCTCACTATTTTTGACTTTTCTGAGCCTGTCAAGTCCTTCTTTTGACCCATTTTGCCAAAGGAAAGGAAGTTGCCTAATAATTATGCACACCTGATATAGGGTGTTGATGTCATTAGACCACACCCCTTCTCATTACAGAGATGCACATCACCTAATATGCTTAATTGGTAGTAGGCTTTCGAGCCTATACAGCTTGGAGTAAGACAACATGCATAAAGAGGATGATGTGGTCAAAATACTCATTTGCCTAATAATTCTGCACGCAGTGTATATCTTTGCCTCCATAAAAAGACATTATTGGATATAGTGCAACCATCTTTTGTCATCACATGAGGGTGGAAATCACACACAATTTATCTCCATGGGGCCCTAACCATCTTTTAATATTTGGCTTAGACACCATTGTCTGCAAATACTCTGTGCTGCTGGGCTCTGTTGCAGTGCAGTGGCAAGCAAGGTGGGTCCACAGGCTCCGCTCAACATACTGTTTGTTTGATATCCTTTCTGATTTCCTTTGATGTATGGCTTCCAAAGTGGAGTGAAGGAGAAGGGGGAAGATTAATGATGCTGGACGTCTGCAGTACCCCAGAAGAGATTACTTTCAATATTGTTTCTTGTTATTTAAATGTTATTTAATGTTTTCATGTATTGTATTACCTGTATGGTTTTGCATGGATAAGTAAGGCTTAACATTCCTCACACTACTCTGTAGGAGGCTAGAAGATGAACCTAGGCCCACCCCTAGTTTAGGGTGAGTCTAGTGTTAGCTGAAAAAGAGAGGAGCTCACTTCTCAGAAGACTAGGCCTAAATCCCAGAGGATCACTATCGGAGAATATTTGTATCAAGAAAAGCCATCTCTAATTTACTGTACTCCAGATATAGCGGGCGCCGAGGGGTTAAAAAAAGGCGACCTGGACTGTCGAGAATTTTGGGAGCTTCAGGGTTAAGTTATTTAGTTAGCAGATAGGCTAGTGTTGTTATCTGATGGGGGTTAGGCAGAGCAGGACAGGAAAGTTAGTGAGGTACTGCACTCCTATATCACCCTCCTCCCCTGGTTCTTGATTGGTTGTGGAGTTGGTAGGGCCGGGATGTTTTATAAGGGCTCAAGGGACGGCTGCCCCTTCCTCTTAAGGCACCGCGATTTACAGCGCAGGTATGGCCACAGAGAAAGATCTGATAGCAGCTCTAGCTGCTCACTTGAATGCTGAGGGCCCGACTTTTCTCTCCCGCTTGCTGGCGGGATTACAAGTGCCCCAGCAGCTGCCGCTTGTTCCGGCGGCCCCCCCTCTCCCTCCCCCTTCCCTACAGCAACCGGAGCGTGCGGGTGGCAGACGGCCGACTAGAACGATCAGCCCACCCGCTCGCCTCAGCCCCTCACAGGTACCTGCATCAGGACGATCCCGGAGCCAGCGGAAGAAGCAGTGCACCAGCACTCCTGCCGCTGGTGTTCGGCAGTCTTCGGCGCCATGGCCTGCACAGGCCACGCCCCCTCCCACTTACTTTTCAGCGCAAGCAGCAGTTGCTGTTCCCGCCACAGAAAAACACCTCACTGCAGCAATGAGCAAAAGGCAGAGCGAGCCGTCCTCAGCTGAGGAGCCTCTGCCTACTGTAGATCAAAATCTAGTTCAGGTACTAGTTGAGAACTCCACCCCTGGCACTGATGCAGCAGTACAGCTGCCTGTGGTGAAGGTAATACATCCTGCCATGTTAATGCCCCCCCCCCCCCTCCCTCCACAATCAAGCCCTTTGATATTGAAGTATATCAGCCACCCCCTCCTCTTTTTCAGCAGCCCATAGGAATTACCCCCCCGCCCCACTGTTCCTGCTGCACATGTCCAAATGTCCCAGCAGCCAGTCACAACCGCTGCGGCTGAGCCGGCTTCCAGGCACCCCTGCAGACAGAGATCCCCTGCAGTTATACACGACCGCAGAAAAAGGCGCAGGTCGGTTTCTCACCGCAGTTGCCGTTCCCGCCATGGTTCCAGTGCCCGTAGCCGGAGTAGACGTGCGACCCGGTCAAGATCAGAGCGGTGGCGGTCTCCGTCCTCTACAGATGTGAGCTCCTGCGGATCCAGTTCCGGCAGGTCACAAACCCGTAAAGTGCGTGCTTCCAGACGTAGGACCAGTAGGTCGTCACGCGTTGTTGAGCCCACCAGCGCGGTTCCTGCTCCACCTCCTCCGGCTATTTCCCTGCCTCCTACGCAGCCGAGTACATCTACTGGTGAGTTTAATTTTACTGGGGCATGGGGGGCAGACACTGTAGCCAAGGGTTTAGTTCCTGCCCTTAGAGCGTTGCTAGCGCAGTTAGATCCTAGTCTTAGCCTCCAGCAGACAGTCCCCACGGTCGTTCAGGCAGATAAGCCGAGACCTAGCGACCATAAGGAATCATTATTTTGCGGCCTGTCGCCACTTGGCACTCATTTAGATGGGGATATCAGAAATAAAATATGGGCTAATCACTACATTGATATTTGGTCCTTAATTTCTGTAGATCAAAACACAGTGGACAAGGAGCGGCGTCCTAACGCTGAACGTTTTATAGATCGTAGGCCTAAAGTTGCTCGCACGATAGGGAATTGGATTCGGGCATTTTCAGTGCTAGGTTATACTACGGTGTAGCGCCATCCGGAACGTTCGGCTGAACTATTTGTATATATGGATTCGATCTATAATGCTTTTAAATCCTATGGTGGATCCGCCTGGTGGCGATACGACGAGGAGTTCCGCCGCCAGTTGGCGCTGCACCCAGACATTGGCTGGGGTGTAAAAGCTGCTGATTTATGGCTACGCCTGATGATGTCGCAAAAATCTCAGCCCTTTTTCCCTCAGCGGCCACTGTTTCCTCAGTCAATCCACACGGGACGGTGGCCGTGCGCAGACCAGGAGCCTGCTGGTTGTATAACGAGGGTCATTGCAAGTTCTTTGCCCTCTGTAAATATAAGCATGAATGCGCCATCTGCAGAGGTTCACATCCCTCCATACGTTGCCAACGCAACACAGCATTTCCTAAGACCCCAGTTGCCATTGGAGGGAAAGACCCCGGTGAGCGCGCTCGCGATGTCCCCATGGCTAGACCAATACCCCAATAAACAAGCGGCGGCCCAAATACGTTCTGGTTTTACCTTTGGGTTTTTCATCCCCTTTTATTTTTCTGTGCATCTGACAATTGCACACAACCTGAAATCAGCTAACGATCACCCAGACCAATTACAAAGCAAATTAGCTAAGGAAGTGTCCCTTGGTTATGGGCCCTTTCCTTCACCGCCTTTTAAAAACATACGGATTTCTCCCCTAGGCCTTATCCCTAAGAAGGAACCAGGTTCATTTCGTTTGATCCATCACTTGTCTTTTCCAAAAGGTTCTTCAGTAAATTATGGCATCTCCAAGGAGGAGGCCTCGGTGTCCTACGGTCTTGCTGGTCAGGCGGGCAGGAAGAGGTGCGTTATTGGCCAAATCAGACATTGAGGCGGCTTTTTGCCTTCTTCCTGTTCATCCTGACTGCTATCATTTGCTAGGTTGCATGGTTGCGGACCATTATTATTATGACACGTGTCTACCGATGGGCTGCTCTATATCGTGCCATTATTTTGAAATGTTTAGCACTTTCCTGGAATGGGTCATCCGATATGAAACCGGTTCGCAGAATATTATTCATTATTTGGACGATTTTCTTTTTGTTTCTTCGGGAAAGTCAAATGCATGTCAATTCCTACTGGATACATTCCGTTATTTCATGTCCCGTTTTGGTGTCCCACTCTCAGACGATAAGACGGTCGGCCCGGCTACGACCCTCACATTTTTAGGTATTGAAATTGATACCGAATTGATGGTGTTCTGGTTGCCCGTTGACAAACTACAAAAGTTAACAGGTATGATTTGCGGATTCCTGGCAGTTAAATCTGTGACGCTACGGCAGATACAGTCTTTATTGGGACTATTGGTATTTGCCTGCCGTATTATGCCCATGGCTCGTGTTTTTTCCCGTCGCCTGTCTTTAGCTACCTGTGGTGTGAAAAAGCCGGATCATCGAATTCGCTTGGGCAAACAAATAAAATTGGATTTACATGTCTGGAATTCCTTTTTAGCTCAATATAATGGTCATACTTGTTACCAATCAGGTGAAATCTCTTCTCCGGAATTATCATTATTCTCGGATGCTGCAGGGTCTACCGGTTTTGGAGTCATCTTTGGCTGTGAGTGGTGTGCCGCCGAGTGTCCGAACACATGGCGAGACCTTTGTCTTTGTTCCAATATCACTCTGTTAGAATTGTTCCCAATTATTGTGGCCATTAATTTATGGGGCCCCAGTTTGCAAAACAAAAGGATCTGCTTTTTCACTGACAACATGTCTGTGGTTTATTGTGTTAATGCTCTAACGTCCTCTTCTTTTCCAGTCCTCTCATTACTGCACCACCTTGTCCTTCGTTGTTTGGAGTTTAATGTTTGGTTTCGGGCCCGTCATGTGCCTGGGGTTGACAACTCGTTCGCTGATGCTCTTTCCCGCTTTCGTTGGCAGGACTTCAGGACTCTCTTGCCGGGGGCAATCCCAGACGGTTTACCTTGCCCGCCGATGCTGTGGGAGTTACCCATCCTCGATTGATGGCGATGATACGTGCTTCAGTTGCTCCAGCAACTTGGTCGGCAAATGGTAAGGCCTGGGCAGAATGGTGGGCGGTGGCGCTTGACTCCGAGGGGGCTACATTGCCAGCTGCATGCTTTGAGGTGACAGTTTCTTATCTGTTGAGACTCCACGCTAGAGGTTTTTCAGCATTAACAGCGCAGCGTCGGCTATGGGGATTAGGTTTCCATCTTAGACTGCGGGGTTGGACGGATGTCACACAGCATTTCATGATTAGACAGGCTATCAAAGGATGGCGTAAGGAACATGTTCGGCGTGAATGTCGTCGCCCTGTGTCATATTCTTTGTTGGCGCGCATTTGTCAGGTTCTCCCCTCGGTTTGTTCATCTCCGTATGAGGTGTTATTATTTAGGGCAGATTTTTGCTTAGCCTTTTTCGCAGCGCTACGGATCGGTGAGCTGGTATCCCCTTCTGTACAGATCACTGGGACAGCTATGGGGACGATTTGTGCACCTAGCTTTGCAAATTAGTTTTTAGGGTGGTGGGAGGAACGCACAGTATTCACAGAAGATAGTCACCATTTCACTAAACACATACTATATTGGGGTCGTTTTATAGACGACATTTTAATATTATGGGACAGCACTAGTACACATTTCCTTGAATTCGTCAAGGAACTCAATGATAATCGTCTAGGCCTCAAATTTACCACGGAAATAGATGAGAGTACTATTAACTTTTTAGACCTTACAATTACCCTGGAGAATGATGGCAGCGTAAAAACCACTATATATAGGAAGCCCACCTCTACAAACAGCCTTCTACATTGGCAAAGTCATCACCCCACCCCCCTTATAAATGGTATTCCAATTGGGCAGTACCTTCGAGCGAAACGGAACTGTTCTACATCTGAGGGGTTTGAGGATGAGTGTAGGCTCCTATATGATAGGTTTCTATTAAGAGGATATCCAAAAAAAACTCTGCACTATGCATATAACAGAGCTAAAAAAAAGCAATAGAACTATCTTACTTCGCAGTGGCGAACAACGTGTAAGTCAAAAGAAAGAAGTAGTACGATGCATAGGCAATTACGATGGACAGCATGAAAAAATATGCAAAATCTTGGGACGACACTGGCATATATTGCTCTCAGATGATGAATTAAAAGAGATCATTACCCCTAGACCAGCCATCACATATAGGAGGGGGCAGAATATAAGAGAAAAACTAGTGCATAGTCACTTCACCCAAGGTAAAAAAACAAGAAAAACCTACCTGGCTCCATGTGGTGGGATCATATCCATGTGGCGATTGCAGCTTCTGCGGGAAAATGATACCAAAAAAAGACTTTCTAAATCCAGCTGATAACAAAAAATATCAGATTAAAGAATACATTAACTGTAAATCTATGGGAGTCATATATGCCATACAATGTGGATGTCCAAAAATATATGTGGGAAAAACCACGCAAGAACTTAGAAGGCGTATTTCTAAACACCTCAACACTATTAATACCCTCAGCGATACACCCCTTGCAAGACACGTGCAAAATAAACATAATGGGAACGTTCAGAGTCTCAAAGTATGGGGATCCAAAAACTTAAGTTAGGCCCAAGAATGGGCAACCTGGATAAAAGGCTACAACAAGAGGAAGCTCGGTGGATATACCGCCTAGGTAGCCTAGCCACTCATGGTCTAAATGAGGGATTTACTTATGCATCGTTCCTATGAGAGAGATTCCAGAACTCTTGTAAATAACTTAGCATGTAAGAAATAGATTATCCATAGAACTACATGATGACGATAAGTGGGGCGGCTAATCAGTCTCTTTCTTTTTAAAAACCTATAACATAACAAAAGTGTACCTCCATACTGTAAATGTAACCGAGGGACGTTAAAGGGACTTTTTCAAACAATCCCAACGATGCAAATCGAACATACTAAGATATAAAAGAAAATAAAACAAGAGAAAAATAAAATACAATATACATACCTGATGAACGCTGGGCGAGATGGAGAGATGTGGGCAATCTTTGGCACCTGCAAAATATAGAAAAGAGGATGATGCAGAGCAAGATAAGGAGTCAGCATATAAGCTGACAGTAAGTGCTGTAGAGAAGAAGGGAGAAATCCATCTAAGCTCTAACGTAAGCTTATTTAATATCAGGACTGTGTAAAATAAGATTAAGTATTTGGGCATGTGCAATAAACAGATGAGATGAGTGATCAGCACTAAGTCCGTACGCAGGCGCATTAACCTCAGTAACAAGTGGAACGAATTACTAAGTATTCGAGCATGCGCAAAAAATAGAAAAATAAATTACAAGAGCGACCGGCACTAAGTCCAGACGCATGCGCACTAACATCAGAAGAGAGCGGAACGAATCATAAGTATTCGAGCATGCGCAAGAAATAGATGATATGAGGGACCAGTAACTAAGTCTGGGCGCATGCGCACTAACATCAGAAGAGAGCGGAACGAATCATAAGTATTCGAGCATGCGCAAGAAATAGATAACATGAGGGACCAGTAACTAAGTCCGGGCGCATGCGCACTAACATCAGAAGAGAGCGGAACGAAGCATTAAGTAGAGACATGCGCGGTGACAGAGGATACCTGCGATCATCACTAAGTTCATGCGCAAGGACGGACGGCGCAGGTAAGCGCCGATAGGTAGAGAGAGAGGTGGGAGGACCAAACCACCCTATGCATCGAGAAACGTGTACGCTGATTGGCCGAACATCGCATTGAGCAGTAAAAGAGATGCAGATTGGCCAGTGCAGCTATGACACATGCAGGGAGGTCTTAAAAGCCTGGTCCCGCCCCCAACACATTCACTGCCCAAACCCCTGAAGAGGCCAAGTGTTTGGCGAAACATGTCGGGGGGCAGAGAGTGATATATGTTGTTTTAGCCAGTGAGTGCCATGTCTAGCAAGACAGTACGATATGACTGTTAGCAGTAGAGGGAACTAGGAGGACGATTGCTATCTTAAGATAGCGCACTGTGGAAATAACAGTGTGCATCAAATATAATACAATTGTTGCTAAGTGGAGATAGTAGAGGCAGCCAGGAGATATAAGTTAAGGCTGCCCCCTGATGGTTCACAACTGCATACAAAAATATATAATATTAACAGCTATAGTCCAGACACAACTGATAATTTTAACCATGTGAGTTCTAGCCGATTTTAAGGATAAAATAATAAACGTTAAATTTTAGTATTGGCAAATCAGTAACACGTGTCAATCCAGAGACAACCAATGGTCCTAGAGACCAACTTTAAAAAGATTTTGGTATCCCCTTCTGTCACACGACTAGGAGGTTTAGGCGTTAGTGATGTTTTCCTCAATGATTCTGCCCTTAGGGTTTTGATCAGGCGATCAAAAACTGATGGTTTTGCGAATGGCGCGTGGCTTCCCTTACATAAGATTGGTGGCCCAGCTTGCCCCCATGCTGCTGTTGCTCAGTTTTTAGCGTCCCGCGCACCAGGCCCCCCCTTTTTGGTGCATGCCGATAGCACCCCCCGTTTTCAATTTCGGTCAATTTTTCGTCGTTGCTTGCTTGCGCTTCAGTTGCCAGTTGCTGAATTTGGAACGCATTCTTTCAGGATAGGGGCGGCTACCGAGGCGGCTCGCGCTGGCCTTCCGGAGGCTGATGTTCAGAGAATTGGCAGGTGGAAATCGGCCTGCTTTGCTTCTTATGTTCGCCCTCATTTACTGATTTAATTTCTCATAGGTCCGGTACAGCCCACCGTGTGTTTTATCGGTCACTCCTATATCTTCTGGGCAGGCCAGTGAGCCGCTGCCTCGGGTTTAGGAACATCCAAGTCCGCTGGCGGGGAGTCCGGGGTTTACGTTGGTCGCAAGTCCTTCCGGAAGCGGTGGAACTGAGTCACTCTGCACGTTCTCTGGTGGTTTTAGTGGTGCACGCAGGGGGCAATGACCTTTGCCTCCTAAAGATTGCCGAATTAATCACCTTAATTAGAGCAGATTTAGAGAGACTCCCTACTATCTTTCAGGAAGCAGCTTTGGTGTGGTCGAAGATTATTCCTCGGGTTACTTGGCAGGGAGTGAGGGATTCCTCTGCGATTGAACGAGCTAGGCGTACGGTAAACAACCGTATTTCTCGGTTTGTACGCTCAAGAGCTGGTGTGGGTGTTAGGCATCGACAGTTAGAGGGTGATAACGAACGCCTGATGCGTCCAGATGGTGTACATCTAAATGAGATAGGGCTGGATATTTTCCTATCGGGTTTGCAGGACGGTGTGGAGCAGGCTTTGTTCTTGTTGGGTGGGGGTCGGAGCACCGTGTAGGAGTACACGGGCTCCTCAGTGGAGGTCGGTTATCTAAATCATGACGGCAGAAGAAGGCGGACTTGCCCACAGAGGGAGTCTGTGGGGCATACCGCTTCTTGAGACCCAGAGTTGTTACGGTGGTTTGGAGATAAAAAGAAAAAAGCTGGTTGATAACAAATAATTATTAATAAAGCTGTGACCGACTCTCACCCAACATTTATTGTGTCCTGTTGTGTTTTTTCCTAGCTGCTAAGGTATCAAGGTGGGGTTATTAAGGTTCATTTCTCAGCAGTCTAGCGGGCGCCGAGGGGTTAAAAAGAAGGCGACCTGGACTGTCGAGAATTTTTGGAGCTTCAGGGTTAAGTTATTTAGTTAGCAGATAGGCTAGTGGTGTTATCTGATAAGGGGGAGTTAGGCAGAGCAGGACAGGAAAGTTTGGGAGGTACTGCACTCCTATATCACCCTCCTCCCCTGGTTCTTGATTGGTTGTGGAGTTGGTAGGGCTCATTATAACGGCTGCCCCTTCCTCTTAAGGCACCGCGATTTACAGCGCCCCTCCCTTCCGCCCTGTTTTGTAACGGTGTAATTGGTTGTTGACTGTTTTCTCAGTATTAATTTATAGGTATTCTTACCATCAAGTCACAGCAGAGGTCGTTATCTAAATCATGACGGCAGAAGAAGGCGGACTTGCCCACAGAGGGAGTCTGTGGGGCATACCGCTTCTTGAGACCCAGAGTTGTTACGGTGGTTTGGAGATAAAAAGAAAAATGCTGGTTGATAACAAATAATTATTAATAAAGCTGTGACCAACTCTCACCCAACATTTATTATGTCCTGTTTTGTTTTTTCCTAGCTGCTAAGGTATCAAGGTGGGGTTATTAAGGTTCATTTCTCGGCAGTCCAGAAAGAACTAGAAGGTACAGAATCTGCCTGCACAAGCATTGGAGTCAGTCACTGTGAACTGTGAATGTTTACATGGTGTGTTCAATATAAACATGGTAACATTTAGTTCTTTGTGTGTTATTAGTTTAAGCAGACTGTGATTGTCTATTGTTGTGACTTAGATGAAGATCAGATCACATTTTATGACCAATTTGTGCAGAAATCCATATCATTCCAAAGGGTTCACATACTTTTTCTTGCAACTGTATATTAATCCTGTACCCCTCAGCTCGAAATTACAGATGAGTTGGCAAGAACGTTATTATCAGCCTTAGATTCTGCAGAGAGAGAGAGGGAGAAAAAGAAAGAGGAAAGGAGTACTACAATCCCCATCGTTGCCTATATCCATACATTGCTATCAGGAAAGATTTGCACAGTGAATTGTTTGGATGTACTACAACCCCTGTTCTGCACTTTAGTAAAGAGAGACTTGTCCATTTTCTATAACTAACCTGGTTACTGACTCCATCGTCGTCCACAGCACCTGTATCTCCTGCCTTGCACTGTACTAGCCCCATAATACCAAGGGCACCCTAACAACTATCAGGCAGGAGCCCCAAAATCAGGATTTGCCCTCCTGTTACTTTCCCAGCCCTAAGAAGCATTGGACTTCCACTGTCATTTACATAAATAATCGCTGCAGCCAGAGCCACTACCACTCTCAACCTCCGCTATACTCCCCCCTACCACTACTTAGAGGACGGGTGATGTGCAGGTCACTCCATTCAGAGAAGGTGTAACTGCACTGTAATCATTGGCTGCAAGTGCAGCATCGATGGGTCGTCCTTAGTCTCACCCACTATATCTGTTGAAAAAAGTGGAAAGGGGGCTTCAAAAATATAGCGATCATTCTCCACCATAGAGCTCTAAATCACAGCTTTTTCTCACATATTATATTTAAAATCTGTCTGCCGTGGCCCCCACTAGGGGGAACTAAGTGCATAGGGATTTATACAGTTATGCACTTAGTTACCCGTAGTGGCATGTGTCCGACAGACTGGCAGTTCAGAGCGGGGCCGCGCCACCTCCCGCGCCTCATAGTGGTTGAGTAGTCTGTATGACACCGCTCTCACAATATCAGTATCTGGTGAAATACTCTGTGCTGCTGGGGACCCTGCTCCTTCCACTAAGTAACTGAGTCTGTGACCGCCCAGAAGATCCATACACTTTTCTCCTGTAATACTCTGCGCTGCAGGGAATCTAACCAGTAGCTGAATATTCTTGCATTCCAACCCAACATCAGTCAGCACTGGTAAATCTCTTGGGGGTGGGGTGCAGCTAATATGTTACATCCAGTAATGGACCTCAGAGGACCTGTGTGACGATAACGTCCATATAATGCGCTTGGACAGAGCATTGCGCCAGATGCTATTTAAAGACAAGTAGAGAAGTTCCATCTGTCATTGAGGATTTATCGCAGCAATGTCACGAGAATTAGAAAATCTTCACAATTAGAGAATCATAGACTCCTGTCTTCTGACTCCTGTAATGTACCATCATATAACTACTGCCACCCCTACACTGGAGATGATAGCTTTCAGGGGTGGATTAAGGGTACCATGGGCCCCAAGCTGTATGTGAAGTGTGGGACCCCTCTAGACAAACATGGACGCTCTTAAACACACATTCACCACACACAGGAACGCTCCCTTACAACATATTACCACATGGATGCTTACTAGAGTTGCAAGAAAAAGTATGTGAACCCTTTGGAATGATATGGATTTCTGCACAAATTGGTCATAAAATGTGATCTGATCTTCATCTAAGTCACAACAATGGACAATCACAGTCTGCTTAACCCCTTCCCGACCTTTGACGTACTGTTACGTCATGGGAACCACTGAGTTCCCGCAATTTGACGTAATAGTACGTCATAGTGATCGAGCCGCACCGGAGCAGTGCGCGCGCGATCACTGCAGGGGCCCGGCAGTCCGTGGTAGCCGGGCCCCTGCTGTATCCGCCGGCATCGCTGTAAAAGCCGATGCCGGCAGATTAACCCCTTCTATGCCGCGGTCCGCGCTGACCGCGGCATAGAAGAGGTTTGTGTCAGGTGAACGATCGCATCGAGTCCCCGCGCTGCTGTGGCGGAGACCCGATGCAACACAAGGCAGTCCGATGCCGTGCAGAGGCTGCCCAATACCTTGCACGGCATCGGGAACTGCCTTTTATGGGAGTCGAGGAGATCCAGCCTCAGGCTGGGTCTCCTAGGCAACCTGTTAGTGTATGACTCAGTGTCATACACTAACAGGCAATGCATTACAATACAGATGTATTGTAATGCATTGCAGAGGGGATCAGACCCCCAAAAGTGAATGTCATAAATAACGTAAAGTAAAAAAAGTAAAAAAAAAATGTGTTTTTAATAAAATTAATAAAGTAATAAAATCAATAAAGTAAAAAAAAAACTGTAAAAAAAAGCAATTTTTGTCACCTTACATCACAAAAAGTGCAACACCAAGCGATCAAAAAGGCGTATGCCCCCCAAAATGGTATCAATAAAACCGTCACCTCATCCCGCAAAAAATGAGCCCCTACCTGAGACAATCACCCAAAAAATAAAAACATATTTTTTTTTGTTTCAAAACTACTATTATTGTGCTAAAGTGAAATACATTAAAAAAAATATATACATATTAGGTATCGCCACGTCTGTAACAACCAGCTCTATAAAAATATTACATGACCTAACCACTCAGGTGAACACCGTAAAAAAAATAAAAAACCTGTGTAAAAAAAAAAGCCATTTTTGTCACATTACATCACAAAAATTGCTACAGCAAGTGATCAAAAAGGCATATGCCCCCAAAATAGTACCAATCAGACCGTCACCTCATCCCGCAAAAAATGAGACCCTACCTGAGAGAATCGGTCAAAAAATAAAAAAGCTATCAGACTATGAGACACAAAAATATCATTATTTCGGTTTTAAAAATGCTATTATTGTGTAAAACTTAAATAAATAAGAAAAAGTAGACATATTAGGTATTGCCACGTGCGTAACGATCTTCTCTATAAAAAAGTCACATGACCTAACCCCTCAGGTAAACGCTGTAAAAATTAAAAATAAAAACGGTGCCAAAACATTCATTTTTTTGTTACCTTGCCTCACAAAAAACGTTATATAGAGCAATAAAAAAATCATATGTACCCCAAAATAGTACCAATAAAACTGGCACCTTATCCCGTAGTTTCCAAAATGTGGTAACTTTTTTGAGTTTCTACTGTAGGGGTGCATCAGGGGGGCTTCAAATGGGACATGGCATCTAAAAACCAGTTCAGCTAAATTTGCCTTCCAAAAACCATATGGCGTTCCTTTCCTTCTGTGCCCTGCCATGTGCCCGTACAGCAGTTTACGATCACATGTGGGGTGTTTCTGTAACCCGAAGAATCAGGGTAATAAATATTAAGTTTTATTTGTCTGTTAACCCTTGCTTTGCTACTGGAAAAAATTGATTAAAATGTAAAATCTGCCAAAAAAGTGAAATTCTGAAATTTCATCTCCATTTTCCATCAATTCTTGTGGAACACCTAAAGGGTTAACAAAATTAGTAAAATCAGTTTTGTATACCTTGAAGGGTGCAGTTTCTAAAATGGGGTCATTTTTGGGTGGTTTCTATTATGTAAGCCTCACAAAGTGACTTCAGACCTGAGCTGGTCCTTGTCCCCTTAACGACTTACGACGTACCGATACGCCATGTTTGCCGAGTCCTTAAGGACCCAGGGCGTACCGGTACGTCCTAACTTTAAAATTACATTGCGGCGCGGCAGGGGTTAATCGGAACAGGATGTCCACTGAAATCATTCAGCGGGCATCCTGTCATGTGACCCCCCCGCATCGTCGATCGCCGCAAACCGCAGGTCAATTCAGACCTGCGGTTTGCGGTTTTACCTTATCCGGCGGGCGGCGGTGACGAGCCTGTGAGATCCAGCCCCCTGAATCTCACAGGCCGGAAGCTGTATGAGTAATACACACAGTATTACTCATACAGCCAATGCATTCCAATACAGAAGTATTGGAATGCATTGTAAAAGGGATTAGACCCCCAAAAGTTGAAGTCCCAAAGTCGGACAAAAAATAAAGTAAAAAAAAGTGGAAAAAACTAAGTTTTCCCCCACAAAAATTAAAAGTTTCAAGTAAAAATAAACAAAAACGTCATTTTCCCCAAATAAAGTAAAAGAAAATTGGTAAAAAATGGGGGGGGGGGGAAAGTTGACATATTAGGTATCTACCGGCTCTATAAACATATCACATGACCTAACCCCTCAGATGAACACCGTAAAAAATAAAAACTGTGCTAAATAAACAATTTTTTTGTCACCTTACATCACAAAAATTACAACAGCAAGCGATCAAAAAGGCATTTGCCCACCAAAATAGTACCAATCTAACCGTCACCTGATCCCGCAAAAAATGAGCCCCTACCTGAGACAAAACTATGGCTCAGAATATGGAGATACTAAAACATGATTTTTTTTTGTTTCAAAAATGATATTATTGTGTAAAACTTACATTAAAAAAAAAAGTATACATATTAGGTATCGCCGCGTCCGTATCGACCAGCTCTATAAAAATATCACATGACCTAACCCCTCAGATGAACAACATAAAAAATTTAAACCATTTTTTGTCACCTTACATCACAAAAAGTGTAATAGCAAGCGATCAAAAAGTCACACGCACCCCAAAATAGTGCCAACAAAACCGTCATCTCATCCCGCAAAAATCATACCCTACCCAAGGTAATCGCCCAAAAACTGAAAAAATTATGGCTCTCAGACTATGGAAACACTAAAACATGATTTGTTTTGCTTCAAAAAAGAAATCATTGTCTAAAACTTACATAAATAAATAAAAAGTATACATATTAGGTATCGCCGCATCCGTGACAACCTGGTCTATAAAAATATCACATGATCTAACCTGTCAGATGAATGTTGTAAATAACAAAAAATAAAAACGGTGCCAAAACAGCTATTTCTTGTTACCTCACATGACCTAACCCCTCAGATGAACACCGTAAAAAATAAAAACTGTGCTAAATAAACAATTTTTTGGTCACCTTACATCACAAAAAGTACAACAGCAAGCGATCAAAAAAGCGTACGCCCACCAAAATAGTACCAATCTAACCGTCACCTCATCCGCAAAAAATTAGCCCCTACCTAAAACAATCGCCACAAAAATAAAAAAACTATGGCTCAGAATATGGAGACACTAAAACATCATTTATTTATTTTTTTAAAAGCTGTTATTGTGTAAAACTTACATAAATAAATAAAAAGTATACATATTAGGTATCGCCGCGTCCGTATCGACCGGCTCTATAAAAATATCACATGACCTAACCCCTTAGGTGAACACCGTAAAAAATAAAAAATAAAAACTGTGCTAAATAAGCAATTTTTTGTCACCTTACATCACAAAAAGTGTAATAGTAAGCGATCAAAAAGTCATATGCACCCCAAAATAGTGGCAATCAAACCATCATCCCGTCAAAAAATGAAACCCTACCTAAGATAATCGCCCAAAAACTGAAAAAACTATGGCTCTCCGACTATGGAGACACTAAAACATGATTTCTTTACGACCACATATGGGGTGTTTCTGTAAACTACAGAATCAGGGCCATAAATATTGAGTTTTGTTTGGCTGTTAACCCTTGCTTTGTAACTGGAAAAAAAACATTAAAATGGAAAATCTGCCAAAAAAGCGAACTTTTGAAATTGTATCTCTATTTTCCATTAATTTTTGTGGAACACCTAAAGGGTTAACAACGTTTGTAAAATCAGTTTTGAATACCTTGAGGGGTGTAGTTTCTTATATGGGGTCACTTTTGTGAAGTTTCTACTCAAGGGGTGCATCAGGGGGGCTTTAAATGGGACATGGTTTAAAAAAAAACAGTCTAGCAAAATTTGCCTTCCAAAAACCGTATGGCATTCCTTTCCTTCTGTGCCCTGCCGTGTGCCCGTACAGCAGTTTACGACCACATATGGGGTGTTTCTGTAAACTACAGAATCAGGGCCATAAATAATGAGTTTTGTTTGGTTGTTAACCCTTGCTTTGTAACTGTAAAAAAATATTAAAATGGAAAATCTGCCAAAAAAGCGAACTTTTGAAATTGTATCTCTATTTTCCATTAATTTTTGTGGAACACCTAAAGGGTTAACAACGTTTGTAAAATTAGTTTTGAATACCTTGAGGGGTGTAGTTTCTTATATGGGGTCACTTTTGTGAAGTTTCTACTCTAGGGGTGCATCAGGGGGGCTTTAAATGGGACATGGTTTAAAAAAAAACAGTCTAGCAAAATTTGCCTTCCAAAAACCGTATGGCATTCCTTTCCTTCTGTGCCCTGCCGTGTGCCCGTACAGCAGTTTACGACCACATATGGGGTGTTTCTGTAAACTACAGAATCAGGGCCATAAATATTGAGTTTTGTTTGGCTGTTAACCCTTGCTTTGTAACTGGAAAAAAAATATTAAAATGGAAAATCTGCCAAAAAAGCGAACTTTTGAAATTGTATCTCTATTTTCCATTCATTTTTGTGGAACACCTAAAGGGTTAACAACGTTTGTAAAATCAGTTTTGAATACCTTGAGGGGTGTAGTTTCTTATATGGGGTCACTTTTGTGAAGTTTCTACTCTAGGGGTGCATCAGGGGGGCTTTAAATGGGACATGGTTTAAAAAAAAACAGTCTAGCAAAATTTGCCTTCCAAAAACCATATGGCATTCCTTTCCTTCTGTGCCCTGCCGTGTGCCTGTACAGCAGTTTACGACCACATATGGGGTGTTTCTGTAAACTACAGAATCAGGGCCATAAATATTGAGTTTTGTTTGGTTGTTAACCCTTGCTTTGTAACTGTAAAAAAATATTAAAATGGAAAATCTGCCAAAAAAATTAAATTTTGAAATTGCATCTCTATTTTCCATTAATTCTTGTGGAACACCTAAAGGGTTAACGACGTTTGTAAAATCAGTTTTGAATACCTTGAGGAGTGTAGTTTCTAGAATCTGGTCATTTTGGGTGGTTTCTATTATGTAAGCTTCACAAAGTGACTTCAGACCTGAACTGGTCCTTAAAAAGTAGATTTTTGAAAATTTCTTAGAAATTTCAAGATTTACTTCTAAACTTCTAAGCCTTGTCACGTCCCCCAATAATAAAATGTTATTCCCAAAATGATCCAAACATGAAGTAGACATAGGGGAAATTTAAAGTAATAACTATTTTTGTAGGTATTATTATGTATTATAGAAGTAGAGAAATTGAAACTTGGAAATTTTGTATTTTTTTAAAAATAAAAATGAATTTTTTTTTACTCCATTTTAACAATGTCATGAAGTACAATATGCGACGAAAAAACAATCTCAGAATGGCCTGGATAAGTCAAAGCGTTTTAAAGTTATCACCACATAAATTGACACTGGTCAGATTTGCAAAAAATGGCCTGGTCCTGAAGGTGAAAATGAGCCCGGTCCTTAAGGGGTTAAACAGAAGAAAATACGCCTTCTGGAGTGGCCCAGTCAGAGACCTGACCTCAACCCGATTGAGATGCTGTGGCATGACCTCAAGAAAGCGATTCACACCAGATATCCCAAGAATATTGCTGAACTGAAACAGTTCTTTAAAGAGGAATGGTCAAGAATTACTCCTGACCGTTGTGCACGTCTGATCTGCAACTACAGGAAACGTTTGGTTGAAGTTATTGCTGCCAAAGGAGGGTCAACCAGTTATTAAATACAAGGGTTCACATACTTTTTCCACCTGCACTGTGAATTTTTACATGGTGTGTTCAAAAAAAACATGGTAACATTTAATTATTTGTGTGTTATTAGTTCAAGCAGACTGTGATTGTCTATTGTTGTGACTTAGATGAAGATCAGATCACATTTTATGACCAATTTGTGCAGAAATCTATATCATTCCAAAGGGTTCACATACTTTTTCTTGCAACTGTATATACTGTAAGAAGGTACAAAGAAACATTGTGGATGATAGATATGTGTCACCGAGGGTCCTGGCCTCGGTGGAGTAAGAGCCAGTTTTCATGTGTCAGCAGCAGTTGCTGTTTGACACTTTGCTATTTAGTATGGCTGTAAATAGCTGATCCGGGACGGCTCTTACTGGGAGTAATCAAAGTGCTGGGTGGGTGACTACTCCCCACATTCAAGGCAGGGTTTTGTCAGGCCTATAAAAAACAGCCAGCAGTGTCAGGTGTGGGGGATTTATCTCTCTCTGACATTGGAGCTCTGGCAATCTCTGTACCGGGATCTGAGCCTTGTGCCAGGCTGGAGGCCGGCTCTGTTCTGAGCTATGCTGGTCGGGTGTGGATTAACACCCAGGACAAAAGGTGACTGTTTTGCTTTTGTGAGCTATCTGGGTGTGAACTAACACCAATACTGCAAATGAACTGTCGTACTGTATACTTGTGTGAATAAACACTGACCTTTTTACTTAAACTGGTTTTTGCCTCTATACTGCGTTCGCTGGTCCTGACTACCAAAGCGAGTCCCCACAATTGGTGGAGGATGCGGTCAATAGCAGTGAGGCTGACGTGAACGCCAATATTTTTGGTTTCTGCATTTTTTCCAGCACAGTTGTATTTCGTACATTAAACCACGACAAAATGAAGGCTGTTGTGAAGGCCCTCATAGAGGCTAATCTGCAGCAGCGAGAGACAAACCTGCATCAATGCGAGGCTAATAAGCAGCAGCAGGAGACTAACCAGTTGCTGCTACAACATGTGATGGCTTTGCAGACAGCAGGAGCAACCCCGAACGTCCACGATGCCCGGGAAGCAGTCCGTGCTGCAATTCCTAAGATGACCGCCGCAGACGACATTGAAACCTACCTGGCGATGTACGAGAAAGTGGCCTTTAGGGAAAAGCTACACCGAGACCAGTGGGCTGAGGTCCTCGCTCCATTCCTGACATCCGATTCCTAGCGCGTGTATTTATACTTGCCGGAAGATCAAGCGGCCGACTACCAAAAAGTAAAGGGTGAGATTTTGGCAAGACTGGGGGTGAATGTGTTGGTCCGGGCCCAGCGGGTACATCAGTGGGGGTTTAAGCCGGCTGAGCCTGCGAGACCCCAGTATTATGACTTACTCCACCTCTTGCAAAAGTGGCTACAGCCTGATGTGCTGAGTCCCACGGCTATGCTGGATAGACTATTGGCTGATATGTTCTGGAGGGCTCTGCTACCCCCTCCCCAGCACTGGATCAGCCAGGTGTCTCCTGGCAATGACCTGGAAATGGTGGACCTGGTGGAGCGTTACGAGGCTACTAAGAATTTTACAGGGGGTTCTTTTGGGAGGAGGACAGTCAAACACAGTAAATCTCCATCCCATACCTGGCGACTTCTACCAACCAAACCCACCCAGGGTGTAGCCTCTACGGACCTGGCTCCAATAGTCTGCTGGCAGTGTCAGGAGCTGGGCCATGTAAGAGCTGACTGTCCTCATCAGGAGGAACCCATGGACACGTACAGTCGTTATATGCCAGGAAGCTGTGTGCAGCAGGTACCCCAGAAACTCTAAACCACTTGTGCCGGGTGGAGGTAGGAGACACTCCAGCAGAGGCTCTGCTTGACTCAGGGAATCTTGTGTCCATAGTAAGGGCTCCCCTGGTACGGTCAGCGGAGTATACTGGCCAGGAAGTCGGGGTCATGTGCATCCATGAAGACTTAAAATACTATCCCACCACCCTGGTGTCTCTAACCACAGGGGCCAGCAGGTGGACTCACGAAGTGGCAGTTGCCACAAATTTACACTACGAACGTATAATAGGGAGAGACTTCCCGGGCTTCCCAGCACTGTGGTCTGTTATGCGAGTGACTGATACCCATGAGACAGGGGTAACCCCAGCAGAGTGGCCTTGCTCCAGGTGGAGGCCAGAACCCTGGGAACCCAAGGCCAAAGGGCCAGCAGTAGGGGTAACTGCCACTTCGGTGGAAGAGGGGGGGGACCCCACTGAATGTAATGGTGGGAGATGTAGAGGAATGCCGCCGGGGCCTG
The DNA here is from genome assembly GCF_905171765.1 of Bufo bufo. NCBI lineage: Eukaryota > Metazoa > Chordata > Amphibia > Anura > Bufonidae > Bufo > Bufo bufo. The sequence continues at coordinate 240,973,734 of NC_053389.1, read as the reverse complement.
AGCTGGCAGACCTCAATGTCTCCGGAGATAATTTTGTTACTGCACAACACTGAGATACAACCCTATCCCGAGCTTGGGGAAATGTATTAATAGTAGAGGGTGAGCCACAACAACCAGTATTTCCCCGTTTTGTTGTTCATCAGGATATGTTGTATCGGGTAAACCAACTGCGGGGTGAACATATTGAACAGTTGGTGGTGCCCCAGGCTTATCGCAAAATCGTGTTGGAGTTAGCCCACCAACATGTTCTCGGGGAGCATCTGGGAATGCAGAAAACACAGGACCGGATACTACAACGGTTTTACTGGCCCAGTGTCTTTAGAGAGGTGGACGAATTCTGTAAGTATTGCCCAATCTGCCAGGCAACTAGCCCCCAGCACCTTTTCCGTAGTCCCTTGGTACCTCCCCCGATCGAGGTACCGTTTGAGCGAATCGCGATGGACCTCGTAGGCCCACTACCGAAGTCCGCTAGAGGACACCAACACATCCTGGTCATCCTAGATTACACCAGTCGGTACCCAGAGGCGGTGCCTCTGCGACATACATCAGCTAAACTGATAGCTAAGGAGCTAATGGAGATGTTCTCCCGAGTGGGGCTACCTAAAGAGGTTCTGACTGACCAAGGGACCCTTTTTATGTCCAATGTCAAGAGGGAACTCTGTAAGTTGCTGCATATCAAACAGTTATGGACGTCTGTTTACCATCCGCAAACGGACGGTCTGGTTGAGCGGTTTAATAAAACATTAAAAACCATGTTAAAAAGGGTGGTGTCTAAAGATGGGCAGGACTGGGACCTTCGTCTGCCCTATATCATGCTCACTGTGCAAGAGGTGCCCCAGGCCTCTACTGGGTTCTTGCCCTTCGAATTGCTATATAGCAGACATCCTCGCGGTTTGTTGGACGTAGCAACCCACTCCGCATAAAAGTGTCCTGGAGTACGTTACCAAGATGCAACAGCGGATAGAGACCGTTTTGCCTCTTGTCAGGGAGCATATGGAGGCAGCTTAGCAAGCCCAGAGTCGGATCTATATTTGGCAGGCTCGGGTCCGGATCTTTAACCCGGGTGATCGGGTTTTGGTCCTGGTGCCGACCTTGGAGAGTAAGTTCCTGGCTAGGTGGCAGGGGCCCTACGAGGTACTTGAAAAAATTGGAGAGGTAAACTACAAGGTACACCAGCCAGGGAGGCAAAAGCCAGAGCAGGTGTACCATGTGAATTTATTCAAACCGTGGAAAGATAAGGAAACCTGTACTGAAGACAGCCCGCGCCCAGGGTTTTTAGGGGAAGGGGTTTTGGCCCCTCTGTCTGAAGCAGGGGAAGCAGCTGCCACAGTAAGAATGGCTGACAGCCTCCCTTCTAAACGATTTAGCTCAGGGCAAAGGAGAGCATCGGAGCATGAACTGCTCCGATGCTCATGTCAGGGGGGCTGCCGGCGTGGAAATGGAGGTATGTCCGGGTTCAGCTCTGAACCCGGACAACCCCTTTAATGGAAACTGCTAAAGAGAAAACCCTTTGGTCTGCATGGCGCCCCCGCCACCTTTCAAAGACTAATGGACATTGTACTTCGTCCACATCGTCAGTATGCTTCGGCGTACCTGGACGATATCGTCATACACAGTAGTGGGCTCCCTTAGGAATGCTGGGCTAACCGCTAACCTAAAAAAATGCGCAATAGGGTTAGAGGAGACTAAGTACCTGGGGTATGTCATTGGGCGCGGAGTTATCAAACCTCAAGTGAACAAAATAGAGGCAATTCGGAATTGGCCCCGACCTGTCACCACTAGGCAAGTAAAGTCGTGCCTAGGAATGGTGGGCTATTACATGAGGTTTGTTCCCTTTGCTACAGTGGCTGCACCATTGACAGGGCTCTTGAAGTGACGCAGGTCGGTGATGGACCGCTGGGATGATAAGGCGGAAGAGGCGCTCTCTGCTTTGAAGTTGGCCCTGTGTGGGTCGTGGTTTTGGTGACGCCCGACTTCAAACGGGAATTCATAGTACAGACGGACGCCTCCGAAGTAGGCCTCAGTGCGGTAATGTCGCAGGAAGTCAACGGGGAAGAGCATCCCGTTGTCTTCCTAAGCCTGTGCCTGGCTATCAAGTGGGCACTCGAGTCTCTCCGCTACTATTTGTTGGGGAGAAAGTTCCGCCTGGTGACCAACCACTCCCCTCTCAAGTGGATGAACCAGGCCAAAGAGAGAAATGCCCGAGCCACCAGGTGGTTCCTATCCTTACAGAACTTTAAGTTCTCCGTAGAACACAGGGCAGGCCGGTTACAGGGAAACGCAGATGCCCTGTCCCGGGTATATTGTATGGCATGTGTTCACCCCCTCAGGGTTGAACAAAGGGGGGAGGTATGTAAGAAGGTACAAGGAATCATTGTGGATGATAGGTATGTGTCACCGAGGGTCCTGGCCTTGATGGAGTAAGAGCCAGTTTTCATGTGTCAGCAGCAGTTGCTGTTTGACACTTTGCTATTTAGTATGGCTGTAAATAGCTGATCCGGGACGGCTCTTACTGGGAGTAGTTGTCACGGCCAGGCCCATGACCGTGACTTCTTACCGCATGCAGTTGCCGGCGGTTTTGTATGGGTCTTCAACCACGGGTGAGGGCCGCTTGTCTGTGGCCTCACTTGTGGTTGCCGCGGGCAACCAGTGTTGTGTTTAGCAGCAGAGCAGCCTGAGCGTTGCTAGGCAGCTTGCTGCCCTGGCATGCGGTCACACCTAGCAACCTTTATGTTAGGTGTGTGTATGTTATGCACGTTGTATGTATTGTGTGCTATTCCCCTTTATGTGTCTTTCCCTTCTGTGGTACTGGAAGGGTTAACTTCCTTCCCAGTGTGTATGTGATGTCACTGGGTGTGTCCAACCTTTGGGTGTGGCCACTTTGGCCTATATAGACCCTCTCTCTAGCAGGGCTCAGTAGGTTGCTTCAGTCTTGCTAGCTGAAGCAGCCGCCTGTGTTTTCCATCCGTCTGTGAGAGCCACCACTGTGGTCATACTGTCACGGCTGAGGATGGGGGAAATCCTCAGCCGTGTGAAGCCTGTAGATGTTATGGCTGCTTGACCAAGAAGACAGGATTAGGGAGCAGGTCACCTCCTAAACGCATCCCTAACCTGACCCTGGCTCCTAGCTACATGAGCCAACCTTGATGGTAGGAGGGCTCATGCTCCGGAACCTAGAAGTCCCTGCTAGCCCTCAAGATGGCCCTAAACTAGAAGCTGAGTAAGACAACCCACTCCTCCAAAGCACGGAGGAGCAGGAGTCTCAACGACCAAGCTGCTGAAAAAGGGAAAACATAAACAGCCTATGTATATGGCAGGTGCTGCACTAGTTCCAGCCACCTGCCACAGCCCTGCTGACTGGATCCGTGTGCAGGAAAGCTGAAATCCACAAATAGCAGATAGACGTCAGCACAAACTCATCCACACACCGGAACCCAGATACATGGCAGCACTAAATAGTACAGGAAAACATAACACAGACTTAGCTAAACATAAACTTAATGAGACATTAAACCTATGACCACAGTGGTGGCTCTCACAGACGGATGGAAAACACAGGAGGCTGCTTCAGCTAGCAAGACTGAAGCAACCTACTGAGCCCTGCTAGAGAGAGGGTCTATATAGGCCAAAGTGGCCACATCCAAAGGTTGGACACACCCAGTGACATCACATACACACTGGGAAGGAAGTTAACCCTTCCAGTACCACAGAAGGGAAAGACACATAAAGGGGAATAGCACACAATACATACAACGTGCATAACATACACACACCTAACATAAAGGTTGCTAGGTGTGACCGCATGCCAGGGCAGCAAGCTGCCTAGCAACGCTCAGGCTGCTCTGCTGCTAAACACAACACTGGTTGCCCGCGGCAACCACAAGTGAGGCCACAGACAAGCGGCCCTCACCCGTGGTTGAAGACCCATACAAAACCGCCGGCAACTGCATGCGGTAAGAAGTCACGGTCATGGGCCTGGCCGTGACAGTAGTGCTGGGTGGGTGACTACTCCCCACGTTCCAGGCCGGGTTTTGTCAGGCCTATAAAAAAACAGCCAGCAGTGTCAGGTGTGCGGGATTTATCTCTCTCTGACATTGGAGCTCTGGCAATCCCTGTACCGGGATCTGAGCCTTGTGCCAGGCTGGAGGCCTGAATCCGGGAGGACTACTATGTTCTGAGCTATGCAGGTGACTGTTTTGCTTTTGTGAGCTATCTGGGTGTGAACTAACACCCTAACACCAATACTGCAAATGAACTGTCGTACTGTGTACTTGCAACAAGTGTGAATAAACACTTATGCTATATACACTCACCTAAAGAATTATTAGGAACACCATACTAATACGGTGTTGGACGCCCTTTTGCCTTAAGAACTGCCTTAATTCTACGTGGCATTGATTCAACAAGGTGCTGATAGCATTCTTTAGAAATGTTGGCCCATATTGATAGGATAGCATCTTGCAGTTGATGGAGATTTGAGGGATGCACATCCAGGGCACGAAGCTCCCGTTCCACCACATCCCAAAGATGCTCTATTTGGTTGAGATCTGGTGACTGTGGGGGCCATTTTAGTAGTACAGTGAACTCATTGTCATGTTCAAGAAACCAATTTGAAATGATTTGAGCTTTGTGACATGGTGCATTATCCTGCTGGAAGTAGCCATCAGAGGATGGATACATGTTCTCATTCTGTTGACGCCAAATTCGGACTCTACCATTTGAATGTCTCAACAGAAATCGAGACTCATCAGACCAGGCAACATTTTTCCAGTCTTCAACAGTCCAATTTTGGTGAGCTCGTGCAAATTGTAGCCTCTTTTTCCTATTTGTAGTGGAGATGAGTGGTACCCGGTGGGGTCTTCTGCTGTTGTAGCCCATCCGCCTCAAGGTTGTGCGTGTTGTGGCTTCACAAATGCTTTGCTGCATACCTCGGTTGTAACGAGTGGTTATTTCAGTCAACGTTGCTCTTCTATCAGCTTGAATCAGTCGGCCCATTCTCCTCTGACCTCTAGCATCCACAAGGCATTTTTGCCCACAGGACTGCCGCATACTGGATGTTTTTCCCTTTTCACACCATTCTTTGTAAACCCTAGAAATGGTTGTGCGTGAAAATCCCAGTAACTGAGCAGATTGTGAAATACTCAGACCGATCCGTCTGGCACCAACAACCATGCCACGCTCAAAATTGCTTAAATCACCTTTCTTTCCCATTCTGACATTCAGAGAACAGGTGTTCCTAATAATTCTTTAGGTGAGTGTATATGTGTCATCCACAGATCCCGCCCATAAGTGTCCCTGTGTAAATAGTGACCCCAATACATCGGGCCTTGCACAGCAATCTTCATATGTAAAGTGTAGTCATGTAATCCTAATTAAAGTAGCGCAATCCTCTGCAGTAGTACTTAGTGGAGTTGCTGGAGGCCGGCAACTCGTGGCTGTGCCCAGTGCAGTCACTGTACTCTATTACACCGGGCCCCACATAGCAATCTTCATATGTAAAGTGTATTCATGTAATCCTAGACAAGAATAGGACATGCTATATTTTTTTGCGGGGCCACGGAGTGCTGTCCGCATTTTTTGCGGCCCCATTAAAGGGAATGGGTCCGCATCTGAGCCGCAAAAACGGCGGCTCGGATGCGGACCAAAACAACGGTCGTGTGCATGAAGCCTAATTCATACCCCAGGCAAATTTTGACTTAAAGTTACTTTTATTCAACCAGCAAGTAATTTTTTGACGGGAAATGACATAGGTGTCTTCCAAAAGATAATAAGACGATGTACAAGAGGCATTATTGTGGAGGAAAAACATTTCTCAGCTTTTATTTACATTTGAGCAAAAAATACAAGATGTTCCGCGCTGTGGATAATCTCAGAGGACGTGGTCGGAAGCCAAAAGTGACACCTGTGCTGGCCAGGAGGATAGTTAGAGAGGTGAAAAAGAATCCAAGGATCACCACCAAGGCCATCCTGGTGAATCTGGGCTCTGCTGGTGGCAATGTCTCAAGGCAGACAATCCAATGGACACTGCACACTGCTGGGTTCCACAGATGCAGAGCAGGCACACAAAAGCTTGCTTGGCCTTTGCAAAAGCTCATCTGGACAAAGAAGAAGACTTCTGGTCTTCTGTGTTATGGTCAGATGAAACAAAAATTGAATTGTTTGGTCACAATGATGTTTCCTTCATTTGGCGTAAAAAAGGAGAAGCCTTCAACCCAAAGAACACCATCCCCACTGTCAAACATGGTGGTGGGAACCTAATGCTTTGGGGGTGTTTTTCAGCCAATGGACCAGGGAACCTAATAACAGTAAACAGCACCATGAAAAAGAGCAATACATGAGGATTCTCAACGACAACATCAGGCAGTCTGCAGAGGAACTTGGCCTTGGGCACCAGTGGACATTTCAGCATGACAATGACCCAAAACACACAGCAAAAGTGGTGAAGAAATGGTTAGCAGACAACAACATTAACGTTTTGGAGTGGCCCAGCCAGAGTCCAGACTTGAATCCAAATCTGTGGAGGGAGCTAAAGATCAGGGTGATGGCAAGAAGACCCTCCAACCTGAAAGATTTGGAGCTCATTACTAAAGATGAATGGGCAAAAATACCTGTGGAGACATGCAAAAAGCTGGTCTGCAATTATAGGAAGCGTTTGATTGCTGTAATAGCCAATAAAGGCTTTTCTATTGATTATTGAGAAGGGTATGAATAATTTTGGACTGGACACTTTTTGCTCAAATGTAAAAAAAAGCTGAGAAATTGTTTTTTTCCCACAATAATGCCTCTTGTACATCGTCTTATTATCTTTTGGGAGACACCTATGTCGTTTCCCATCAAAAAATTACTTGCTGGTTGAATAAAAATTTTAAGTCAAAATTTGCCAAGGTATGAATAATTATGGACAGTACTGTAAGTACTACTGCAGAGGATTGCGCTACATTAATTAGGATAACATGAATATACACTACACATATGAAGATTGCTGTGCGGGGCCCGTGTAATAGAGTACAGTGACTGCATCGGGCCCCCCGTGAGTTGCCGGCCTCCAGCCCCTCCTCCCTCCCCGCTGATACATCGCAGGCCGCGCTGTGCAGCATAGAGGCCGGCGATGTATCAGTGTCAGCAAAGCAAAAATGGCAGCATTCGCTTTATAAGACGCACTGCCATTTCCCCCCAACTTTTGGGGGGGGTGCGTCTTATAAAGCGAAAAATACGGTAACTAGAAAGGGCTGAGTGCCATTGCAAATTTTTGAATGGGGCCCCCCATTATCGAGCAGCATATTTTTCCAGTGCAAATCTGCAGCAGAATTACATGATTTTCCTATTGTATGACGTAAAGTCATGATTTTATTAAAGACACGGAGGCGAGTATTGCTATCTCTTTCTTTACTCAAAACTTATAGCAGCAAAGAAAAAAGCATCAATCAAACTGATAACCATGGCAACCAACTCCTCCCCACTGTGCCAGTATAATAGTCTCTGACTCTGCTAATTCCTCCTCTTTCTTTGGTGACGACCGAAGTCCAGAACTCTGAAGATTAGAAACAAACTCTCCAAACACGGAAACTGACATCCAACGGTAACAGCTCGATTCTTCAACGGAAGACAGAAGCTGGAAAGTCAAATACAATCTGCACCCAGAAGACAGCATATTCATCCTATGAAAGAAACAAAATAAAGGTAGAAAAAAACGTCCCAATATCTCATCGTCATGAATGCATAGTAATGAACATACAGCCTATTCAAATGATAAAATCAAAGTATCATGGCAAATAAATAATGCATAACAGAGACAAACTCTTAGGGGGGGTCTACAAAATGGGAGGGGCAATACTCGCCTCCGTGTCTTTAATAAAATCATGACTTTACGTCATACAATAGGAAAATCATGTAATTTTATTACACGACACGGAGGCTCCTATTGCGAGTTTAAAGCTGACCTACAATGGAGGAAAACACGTGAACAGTAGGCCTGAAATAAAACTCACGGAATGTAGATACACGAGACCAATCTGCCATCTTCATAATATCTTCTAGACGCGCTCCAGCCAACGCCATAGAGGTCGCAGAGGCTCCTCTAGTGGAATGAGCAGTGAAAATCGCAGTATCCACACCTGCCAAAGTCATAACCCATTTCACCCAACGGGCCAATGTGACAGTGGAGACCGGACGGAAAGGACGTCTATATGATAGAAAAAGTTCCGGAGAAGAATTGGAGCGATGAGAGGCCACACGAGCCTCATATTCCTGAAGACACAACACCGGGCAAAGAGCCGGCGAATCTGGGAAACTGGGGTACGACACCGACCGAATATTGGTTTTGGTGCGACGCGAGATGTTGAACGTGACTCCCTCAGGAGTAAACGAACGAGCGTCATGATCCAAGGCGCGAACGTCCGACACCCTTTTGCACGATATCAAGCAGAATAAGGAAACCAGCTTGGCTGCAAGATGTCGAAGGGAAAGGTCCGCATTAGATGGCCATGAGGAGAACAAGGCCAGCACCAAAGAGACATCCCAAGTTGAAGAGAAACGAGGCCTTGGAGGACGGGATAGGCGGGAACCCTTGAGAAGCCTGCAAACAAGAGGGTGTTGACCGGCAGGACAGCCGCTAAACCCCTGATGAAACGCGGAAATGGCAGAACGGTACAAATTGATGGTGCGGTAAGCCTTACCGTCCTCAAAAAGTGAAGCGAGAAACTGAAGAACTTCGGTCACAGGACATGATATGGGATCCAGGTGCCTAGCCAGGCACCAATCAGCCCAGGACCTCCAGGCCGACCGATAAGCTCGTCTGGTCCCCGGCGCCCAAGCTTCGTCCAGAAGACGTCGAGCCGTTTCCGAAATCCCAGCGATGTCCCAGGGTTCCCTGAAATTCTGCAAGCCAGGAGATGAAGGGAGCCGTCGAGGATGAGAGGGTGATGTAGACCCGCTGGATCCAACAAGAGGCTCGGAAAAACCGGAAGAAGTAGTGGGCACTGAACTAGGCATTCCAGAAGTTGAGGAAACCAAGACTGCGTGGGCCAAAACGGGACTATGAGAACAAGATCCGCACCCTGGCGGCGGATCTGAGATAATACTCGAGACACCATCACAAACGGGGGAAAAGCGTACGCGAGGTGGTCGGACCAATCCTGAAGGAACGCATCGACTGCTTCCGCGTCCGGATCCGGACGCCAGCTGTAAAAACGTGGAAGTTGGGCGTTCAAACGGGACGCAAAGAGGTCTAAAGAGAACGGACCCCAAAGGGACGATATGGAGGAGAACACTGTGCGATCTAATTTCCAATCTCCCGAGTCTGAAAGGAAACGTGAGCTCCAGTCTGCGTGAGTATTGTGGAGTCCCGGCAAGTATTCCGCCGAAACGGTGATTTCCCTGTCCAGGCAGAAAGTCCAGAAATCCCGAGCCAAACTGGTTAAAATCGCTGAATGTGTGCCTCCCATGGCATTGACATACCGAACTGCGGAAATGTTGTCCATCCGTAGTCTGATGCAAATTTTGGACAAGCCACTCGCAAAACTGCGAACTGCAAAGGAACCCGCCAGAAGTTCCAAGGCGTTGATGTGGAGCCTGGATTCCACCGGAGACCAGGGACCTCCTGTCATCACACCGTCGCAGTAAGCACCCCAGCCGAGAAGGCTGGCATCTGAGTCTATCGTAAAATCCGGGAGTGGACCAATTATGGCCTTCCCATTCCAGGTCTCCAAGTTGTGGATCCACCACATCATTTCTTCTCTGGTGTCCTCGTCCAGGGTGACTAAATCCGCGTAAGATGCTCCCGCATGGAGGTGAGCAATCTTGAGACGCTGCATGCCGCGGTAGTGTAAGGGGGCCGGAAACACAGCCTGAATGGACGAGGAGAGGAGACCTATGACTCGGGCAAGATGACGTAAGGGAACCTGTTGGAGAGACAAAGTATGAAGAAGTTCCTTGCGAATGGAACGAACCTTGGCAGACGGAAGGCTGAGAGACATTGTGGAAGAATCGATGGTGAATCCCAAGAATTCTATGGACTGGGACGGGGTAAGTGACGACTTCTCCAAATTCAGGAGGAATCCTAGCCGGGATAACAGGTCCATGGACCACTGGAGATGGGTCAGAAGAACAGAAGGATCCTGAGCCAATATAAGGATATCGTCCAGATAAATAATCAGACGAATTCCTTGACTGCGGAGGCAGGAAATTACCGGGCGAAGGAGCTTGGTGAAACACCAAGGGGCGGACGAGAGACCGAAGGGAAGACAGGTGAATCTCCAAATCTCCGAATCCCAGAGAAAACGAAGGAGATCCCTGGATGTTTCGGCCACCGGAACCGTTAGGTAGGCGTCCTTCAAGTCTAACTTGACCATCCAATCCCCTTGGAGGAGCAAATCCTTGAGAAGATGGATACCCTCCATTTTGAAGTGCCGATATTTTACAAAATCGTTTAGTGCCCTGAGATTGATCACGGGTCTCATCTGGCCTCCTTTTTTGGCCACCAGAAACACACTGCTGATAACGCCTTCCGAGGAAGGAGGGGCCCGCTCTATGGCGCCCTTCTGACACAGGGCTGACAGTTCCTGATGTAAAAGCAGTTGTGATGAGGTTGGGAGAACCGTAGGATACGGGTGTGGAATCTGGATGTGGGGGTAAACTAACTCTATGTGAAACCCCCGGACGGTCGAAAGGACCCAAGGGTCTGTTGTGATGGATTCCCACACATGGGAAAAAAGACGGAGCCTGCCCCCTACACAAGGAGTCAAAGAAGACGGTGACATTAGACTTACCGAAAGGACGTCTGGAAGATGGACCTCTGGCTCCACGTGAACGCCAAGACGAACCTCGGGAGGGGAAGAAAGCAGGCGGTTGACGGAACTCCTGGTTGGAGGGTCGATAAGAGAAGGAGCCTCTGCCGGACCCGCGGGTCTGGTATGATGAACGGCCGGACAGGCGGCCCCTGGAGCTGCCGGCCCTGTTAGAGACCCGTCCATGGAATACTCTCTTCATGGACGTTTGAGCCTTATCGAGGGCCGTGAAGGCTCCCACAAATCGGGAGAGATCCTTAATGAAGGAATCCCCAAAGAGCAATCCTTGAGCCTCTTTGCCTGTCTCCGTCAGGGCTAAATTGGATAATTTAGGTTCTATTTTAAATAGGATTGCTTTACGACGCTCAATCGAGAGCGAAGCATTAACATTGCCCGTGAGGCACACGGCACGTTGTACCCATCCCCGGAGTTCTTCCGGGTCTACCAGAGTGTTCTGGGTTCTGGCTGACTCAGCCAATTCAAAGATTTTTGTTAATGGGCCTAAAAGGTCCAACAATTTGTCCTGACAGGACTTTAGGGCTGATTCAAGACCCTTCCTGGGGTTCCAGCCCGATTTAGCCAAAAATTGACACATTTTTGGGTCAACTACGGGCGTTTCGCAGACTTTGTTAGGTACAATAGGTCTGGGACATTCAGCCTTTAGTTTATTACGCGCCTCTTTAGAAAGAGGTTGGCGTATACGGGCCTCCAAATATTTGGCAATATGTGAGGACGGAAGCCATTCCGCCGACCTCGGATGGTGGAGAGCATCCGGGTCAAACAGTGGTTCCCCAGCGGGATCCAAAATTGCTGAGGCGTCAAAAGGAACCTCATTGGGCGCTACTGACCCCGATGACGGACCTGGCAGGTCCGAATCCAAGGGATCTTCCTCCTCTATTTCCACTAAGTCTAAAGACTGGTACTGAGCCTCCTCATCTGAATCGGGATCAGAAACCGATTCGGTATCATGCTGCGCTCTGGCGCATTTCCATTGCCTCGCCTTTTCTGCCTGGCGGGCGTAGGCTCTTTTGCGCGAACGATGCGCGCCATCAAGGGTGGCTACATTTCCACCAGTCAAATTGTTTCTGGAGGCAAGTAACGGTATTGCAGGTGGTGAGGGCCCCACCGGTGCAGAGGAGGAAGGGCCGGCCATCAGGGCCTCAGCAATAGAAGTCGAAATGGCCGAAGACATGGAGCCCATGGCTGCCTGTATAGCAGCAGTCACAGAGCGCTGCAATGCTAAGGACTGTGTGTCCGGAGAAACAGTGTTTAAATCCTGTATGAGAGGCATAGAATCCATGCCCTCAGGGACAGGGCTAGATACATGTAAAGGCACCCTGGACATGATGTGCCTGTATAATGCCAGATAGTGCTATAAACTGACTTTAAAATAGCAGTAAATGCCAAGGTGGCAGACCTAAGAGGCAACAACTCTGGGTAGAAGGCAATCCCCCTGGAGGCAGAAAAATATGGGGATAAATGGGACAAATCTGTACTAAAACGAGGTGACCTGACCGGAGCTGCAATGCAGTAATCTGGACGTAGCCGGCAGAGACAAACGCGGAAGTCTCGCGCGCTCCCGCGATAACACAGCGGGGAGCGCGAAAACCAGCTGCAGAGGGGAAGAAGACGGCGGCCGAGATCTCGCGAGATCTCGGCCGCAAGATGAAGCGCAGTGAGGAAACGGCCAGCCAGGAAAAATGCCGCAGACCGAATCGAATGACCGGACAGAGAACTGAGGGAAGGTACAGGGTAAAATAAACTATTAGGGGTATAAGTAATAGAAGGAGGGAAAACCGGAATGGAAGAAATGGATAAAGGAGGGCAATGCTCAAATAAAACACTGAATAAAACAAACCAGAGGACAAATCTTAGAAAAACTAAGAGAAAATACCCCAATAAACAGTGATTAATACCCTAAATATATACTAAGGCATAAAATCATATACGACTACCCACAGACATAAGGTTGAAGTACTTATCTGTGAGGGAGCAGCAAAGAAAGAGGGGGAATTAGCAGAGTCAGAGACTATTATACTGGCACAGTGGGGAGGAGTTGGTTGCCATGGTTATCAGTTTGATTGATGCTTTTTTCTTTGCTGCTATAAGTTTTGAGTAAAGAAAGAGATAGCAATAGGAGCCTCCGTGTCGTGTAATAAAATCCAGGATTTTGCTGTGGATTTACTTTAAATTTTACCCAGAGGTCACACTACATTTTTTCCAGAAGAGTAAAAATACTGCTCTAACCATTTTTGAGGAGGAGTACGAAAGATGCGGTAATACAAATACATAATACGTAGGCCTACACTTGCTCACATCTGCATTGGAGGCTCAGTTCAGGACCAGATAAAAAAGCCTTATATGCAGGACTTTTTTGTCTGGTAAAAAGACAGACTCGTGAATGGAAACTGAATGGACTGCACCATAGTCAGCGGAGTCTGTTCAGCTTCTTCCCTGTCAGTTAGGCTGGGTTCACATCACGTTTTTGTTACACATTTAATGTACACACAAAAAAAGTATATATGCTACCAGACGCCTAAGACAGACGCCATACTGTAGCATCTGTCACTATAGAATTCCATTGTAAAAAAAAGTTATATATGGACTTTGCAGGATGTAAAAACGTGGTACACTAGGCTTTCCCATCCTTCAGAGTCCATGGTGATGGATGCCACAGTATGGCATCTGTCTGAGGCATCCGTTAATGTACACATTTTGTGTAAGTTGAATGTATGACAAAAACCCAGTCTTACTTGCCCGATCTAGCACAGCCGTTATTTTTGTTGCTCTGCTCATCTAATGGAGCAGAACAAGAGAAATAAATAGCAGTGGTGTGAACGTGGCTTAAGAGGTGGGCACTTATGCAACGGAACCATTACTAATCTAAATTACATCAGGAAATTATAGCGAAGTGATAAAGTCCAGCCCAATATGGTGGATCTTCCCTGTAATTTACCACTTGGCTATAATAGCCTGCATTTACTACACACTGCACTACATGCATCACACACACACACTGCTCCCACATACATCAGTGTGCGATATATGTGGTGCAGTGTATGGTGCATGTGGTGCAGTGTGAGATGTATGTGGTGCAGTGTGAGATTATATGGTGCAACGTGAGATGTATGTGGTGCAGTGTGTGATGTATGTGGTGCAGTGTATGGTGCATGTGGAGCAGTGTATGCTGCATGTGGTGCAGTGTGGGAAGTATGTGGTGCAGTGTGAGATGTATGTGGTGCAGTGTGAGATGTATGTGGTGCAGTGTGAGATGTATGTAGTGCAGTGTGAGATGTATGTGGTGCAGTGTGAGATGTATGTGGTGCAGTGTGAGATGTATATGGTTCAGTGTGAGATTATATGGTGCAATGTGAGATGTATGTGGTGCAGTGTATGGTGCATGTGGTGCAGTGTGGGATGTATGTGGTGCAGTGTGAGATGTATGTAGTGCAGTGTGGGATGTATGTGGTGCAGTGTGGGATGTATGTGGTGCAGCGTATGGTGCATGCGGTGCAGCGTGGGATGTAAGGTATGTGGTGCAGTGTGGGATGTATGTGGTGCAGTGTGGGATGTATGTGGTGCAGTGTGGGATGTATATGGTGCATTGTATGGTGTATGTGGTGCAGTGTATGAAGTATGTGGTGCTGGGTATGGTGCATGTGGTGCAGTGTGATATGTATGTGGTGCAGTGTGATATGTATGTGGTGCAGTGTGATATGTATGTGGTGCAGTGTGATATGTATGTGGTGCAGTGTGGGATGTATGTGGTGCAGTGTGATATGTATGTGGTGCAGTGTGGGATGTATGTGGTGCAGTGTGGGATGTATGTGGTGCAGTGTGATATGTATGTGGTGCAGTGTGGTATGTATGTGGTGCAGTGTATGGTGCATGTGGGGTGTGTGGTGCAGTGTGATATGTATGTGGTGCAGCGTGAGATGTATGTGGTGCAGTGTGAGATGTATGTAGTGCAGTGTGGGATGTATGTGGTGCAGTGTGGGATGTATGTGGTGCAGCGTATGGTGCATGCGGTGCAGCGTGGGATGTAAGGTATGTGGTGCAGTGTGGGATGTATATGGTGTATGTGGTGCAGTGTATGAAGTATGTGGTGCTGGGTATGGTGCATGTGGTGCAGTGTCATATGTATGTGGTGCAGTGTGATATGTATGTGGTGCAGTGTGGGATGTATGTGGTGCAGTGTGGGATGTGTGTGGTGCAGTGTGATATGTATGTGGTGCAGTGTGGGATGTATGTGGTGCAGTGTATGGTGCATGCCTAATATGTGTAGTGTATTTTATTTTTATTTTTTTTATTCAGTGATAAATGTGTTTTTTTATCTTAACTTTTTTCACTTTTTTTTTCATTTTTATGACCCAGACCCACTTGGTTCTTGAAGATCCAGTGGGTCTGATGTCTGTATAATACAGTACACTATATAGGGTACTGTACTGTATTTTACTTACACTTTGTCTGAACAGATCTATGCCTTTAGCACAGATCTGTTCAGCACCATGGACAGCAGGATGCCTGAGAAGGCGTCCTGTTGCCATGGGAACCTTCCCCTTCTGCTCAGTTGTAGCCACAACTGTGCAGACGGGGAAGAGTAAGGACGGGGCTGTCGGGGGGCTGTCTGGGGGCTCTCTCCCATCGGGGGGCTGCAAAGGCACAGCAGCCCCCTGATGGGAGAGGGAGGGTGTTCCCTGAGCTGTTAACCTTTTCCATACAGCGGTCCGTACGGACCGCTGTATGGAAAGGGTTAAACGGCTGACATCGCATCACTGATGTCAGCCGTTTATACCAGGGTGTCAGCAATGTGCTGACACCCTGGTATAACCACTGTCCACCAACGATTATTCAAGGGGAGGCGGGCGGGGGATCGCAATCCCGCCTGCCGCACCGCCCGCCTCCCGCACCTCCCGCGACACCCCCCCTGCACCACCCGCCCACATAATATCATTCAGGGGTGCAGGGGGGGTTAATAAAACTTTATTTCGGGCATTTTAAAGTTTGATCCTGCAGGGATCAGAGTCGGCTAAAAGCGCAGCAAACCGCAGGTACGGGGGGGTCACATGACTTCCCCATCCCCGGCGTTGTGACATGATGCCGGCTGAATGATTTCAGCCAGCATCCCGTTCGGATTAACCCCCGGGGTGCCGCAATCTTATTTTAAACTCATGACGTACCGGTACGTCATGGGTCCTTAAGGACTCGGGAAACATGCCGTACCGGTACGTCATGCGTCCCTAAGGGGTTAATCCTGAAACCAAAAAAATAAAATAACTTTTTTTTTCTTTTCATCGCCATATTCTGACCCCCATTACTTTTTTATAGTAATGCCTACAGAACTGTGTAGGGACTCATTGCGAGACGATCTGTAGTTTTTATTGGTACTATTTTAGAGTGTGCGTGAATTTTTTATCACATTTTATGATATTTTTGGGGTAAGGGAAGTGATGAAAAAATTGTGAATTTGATGTGTTTTTTCTTTTACGCCATTCACCGTATGGGATAAACATTTTCATATTTTAATAGTTCAAGCCTTTTGGGATGCAGTGATGCCCATGATCATTGTTTTTTATTTATTTTAATTCTGGGGAAGGGGGGAGTGATTTAAATTGTTAGTTAGGGTGGGTTCGCACCTGCATTAGGGAATTTCGTTATAGGTACAGTTTATAAAGGAATATAACGGAATTCCCAGACGAAATGCAAAACGGAAGCCTTTAAGAGTCAATCTGTTTTGATGCATCATAATAGAAGTCTATGGGGAAGCATAACGGATCCGTCTGGTTTCCGTTATGCTGGATGGAAAGTCCTGTCGATAGGACTTTGTCAAACAAGATGAGACATTTTATTAATGTGGCATAAAGTACACCTGCACAGTCTGAAGCAAAACGGACTTCAAATATTCCCCTTATGATAAATTCCCCCACATTTATACGCACTACACAGATATATACACCACACTGATATATGTATACATATTTCATGCTTATACATGTTCCACGCACATATACATAATTCTACACACAGACACTTACCTTTTCTGCAGATAGCTGGTGTCTGGATTGCAGAGTTGTAGGTGCCATTAGCCCATTACCCTCCTTCCCATCCCAGAAGAGAAGTGGAGGGGAGCATTCAGTAAAGTTACAGCCAGAGAGGGGAAAGCAGCTGGGGAGGGGTCTTCAAAAGAGGAGCAACTTGTGAGGGGCAGAGGGCAGAAGAGAGCAGCTAAAGGGTTGGGGGCAGAGGACAGGGAGAGAGCAGCTAGGGGGTTGGGGGCAGAGGACGGGAAGAGAGCAGCTAAGGGGTTGGGGCAGAGAACAGAAGAGAGTAGCTAGGCGGTTGGGGGACAGAAGACAGGAAGAGAGCAGCTAGGGGTTGGGGGACAGAAGACAGGAAGAGAGCAGCTAAGGGGTTGGGGGCAGAGAACAGAAGAGAGCAGCTAAGGGGTTGGGGGCAGAGGACAGGAAGAGAGCAGCGGGTTGGGGGCACAGAATATTAGAGAGCAGCTGAGGGGTTGGGGGGCAGAGAACAGAAGAGAGCAACTAAAGGGTTGGGGGGCAGAGAACAGAAGAGAGCAACTAGGGGGTTGGGGGCAGAGAAGAGAAGAGAGCAGCTAAGCGGTTGGGGGCAGAGGACAGGAAGAGAGCAGCTAGGGGTTGGGGGACAGAAGACAGGAAGAGAGCAGCTAGGGGTTGGGGGGCAGAGGTCAGAAGAAAGCAGCTAAGGAGTTGGAGGACAGAGGTCAGAAGAGAGCAGCTAAGGGGTTGGGGCAGAGGACAGGAAGAGAGCAGCTAAGGGGTTGGGGGGGCACAGAATATTAGAGAGCAGCTAAGGGGTTGGGGGGGGCAGAGAACAGAAGAGAGCAGCTAAGGGGTTGGGGGACAGAGGTCAGAAGAGAGCAGCTAAGGGGTTGGAGGACAGAGGTCAGAAGAGAGCAGCTAAGGGGTTGGGGCAGAGGACAGGAAGAGAGCAGCTAGGTATTTGGGGGAAAAGAGGACATATGAGCGTCTATAGAGCAGAGGGGCAGAGAACCAGACACTGCCGGACTGGAGAACAGTCTGGAGACTCTTCTGCCTTCCTCCTGTACTTCTCTGCGGTGTCTACTCTCCCCCTCCCATTCCTGTCAGGACCGACTGCAGCGCTCTGCTGACCTGCTCTGCAGAGGTTCCCTGCGGGGGGCGGGGCTTGCTCCTAGCACTCTAGATGGTGCAGTACGGGTCTAGCGGCAGCTGTGGACCTCCCATTGGCTGGCTGTGTTGATGACGTATAACGATGCGTCCTGTTCTTAGATGCGCAGGACAGCTACACAATTTAGGGATGAAATGTAATGAGGAGCGCTGGGCTGTGTAGTCCACATTGCCCTCATTATCATCCGCCCCCCAATGGCCCTGTCCAATGAGATTATGAAATTTCATAAAAGTCTGGAATCTTAAGGCTCAAAGAAAAACAGCAATATTGTGACTGCAGCTCTGGATGTGACTAGAGTGAAAGGATCTTACAACAGCAGTGAGACTTCAGCTATGGGTAGAGTGTAAGAAATGATGCAGCAGCATAGTGACTGCCGCTCTGGATGTGACTAGAGTAAAAGACAGGATTTACCAGCAGACTTATGACTATGTCTATGGGTAGAGTGTGAGAAATGATACAACAGCATAGTTGTGACTGCAGCTCTGGATGTGACTAGAGTGAAAGGATCTTACAACAGCAGTGAGACTTCAGTTATGGGTAGAGTGTAAGAAATGATGCAGCAGCATAGTGACTGCCGCTCTGGATGTGACTAGAGTAAAAGACAGGATTTACCAGCAGACTTATGACTATGTCTATGGGTAGAGTGTGAGAAATGATACAACAGCTTAGTTGTGACAGCAGCTTTGGATGTGACTGGAGTGCTTATGCTTACGACGATCGCTTCGGGAAACATGGTCCAGGTGTCAGCCGCATCTCCTGGATCGACAGCAGCTCACTTGACCCGAACTGTCTGTATTATAGTAATTTATCATAAGACAGCCTCTGTCTGATCGCGGGGCTATTGCTGTGTACTCACATGATGACGGGGACACAGTACAATAGATATCATTTATAATAGTATGTCATAATGATCAGGTGGGCACAGGAGCTGTGTGCGCCTGATCAATGCAGGGGCCCACCTGATTAACCCCTTATATGCCGCGATAAACGCTCACTGCAACATATAAGAGGATCCCTCTGCCCCTTCATTGCCCCCCCCCCCCCTCCCCCGACCTGCGGTGACAAGGGGCCGATGGCTGCCATGGCAACCCCAGGCCTGGCAATGGCCTCAGGGTCTGCCATGTACGGAAGCCTGTGAGATACATACAGCCCCTAAGCTGGGTCTCACAGGCACACTGTCAGTGTGAAACTGACCGTTTTTAATCTACTGTAGTACAATACAGCATGTATCGTACTACATTGATATAGGGATCAGACCCTAAAATGTTGAAGTCCTTGTACTGGGACAAAAAAAAAAAGTGTTTTATAAAAATTAAAACAAAATAAAAGTTCCTACAGAAAAAAAGCGCCCCTTTCCCTTCAAGTGATTCTTAATAAAAAATAAAATAAAAATAGACATATTAGATATTGCCGCGTCCTACCGGCGCTATAAAAATACCACATGATCTAACCCTCAGGTGAACGCCATAGAAAATAAAATAAAAACTGCCAAAACAGGCAATTTTTTGTCCCCTTGCCTGCAAAAAGTGTAATATGGAACGATCCAAAAAATCATTTGTATCCAAAAATGGTACCAATAAAAACGTCAACTCTTCCTGCAAAAAACGAGCCCCTGCACAAGACTATCAGCAGAAAAATAAAAAAAAATGGCTTTCAGAAAATTACAAAAAAATAAAATAGACATATTTGGCATTGTCGCGTCCGTAACAACCTGCTCTTTAAAAATAACACATGATCTATCTATCTAATTAGGTGAATACCATAAAAAAAAATGTGCCAGAACAGCCATTTATTTTACCTTGCCTTACAAAAAGCGTAATATTGAGCAATCAAAAATCAGGGGGTCTTCAAATGCGACATGGTAACTTAAAATTATCCCAGTGAAATCTGCCGTCCAAAATTCCATAAGTCGCTCCTTCCCTTCTGCGCCCTGCCGTGTGCCCGTACCGTACAGCAGTTTACGACCACATATGGGGTGTTTCTGTTAACTGCATTATTCAGGATAATAAATATTACATTTAGTTTTCATGTTAACCCTTGCTGCCTTACAGGGAAAAAAATTGCTTAAAATGGAAAATTTGCAAAAAGAAGTGAATATTTTCCTTTAATTCTTATGGAACACCTAAAGGGTTAACAGTTTTTAAAATCCTATTTGAATAGCTTCAGGGGTGTAGTTTCTAAAGTGAGGTCATTTATGGGTGGGTTATATTATGACTACATAACTGAATTGGTCCTTTAAAAAAAAAATTGCATCTAGTATTGTACTCCATCTACCATCCAAGAATGAATAAATAAAATGACATTTACAAAATGATGCCAACATTAGGGTACTTTCACACTAGTGTTATTCCTTTCCGGTATTGAAATCCGGTAAAAGGTCTCAATACCGGGGGAAAAACACATCAGTTTTGTCCTAATACATTCTGAATGGAAAGCAATCTGTTCAGTATTTATCAGGATGTCTTCCGTTCCGTTTGTTGTACGGTATTTGACCGGCTAAAATACCGCAGCTTCCATAGAGATGTATTAATGCTGGTACCAAGTTGAAATTGCCACATCGCCAGATCCGGTCTTCCGATCTGGGCATGCGCCAGGCTTTTGATCTTTGAAAAATTTTAATACCGGATCCGTTATTCCGGATGATACCGGATGAGACGGATCCAGTATTTCGGCTAAATTTAGGATTTTGTTAAATAAATAAAGGTGAAATATATCGACTCAAATTTACCACTGTCATGAAGTACGATGTGTCATGAAAAAACAGTCTCAGATTGGCTTGGACAAGTAAAAGCGTTATTACTACATAACGTGTCAGATTTGCAAAAAACGGCCTGGTCAGGAAGGTGGAAATTTGCCGGGGGTAGAAGGGGTTAAACCCCTCTAGAAATGACTTTATTGCTGTTGAAGTGTGAACATAGGTTGGATATGCACTGGATTGTAGAATCCTAGAAGAAATAGCAAAGAGCCCAAGGTACTGTATTTTAACTGTTGAAACCCAGACAAAAGTATCAGTCAGAAGGAGAGAAGCAGTCTGAACTTACCTTGTAGATTGTAAGCCCCCGCGGCCAGGCCCTCTCTCCTTCTGTACCAGTCTGTAACTCGTCTTGTTCATGCTTAGTGCAATTGTCTGTATTATGTATGTATACCTGTTATCATATGTACAGCGCTATGGAATGAATGGCACTGTAATAAAAAATAATGATAATAAAAAGGGGTCGTCCGCTTTTTACTATTGATGACCTATCCTCAGGAGCGGGTGTAATTACAGTATGGAGTCCCCATTCGCTTCTACGGGACGGCTCCCGTCTGTTCAACTGCATACTACAGAGCCGCCCCATAGAAGCGAATGGGGACGCCATGCTGTAATTACACCCGCTCACCACTGCAATTGCTGCGCCAAGCAAGTAAACAGAGCAGAGGAGGCATTGCGCGTGTGAATGCTGCCAGGAGGATAGGTCATCAATTGTAAAAAAGCGGACAACCCCTTTAATAGAACAGCTTACAGTATCTCTAGTGGAGCCCACTGTGAACAACCTGGAGATCCCTGATTCAAGTACTCAGGTCACCCCAGTACACACAGGAGCTAGACCAAAAAAATTGCTGATTCAGCTACGGCGTATCCCACGGGAGATCTGACATCTATACCCCCCATCTCCTGTGTATGCCCCATATTAGGGCCACTGCTAAAGACTATGGAACACATTTATTAATTCTGGCGTTTTAGACGCTGGTCTTAATAAAGGCCCATTGCTGGCGGAAGTTTCACCGAAGTTATGAAGAGGCGCCGGCCTCTCCATAACTTCGGCCCATCCAGCGCCGCGTCTAAATGTGAGCTGTCTTACATTTAGACCATTTTCTACACCTAAAACAGGAGTGAAAAATTATGAATGAGACGGGCTGACGGCCCTTCTCCGCCAACACTACGCCCACCATTTTAGACCTGGCTTGAGCGGGGGAAAAGTCGCAGATAGCGGCGCAACTAACCGCAATTAATTCAGGTGTATTTCAGATTAGTAAATGACCCCCTATGTACCCTCTCCCACCTCATGGCAATATTTATCTAAGGCCCTATTCAGACGAACATACGGCCTCTGTGTCCGTGTTGCGGACCGCAAACAGCTTCAATGGGTCCACTATCCGCACCATACCGCACCATACCGCACTATCCGCACCATACGGCAAAAGATAGGATATGTCCTATCTTTTGTCGTATGTTGCCGATCGCGGACCCTTTCAAGCTCATCTAAATGGGTCCTAATCCGAGTGGAGGGAGAGTTTTCTGTGGCGTGGAAGGTGAGCTCCTGAGGAGGGAGGGGTGGACAGAATGACTGAGGAACACATTTTGCCTAATGCCTCAGTTTACCTTGTCCGAGAACATTTTATACCTGGCACAAACAGGCAGGCGCACAGCATGTCCCATAGACACCTGAGGAGATGACAGGATTCCTCACATCAGTTGCTAAGCCAAGGTACAATGCATTTGGGTTAGAGAATGAGCTGTATAATATTACAGTCAGCTACAGCCCTACATGGAGAGATCTGCTGCAGATGCTAAAAGCAGTAGCAGGTCAAATAGACACTGCTGTCCGGTGATGGCCAGTTTGCAGTGTTCGCCAGCGAACACATGCGAGCTGACATCTTTTCTCACAAGTCTGGCTATGCACAGGTAAGTCCTTACCTGTGCCTGTGCGCGAGTCGGTCTGAAAACAAGTGCGGTCACCGGGAGCAGGCAGTTCCGAGAACAGCCGCCGGGGGCCTTCATCGGGCTGTTCTCGGAACCGCCTGCTCCCAGTGACCGCATTTGATTTCAGACCGACTCGCGGCACAGGCACAGGTAAGGACTTACCTGTGCATAGCCAGACTTGTGAAAAAAGATGGCAGCTCACATGTGTTCCCTGGCGAACAATGCGAACTGGCCATCACTGCTGCTGTCCTCTGCACCAAACCCATCAGAACGAGAGAACTCCCCACAGGTGGCAATAGAATATGTCAACCGAATCAGAGATATAATAGGAGAGGTCTCTCCACCATAATCCTGGAACCAGGTGACAAACATTCAGCAAAGAGCTAAGGAACAGGGTGGAAGATTATTCTGAAAGATTTAGGCAGGTTGTGGAAGAAGCAGGGTGCAGCCTAAAAGACCAAAGCAAGGGCAGGGTACTGACCGCCACATTGGTGTCTGGACTGGATAAAGAGGTTCATGACAGATTGGTCTCTGCCACTCCGCTTGGAGTGATAAGTCAGTCTGAGCACTAGTGTGCCTGGCCAGCGCCATCCAAAGGAACATACAGGAGGTGCAGGAAAAGAGAGCCCAGAAGGTAATGATAGTGAATGGGGTTGTTGGCTTTTTATTAATGATGACCTATCCTCAGGATAGGTCATCAATATTAGATTGGCGGGGGTCCGACTCCTGGCACCCCTGCCGATCGGCTGCTCTGCTCTGTTTATCTACTCGCCGTTGCAATTGCGGTAGTGAGCAGTGTAATTGCAAGTATGGCGTCCCCATTCACTTCTATGGGACGGCTCTGTAGTATTCACTAAAACAGAAAGAGTCGTCCCATAGAAGTGAATGGGGACGCCATACCTGTAATTACACCTGCTTGCCGCTGCTTTCTTTTCAAACAGCTGATCGGCGGGGGTGCCGGGAGTCAGATAACCCCTTTAATGAGAATGAAAAAAGCCTCAGGGGGGAAAGTTAGAACGGAGAAATGTTACAACTGTGGCAAATTGGGCCATATTGCAAGGAACTGCACAGCCCCTGAGGAGGAAGATGACATCATCACAATGCCTGCAATGTTCATCTGAAGCAGACACGCCAGAAGAGGCCAGACCTGCATCGTCGGACCGCAGACAGGTGAGTATTTTAATACAGTGTGAGTACACTGTATTCAGTGGGCAAATATAAGAGGTGCTATACATAAAGAGAACACACATGAGACGAGCTATACATAAAGGGGGCACATATAAGAGGCGCTATACATGAAGGGGGCACATATAAGAGGTACTATATACAGGGTGCACCGAGAAGAGGCAATATATATATATATAAATGTACACGGGTACAGAGTGTAAGGCACCATATTCAGGGGGCACAGAGCATGAGGCACCATTTAAAAGGGGTACAGAGCATGAGGCGCCATATACAGAGGGCACAGAGAATTAGGCACTATATATGGATTTCACATAGTGTGTGGCCCTATTTATAGAGGGCACCAAGCATGTGGCAATATATACAGGGGGCACACAGTGTGTGGAACTGCGATTAGGGGCAATGTGTGTGGCAATATATAGAGAGGGCACAAAATGTTTGGCACTACATACAGAGTGTACAGATTGTGTGGCACTACCATTAGGGGCACTGTAAGTGGCACTTTATTTTCAGGGGGCATAGTATGTGACATGACAGTATTCAGTGGCACAGTGTATGCTGCTATTATATTCATGTGTTGATATATGTTGGTAAATTTAAAAAAGTTGGAGACAAAATTAGAGACGAGTCATGCCCGGGAGATGTCATCATGGTGGCCTGAACCAGATAGAGAAGAACTCCGGAGGGAGACATCACATGTTAGTCACTAAATGTAAAAGTTTATTCTACCACTGAATATGTCTGATCAGTGCTGTAGTCACTTGTATGATCTACTGATGATGGGTGGTAGCATTCTACCCCAGCACACCTTTACAACAGTTCAGGCCATAACGGGAGCTGTAGTTTCACACTGTCAAGGTAGGTCCAGTACAAAGTCTTCATAAAAGGTTTTATCTTTATTGGTCACTTGAAAAATCCATAAGGTGCATATTCAACGGCTACGTGTTTCGGACAAACATATCTTTCATCATGGCATAACATATTATGTCCAAACTGAACTTTTAAAAAGGAAACATGGGCAGATCCCATTACATTATGAAAACAAAAAGACACACCTCTTGAGTCTAATCAAACTGTACACTTGCATTAACCCCTTTTGTGTTCATAAACCAAATAGCACATGCTACACTTGTAAGCTTACTACAGCAGGCATGTGTTATGCAAAAATGTATATCCATTATAGACACACAGCAATAGATGTACTAATAAAAATATGAAATATCAGAACGTAGTCATTACATGCAGAAGTGAAGTGTCCCAAATAGTTGACCAGGACCGGCGTTCAACCTGCCCAATGATCTGCAGATGGTAAGCCAAGGAAAAGTCCAGTTTAATAGCAAACTGTTTACAGACAGCTCTCCAGAACTTAGAACTGAACTGCACTCCTTGATCAGACACAATGTGAAGCAGCAAACCAAGCACATGAAAAATGTTTTAGGAACAAGTTAGGAAATTGACTTACAGAAGGGAGGCTAGATAAAGGTACAAAGTGAGCTATATTAGAAAACCGGTCGGCTACCACCTGAGAAAGGTCAGTGATACAATCCATAGCAATATGTTGCCTCAGGGCATCAAGCACTGGCAAAGGAAGTAAGAGTCCTACAGGTTTTTGAGTCTTGTTCTGGGCAGTGGTGCAAGAAGGCACATAATCCCGAATATCTGGAGAAATCGTAGTCCACCAGTAATGAAGGATAGTCAGGCTAGCAGTCTTATGGAGACTTGGGTGACCAGTGATTTTGGAGTGATGCCCCCAAGCCAGAACCTGCCTTTTCTTGACCATGGGAACATATGTCTTGTCAAGAGGAATGTCCTTAGACTGAACTGAGCAAGAGAAGATGCAGGTAGGATTAATGATGTGCTGGGTCTCCTCTATCCAATCAGCTGGGTGGCACGAACGAGAGAGTGGACATCAGCCTTGGCATTCTTCACAGCTGGGCAGAAATGAAGGACAAAGTTAAATCTGGAGAAGAACAATGACTATTGGGCCTGATAAGGATTTAGATGTTGAGTAGGTTCCAGGTTCTTTTTCTGTTCCACAGTATGAGTGCCCTGGTAGATTCACAACACAGCAGAGGCAAAGCGGTTCAGAAGCCCATGGCAGGACTTAGGGTCTATCTCATGCAGGGGCAGATTGGCCATAGACCTTACAGGGAAATTTTCTGGTGGGGAAGCCTAGGGGGCCAGCCAGTGGAATTTTTTTGGGATGTATTTTGTGTTGCACTGTGGTATTTGGCTCTGTTGGGGTCGTATAATGTGCCAAAATATGTTATTGCTGGCCCTGCCTTTAATTAATTTGGACCCAACTACAAAACAGGGCCACTTTTAGTCCCCAGGCTACCCCTGACCAGCTGGATGAGGCGATAGTACAGATGCTGCAGTTTGTGAATGCAGTACTGCAGCGGAAACTGCCAGAGATTTCAGGTGGGTAGAGAACATAGTCCTGCCACTTTAGAAATCACTAGTCAGACCACACATGGAGTACTGTGTACAGTTCTGGGCTCCTGTGAACAAGGCAAACATAGCAGAGCTGGAGAGGGTTCAGAGAAGGGCCACCAAAGTAATAACTGGAATGGGTGAACTACAGTACCCTGAAAGATTATCAAAATTAGGGTTATTCACTTTTGAAAAAAGACGACTGAGGAGAGATCTAATAACTATGTATAAATATATCAGGGGCCAGTATAGAGATCTCTCCCATCATCTATTTATCCCCAGTACTGTAACTGTGACGAGGGGACATCCTCTGCGTCTGGAGGAAAGAAGGTTTATACACAAACATAGAAGAGGATTCTTTACGATAAGAGCAGTGAGACAATGGAACTCTCTGCCTGAGGAGATGGTGAAAGTGAGTACAATAAAGGAATTCAAGAGGGGCCTGGATGTATTTCTGAAGTGTAATAATATTACAGGTTCATAGGCGTGCGCACGGGGTGTGCTAGGTGTGCCTGGGCACACCCTAATCAAGCCTGCTGGCCGGTGAATACTAATGAAGTGCTTCCATTTTGTACCATTAGTACCGGAGGACCAGGAAACGGTGAACACTCTGTACTTACCGATTACTGGTCCTCGCCTGTCGGCTGTGCAGGGCTGCACACAGCGGGAGGCGCTTTGTGACGTTGCGCCAGTTCAGAGCTAAGCCGACAGCAGGAGGAAGAGGATCGCGGGCAGCGTCCAGGAGCAGAGAGGTAAGTTTTTTTTATGCTAATGAGGCATATGGGGGCTAATGAGGAGTAATGAGAGGCATAATGGGGGCTAATGAGAGGCATAATGGGGGCTAATGGGATAAAGGCTATATATATAAGTAGTGAAGCTTCACTACTTTTATATATATATATATATATATATATATATATAGCAAAACTATAATATAGTATGAACGGCACCGCACGTCCAAAAAAGCAAAAGGGTGCCAGCGGATGTTGAAGTGATCCAATCTCCAAAAATGCAGAAGATAAAAATATTCCATGGCACTCCAGAGTAGTAAAATGTGACTTTTAATTCACCAATGCAACGTTTCAGTCCACACACTGGAACCTTCCTCAAGCAGTGCGGAAGGTTCCAGTGTGTGGACCGAAACGGTGCGTTGGTGAATTAAAAGTCACATTTATTTTACTACTCTGGAGTGCCGTGGAATATTTTTATCATATATATATATATATATATATGTAACGGCACCGTTTCAGCAGACAAGGGGTTAAAATCCGTTTAGGCGATAAGCCCCTTTCTGAGAGACAGGCACAGCTACTGCAGGACACCAACCTGCCGAACTGGATACAAAATAGCACTCCAAACTGGAACCTCACGAATAGCCGCTAGCAGACGAACAGGAATCAGCTTACAATCCTGGCAGTCAGTCCCTAACAGCATATAGCGAATCCCCCCAATAACGAGACAAGGCTCTGTGTTGAGGGTCAAACAGTGGTCTGACTGTACTTCACGTACAGCCTCTTTTATTCATAAACCACAAACATAGTACTGCCCACAGGGGTTTGAAATACAACCAATCAGTAATTAACAACACATACAATGTAACTACAGCAACCAATCGTTCACGCCCCCAGAGGACCAGAATGAAGACTGTGACATAGGACAACATATCCCCACAATGCATCATGGTCTCCTCCCCTCTGTCTGGAGACAACCTGAGGAGCAATCCAATTATCTCTCAGAACAAAGGGAGATCGCCAATACACATGTAGATACAACAGAACAGACATCACCATTTAAACACACAATGGGACAATGGCACAATAGAAACACACCCGCATATTCCTCCCAAGCTGACAAGTTACACTTATTATAAATTGTTACAACTTTGTGAGTTTACATTGGCCATACATATATCTAACATCAATTTAAACAGTATAACTTGGGGACAAACCTATCCAAAATTCACTTGAATAGGTTCAGGGGTTTAAAAGTTAGTATATGGCCCATAATCCTGGGGCAAGAGGCCAGCAGCCAGTCCTCTCCAAAACCCAGTGGCGAGGTCGGTTTCGCCACAATATATATATATATATATATATATATATATATAGAGTGGATATAAAAAGTCTACACACCCCTGTTAAAATGTCAGGTTTCTGTGATGTAAAAAAATGAGACAAAGATAAATCATTTCAGAACTTTTTCCACCTTTAATGTAACCTATAAACTGTACAACTCAATTGAAAAACAAACTGAAATCTTTTAGGTAGGGGGAAGAAAAAATATAAAAATAAAATAATATGGTTGCATAAGTGTGCACACCCTTAAACTCTTAAGGACTCAGCCCTATTTCACCTTAAAGACTCGGCCATTTTTTTGCAAATCTGACCAGTGTCACTTTAAGTGGTGATGATTTTTAAACGCTTTGACTTATCCAGGCTATTCTGAGATAGTTTTTTCGTCACATATTGTACTTCATGACACTGGTAAAATGAAGTTAAAAAAATAAATTTTGATTTATAAAAAAATACCAAATTTACCAAAAATTTGTAAAAAATTGCAAATTTCCAAGTTTCAATTTCTCTACTTCTATAATACATAGTAATACCTCCAAAAATAGTTATTACTTTACATTCCCCATATGTCTACTTCATGTTTGGATCATTTTGGGAATGATATTTTATTTTTTGGGGATGTTACAAGGCTTAGAAGTTTAGAAGCAAATCTTGAAATTTTTCAGAAATTTTCAAAAACCCAATTTTTAGGGACCAGTTCAGGTCTGAAGTCACTTTGCGAGGCTTACATAATAGAAACCACCCAAAAATGACCCCATTCTATAAACTACACCCCTCAAGGTATTCAAAACTGATTTTACAAACTTTGTTAACACTTTAGGTGTTCCACAAGAATTAATGAAAATAGAGATACAATTTCAAAATTTAACTTCTTTGGCAGATTTTCAATTTTAATAATTTTTTTCCAGTTACAAAGCAAGGGTTAACAGCTAAACCAAACTCATTATTTATGGCCCATATTCTCTAGTTTACAGAAACACCCCATATGTGGTCGTAAACCGCTGTACGGGCACACGGCAGAGCGCAGAAGGAAAGGAATGCCATACGGTTTTTGGAAGGCAGGCTTTGCTGGACTGTTTTTTTTTACACCATGTCCCATTTGAAGCCCCCCTGATGCACCCCTAGAGTAGAAACTCCATAAAAGTGACCCCATCTAAGAAACTACACCCCTCAAGGTATTCAAAACTGATTTTACAAACGTCGTTAACCCTTTAGGTGTTCCACAAGAATTAATGGAAAATAGAGATCCAATTTCAAAATTTCACTTTTTTGGCAGATTTTCCATTTTAATAATTTTTTTCAAGTTACAAAGCAAGGGTTAACAGCCAAACCAAACTGAATTTTATGGCCCAGATTCTGTAGTTTACAGAAACACCCCATATGTGGTTGTAAACCGCTGTACGGGCACACGGCAGGGCGCAGAAGGAAAGGAATGCCATACGGTTTTTGGAAGGCAGGTTTTGCTGGACTGGTTTTTTTGACACTATGTCCCATTTGAAGCCCCCCTGATGCACCCCTAGAGTAGAAACTCCATAAAAGTGACCCCATCTAAGAAACTACACCCCTCAAGGTATTCAAAACAGATTTTACAAACGTCGTTAACCCTTTAGGTGTTCCACAAGAGTTATTGGCAAATGGAGATGAAATTTCAGAATTTCAATTTTTTGACAAATTTTCAATTTTAATCCATTTTCCCAGTAATAAAGCAAAGGTTAACAGCCAAACAAAACTCAATATTTATGGCCCTGATTCTGTAGTTTACAGAAACACCCCATATGTGGTCGTAAACTGCTGTCCAGGCACACGACAGGGCGCAGAAGGAAAGGAATGCCATACGGTTTTTGGAAGGCAGATTTTGCTGGAGTAGAAACTCCAAAAAAGTGGCCCCATTTTAGAAACTACGGGATAGGGTGGCAGTATTGTTGATACTAGTTTAGGGTACATATGATTTTTGGTTGCTCTATATTACACTTTTTGTGAGGCAAGATAACAAGAAATAGCTGTTTTGGCACCGTTTTTATTTTTTGTTATTACACAATGATTTCTTTTTTGAAGCAAAAAAAATCATGTTTTAGTGTTTCCATAGTCTAAGAGCCATGCTTTTTTCAGTTTTTGGGCGATTACCTTGGGTAGGGTATGATTTGTGCGGGTTTTATTGGCACTATTTTGGTGGCACTATTTTGGGGTGCGTGTGACTTTTTGATCGCTTGCTATTACACTTTTTGTGATGTAAGGTGACAAAAAATGGTTTATTTAGCACAGTTTTTATTTTTTATTTTTTACGGTGTTCATCTGAGGGGTTAGGTCATGTGATATTTTTATAGAGCCGGTCGATACGAACGCGGCGATACCAAATATGTATACTTTTTTTTTATTTATGTAAGTTTTACACAATAACAGCTTTTTTAAAACAAAAAAATGATGTTTTAGTG
The DNA here is from genome assembly GCF_905171765.1 of Bufo bufo. Taxonomy (NCBI): domain Eukaryota; kingdom Metazoa; phylum Chordata; class Amphibia; order Anura; family Bufonidae; genus Bufo; species Bufo bufo. The sequence goes on along the minus strand of NC_053389.1, from coordinate 240,942,959 downwards.
TCTCCATATTCTGAGCCATAGTTTTTTGTTTTTTTTAGAAATTGTCTCAGGTAGGGGCTCATTTTTTGCGGGATGAGGTGACGGTTAGATTGGTGCTATTTTGGTGGGCAAACGCCTTTTTGATCACTTGCTGTTGTACTTTTTGTGATGTAAGGTGACAAAAAAATTGTTTATTTAGCACAGTTTTAATTTTTTATTTTTTACGGTGTTCATCTGAGGGGTTAGGTCATGTGATATGTTTATAGAGCCGGTCGATACGGACGCGGTGATACCTAATATGTATACTTATTTTTTTCCCCTATTATTTGCCAATTTTTTTTTTACTTTATTTGTGGAAAATGAAGTTTTTGTTTATTTCTACTTGAAACTTTTAATTTTTTTTGGGGAAAACTTTATTTATTCAACTTTTTTTTCCACTTTATTTTTTGTCCCACTTTGGGACTTGAACTTTTGGGGGTCTAATCCTTTACAATGCATTCCAATACTTCTGTATTGGAATGCATTGGCTGTATGAGTAATACTGTGTGTATTACTCATACAGCTTCCGGCCTGTGAGATCCAGGGGGCTGGATCTCACAGGCTCGTCACCGGAAGGCAGCGCGGATGCCTAAGGAAGGCATCGCACTGCCTTCCATGCCATCGGGTCCCCCCTACAGCCGCATGGGGACCCGATGGCACCGCCTTACGCTGCCGCAAACCGCAGGTAAAGCCGCAAAGCTGGAATTATGGTCGGAAATACACATGACGTACCGGTACGTCATGGGTCCTTAAGGACTCGGGAAACATGCCGTACCGGTACATCCTAAGTCCTTAAGGGGTTAAACTAATACTTTGTTGAAGCACCTTTTTATTTTATTACAGCACTCAGTCTTTTTGGGTATGAGTCTATCAGCATGGCACATTTTGACTTGGCAAGATTTGTCCACTCTTCTTTGCAAAAACACTCCAAATCTGTCAGATTGCGAGGGCATCTCCTGTGCACAGCCCTCTTCAGATCACCCCACAGATTTTCAATCGGATTCAGGTCTGGGCTCTGGCTGGGCCATTCCAAAACTTTCATCTTCTGGTGAAGCCATTCCTTTGTTGATTTGGATGTATGTTTTGGGTCGTTGTCATGCTGAAAGATGAAGTTCCTCTTCATGTTCAGCTTTCTAGCAGAAGCCTGAAGGTTTTGTGCCAATATTGACTGGTATTTGGAACTGTTCATAATTCCCTCTAGCTTAACTAAGGCCCCAGTTCCAGCTGAAGAAAAACAGCCCCAAAGCATGATGCTGCCACCACCATGCTTCACTGTGGGTATGGTGTTCTTTTGGGGATGTGCTGTGTTGTTTTTGGGCCAAACATATCTTTTGGAATTATGGCCAAAAAGTTCAACCTTGGTTTCATCAGACCATAACACCTTTTCCCACATGCTTTTGGGAGACTTCAGATGTGTTTTTGCAAAATGTAGCCTAGCTTGGATGTTTTTCTTCGTAAGAAAAGGCATTCGTCTGGCCACTCTACCCCATAGCCCAAACATATGAAGAATACGAGAGATTGTTGTCACATGTACCACACAGCCAGTACTTGCCAGATATTCCTGCAGCTCCTTTAATGTTGCTGTAGGCCTCTTGGCAGCCTCCGAGACCAGTTTTCTTCTCGTCTTTTCATCAATTTTGGAGGGATGTCCAGTTCTTGGTAATGTCACTGTTGTGCCATATTGTCTCCACTTGATGATGACTGTCTTCACTGTGTTCCATGGTATATCTAATGCCTTGGAAATTATTTTGTACCCTTCTCCTGACTGATACCTTTTAACAATGAGATACCTCTGATGCTTTGGAAGCTCTCTGTGGACCATGGCATTTGCTGTGGGATGCGACTAAGAACATTTCAGGAAAGACCAACTAGAGCAGATGAACTTTATTTAGGGTTAATCAGAGGCACTTTAAATGATGGCAGGTGTATGCTGACTCCTATTTAACATGATTTTGAATGTGATTGCTTAATTCTGAACACAGCTAGATCCCCAGTTTTAGGAGGGTGTGCACACTTATGCAACCACATTATTTTAGTTTTTTTTTCTTCCCTCCACCTAAAAGATTTCAGTTTGTTTTTCAATTCATTTGTACAGTTTATAAGTCACATTAAAGGTGGAAAAAGTTCTGAAATTATTTATCTTTGTCTCATTTTTTTACATCACAGAAACCTGACATTTTAACCGGGGTGTGTAGACTTTTTATATCCACTGTGTATGTATATATATATATACACACACGCGCGCGTGTGCGTGTTTGTGCTTTAGGGTGCACACCCTAAGGGCTCATTCAGATGGCCGTATGCTGTCTGCAAAAATGCGGATCAGTTTTTTGGCGGATTAGATGCTGTTCCATTCATTTCTATGGGGCCCGTTTTTTCCATTGCACGGCTCAGCAAAAAAAATGAAACATGTCCTATACTTGTCAGTGAAAATCAGAACATGGCCCTATTGAAGTCTATGGATCAACAAAAAAACGGAATGCAATCCGTTTTTTGCTGACATGCTGAACTGTCTGCAAAAAAACGGATCCACATTTTTGCGGACAGCATACGGCCGTCTGAATGAGCCCTAATGCAATAGGCTGCGCACGCCTATGTACAGGTTATAGTTACTAAAAAAGGGTCGTTGATCCAGGGAGTAATTCTGATTGCCTAATTGGAGTCAGTAAAATGAGGAAAACTGGAGAGGTTGCCTTCCTGTGGTTCAATTTTACAATGAAATAGGAAAACTGGATGGACAAGCTCAACTGGATGGTCTTTTTTTCAGCCTTAAAAACTATGTAACAATGTAGGTGGTACATGTAGATTATCCACCTGAATGTTAAAGGGGTTGTCTCATCATGGACAATGTGGCATATCGCTAGGTTCCTATATCGAGAAATGAGCCCCGCAAGGTGGTGGCTGGAAGACTCCGGTCCAGTCACCACCAAGCCGGTTCCCCATAGAAGTGAATGGGAGCTTTCCACGTATTCGCGGCCCCCGATCCCATTCATTTCTATGAGGCCGACGCAAATAGCCGAGCCCCATAGAAAATTAATGAAGGACGGCTGCGCATGCGCAGTGCTCCCTCTTTCACTTGCGAGGCTCCGTTCTCGATATAGGTGGGGGTCCCAGCAGTGGGGGGCATATCCTAGCAGCCTGCAGACATAGATCGCGCTGCCAGCCTGTGTGGGAGGAGCCTGCAAATCTGCATAAGCTCTGCCCACATTGTGCTGCAGAGCGATCTGTGTCTGCAGGGGAGAGAGGACAGTGAGCTTCAGGAACGGGACAAGGGGAGTAGTGCTGTGTTTCTTGTTTTTTTTAACACAGAGGGGGCAGTGGGCACAATGGGCAATTCTACTCTGAAGGGGGCACAATGGGCATTGCAAATGTGAAGGGGGCAAAATGGACATTTCTACTCTGGAGGGGGCACAATGGGCATTTCTACTCTGGAGGGGGTACAATGGACATTTTTACTCTGGAGGGGGCACAATTGGCATTGCTAATGTGAAGGGGGCACAATGGACATTTCTACTATGGAGGGGGCACAGAGGGCATTGCTAATGTGAAGAGGGCACAATGAGCATTTCTACTATGGAGGGGGCACAATGGACATTTCTATTACAGAAGGGGCACAATGGGGATTTCTACTATGGAGGGGGAACAGAGGGCATTATTATTGTGAATGGGGCACAATGGGCATTATTACTATTATGGGGGCACAATGGGCATTTCTATTTTGGAGGGGGCACAATGGGCATTGTTAATGTGAAGGGGGAACAATGGGCATTTCTACTCTGGAGGGGGCACAATAGGCATTTCTACTCTGGAGGGGGCACAATGGGCTTTGCTAATGTGAAGGGGGCACAATGGGCATTTCTACTAAGGGGCACAGTGCACAGAGGGCATTACTACTATGAAGGGAGCACAGAGGGCATTATTATTGTGAAGGGGGCACAATGGGCATTACTAGCACAGAGGGCATTACTACTATTAAGGGGGCAAAATGGGGATTTCTACTATGAAGGGGGCACAGAGGGCATTGTTATTGTGAAGGGGGCACAATGGACATTATTACTGTGAAGGAGGCACAATGGGGATTATTACTATGAAGGGGGCACAATGGGGATTAATACTATGAAGGGGGCAAGATGGGGATTATTACTGTGAAGGGGGCACAATGGGGATTATTACTATGAAGGGGCACAAAGAGGGCATTACAACTGTGAAGGGGCACAGATAGGGCATTACTACTGTGAAAGGGGCACAGAGAGGGCAGGGCATAACTACTTTGAGGGGGGCACAAAAAGTACATAACTACTGTGAAGGGGGCACAATGAAGGAATAAGTACTTTAAGGGGACACAATGTGGGCATAACTACTGTTAGGGGGCACACATCTGTACAAAACTACTGTAAAGTTTGTACAATGAGGGCAATACTACTGTGAGGGGTACGATTTAAAAAAAATATTTGGAGGGGGGTGCCAGAGAAAGGACCTGCCCCCGGGTGGCCATCCATATGATGTAAAACATCAGATCAGGTCACCTTCCACTGTTCTATGGTCCAATTTTCATGCTTAGGTGACCCACTATAGGCACTTTAGACAGGGGTCAGCATGGACACTGACGGTCTGTGGCTATGCGGCTTCATATACAGCAAGCAGCGATATTCTGTGTGTTCTGACCCCATTTTTTTATTATAACCAGCAGCCCATTTTTTAGCAATTTGTGCTACAGTAGCTCTTCTGTAGGACTGGACCAGACACTATGTAGTCCTACACTATGTCACGGTTTGATATTTCCTCTTCCTGATGTCAGTGACACTGGACACATACAGGAGCAGTGACATTTAGTGCTGCAGAAGTTTTAGGGAATGTTCTGTGGACTTGTGAAGTGATCATAGAATATCTCCGTTTCCTCCAGAAATCATTATCTGTGACTCACCTCCTTTAAAGTGCAAAGAAGCAACAAACAAGACAACTTGTGAGAAGTTCTCCAGAGAAACTTGTGTGAGTCAAATCCCGAAGACGTCGGTGGCTTCTGGAGTAAATTGGTTCAATTAGATATTTTTATCACTCATGTTCAGCAGAAAGATGGAAATCAGAAGGAAGGACCTCTGGGAACTTCTTCATCCCCTCCCCCCTCTGCTAAACCCGAACACTAGGTTGAGCTCCATTCACACGACTGTATGTGTTTTGTGGTCCGCAAAACATGGATCCATTGTGACAATGCCTACCCTTGTTCGCAAAATGGACAAGATTAGGACATGTTCTATCTTTATTGCGGGGCTACAGAACGGACATATGGATGCGAACAGCGTGCAATCCGCATTTTTGGTGGACCCATTGAAATGAATGGGTCCGCATCCTATCCGCAAAAGAACAGGAACAGACACGAAAACAAAATACGTTCGTGTGCATGTTTGCTATGACAGCAACACCAGAATCACAAAAAATCCAGCAGTTGGATTTGTCACAGCCAAGAGTGCCATGCAGGCATACCCAATATGACCCAATGGTAAAATTGTAACTGCAGCTCTGGGTGTGACTGGAGAATAAGCTATGATGAAATAGTACAATTGTAACTGCAGCTCTGGGTATGACTGGAGAATATGATATGATGCAATAGTACTACTGTAACTACAGCTCTGGGTGTGACTGGAGAATAAGATATCATGCAATAGTTCAATTGCGCCTGGAACTCTGGGGGGCGACTATAGAATAGGATATGATGCAGTAGTATAATTGCACCAGCATCCCTTGGTATGACGGGAGAATAGGATATGAGAATGAGATATAATGCAGTAGTACAAATTAACTGCAGATCTGGGTGTGACTAGAGACAATGAGGGTCATTTGCTGAGATTGATATGTATCCTCAGGCATCAAAAGGGGTAAATAGACTGGCGTAAAATGACCCCCAGTTTTTGTAAATGAGCCTCACATCGGTGGTGTCCATGAGCTGACCTAGTATAGGACCTGAACGATGCATGCTGCAACTTTCCCCTGCATGATCGGATGGTGTGTGCAGAAAATTGTACTTGTCAATTAGCCCCTGACTATAAGGGGTCAGTGTTCAGTCCAGGAGCTGCCCCTTCTATATTTGGACAGCAGGAAGAGCGATTGTCTGAATGCACCCACCGAAAAGCTCAACCCTGTGCACACACCTGTACATCTCCAATGCAGTACAGAGGAGGTGCCAGACTGACGACATCTGACACCCCACAGAACTAACCCTGTCTATCTGCCAGAAATAAAACACAGCAAGCCGTTTTTTGTGGGTAAAAGGTCGGTCACAGCTTTATTTATTTCTCCCTTTTTTTTTAAAAACTCTTTAACAACCATCCAATTCTTAAATGCCGGAGAGCGAGAAGCGCTATGCCGCACCAAACATTGATGCGCAAGTCCGCCTTCTCCTCCGCTGTACCATTTTCTTAGACCACCGACCTCCAGCTGTGACTTAATCAAGAAAATAAATAAAACATCAAACAAACAGCGCATACTGCATAACGGGAGGGGGGGCGGGAAAGCTTCCCAGTGTTAGGTGCTGGAGAAAGAGGACAAAACACCGGAGACCCTCCTTTTTATTATCTCTGAAGGGGAAGAGGAGGGGCGCCCTGGCATTTACCCACCCCTGGGACCTTACACCCTTTACTGTCCTGACACTGACCTGAGCAGCCAGACAGGAAGGCAATATAAAACCCTGCTGCCTACACTCCGTCCTCAGTCTGGAACGCCTGCGCTATATGCTATGGCGTTTTATAGACTGACGACATCTGACACCCCACAGAACTAACCCTGTCTATCTGCCAGAAATAAAACACAGCAAGCCGTTTTTTGTGGGTGAAAGGTCGGTCACAGCTTTATTTATTTATCCATTTTTTTAAAACTCTTTAACAACCATCCAATTCTTAAATCCCGGAGAGCGAGAAGCGCTATGCCGCACCAAACATTGATGCGCAAGTCCGCCTTCTCCTCCGCTGTACCATTTTCTTAGACCACCGACCTCCACGAAGGAGGCCGTGTACCCCTACACGGCACTCCGACCCCCACCCAGCAAAAACAAGGCTTGCTCCACCCCATCCTGCAGGCCAAAGAGAAAGATGTCCAAGCCGATGTCATTAAGGTGCACGCCATCAGGGCGCATCAATCGCTGATTGTCCCCTTCCAACTGATGATGGCGGACCACCACACCTCCCCGAGAACGAACAAATCTGGAAATCTAGCATTCACCGAACGCCTAGCTCTCTCTATGGAACCATAATTTCGCGCACCCTGCCAAGTGACCCTGGGAACCACTTCCGACCACACTAACACAACTTCCAAAAAGAAAGAAGGGATCCTCTCCAGATCTGCTCTAATGAGAGTAATGAGCTCCGCTACCTTAAGCAGGCAAAGATCATTACCCCCTGCATGTATTACCAAAATCACCGTGGGTTGTGAGATGGAACTGATGTGGACCGTTTCGGGCAAGACCTGAGACCAACGAAGACCCCGAATGCCACACCATATCACATCAACATTCTGAAAGCCGAGGCTTCTTCCACCGGGTCTAACTTCAGCCCTCTGGCCAGCCCAGAACAAATACGAGTGACCCACGAAGCACACCGTGGGGCGACGGGAATCTGCAAGAAAATCAGAGTAAGTCAGGGCGAACATAAGACACAAAGCAATTGGACTTCCATCGACCGATACGCTGAACTTCGGAATCTGGTAGCCCTGCCCTAGCCGCTTCCGTTGCTGCGCCGATCCTGAAGGAATGCGAACCATAATCCGCAGCCCGACAACCCATGACAGTCAGACACCGCCGAAAAACGGAAGTAAATTGGAACCGAGTGAGCGGGGCGGAAGAGGAGTGGCATAAAAAACCGGGACTCAATGGCCGCGAAGCCACAAATTCCGCAGTTGCCGCAAACGGGCACGCCGGGCCAGGAATGCGATACAGCAACACACTGCAACCCCGTCCAAAGACATCCGTTTTTGAACGACGAATGCGAATGCGGACTGAGGAGTCTATAACTAGCACATCTTCCGCTAAGAGGCCATCTGGCCTGTACTTAGACGGGGGAAGAAGTTCGATAACCCGAAAAGCACCAAAAAAAGCCAGGCAAAAAGCAACACGAAACAATAACACTTCCTCGGGGGAAGGGCAGACAAGGCCCAGGGCCTGAATTAGCTGGAGCAGAAGCTGGAACGAGACGGGGCGCCTGCACTCGGTACGTATACCTTCCTTACGCCAACCCTTAAGGGCTTGGCGAATAACAAAAAATTTTGTGACGTCCTCCCAACCCAATAAATGGAAATAAAAACTGATTCCCGCCAAGCGCCTTTGAGCCACCACCGCTGAAACCCCCGCCTCCCTCATTTGCACCACAAAGTGAACTGTAACACCCAACCGGTCAGCCACAGATGAGTGGACCAGAAAGTTGCCAGCAAGCGCCACCCAGTCAGCCCTACCATAACCCGTCCTTGTTCGGGGCGCGACTGAAGCTCGGATCAGAGGCATCAACTGCTCAGCAGGATATCCCAGAGATGCGCCGGGCACCTGGAGCCCTCCGGAGAAGCTGCTGGTACTAGGTCCCGGAACTCCTGCCAATTAAAGCGAGAGAGTGCATCGGCAGCCCTGTTAATGACACCTGGCACATGAGAAGCACGGAAATAAATATTAAACTGTAAACATCTTAGAACAAGGTGGCGCAACAATGACAGGACCGGGGGGGGACGAGGAAGTCAAACGGTTAATACAATGAACCACAGACATATTATCTGTCCAAAAACAGACCATCCGGTTCTGCAAAGAGGAACTCCATAACTCAATAGCCACTATAATGGGAAAAAGTTCCAACAAAGTAATGTTAGAACAAAGACCTCATCAGGCCAGGGCGCGGAGCACCAGTTGGAGCCCAGGATGGCGCCAAAACCTAAAGAGCCTGCTGCGTCAGTAAACAAGGAGAGGTCATGATTTGAAACGGCTGGGAGTTGCCAGCACGTGTGTCCATTGTAACAAAGCAGGAAGGAGAGCCACACCTGCAGATCACGTTTCAGCTGGACCGTCAAACGTATGTGGTGCCTAGGGTTAGAAAGGCCTTGAGTAGCCAAAGACAAACGCTGCGAGAATACCCTACCCATCGGCATGATCCGGGACGCAAATACCAGAAGGCCCAGGAGAGACTGCAATTGTTTTAGTGTCACCCATTTAACCGCGCAAAAGCCCTCTATCAGAGCTAACATTTTCGCCAATTTGTCACTAGGGAGCCTGAAAACCATCGCCTGTGAATCGATTTCAATACCCAAGAAAACGATGGAGGTGGCGGGGCCTAATGTTTTATCAGGGGATAGGGGAACGCCGAATTTAGACATTAGGAAACGAAACGTGTCCAATAGGAATTTGCACTGGGGGGAGTCACGAGGGGCCACAAAAAGAAAATCGTCGAGGTAATGGATTATTGAGATGGAACCTGACTCATATCTCACGGTCAATTCCAAAAAGGAACTGAATAATTCAAAAAAGTAGCACGACATGGAACAACCCATAGGCAACCGCGTATCGTAATAATAATAGCCATCTACCATGCAGCCAAGCAGATGGTAACAATCCGGGTGCACCGGAAGCAACCTAAAAGCCGACTCAATGTCGGACTTAGCCATCAATGCTCCTTGACCCGCTGTTCTGAGTAAGGAAACTGCCCTATCAAAGGACACGTAAGAGACTGTCGCGTCGTCTTTTGTGATGCCGTCGTTAACCGACTCGCCCTTGGGGAAAGATAAGTGATGAATCAGCCTAAAGGAGCCTGGTTCCCGTTTAGGGACGAGGCCTAATGGGGAAACCCGGATGTTATCGAACAGAGGGTTAGAAAAGGGGCCCATAATCCTACCCAACTCTACCTCCTTTCGGACTTTGGACCTCAAAACTTCTGAATACCGGACCGCCGACGGCAGATTAGACGCCCTACTGGGGTACAATGATAGATGGAAGGGGATAAAAAAACTGAATGAAAAACCAAATCTAATTTCCGCAGCAGCGTGCTTATTGGGGTAAAGATCTAACCACGGGGACATCGCGACTACGCTCACCGGGGTCTTTCGTGGTAGGAGGTTGCTTGGCCGGCTGGTGTCTTGGACATCGAATGGCTGCATGAGATCCCCCACAGATAGAGCACTCTTGTTTGTACTTACAGAGTGCAAAAAACTTACAGTGTCCTTCGTTATACAGCCAGCAGGCGCCCGGCCTGCGGATGGACACCGGCCTCTGGCCGCCAGAAGAAGGGCCAGAGGCCGCAGACTGAAAGGGCACAACTTTTTGCGACAGCATCAGCCGCAACCAGAGGTCCGTGGATTTGACACCCCAACCGATATCCGGTTGGAGTGACAAACGCCTCCGGAATTCCTCATCGTAGCGCCACCAGGCAGAACCGCCATGGGATTTGTAGGTGCTGTAAATAGATTCCATGTAAAGAAATAAACTACCACACCTCTCCGGGTGTTTCTGAGACATTACATAGCCTAGCACAGAGAATGCCTGTAACCAATTACCCATGGTTCGAGCCACCTTGGGCCGGCAATCAATGAATCTATCAGAATTGGGACGGCGTTCTTTGTCAATAGTATGTTGGTCTACCGTAACTAAAGACCAAATGTCAACATACTGATTGTTCCATATTTTCTCTAAGGTATCAGGGTCCAAATGCACCCCTGGGACCTTACACCCTTTACTGTCCTGACACTGACCTGAGCAGCTAGACAGGAAGGCAATATAAAACCCTGCTGCCTACACTGCGCTATATGCTATGGCGTTTTATATGTTCTCACCTGGAGAGCGTTACCACCGATTGAATTTCTATTTAAGCAGTGATGGTCAGTTCGCAGTTTTCGCCAGCGAACACATGGGGGCTGCCATCTTTAGCAAGGTAGACTCACCCGTCCGGCGATGCACAGGTAAGCCCGGGTGAGTCTACCTTACTAAAGATGGCAGCCCGCATGTGTTCGCTGGCGAACACTGCGAACTGACCATCATAGCTCACAAGTCCACATGGAATCAGAGAGGCAAAAATGTCATGTAAAATCAGTAACACACAGCAGAGCAGCCCTCACAACATTGTAATACAGACCCTATATACAGTAATGTGCATCAGCTCTAAGCTCTTATTCACATGTCCATGCACTTTTTCCATCTGAGGAAAAACTGGATTTCGTCCATTTGTATCCTGTGTGTCCATTTTTGCCCTCCATGTCTCATCCACTTTTCATTCTGTGTAAACTGGGATCTGCTGCCCGGGAACAATGAATGGCCCCATATAGCAGATGTGATTGCTGCATGTAAATTAGAGTACTCCCACACTTGCGGCAGAGGATTCCGGCAGGAAGTTCCATCGCCGGAACTGCCTGCCAGATGCCTCAAAACGCATGCAAACTGATGGCATTGAAATGCCGGATCCAAAAACGGATCCGGCATTTATTTTTTTCACATTTTTTCCATTTTGCCGGAACACTCGGGGCCGGATCTGGCATTAATGCATGTCAATGGGAAAAAATGCCGGATCCGGAATTCCCGCAAGTGTTCCGCAATTTTGGACGGAGATAAAACCGCAGCATGCTGCGGTATTTTCTCCGTCCTGAAAAGTCAAAAAGACTGAACTGAAGACATCCTGATGCTCCATTCAGAATGCATGGGGATAAAACTGATCAGTTATTTTCCGGTATTGAGCCCCTAAGACGGAACTCAGTGCTGGAAAATAATAACGTTAGTGTGAAAGTACCCTTAGAAAGCTGTGGCTAAAACATTATCACTCTACACATAAATCAGGACACTTTACAAAACATACTGGTATATACACACAGTGCCCTGAAAAAGTATTCATATTTCTTGGACTTTTCCAAATTTTTTCACGTTACACCCACAAATTTAAATGTATTTTATTGGGATTTTATGTGATAGACCAACACAAAGTAGCAAGTACAGTATGTGTTAAGTGAAAAGAAAATGATACATGGTTTTCAAAATTTTTAATAAATATTAATCTGTAAAGGTGGTGTGCATTTGTATTTAGCCCCCCTGAGTCAATACTTTGACGCCAAATGGAAAAGGATTTAGGAAAACTAGAAGAATGGTCAGAACTCTGGCAACTGAAATTTAATGTGGATAAGTGCAAGATAATGCACCTGGGGCGTAAAAACCCAAGGGCAGAATATAGAATATTTGACACAGTCCTGACCTCAGTATCTGAGGAAAGGGATTTAGGAGTAACTATTTCAGAAGACTTAAAGGTGGGAAGACAATGTAATAGAGCAGCACGAAATGCCAGCAGAATGCTTGGATGTATAGGGAGAGGTATAAGCAGTAGAAAGAGTGAAGTGCATATGCCGCTGTACAGAACACTGGTGAGACCTCACTTGGAGTATTGTGCGCAGTACTGGAGGCCATATCTCCAGAAGGATATAGATACTCTAGAGAGAGTTCAGAGAAGAGCTACTAAACTAGTACATGGATTGCAGGATAAAACTTACCAGGAAAGGTTAAAGGACCTTAATATGTATAGCTTGGAAGAAAGAAGAGACAGAGGGGATATGATAGAAACTTTTAAATACATAAAGGGAATCAACAAGGTAAAGGAGGAGAGCATATTTAAAAGAAGAAAAACTACCACAAGAGGACACAGTTTTAAATTAGAGGGGCAAAGGTTTAAAAGTAATATAAGGAAGTATTACTTTACTGAGAGAGTAGTGGATGCATGGAATAGCCTTCCTGCAGAAGTGGTAGCTGCAAATACAGTGAAGGGGTTTAAGCATGCATGGGATAGGCATAAGGCTATCCTTCATATAAAATAGGGCCAGGGACTATTCTTAGGATTCAGATATATTGGGCAGACTAGATGGGCCAAATGGTTCTTATCTGCCGACACATTCTATGTTTCTATGTTTCTATGTTTCTAGGACCACCTTTCGCTGAAATTACAGCTGCAAGTCTTTTAGGGTATGTCTCCATCAGCTTTGCACATCTAGAAGCTGAAATGTTTGCCCGTTCTTATTTGCAAAATAGCTCAAGCTCAGTCAGATTGGATGGAGAGCGTCTGTGAGCAGCAATTTTCAAGTCTTGCCACAGATTCTCAATGAGATTTAGGTCTGGACTTTGACTGGGCCATTCTAACACATGAATATGCTTTGATCTAAACCATTCCATTGTAGCTCTGGTTGTATGTTTAGGGTTGGTGTCCTGCTGGAAGGTGACCCTCTGCCCAGTCTCAAGTCTTTTGCGGTGGATCTATACAGCTCCTCCAGAGTGACCATGGGGCTCTTGGCTGCTTCTCTAATTAGTGCTCTCCTTGACTCGGCTGTCAGGTTAGGTGGACACTGTGTAATGACCCGGAGTGCCATTACTACTTCTTTTGACACCTTGCTACCATTTCCATGTGCTAATACATAATATCTGATGTATTTTGTGTCATAGCCTGACAACGTGCATATTTATTCCTGAAATTATGTTCAAGTGTAATAACCTGGTCCACCAGCAGATGGCGGCAACAACATTGGCAGTATTAGCTTCCCTGGAGAGGAACCTTCTGGTTTCTTTCCAGTCCTATGTAGCTAGAGGGAGGAGTTTAGTTAGTTAGTTAGTTAGTGAGCAGTTCTAGTCTATCCTCCTTAGAGTACTTTCACACCTTAGCCATGTTAGCCCCCCCCCATATGAATTTTTTTTAACAAAACATATGCAGTTGGTTAGATCTTTGTTAGATCAGGTTAGATCAATTGTTGTTTGCGTTACATCTCACACAGAAGTAGATATATTAACAGTTATTTGCAGGTGGGCTAACCCGTCATCAACCCCCCCTTATCAAAAAATTTACCAAACAATTAGTTATTTTGGAAGATATTTGTTAGATCCGGTATGATCAACTAGTTTTTTGTTAGATCTCACATAATTACAGACTTATTAAGTGATTAATGAGGGGGGCTAGCCCCCCCCACATGCAATTTTCTGGTAAAATGTCATTCAGGCTAAAAGATCTGCATTAGATCCGGTAAGATCAAGTGGTTTCAACGTTAGATCTCATATAATTACAGAGGTATATTGAATATTTGGTATTACATAAGGGGGGGGGCTAGCCCCCCCACATGCAATTTTCTGGTAAAATTTGATTCAGACTAATAGATCTGCATTAGATCCGGTAAGATCAAGTGGTTTCAACGTTAGAGCTCATATAATTACAGAGGTATATTGAATATTTGGTATTACATAAGGGGGGGGCTAGCCACCCCACATGCAATTTTCTGGCAAAATTTCATTCAGGCTAATAGGCCTTCATTAGATCCGGTAAGATCAAGTGGTTTCAACGTTAGATCTCATATAATTACAGAGATATTTCACATGAAAACACATGAATTAGGCTGTATTAAATAGGGGGGCTAGCTCCCCCTTATGTAATATCAAATATCGATAATATCTCTGTAATTATATGAGATCTAACGTTGAAACCACTTGATCTTACCAGATCTAACGAAGGCCTATTAGCCTGAATGAAATGTTACCAGAAAATTGCATGTGGGAGGGCTAGCCCCCCTATTTAATACTACCTAATATCTGTGTTTTCATGTAAAATATCTCTGTAATTATATGAGATCTAACGTTGAAACCACTTGATCTTACCGGTTCTAACGAAGGCCTACATTTTTTTGATAAGGGGGGGCTGATGACGGGTTAGCCCCCCTGCAAATAACTGTTAATATCTCTACTTCTGTGTGATATGTAACGCAAACAACAATTGATCTAACCTGATCTAACAAAGATCTAACCAACTGCATATGTTTTGTTCAAAAATTTTGATATGGGGGGGCTAACACGGCTGGCTGAGGTGCAGCACTTGCGGCAGAAGATTCCGTCAGGCAGTTCTCCGTCCTGAAAAGTCCAAAAGTCTGAACTGAAGACATCCTGATGCATCCTAAACCCATTGATCTTCTTTCAGAATGCATTAGGATAAAACTGATCAGTTATTTTCCGGTATTGAGCCCCTAGGACGGAACTCTATGCCGGAAAAGAATAACGCTAGTGTGAAAGTACCCTTAGGGAGAGGTTGTGTGCTGGCTAGCAGGGAGCTGCCTGCTCTTCTAGGCCCAGAGGCCCTGCCTCTGAAGTCTACATGGTTGCTTGTCCCCTCCTGGGATTGCATTGCCTCCTTCCAAGCTGAGGAACCTATATATAGCCCAAAATAAGTTCAGGGCCCACCATAATTATAGCATGAAAACCGACCAGAAGGAGTTGGTCAATAGAGTACAAACAAAACACTTGTGGTACCAAAGTAATCCAAAAGTAACACAATTTTATTAGAAAATCACACAAGACATGATTGACACAAATCACAAAAAGACATTTAATACAGGTCACAATACATGAACATATTAAAAACCAAGAGGACCGATGGTGGACTGCTGGTATATATTAATAAAGTGCACATGCAATAGTCTTGATTGGTCATCAGTACAAAGTGTGTTACACCTCACCACTATGGCTACAGATTACATGATCCAACCCATATGCATATATTATACAACAGATACCAAAATTTGGGGGTGATAATACACACCAAAATGGCTAACTGAGGCAAATGGTGACTAGAATAATAATAAGCACATAGGCAATACTGACCAAACAGCTTAGTATACCACACAAAAACACCACCGGTCCGCTCCCCAAAGCACGTTTCGCGTTTAGCTTTTTCAAGGGGTACTGGCTAGTGTGATGAGGATAGTCCCTTAAGTAGGTAGAGCGGCCATGTCATATTTGCTGATAGGCTGATGTTAATCAAAACACTGGTGTCATTGGCTGGCCCGTCATCCATCTGTTTTAACTTACCTGAATGGTATAACACGGTGAGTGCTCTTTACATGGCGCCCGACACTCTGCCATGAACGCTGAGCCAAAGCTTGAGTACTCTAAAGCCAGGACAAGAAGTTCCTAGGATTAAAAGACAGACTACAAACTATAGCTAACTTTAGTTCCATCAGAAGAGGAAGAGTTTCCTATGTATTCAGCTACCACATAGCAGAGCTGAGATAGCTGAGAAGAACTATTTGCCTGCCAAAGTTAAGCCAATACCTTGCTGATGACCAAGAGATCGTTTGGAAGCTGTTTGGATTACCAATTTATGCCAAGTAAAAGCAACTGTTCAACGTTACTCCAAAGTCTGGACTGCATTTATCCTAATCGTCCGCCATCCAAGTTCACCTACCCCTTTTGCACTGCTTCGGACCACATCACGTCTGGGATCCACGGATATCCAGATAGGAACACTGTGACACTTGTACATAACATCTACAGAGACTGTAGGCCACCCTGCACCACTCTGGCATTCCTACCTCTGGGTACCAACATTACCATCTACAAAGGGAGCCTTGTGCTTCCGCTGCTTAACCGCAGCTGGTGTCACATTTACTTGCTCTATAAGAGGGACATATTTCGCAGAAACCTCCCAAGGGGCAAGGGATACTCCAGACGTGGCCCTTAGTGGGACGTTGCATCCGGACAACCATGTCTTTGTAGGTTTGCAGTTGTGCCATACTCCTTCCATTTTCGGATGATGGATTGAACAGTGCTTCATGAGATGTTCAGAGCTTAGAATATTGTTTTTATGACCTAACACTGCTTTAGGCCTCTTTCACACGACCGTTTATTTTTTCCGTATACGGACTGTATACAGAACCATTAATTTCAATGGTTCCGCCAAAAAAACTGAATGTACTCCGTATGCATTTCGTTTCCGTATTTTCATTTTTCCGTTCCGTTCAAAGATAGAACATGTCCTATTATTGCCCGCAAATCACGGAAACACATACGGAAATGCATCCGTATGCCTTCCGTATCCATTCCGTTTTTGCGAACCATCTATTGAAAATTGTATGTCCATACCAATTTTTTCCATGTAATTACTGTATACTGTTATGCCATACGGAAAAAAAGAGAGGAAAAACGGAACAGAAACGGAAACTACACGGAAACCATAAACGGAACAACGTAAAATCCCAATAAAATACATTTAAGTTTTTAAGTGTAATGTGAAAAAAACGTTCAAGGAGTATGAATACTTTTTCCAGGTGGTGTATACCAGCTCTGTATCTAGATATATATATATAATCTTCTTGTATATATATAAAGAAGGACATATGTATGTATGTTCCGCGAACACTCAAAAACGCAGCCATCGATTTCACCGAAACTTGGTATACACATCCCTTGCTACCTGGAAAGAAATCTTGTGGGGTCACAGCTCTCTAGGAAGTACTGTTCCTGAGATATTCCCAAAAAAATGACCTGCATTAGCCAATAAAAGCCTGCAAGTCTTTCTCTTCATATCCCAACTGCGATTTAGGAAAACTAGAGGAATAGTCAAAAATCTGGCAACTAAAATTTAATGTGGATAAGTGCAAAATAATGCACCTGGGGCGTAAAAACCCAAGAGCAGAATATAAAATCAGTGATACAGTCCTAACCTCAGTATCTGAGGAAAGGGATTAAGGGGTCATTATTTCAGAAGACTTAAAGGTAGGCAGACAATGTCATAGAGCAGCAGGAAATGCTAGCAGAATGCTGGGGTGTATAGGGAGAGGCATTACCAGTAGAAAGAGCACTAGTGAGACCTCATTTGGAGTATTGTGCTCAGTACTGGAGACCATATCTCCAGAAGGATATTGATACTTTGGAGAGAGTTCAGAGAAGAGCTACTAAACTAGTACATGGATTGCAGGATAAAACTTACCAGGAAAGATTAAAGGACCTTAATATGTATAGCTTGGATGAAAGACGAGACAGAGGGGATATGATAGAAACTTTCAAATACATAAAGGGAATCAACAAGGTAAAAGAGGAAAGAATATTTAAAAGAAGAAAAACTGCTACAAGAGGACATAGTTTTAAATTAGAGGGGCAAAGGTTTAAAAGTAATATCAGGAAGTATTACTTTATTGAGAGAGTAGTGGATGCATGGAATAGCCTTCCTGCAGAAGTGGTAGCTGCAAATACAGTGGAGGAGTTTAAGCATGCATGGGATAGGCATAAGGCCATTCTTCATATAAGATAGGGCCAGGGGCTATCCATAGTACTCAGTATATTGGGCAGACTAGATGGGCCAAATGGTTCTTATCTGCCGACACATTCTAGGTTTCTATGATACACATGGTCACATGTCCCTTATCAGCCAATAGAAGCTCGCAGGCCCTTAGTCTGATTAAGAACTTAAAATACTTTTTTGGTTTGAGTCAAAATATTAGTTCTTATTAACAAATGGATCTAGCTTTATTTATTGTTCAAATACATTCTTAAAGGGAAAAAAATATAATTATTTTTATATTGATGATAGTAATCTTATGGTCCTCAAAGGGTTAAGGGGCGGGATGCTGTAGAGGTCACTGTTAAGGGGGCGCATGTGGTGGAGGTCACATTTTAAGGGAACAGAGCTTTTTGGAGGTCACTGTTAAGGAGGCGGATTTGTGGAAATCACTGTTAACGAGACGGGGTACTGTGGAGGTCACTAATAAAGGGGTGGCCGCAGTGGAGGTCACTGTTAAAGGGGAGGGCGTTGTGGATGTTACTGTTAAGGGGGCAGGCAGCTGTGGAGGTCACTGTTAAAGGGGCGGGGTGCTGTAGATTTCACTGTTATAGTGGATACTGCCGATATCTTTTAACAACACACAGCAACATTAAATGAAATATACCCGTGTGAAGCCGAGTCCTTCTGCTAGTAATATAATATAATATATATTGGAACAGAGTGTGTGTAAAAGCGCTGGTAGAGGTGTATATTTCAACTAGCGTCCTCAGCTGGATGAGATAAAAAGAATCCAGAAAACTATCTGTTTCAACAAAGTGGCATTTGCGGGAGCTGTTTGTTCAGACTCTGTTGTGAGCTGGATTTTTTTAGACTGGTAGGTTGGTTTGGCAGTGGGACCGACCAGTCCATATTCTTACTCCAGTACAGTTATTCTACCTAACCTGGGGGGATCCTAGCGGTGGCTACTGGGATTGTTAGTGGGGAATAAATAGAGGCCTCAGGCAGTGTCACGGTATGCTGGCTATTTGAACAAGAAGGATAAATTGTGGAATTATGGAAATCACAGGATCCATGTAACACTGAGCTGTTAGACTGGTGTGATGGTTCCTTCTGAAGGCCTCTTCATGGTGTTGCCTCTGTGGCCTCCAGACCACTTTATGGCTATAATTGCCAGGACTCATCATTAAAGAGGATAGACCTCCATTTAATCCACCATTACCGTCTTGCTGTGCATCAGATAGCCTTTTTGAGTGATTGACCTATTTCAGTGAAACACATATAGCTGGATTTCTGGCTCGTGCCCCAGTGTTGTTAAAACACCTAATGGCCTCACCCCCCAAATATAGGGACCAAATTGCTGATGGGTGAGTAAGTCATTTGCCACAATGCCCCACAGCAGAGCATGCCCTGTAGGTCAGTAAACCAGCAGAAAGCAACATTGAGAAGATGTAGAGTAGGGGCAGCTCTTGGGAGTCCTGCTCTGACTAGTAGGGATAATCTAAAGGGACATGTATGGCTAGGTTCACGACTCCCTAGTTAGAAATTTTCCTTTTAAATATGCATCAATTAGACCATGAAAGGGTTGTGTGGAAGTGGCTTAACAGTGCATCATTGCTGTCTCCTAACTATACAGACTCATCCTGAACACAATTCCTGACCTGTTATAATGTACAGTCGTAGTCATGCTTTTTTTTTGCCATGTTTGTCTGAAAACTGTCATTTTTTGCCAAACCTGACTTCCTAACTGTATCCTGAGGATGGATGAAGGGGGATCAAGGGAAGGAGGGAAGGATGATGGATGGAGGGTTGAATGGATGGATGGTTGTTGGACAGAAGGATGCATGGGTGATATAGAGAAGGATTAACAGTGCAAGATTGCCATAGATGGATTAAAAACTGAGTTTTCTGGGATTTAACAGTTGATGACCTACGCCTAGAACAGTTCTATCTATCTATCATCAATATATTAGACTAAGGCCTCATGCACACGACCGTTGTTTTATTCCGTGTCCGTTGTGCCGTTTTTCGTGATTTTCTGCGGACCCATCGACTTTCAATGGGTCCGTTGAAAACTCGGCTAATGCACCGTTTGTCATCCGCGTCCGTGATCCGTGGTTCCAGTCCGTCAAAAAAATATAACCTGTCCTATTATTTTCGCGGAAAACGGTTCGCGGACCCATTCAAGTCAATGGGACCGCTAAAAAACACGGAGGCACACAAGATTGTCATCCGCGTCTGCGCGTCCGCATCCGTTTTTTTCTATCATTTGCATGGCAAACCTATCTTAGATTTTTTTTTACTTTCCTTCATGTCTGGTGATCCTCCAAAAATAAAGGAAGACACACGGAAACAAAAACGGAAATGGATCATGGAACAACGGAACCCCATTTGTGGAACGGAACAAAACAACGGTCGTGTGCATGAGGCCTAAAAGTGGTCCGACTCCTAGCACCCCCGCTGATAAGCTGTCGGGAGTAGCTCCACTGCAGTTACTGCAGTGTTGCTCCCATTCACTTCAGTGGGAGCAGTGGGATTGAGTTTTTTATTTCCAGCACTGGAGCTACTTTTGAACAGCTGATCGAGGGTGCAGAGTGTCAAACCTCTGCTGATCTGATATTTTTCTTAAATCCTGGAGAACACCTTTAAAGGCTAGGTACACCTTTGGGGACAATTTTTTTTATGATTGCATTTTACTCATTTGGGGCTAAAAATCAATAAAAATGAATACATTTTTTCATTTGGTCTTTATTAAAAACTTCCAGAAGGACCCTGCTTCGCACGGGTATATTTCATCTATTTCATTTAATGTTTGTGTGTGTCGTTAAAAGATATCGACAGTATCCACTATAACAGTAGCATCTACAGTACCCTGCCCCTTTAACAGTGACCCCCATAGCAGCCGCCCCGTTATTAGTGACCCCCACAGTAGCCCGTCTCATTAACAGTGATTTCCACAACAACCCGCCCGCCTAACAGTGACCTCCACAGAGCTCCGTTCCCTTAAAATGTGACCTCCACAACACCCCGCCCCCTTAACAGTGACCTTTACAGCACCCCACCCCTTAACACTGAACTCCATAGCAGACCGTCCCCTTAACTGTGACCTCCTCCGGTCCCTGCCACTTTAACAGAGACCTTCACAGTGCCCGCCCCTTTAACAGTGACCTCCACAGCATCCCACCCCCTTAAGAGTGACCTCCACAGCAGCCCGCCCCTTTAAAAGTGACCTCCACAGCATCACGCCCCCTTAACAGTAACCTCCATAGCAGCCCGCCACTTTAACAGTGACCTCCACAGCGGCCGCCCCCTTATTAGTGACCTCCAAAGTACCCCATCTCCTTAACAGTGATTTTCACAATAACCCACCTCCTTAACAGTGACCTTCACAGAGCTACATTCCCTTAAAATGTGACCTCTACAACACCCCGCCCCCTTAACAGTGACCTCTACAGCACCCCACCCCTTAACACTGACCTCCATAGCGGACCGCCCCCTTAACTGTGACCTCCACCGGCCCCTGCCCCCTTAATAGAGACCTTCACAGTGCCTGCCCCTTTAACAGTGACCTCCACAGCATCTCGACCCCTTAAGAGTGACCTCCACAGCAGCCTGACCTTAAACAGTGACCTCCATAGCATCCCACCCCCTTAACAGTGACCTCCACTGCAACCTGCCCCTTTAACAGTGACCTCCACAGCATCTCGCCCCCTTAACAGTGGCCTCCACAGCGGCCGGCCCTTTATTAGTGACCTTCACAGTACCCCATCTCCTTAACAGTGATTTCCACAATAACCTGCCCCCTTAACAGTGACCTCCACAGAGCTCCGTTCCCTTAAAATATGACCTCCACAACACCCCGCCCCCTTAACAGTGACCTTTACAGCACCCCACCCCTTAACACTGACCTCCCATAGCGGACCGTCCCCTTAACTGTGACCTCCACCGGTCTCTGATCCCTTAACAGAGACCTTCACAGCACTCGCCCCTTTAACCACCTCCGGACCGCCTAACGCAGGATCGCGTTCCGGAGGTGGCAGCCCTGCGCACAGTCACGCATATACGCGTCATCTCGCGAGACGCGAGATTTCCTGTGAACGCGCGCACACAGGCGCGCGCGCTCACAGGAACGGAAGGTAAGAGAGTTGATCTCCAGCCTGCCAGCGGCGATCGTTCGCTGGCAGGCTGGAGATGTGTTTTTTTTAACCCCTAACAGGTATATTAGACGCTGTTTTTATAACAGCGTCTAATATACCTGCTACCTGGTCCTCTGGTGGTCCCCTTTGTTTGGATCGACCACCAGAGGACACAGGTAGCTCAGTAAAGTAGCACCAAGCACCACTACACTACACTACACCCCCCCCCCCCCGTCACTTATTAACCCCTTATTAGCCCCTGATCACCCCTAATCACCCCTGATCACCCCATATAGACTCCCTGATCACCCCCCTGTCATTGATTACCCCCCTGTCATTGATCAACCCCCTGTAAAGCTCCATTCAGACGTCCGCATGATTTTTACGGATCCACTGATAGATGGATCGGATCCGCAAAACGCATCCGGACGTCTGAATGAAGCCTTACAGGGGCGTGATCAATGACTGTGGTGATCACCCCATATAGACTCCCTGATCACCCCCCTGTCATTGATTACCCCCCTGTCATTGATTACCCCCCTGTAAAGCTCCATTCAGACGTCCGCATGATTTTTACGGATCCACTGATAGATGGATCGGATCCGCAAAACGCATCCGGACGTCTGAATGAAGCCTTACAGGGGCATGATCAATGACTGTGGTGATCACCCCATATAGACTCCCTGATCACCCCCCTGTAAAGCTCCATTCAGATGTCCGCATGATTTTTACGGATGCACTGATACATGGATCGGATCCGCAAAACGCATCCGGTCGTCTGAATGAAGCCTTACAGGGGCATGATCAATGACTGTGGTGATCACCCCCCTGTCATTGATTACCCCCCTGTAAAGCTCCATTCAGATGTCCGCATGATTTTTACGGATGCACTGATAGATGGATCGGATCCGCAAAACGCATCCGGACGTCTGAATGAAGCCTTACAGGGGCATGATCAATGACTGTGGTGATCACCCCATATAGACTCCCTGATCACCCCCCTGTCATTGATTACCCCCCTGTCATTGATTACCCCCCTGTAAAGCTCCATTCAGACGTCCGCATGATTTTTACGGATGCACTGATAGATGGATCGGATCCGCAAAACGCATCCGGACGTCTGAATGAAGCCTTACAGGGGCGTGATCAATGACTGTGGTGATCACCCCATATAGACTCCCTGATCACCCCCCTGTCATTGATTACCCCCCTGTAAAGCTCCATTCAGACGTCCGCATGATTTTTACGGATGCACTGATAGATGGATCGGATCCGCAAAACGCATCCGGACGTCTGAATGAAGCCTTACAGGGGCGTGATCAATGACTGTGGTGATCACCCCATATAGACTCCCTGATCACCCCCCTGTCATTGATTACCCCCCTGTCATTGATTACCCCCCTGTAAAGCTCCATTCAGATGTCCGCATGATTTTTACGGATGCACTGATAGATGGATCGGATCCGCAAAACGCATCCGGACGTCTGAATGAAGCCTTACACGGGCGTGATCAATGACTGTGGTTATCACCCCATATAGACTCCCTGATCACCCCCCTGTCATTGATCACCCCCCTGTCATTGATCACCCCCCTGTCATTGATCAACCCCCCTGTCATTGATCAACCCCCCTGTCATTGATCACCCCTCTGTAAGGCTCCATTCAGATATTTTTTTGGCCCAAGTTAGCGGAATTTTTTTTTTTTTTTTCTTACAAAGTCTCATATTCCACTAACTTGTGTCAAAAAATAAAATCTCACATGAACTCACCATACCCCTCACGGAATCCAAATGCGTAAAATTTTTTAGACATTTATATTCCAGACTTCTTCTCACGCTTTAGGGCCCCTAGAATGCCAGGGCAGTATAAATACCCCACATGTGACCCCATTTCGGAAAGAAGACACCCCCAGGTATTCCGTGAGGGGCATATTGAGTCCATGAAAGATTGAAATTTTTGTCCCAAGTTAGCGGAACGGGAGACTTTGTGAGAAAAAAATAAAAAATATCAATTTCCGCTAACTTGTGCCAAAAAAAAAAAATTTCTATGAACTCGCCATGCCCCTCATTGAATACCTTGGGGTGTCTTCTTTCCAAAATGGGGTCACATGTGGGGTATTTATACTGCCCTGGCATTCTAGGGGCCCCAAAGCGTGAGAAGAAGTCTGGTATCCAAATGTCTAAAAATGCCCTCCTAAAAGGAATTTGGGCACCTTTGCCCACCTAGGCTGCAAAAAAGTGTCACACATGTGGTATCTCCGTATTCAGGAGACGTTGGGGAATGTGTTTTGGGGTGTCATTTTACATATACCCATGCTGGGTGAGAGAAATATCTTGGTCAAATGCCAACTTTGTATAAAAAAATGGGAAAAGTTGTCTTTTGCCAAGATATTTCTCTCACCCAGCATGGGTATATGTAAAATGACACCCCAAAACACATTCCCCAACTTCTCCTGAATACGGCGATACCACATGTGTGACACTTTTTTGCAGCCTAGGTGGGCAAAGGGGCCCATATTCCAAAGAGCACCTTTAGGATTTCACAGGTCATTTACCTACTTACCACACATTAGGGCCCCTGGAAAATGCCAGGGCAGTATAACTACCCCACAAGTGACCCCATTTTGGAAAGAAGACACCCCAAGGTATTCCGTGAGGGGCATGGCGAGTTCCTAGAATTTTTTTTTTTTTGTCACAAGTTAGTGGAAAATGCTTATTTTTTTTTTTTTTTTTTTTTTCATACAAAGTCTCATATTCCACTAACTTGTGACAAAAAATAAAAAGTTCCATGAACTCACTATGCCCATCAGCGAATACCTTGGGGTCTCTTCTTTCCAAAATGGGGTCACTTGTGGGGTAGTTATACTGCCCTGGCATTCTAGGGGCCCAAATGTGTGGTAAGGAGTTTGAAATCAAATTCTGTAAAAAATGACCTTTGAAATCCGAAAGGTGCTCTTTTGAATATGGGCCCCTTTGCCCACCTAGGCTGCAAAAAAGTGTCACACATCTGGTATCTCCGTAATCGGGAGAAGTTGGGGAATGTGTTTTGGGGTGTCATTTTACATATACCCATGCTGGGTGAGAGAAATATCTTGGCAAAAGACAACTTTTCCCATTTTTTTATACAAAGTTGGCATTTGACCAAGATATTTATCTCACCCAGCATGGGTATATGTAAAAAGACACCCCAAAACACATTCCTCAACTTCTCCTGAGTACGGAGATACCAGATGTGTGACACTTTTTTGCAGCCTAGGGGGGCAAAGGGGCCCACATTCCAAAGAGCACCTTTCGGATTTCACAGGTCATTTACCTACTTACCACACATTTGGGCCCCTAGAATGCCAGGGCAGTATAACTACCCCACAAGTGACCCCATTTTGGAAAGAAGAGACCCCAAGGTATTCGCTGATGGGCATAGTGAGTTCATGGAAGTTTTTATTTTTTGTCACAAGTTTGTGGAATATGAGACTTTGTATGAAAAAAAAAAAAAAAAAAAAAAATCATCATTTTCCACTAACTTGTGACAAAAAATAAAAAATTCTAGGAACTCGCCATGCCCCTCACGGAATACCTTGGGGTGTCTTCTTTCCAAAATGGGGTCACTTGTGGGGTAGTTATACTGCCCTGGTATTCTAGGGGCCCAAATGTGTGGTAAGGAGTTTGAAATCAAATTCAGGAAAAAATGAGGAGTGAAATCCGAAAGGTGCTCTTTGGAATATGGGCCCCTTTGCCCACCTAGGCTGCAAAAAAGCGTCACACATCTGGTATCCCCGTACTCAGGAGAAGTTGAGGAATGTGTTTTGGGGTGTCTTTTTACATATACCCATACTGGGTGAGATAAATATCTTGGTCAAATGACAACTTTGTATAAAAAAATGGGAAAAGTTGTCTTTTGCCAAGATATTTCTCTCACCCAGCATGGGTATATATAAAATGACACCCCAAAACACATTCCCCACCTTCTCCTGAGTACGGAGATACCAGATGTGTGACACTTTTTTGCAGCCTAGGTGGGCAAAGGGGCCCATATTCCAAAGAGCACCTTTCGGATTTCACAGGTCATTTTTTACTGAATTTGATTTCAAACTCCTTACCACACATTTGGGCCCCTAGAATGCCAGGGCAGTATAACTACCCCACAAGTGACCCCATTTTGGAAAGAAGAGACCCCAAGGTATTCGCTGATGGGCATAGTGAGTTCATAGAACTTTTTATTTTTTGTCACAAGTTAGTGGAATATGAGACTTTGTAAGAAAAAAAAAAAAAAAAAAAAAAATCATCATTTTCCGCTAACTTGTGACAAAAAATAAAAAGTTCTATGAACTCACTATGCCCATCAGCGAATACCTTAGGGTGTGTACTTTCAGAAATGGGGTCATTTGTGGGGTGTTTGTACTGTCTGGGCATTGTAGAACCTCAGGAAACATGACAGGTGCTCAGAAAGTCAGAGCGGCTTCAAAAAGCGGAAATTCACATTTTTGTACCATAGTTTGTAAACGCTATAACTTTTACCCAAACCATTTTTTTTTTACCCAAACATTTTTTTTTTATCAAAGACATGTAGAACTATAAATTTAGAGCAAAATTTCTATATGGATCTCGTTTTTTTTTGCAAAATTTTACAACTGAAAGTGAAAAATGTCATTTTTTTGCAAAAAAATCGTTAAATTTCGATTAATAACAAAAAAAGTAAAAATGTCAGCAGCAATGAAATACCACCAAATGAAAGCTCTATTAGTGAGAAGAAAAGGAGGTAAAATTCATTTGGGTGGTAAGTTGCATGACCGAGCAATAAACGGTGAAAGTAGTGTAGGTCAGAAGTGTAAAAAGTGGCCTGGTCTTTCAGGGTGTTTAACCACTTACCGTCACGCTAACGCCGAAAGGCGTCATTTCTGCGGCGCTCCCAGGTCACACTAACGCCAATAGGCGTCATCTCGCGTGAGCCGGGATTTCCTGTGAACGCGCGCACACAGGCGCGCGCGCTCACAGGAACGGAAGGTAAGAGAGTTGATCTCCAGCCTGCCAGCGGCGATCGTTCGCTGGCAGGCTGGAGATGTGTTTTTTTTAACCCCTAACAGGTATATTAGACGCTGTTTTGATAACAGCGTCTAATATACCTGCTACCTGGTCCTCTGGTGGTCCCCTTTGTTTGGATCGACCACCAGAGGACACAGGTAGCTCAGTAAAGTAGCACCAAGCACCACTACACTACACTACACCCCCCCCCCGTCACTTATTAACCCCTTATTAGCCCCTGATCACCCCATATAGACTCCCTGATCACCCCCCTGTCATTGATTACCCCCCTGTCATTGATCAACCCCCTGTAAAGCTCCATTCAGACGTCCGCATGATTTTTACGGATCCACTGATAGATGGATCCGATCCGCAAAACGCATCCGGACGTCTGAATGAAGCCTTACAGGGGCGTGATCAATGACTGTGGTGATCACCCCATATAGACTCCCTGATCACCCCCCTGTCATTGATTACACCCCTGTCATTGATTACCCCCCTGTAAAGCTCCATTCAGACGTCCGCATGATTTTTACGGATGCACTGATAGATGGATCCGATCCGCAAAACGCATCCGGACGTCTGAATGAAGCCTTACAGGGGCATGATCAATGACTGTGGTGATCACCCCATATAGACTCCCTGATCACCCCCCTGTAAAGCTCCATTCAGATGTCCGCATGATTTTTACGGATGCACTGATAGATGGATCCGATCCACAAAACGCATCCGGACGTCTGAATGAAGCCTTACAGGGGCATGATCAATGACTGTGGTGATCACCCCATATAGACTCCCTGATCACCCCCTTGTCATTGATTACCCCCCTGTAAAGCTCCATTCAGATGTCCGCATGATTTTTACGGATGCACTGATAGATGGATCGGATCCGCAAAACGCATCTGGACGTCTGAATGAAGCCTTACAGGGGCATGATCAATGACTGTGGTGATCACCCCCCTGTCATTGATTACCCCCCTGTAAAGCTCCATTCAGATGTCCGCATGATTTTTACGGATGCACTGATAGATGGATCGGATCCGCAAAACGCATCCGGACGTCTGAATGAAGCCTTACAGGGGCGTGATCAATGACTGTGGTGATCACCCCATATAGACTCCCTGATCACCCCCCTGTCATTGATTACCCCCCTGTAAAGCTCCATTCAGACGTCCGCATGATTTTTACGGATCCACTGATAGATGGATCGGATCCGCAAAACGCATCCGGACGTCTGAATGAAGCCTTACAGGCGCGTGATCAATGACTGTGGTGATCACCCCATATAGACTCCCTGATCACCCCCCTGTCATTGATTACCCCCCTGTAAAGCTCCATTCAGACGTCCGCATGATTTTTACGGATCCGCTGATAGATGGATCGGATCCGCAAAACGCATCCGGACGTCTGAATGAAGCCTTACAGGGGCATGATCAATGACTGTGGTGATCACCCCATATAGACTCCCTGATCACCCCCCTGTCATTGATTACCCCCCTGTAAAGCTCCATTCAGATGTCCGCATGATTTTTACGGATGCACTGATAGATGGATCGGATCCGCAAAACGCATCCGGACGTCTGAATGAAGCCTTACAGGGGCGTGATCAATGACTGTGGTGATCACCCCATATAGACTCCCTGATCACCCCCCTGTCATTGATTACCCCCCTGTCATTGATTACCCCCCTGTAAAGCTCCATTCAGACGTCCGCATGATTTTTACGGATCCACTGATAGATGGATCGGATCCGCAAAACGCATACGGACGTCTGAATGAAGCCTTACAGGGGCATGATCAATGACTGTGGTGATCACCCCATATAGACTCCCTGATCACCCCCCTGTCATTGATCACCCCCCCTGTCATTGATCACCCCCCCTGTCATTGATCACCCCCCTGTCATTGATCACCCCTCTGTAAGGCTCCATTCAGACATTTTTTTGGCCCAAGTTAGCGGAATTATTTTTTTTTTTTTCTTACAAAGTCTCATATTCCACTAACTTGTGTCAAAAAATAAAATCTCACATGAACTCACCACACCCCTCACGGAAACCAAATGCGTAAAATTTTTTAGACATTTATATTCCAGACTTCTTCTCACGCTTTAGGGCCCCTAGAATGCCAGGGCAGTATAAATACCCCACATGTGACCCCATTTCGGAAAGAAGACACCCCCAGGTATTCCGTGAGGGGCATATTGAGTCCATGAAAGATTGAAATTTTTGTCCCAAGTTAGCGGAACGGGAGACTTTGTGAGAAAAAAATTAAAAATATCAATTTCCGCTAACTTGTGCCAAAAAAAATTTTTTTCTATGAACTCGCCATGCCCCTCATTGAATACCTTGGGGTGTCTTCTTTCCAAAATGGGGTCACATGTGGGGTATTTATACTGCCCTGGCATTCTAGGGGCCCCAAAGTGTGAGAAGAAGTCTGGTATCCAAATGTCTAAAAATGCCCTCCTAAAAGGAATTTGGGCACCTTTGCGCATCTAGGCTGCAAAAAAGTGTCACACATCTGGTATCGCCGTACTCAGGAGAAGTTGGGGAATGTGTTTTGGGGTGTCATTTTACATATACCCATGCTGGGTGAGAGAAATATCTTGGTCAAATGCCAACTTTGTATAAAAAAATGGGAAAAGTTGTCTTTTGCCAAGATATTTCTCTCACCCAGCATGGGTATATGTAAAATGACACCCCAAAACACATTCCCCAACTTCTCCTGAATACGGCGATACCACATGTGTGACACTTTTTTGCAGCCTAGGTGGGCAAAGGGGCCCACATTCCAAAGAGCACCTTTAGGATTTCACAGATCATTTACCTACTTACCACACATTAGGGCCCCTGGAAAATGCCAGGGCAGTATAACTACCCAACAAGTGACCCCATTTTGGAAAGAAGACACCCCAAGGTATTCCGTGAGGGGCATGGCGAGTTCCTGGAATTTTTTATTTTTTGTCACAAGTTAGTGGAAAATGCTGCTTTTTTTTTTTTTTTTTTTTCATACAAAGTCTCATATTCCACTAACTTGTGACAAAAAATAAAAACTTCCATGAACTCACTATGCCCATCAGCGAATACCTTGGGGTCTCTTCTTTCCAAAATGGGGTCACTTGTGGGGTAGTTATACTGCCCTGGCATTCTAGGGGCCCAAATGTGTGGTAAGGAGTTTGAAATCAAATTCTGTAAAAAATGACCTGTGAAATCCGAAAGGTGCTCTTTGGAATATGGGCCCCTTTGCCCACCTAGGCTGCAAAAACGTGTCACACATCTGGTATCCCCGTACTCAGGAGAAGGTGGGGAATGTGTTTTGGGGTGTCATTTTACATATACCCATGCTGGGTGAGAGAAATATCTTGGCAAAAGACAACTTTTCCCATTTTTTTATACAAAGTTGGCATTTGACCAAGATATTTATCTCACCCAGCATGGGTATATGTAAAAAGACACCCCAAAACACATTCCCCAACTTCTCCTGAATACGGAGATACCAGATGTGTGACACGTTTTTGCAGCCTAGGTGGGCAAAGGGGCCCATATTCCAAAGAGCACCTTTCGGATTTCACTGGTCATTTTTTGCAGAATTTGATTTCAAATTCCTTACCACACATTCGGGCCCCTAGAATGCCAGGGCAGTATAACTACCCCACAAGTGACCCCATTTTGGAAAGAAGAGACCCCAAGGTATTCGCTGATGGGCATAGTGAGTTCATGGAAGTTTTTATTTTTTGTCACAAGTTAGTGGAATATGAGACTTTGTATGAAAAAAAAAAAAAAAAAAAAAATCATCATTTTCCACTAACTTGTGACAAAAAATAAAAAATTCTAGGAACTTGCCATGCCCCTCACGGAATACCTTGGGGTGTCTTCTTTCCAAAATGGGGTCACTTGTGGGGTAGTTATACTGCCCTGGCATTCTAGGGGCCCGAATGTGTGGTAAGGAGTTTGAAATCAAATTCTGTAAAAAATGACCTGTGAAATCCGAAAGGTGCTCTTTCGAATATGGGCCCCTTTGCCCACCTAGGCTGCAAAAAAGTGTCACACATCTGGTATTGCCGTACTCAGGAGAAGGTGGGGAATGTGTTTTGGGGTGTCATTTTACATATACCCATGCTGGGTGAGAGAAATATCTTGGCAAAAGACAACTTTTCCCATTTTTTTATACAAAGTTGGCATTTGACCAAGATATTTATCTCACCCAGCATGGGTATATGTAAAAAGACACCCCAAAACACATTCCCCAACTTCTCCTGAATACAGAGATACCAGATGTGTGACACGTTTTTGCAGCCTAGGTGGGCAAAGGGGCCCATATTCCAAAGAGCACCTTTCGGATTTCACTGGTCATTTTTTGCAGAATTTGATTTCAAATTCCTTACCACACATTCGGGCCCCTAGAATGCCAGGGCAGTATAACTACCCCACAAGTGACCCCATTTTGGAAAGAAGAGACCCCAAGGTATTCGCTGATGGGCATAGTGAGTTCATGGAAGTTTTTATTTTTTGTCACAAGTTAGTGGAATATGAGACTTTGTATGAAAAAAAAAAAAAAAAAAAAAAAATCATCATTTTCCACTAACTTGTGACAAAAAATAAAAAGTTCTATGAACTCACTATGCCCATCAGCGAATACCTTAGGGTGTGTACTTTCCGAAATGGGGTCATTTGTGGGGTGTTTGTACTGTCTGGCCATTGTAGAACCTCAGGAAACGTGACAGGTGCTCAGAAAGTCAGAGCTGCTTCAAAAAGCGGAAATTCACATTTTTGTACCATAGTTTGTAAACGCTATAACTTTTACCCAAACCATTTTTTTTTTACCCAAACATTTTTTTTTTATCAAAGACATGTAGAACTATAAATTTAGAGCAAAATTTCTATATGGATCTCGTTTTTTTTGCAAAATTTTACAACTGAAAGTGAAAAATGTCATTTTTTTGCAAAAAAATCGTTAAATTTCGATTAATAACAAAAAAAGTAAAAATGTCAGCAGCAATGAAATACCACCAAATGAAAGCTCTATTAGTGAGAAGAAAAGGAGGTAAAATTCATTTGGGTGGTAAGTTGCATGACCGAGCAATAAACGGTGAAAGTAGTGTAGTGCCGATTTGTAAAAAAGGGCCTGGTCTTTAGGGGGGTATAAACCTGTGGTCCTTAAGTGGTTAAGCACTGGGGGCTGAGGTGGTTAACAGTGACCCCCACAGCATCTCGTCCACTTAACAGTGTGCTCCACAGCACCCCGCCCTTTAACAGTAACTTCCACAGCGGCCGGCTCTTCATTAGTGACCCCCACAGTACCCCATTTCCTTAACAGTGATTTCCACAATAACCCGCCCCCTTAACAGTGACCTCCACAGAGCTCCGTTCCCTTAAAATGTGACCTCCACAACACCCCGCCCCCTTAACAGTGACCTCTACAGCACCCCACTCCTTAACACTGACCTTCACAGCGCCCATCCCTTTAACAGTGACCTCCACAGCATCCCGCTCCCTTAAGAGTTACCTCCACAGCAGCTCGCCCCTTTAACAGTGACCTCCACAGCATCCCGCCCCTTTAACAGTGACCTCCACAACAGCCCGCCCATTTAACAGTGACCTCCACATCGGCCAGCCCGTTATTAGTGACCTCCACAGTACCCCATCTCCTTAACAGTGATTTCCACAATAACCTGCCCCCTTATCAGTTACCTCCACAGAGCTCTGTTCCCTTAAAATGTGACCTCCACCACACGCGCCCCCTTAACAGTGAGCTTTACAGCACCCCACCCCTTAACACTGACCTCCATAGCGGACCGTCCCCTTAACTGTGACCTCCACCGGTCTCTGCCCCCTTAACAGAGACCTTCACAGCACCCGCCCCTTTAACAGTGACCTTCATAGCATTCCGCCCCCTTAACAGTGACCTCCACAGCAGCCACCCCTTTATTAGTGACCTCCACAGTACCCCGTCTCCTTAACTGTGATTTCCACAACACCCCGCCCCCTTAACAGAAATCTGCCCCTTAACACTGACCTCCAAAGCGGACCCTCCCCTTAAAGAGGATCTTTCACTTGTAAAAACAATGTGAACTAAGTATGCTGACATATAGAGCGGCGCCGGGGATCTCACTGCACTTACTATTATCCCCGGGCGCCGCTCCGTTCTCCCGTTATGCCCTCCGGTACCTTTGCTCTGTAAGTTATAGTAGGCGGTGTCTTCCCTTGTCCTGTGGGCGTCTCCTTCTCCTAGGCTGTAGCGCTGGCCAATCGCAGCGCACAGCTCACAGCCTGGGAGAAAAAAACCTCCCAGGCTGTGAGCTGTGCGCTGCGATCGGCCAGCTCTACAGCCTGCTCTACAGATCCCCAGGGGGCCGCTCTATATGTCAGCATACTTTGTTTTTACAAGTGAAAGGTCCTCTTTAACTGTGACCTCCACAGCAGCCTGACCGTAGGGTGGCCAGAGGTCCGGTTTTAGGCCGGACAGTACGGCTTTCAGACTCCCTGTCCTCCCTCCGATGCAGGGCGTGGACGGACACAGGGATGTCCTTTTGAACAGCTCACTCTCAGACAGCAGCACTATGCTGTCTGAGCGTGAGCTGCAGAAAGTCACCCTCCCTCTTACCCCTGCAGTTGACAGAAGTTGATTTTTACCTTCATTTTTTCAATCCCTGTCGGTGGGGGGCTGGGTTTTTAAGTCTGTCTTTTGAGGGTGGCCTGATTGGCCACCCTACCTGCACCTGAACTGCCACCTCCACAGCACTCCCTTCACAGTGTCATCCACAGCGCCCTGCCCCTTTAAAGCTGACCTGCAGCAGTGAAGAAAAATGGCTGGTTTGTTATGGAAACCTGGTGCAAAACTGTGTGTATGTGGAGACTAAGAGCCAGTGAGCTTCTATTGGCTAATAAGGGTCATGTGACCAGTCTTCTATTGGCTAATGCATTTTTTGGGGGAATATCTCAGGAACGATATGTGTTAGAGAGCTGAGACCCAGTCTAAAACCTTCCCGGACACCTGATGTTACCGTGTGCCAAATTTCGTGATTGTAAATATGACTGTGTGGATTCCTTTAGTGGACATACATACATATACATACAGATGTAGCAGGGTTAGCACTCAAACTCTTAATTCAAATTTCTTAAATCATCATGTTATCTTGAAACAAAAGCCATTGAGAAGCAATTGAAGGTGTTTGCTTAGTTTAGATAACACATCTCAGAAATCTCAGAAAGCATGAGTGTTAACTCTACTACATCAGTACATACACTCAACTTTATATATTAGATATTGAGCCGTTCTGTCACAAAGAGTTGACTCAGGGGCGTTGCTAGGTTAAAACATTCGGGGCCTGGGCCCCTGATGTTTTGTCCCAAGCCTCGAATGTACTGCCTGCCTGCTAGATACAACTGTATTGCCGTCCTCAGGAAGGCAATACAATTGAATCAAATGCACCGTAAGAGCTGAAGGACCTGTGGTGACATCACAGGTCATGTGACCAATAAAACAGGCAGTGGTTGAGAAGGACCTGCGATGATGTCACCATCATGTGACCAGTGCAGGAGAGGAGGTCAGTGAAGAGAAGTCCTATGGGAAGAAGCTGTGGTGATGTCTGCTACATGAGGAGAGGTAAATAAAGAGAAAGGCAGAGCAATGCTGGGAGTTGTGGTTATTTAACTGGGACTGTATGTCAAGGCTGAAGGGAGGGATGTTATTTACATGGAACTATGTGTTAGAGGTGGCTGGGGAGGGGGTGATGTTATTTACATGGGACCGTATGTTGGAGGTGGCTGGGGAGGGAGTGATGTTATTTACATGGGACTGTATGTTGGAGGTGGCTGGGGCAGGATTATGTTATTTACATGGGACTGTATGTTGATGGTGGCTGTGGGAGGGAGTGATGTTATTTAAATGGGACTGAATATTGAAGGGGCTGGGGCAGTGTGATGCTATTTACATGGGAATGTATGTTAAAGGTGGCTGTGGGAGGGGATGATTTTATTTACATGGGACTATATGTTGGAAGCGGACGTGGGAGGGAGTGATGTTATTTACATGGGACTGTATGTTGAGGGGGTGATGTTTACATGGGATTGCACGTTGGAGGCGGCTGGGGAGAAGGTGATGTTATTTACATGGGACTGTATTATGAGGGGGCTGTAGATAGAAAGGGATGTTATTTACATGGGACTGTATATTGGAGGAGACAGGAGAGATGGTGTGATGTTATTTACATGGGACTGTGGATGGTGGAGGAAGGAATATAACTACAGGGGGAACTGCAGGGGGCATTATAAATACTGGGGGCACTTCAGGGTGAACATTATAACAGTAGGGGCAGTATAAATACTGGGGGCACTGTAGGGGTATTATAAATACAGGGGACATTATAGGCGTTCTTATTTCTACTGAGGGATCTATAGGAGGGACTTATAGATCTGCCTTATTTCTACTAAGAGCACTATGGGGCCTTATTACTACTGAGGGGTCTGTAGAGAGTTTTATTACCCCTGGGGGAACAATAGGGGGCCTTATTTCCACTGGTGGCTCTGTGAGGGCATTATTAATGTTGGAGGGCTCTTCTACTAATGGGGCACTCTTGGGGAGCGTTATCACGGTTGGGGGCACTGTAGGGAGCAGTATTACTAATGGGGTCATTCTTGGGGAGCATTATCACTGTTGGGGGCACTGTAGGGGACCGTGTTACTAATGAGGGCATTCTAGAAGGGAATTACTGTTGATGGGACTATGAGGAGCACTATTACTATGGGAGGACTATCTGTATGTGCAACACATGTACCTGCGGCTAGGGTCCTTTTAAGATGTGATAAAAGAAATTTTTCGTGACGCCAGTTGCATTTCAGCAACGAGAAACTAGGGTACCCTATGTAGAAGGTGATGGTGGAACCCAGGTGTAGGAATGCCAGAGTGGTGTAAGGGTTGCCTATAGTGTCGCTTTAGGTGCGACTTTGCACTCCTACCTAGATATCCAGAACCCCAGGCATGGTCGGACGAAGCAGAGCAAATCGGGTAAATAGGTGGTGGAGAGGATGATGTAAGAAATTGAGTCCAGACGTTGTATTGAAGTTAATAACAGCTTTTCTTGAATAAACTTGCATCAGAGAACACTCTTCCAACTTTATCTTGGTCACCAGCAAGCTTTGGCAAAAGTTTTGGCAGGCAAACACATTCGGCTCTGCTACATCTGAACCTCTTTGGTTCTGCTGTACTGTCAGATTAAATAGAAACTTTTCCTTTCTGCTGAACTTTACTTTCTGTAGTCTGACTCTGTTTTTATCTTGATCCAGGAAACTTTACTCCTGGCTTGTGAGGCTTACAGTTTGGGCCTCTATATCCAGCAGAGCTGAAGGTGTGCTCTGCTGGCTTGCACACAACCTTCCCCTTGCAGGGGGTACTCTAGTCTGACCTTCACTAACTAAAACTCCTCCCTCCCTTAGAGAGGGTCAGAATGGAAAACAGGTTCCACTCTCTTCTAACAGTAGCACTGCCAAGTCTGCTGCCACCTGCTGGTGAACCAGGTACATTACACTTTAACACTTACAAAAATCAGAAATACAGATTCACATTATGCAGGACCTGGCAATAAATATACAGGATGACACAGGATCAACCGTAGGTGATAGTAGAAGGGCGTAAGGAGGTGGTAATACCACTCTGGGGTATTACATATGGCAGTAATATTTGTTGAGGATCGTATTTTGGGTTATTGGGGAGCACAGTGAGCAGCAGGTTATTAAATGACCAGCACAAAGTGAAAGTAGGATGCACACAGCTAGAAAAGCAGTTAACCCAGGGGCATTGCTAGGGTCTCAAAAGATCTGGGGCCCAAGCCCCAATGAATATGGCTCAGTTCTCTAAATCGACCCTCCCCCCGCACTTTCCTGTACTTGCTATACAGCAGCACATACTTGTCACATCCAGTGCCTACCAGGTGACGTCTTCTCTGATGTAGATCTTCTCTGTCATCATCTTCTCCATTCGGTCCGGACAACTTCTCTCAGCTGCGCCTTGTCTCTGCAGAGTGTGACACACAGACATCTTAGCTTCCTCATATTTATATCATCATCCCCCAACCTTGAGTCCCCACAGTGTTATCCCTTATCTCTAAATTAAGGCTCATTCAGACGGCCGTATGCTGTCCACAAAAATGCGGATCCAGTTTTTTGCGGATTAGATGCTGTCCCATTCACTTCTATGGGGCCCTTTTCTTCCATTGCACGGCTCAGCAAAAACATGAAACATGTCCTATACTTGTCAGTGAAAATAAGGACATGGCCCTATTGAAGTCTATGGATCAGCAACAAAACGGAATGTAATCCGTTTTTTTTGCGGACATGCTGACCTGTTCGCAAAAAAACGGATATGCATTTTTGCGGACAGCATACGGCCGTCTGAATGAGCCCTTACTAAGAGGTCATAAACTCTTATTTAAGCTACATTCTTATTAGTAAGATAAGGATTGAGCTTTGATGAGTGCTTATAAGGTCAGAGAGAAAATTCAGATCCTGCTAGTAGAGTATCTCAGCTCTGTACAGAGAAATGGACTCTATATTTTAGGGTACTTTCCCACTTGCGTTAAACTTTTCCGGCATTGAGTTCCGTCCTAGGGGCTCAATACCGGGAAAAAACTGATCAGTTTTATCCCAATGCATTCTGAATGGAGAGCCTTCCGTTCAGGATGTCTTCAGTTCAGTCCCTCTTACGTTTTTTGGCCGGAGAAAATACCGCAGCATGATGCAGTTTTCTCTCCGGCCAAAAATCCAGAACACTTGCCGGAATGCCGGATCCAGCATTAATTTCCATTGAAATGCATTAATGCCGGATCCGTTCTTTCCGTCCGTGCATGCGCAGACCATTAAATCTGTGAAAAAAATAAATACCGGATCCGTTTTTCCGGATGACAACCGGAAAGACGGATCTAGTATTGCAATGAGAGGGATCCGTCTCACAAATGCATCCATTTGCGTCCAGATTTCCGGATCCGGCAGGCAGTTCCCGCGACGGAACTGCCTGCCGGAATCCTCTGCCACAAGTGTGAAAGTACCCTTAATAAAAAATGAGTACAATGTACTAATAAAAAGAAAATGGCCCCCAAAGGTGTACATAGCCTTTAAGGTTCCTGCCCTCACACGTATGAACTGTCTCATCATCTCTTCTCTGTCTCTAGGTAATAATGGCAGCTTCCTCCTACGTGGAGTTGGTAAAATTGTGTTTATTTTTTCTTTCTCTGAGAAATGAGTTACTAAAATCATTCATTATAAAATGTCAGAGATGAAAAGCTGCATCTGTCAGCACTAATAGCGATCTGCCACAGGCTCCAACTTTACTATCAGGTTTACTTTTTTAATTGCAATCGAGAAACCGGAAACAGAAATTCTTCAATTAAATCTAATTAAAATAATGAGATATTACAGTTATACCATGATATCAAATATATCAGCATTAAATCTAAATTATATATAAGAATATAAAACTGGTCACTGAAAATAGTCATCAGCGGAATGTAGTAGAGATTCTAATAATGGTAAATAAGAGAACACAGAACATGATGATAATAATAATAACTGATAATGGTAAAAGACTGGAAGATGAGAAAGTTGTCAAAAGAATGCAATAATCAAAAATGTAAAAAAAGAGGTTATAATAGAAATATAATAATTAATAATACTAACAACATATATATATATATATATATATATATATATATATACTGTATAATAGATGTGAGATATAGATAGACAGGCAGACAGATAGAATTAATATGCAATAGATAAAACAACAGATAAAATGATAGATAGATAGATAGATAGATAGATAGATAGATATTAGATAGATAGATAGATAGATAGATATTAGATAGATAGATAGATAGATAGATAGATAGATATTAGATAGATAGATAGATAGATAGATAGATAGATATTGAATGATAGATAGATAGATAGATAGATATTAGATAGATAGATATGAGATAGATAGATAGATATAGAATGATAGATAGATAGATAGATAGATAGATAGATAGATAGATAGATAGATAGATATTAGATAGATAGATAGATATTAGATAGATAGATAGATATGAGAGATAGATAGATAGATAGATAGATAGATAGATAGATAGATAGATATTAGATAGATAGATAATTATTATATAGATAGATAGATAGATAGATAGATATTAGATAAATAGATAGATAGATAGATAGATAGATATAGAATGATAGATAGATAGATAGATAGATAGATAGATAGATATTAGATAGATAGATAGATAGATAGATAGATAGATAGATATAGAATGATAGATAGATAGATAGATGGATAGATAGATAGATAGATAATAGATAGATAGATAGATAGATAGATAGATATTAGATAAATAGATAGATAGATAGATAGATAGATAGATAGATAGATAGATAGATATAGAATGATAGATAGATAGATAGATAGATGGATAGATAGATAGATAGATAATAGATAGATAGATAGATAGATAGATATTAGATAAATAGATAGATAGATAGATAGATAGATAGATAGATAGATATAGAATGATAGATAGATAGATAGATAGATAGATAGATAGATAGATAGATAGATAGATATTAGATAGATAGATAGATAGATAGATAGATATTAGATAGATAGATAGATAGATAGATATTAGATAAATAGATAGATAGATAGATAGATAGATAGATAGATTATAGGGTGACATGAAATAGATAGACATAGATATACAGCTTTTCTGTAATATTTTTACATAGCTTTTTCTTCTACTTTGCTGAATGTGTAGAAGCTTCTGAGTTTCCTCCCGGGGCCTTGTAGATAATCCTGTTCATTCAGAGCAAGGCCTCATGCACACAACGGTTTTTTGGGTCCGCATCCGAGCCGCCGTTTTGGCGCTCGGATGCGGACCCATTCACTTCAATGGGGCTGCAAAATATGCGGACAGCACTCCGTGTGTTGTCCACAGCCGTTGCTCCGTTCCGCGGCCCCGCTAAAAAAATATAACATGTCCTATGCTTGTCCGCACTTTGCGGACAAGAATAGGCATTTATATTGCTGGCGCCCGTTCCGTTCCGCAAATTGCGGAAGGCAACACGGGAGGCTTCCGTTTTTTGCGGATCCGCGGTTTGCGGACCGCAAAAAACGGCACGGTCGTGTGCATGAGGCCCAATGCGGAGAGAAAAAGCAGTGACAGAGCTCATATTTTGTCAAACCCCATTCACATGTATGGAACAGTTAGTAAATGTCTGCATGTGAATTCATCCTAAAACAGCCATGAGCAGGAGGCCCTTCTCTATAGGAGTCCCTACTCCTGGTGATTCCCTCCCCTGGGTGCTGGGTGTCACCCAGAGTCACTATGTGTCTGGCAGCGGGTGCTGGTGACGTCAGCTGTCACCCAGGTGTGAGAGGCATATAAGAGCTGACAACCAGTGAGGGAGCAGAACTTCCTTGGATGACAGGCGTCTCGTCTCTCTGCTGCTTCCAGCCTCCTAGAATCCTGCATCCGGTGAGTCCTTTCTGTATCTATTAAACTCTTGTGCCGGGCACTGAGAAGGTTTCTTCTGGCATGTGCATTCCGACAGCTCTGGAGTAGACAGTTCTAAAGGGTTAACATTTGTAGGTGCCTGGAACTTGCAGGATTAGTTTGTCTACCTAAGTAAAAGTTAATCTCTGTCTGGTATATGCCAGGGTCACGTCTACATCACCCGGGCACAAAGATGGGTCAGTTATCAACCTGCATAGTCCACAAGGGGTTAGTGAACTTTGACCTGTTTTCTCTACCTGGCATGCCAAAGGTTAACACTTTTATCATCTGCCTGGCACACACAGAATTGTATCCTACATCTCCACGGCACATACAGGGTTATATCCTCCATCTCTCCCTTGGCATGTACAGTGTTATAACATCCTTATATGTGGCACACACAGGGTTATAGTCTCATCTGCCTGGCACACATAGAATTGTTTCCTCCATGTGTCCGCCACACACAGGGTTATATTCTTTATCTCCCTGACACACACAGGGTTATATCTTCACCTGCCTGGCTCACTGTGTTATAGCCTCATCTGCCTGGCATACACAGGGTTATATCCTCATCTGCCTGGAACACAGGGTTATATCCTCATCTGCCTGGCACACAGGGTTATATCCTCATCTGCCTGGAACACAGGGTTATATCCTCATCTGCCTGGAACACAGGGTTATATCCTCATCTGCCTGGCACACACAGGGTTATAGCCTCATCTGCCTGGCATACACAGGGTTATACCCTCATCTGCTTGCCACACTACAGGGTTATATCCTCATCTGCCTGGCACACACAGGGTTATAGCCTCATCTGCCTGGCATACACAGGGTTATAGCCTGATCTGCCTGGCACACACAGGGTTATAGCCTGATCTGCCTGGCACACACATGGTTATATCCTCATCTGCCTGGCACACACAAGGTTATAGCCTCATCTGCCTGGCACATGCAAGGTTATAGCCTCATCTGCCTGGCGCACGCAGGGTTATAGCCTCCTCTGCCTGGCACACACAGGGTTATAGCCTGATCTGCCCGGCACACACAGGGTTATAGCGTGATCTGCCTGGCACTCGCAGGGTTATATCCTCATTTGCCTGGCACACTCAGGGTTATAGCCTCATCTGCCTGGCACATGCAGGGTTAAAGCCTGATCTGCCTGGCACATGCAGGGTTATAGCCTGATCTGCCTGGCACATGCAGGGTTATAGCCTGATCTGCCTGGCACACGCAGGGTTATATCCTCATCTGCCTGGCACACAGGGTTATAGACTCATCTGCCTGGCACACGCAGGGTTATATCCTCATCTGCCTGGCACACGCAGGGTTATAGTCTGATCTGCCTGGCACACACTGGGTTATAACCTCATCTGCCTGGCACACGCAGGGTTAAAGCCTGATCTGTCTGGCACACACAGGGTTATAGCCTGATCTGCCCGGCACACACAGGGTTATAGCCTGATCTGCCCGGCACACACAGGGTTATAGCCTGATCTGCCTGGCAGACACAGGGTTATATCCTCATCTGCCTGGCAGACACAGGGTTATAGCCTGATCTGCCTGGCAGACACAGGGTTATATCCTCATCTGCCTGGCAGACACAGGGTTATAGCCTGATCTGCATGGCACATTCAGGGTTATAGCGTGATCTGCATGGCACATTCAGGGTTATAGCGTGATCTGCCTGGCACACGCAGGGTTATATCCTCATCTGCCCGGCACACGCAGGGTTATAGCCTGATCTGCCTGGCACACACAGGGTTATTTTCTCATCTGCCTGGCACATTCAGGGTTATAGCCTCATCTGCCTGGCACACACAGGGTTATAACCTCATCTGCCTGGCAAACGCAGGGTTATAGCCTCCTCTGCCTGGCATACACAGGGTTATATCCTCATCTGCCTGGCACACGCAGGGTTATAGCCTGATCTGCCTGGCACACACAGGGTTATTTTCTCATCTGCCTGGCACATTCAGGGTTATAGCCTCATCTGCCTGGCACACACAGGGTTATAACCTCATCTGCCTGGCAAACGCAGGGTTATAGCCTCCTCTGCCTGGCATACACAGGGTTATATCCTCATCTGCCTGGCACACGCAGGGATATAACCTCATCTGCCTGGCACACGCAGGGATATATCCTCATCTGCCTGGCACACACAAGTCTATATAGAGAACTGATGGCAGGAGAAGACCTCCTAGTCCATCCCACCCACCTTTATATTATTTCCATTCTATTTTCCCTCAGGATAGGTACAGGTTAATCTCCGGCGTACTTACCTTCACTTACTGTTCATTTCCCAACCACATCTGCTGGACCATTGCTTCTGATCTTCACCCCAACTCATTTCAGATTGTGCCCCCTGTCTCTTGTGTTCAGTTTCTTCCCTCCTAAACCCTATTTAACCCTTTAAAGCTTTCTGTTCTTTCCACAAGGCAACACAAGAAAAACAAAACAAAAAAAAACGTAGAATGTTCTAAAATAATTAGCGCAGTCATACGTTACCTATACCCATACCTATCCCGCGCCGATCCCGATCTGGCGCTCCTTGATCCACTGGACTGGACGGGTGCTGAGGTGTCGTCTTTTTCTGTGGTTCCAGCTGGACAACCCCTTTAATTTCTTTAAAAAGGACTTGTCAGAACATGGTT
This sequence comes from Bufo bufo, assembly GCF_905171765.1. Classification (NCBI taxonomy): domain Eukaryota; kingdom Metazoa; phylum Chordata; class Amphibia; order Anura; family Bufonidae; genus Bufo; species Bufo bufo. Next base: position 240,899,591 of record NC_053389.1, on the reverse strand, counting down.
ATGAGGCGGTGGTCACTGGCATCGGACAATGTCAGAGTGCTCAGGTTTAGAATTCCGCACCGGTGGCAACCTCTTTGGCAATAGAAGGGTTAATAGGGGAAACTGACAGAACCCATTGCTCAGGAACGATGATTAGAAAAATAGAACATCGGCAGAATCTGTGCAGAGAGCTGACAGGTCTTCTTTTAGTCTCTCCTAAGATGTGTCTTTTTGTAGGAGAGGTCTCCAGAAGTGAAGACAGTACCCCGGACCTCACTAGAGCTCTATCCACTGGGGCCACAATCTCTCTCTGCGGATCCGTGGTTTGAGAATGCTAAATGTGTGAGGTTGTGGGCATGAGACCTTACAAGCATATTAAAAAGAATAGGAGCCTGAAGAGACTCTTGAGGTCACCACTTGTCACTAGTCTGTCTTCAAAATGTACACAATTAAAGGATTTTTCCAGGGAGAAATATTTTTACAAAAAATGGGTCAGAAGGGGCTAAAAAAAAAAAAAAAAAAAGGCCAATTACATACCCTCAGCGATCCCCCACCACTTCTGTTCCAACATTGCTCCGTTCACCTCCTGGTACTGGCTCTACAAACCAGAAATGCCAGTGAAGGCAATCACTAGATGAGGTGGGTCACCACAAAACCACTGAACTATCCAGCAGGGATTTTTAGCTATCCGATCTTTATCTGGAGCACACAGAGTTAAATCCTTCATCTGCCTGGTGCACACAGGGTTAAATCCTTCATCTGCCTGGTGCACACAGGGGTATTCCAGCCCTTCTATGCTGATTAGCACACAGGGGCGGACTGGCCATAGACCCTAGAGGGGAATTTCCCAGTGGGCTGATGCCCAGGGGGCCAACCAAGACCTCCGCATGGCCGCCGGCTGGGCACAACAATCTAATGCTCTCAGCATAAATTAATACTAGGAGCATCAGGTACCTATGCCCCTGGCCGGCGCCCCCAGGTGTTCTCCTGAATTCAACTGTATCACTGTCCTAAGGACACTGATACAGTTGAAAGCTGCGACGCGGCGGCAGTATTTTATGCTTCACTGCGGTATTTGCTTCTGCTGGGGCAGAATTTTGTGCTGCACTAAAGGGTTGCTACCCCTTCCTACTTATTATCCCTGCCTACTTGTGCTGCCCCGCCTTCTGTCAATCTGGATCCACCTACGACATGTGGCCACTTTTAGATTTTTTTTCCAGGACCACTCTAAGTTCCCGGCCCGCCCCTGTTAGCGGAGATAGATCAGGAGCCCTTTCTGACCTCTGCTTTGGGGGCTCCTTCTTTTCTGGAAACCACTGGATTAACCTCTAGTTTTTGCTCCTCACAGTTACTCCCACACGATGAGCCACTTAGGGCTGAGCCTCCTCCTCCTCCTCGTCCTGTCTGTGACCCTCACCTGCCTGGACGCAGCCCCCGCGGACAGGTTAGTGTAACATGGGACTGAATAGTTTGAAGAGCTTGCTATCTATATGAGCCCAGTGCTAGCTTATTGTGGGCTTTTGATTTTATTACCAGAGTGAAGATTAGTGATGTCTCTAATAGGACCTCAAAGAAAGGATGGATGATGACCCTGCAGACCGGACACTTCACCCCGAGCATCGACCGACCTCCGCTGGAGAGCAACCGACAAAAGAGGTACAGTGACATTAGTGTGAAAAAAAACTGCTAAGGCCCCTTGCAGATGAGCGTGTCCGGATTAGGTCCGGATGCGTCCCTGTGCATTGCGGCAAACCCGCGCGAGTAGGAACGCAATTGCAGTCAGTTTTGACTGCGATTGCGTTCCGATGTTCAATTTTATCGTGCGGGTGCAATGTGTTTTGCACGCGCGTGATAAAAAACCGACTGTGGTACCCAGACCTGAACTTCTTCACAGAAGTTCAGGTTTGGGTTAGTTGTAGTGTAGATTGTATTATTTCCCCTTATAACATGGTTATAAAGGAAAATAATAGCATTCTGAATACAGAATGCATAGTACAATAGAGCTGGAGGGGTTAAAAAATAAATAAAAAATAATTGAACTCACCTTAATCCACTTGGTCGCGTAGCCGGCATCTCTTCTGTCTTCTTCTGTGAGCAATAGGACCTTTGATGATGTCACTGCGTTCATCACATGGTCCATCACATGATCCATCACCATGGTGATGGATCATGTGATGAGCGTAGTGACGTCATCAAAGGTCCTATTGCTCACAGATGAAGACAGAAGAGATGCCGGCTGCGCGAACAAGTGGATTAAGGTGAGTTAAATTATTTTTTATTTCTTTTTAACCCCTCCAGCCCTATTGTACTATGCATTCTGTATTCAGAATGCTATTATTTTCCCTTATAACCATGTTATAAGGGGAAATAATAAAGATCGGGTCCCCATCCCGATCGTCTCCTAGCAACCGTGCGTGAAAATCGCACCGCATCCGCACTTGCTTGCGGATGCTTGCGATTTTCACGCAACCCCATTCATTTCTATGGGGCCTGCGTTACGTGAAAAACGCACAAAGAGGAGCATGCTGCGATTTTCACCCAACGCACAAGTGATGCGTGAAAATCACCGCTCATGTGTACAGCCCCATAGAAATGAATGGGTCGGGATTCAGTGCTGGTGCAATGTGTTCAACTCACGCATCGCATCCGCGCGGAGTACTCGCCCGTGTGAAAGGGGCCTAACAGATACATAGTAATAATAACTGCAGATTATTACACCAGTGACCTCTCTTGAGATCTGAAGAACATTGCTCGGTACCCCTACTTCCTGACAGATATAGTGATATATTCTGCAGATATTACACTACTAACCACTTTAGAGATCTGCAGAACATTGCTGTCTCCTCTACCTCCTGATAGATACAGTATATAGTGATATATTCTGCAGATTATTACAACAATGACCTCTCTAGAGATCTCCAGAACATTGTTCTGCCTCCCTACTTCCTGACTAATACAGTGATATATTCTGCAGACTATTACATCACTGACCACTCTAGAGATCTGCAGAACATTACTCTGTCTCCTCTACCTCCTGATAGATATATAGTGACATATTCTGCAGATTATTACACTACTAACCTCTCTAGAGATCTACAGAACATTGCTCTGCCCCCCTACCTCTTGACAGATACATAGTGATATATCCTGCAGATTATTACACCACTGAGCGTTACTTTTAGAGATGAGCAAAGTTATTAAAAATTAAATTCGGCCACTTCGCTGAATTTTACAAAGAAAATTGCTTCATTGTAAGTAGCGGGTGCAATGACGGAGAATGGCGATTGTGCTGCTCCCCGTCATTGAACCCCTCAGATGCCGCATTCGCCACTGATTGAGGCATCTGAGAGTAATACTAAGGCCTTTCAGGGGTTGATCAGTTAAAAAATAATATTAAATTGTACTTACCTTATCTATTTAAGGCCGCCGCCATCTTGCTTGAAGATCCAGTGCAAAATTTTGCGCAGTGCATGATGACGTCATAAGGAAATTCAGCTTTGCGGCAAATCGAATTTTCCCTGAAGTTCACTTCCGATACTTTGATTCGCTCAACACTAGTTACTTTGCTGAGTTTTATCTGATAATCCCTGTTCTCTCTTCATCTCGCAGGAGTCAGATGGAGAAAAGGAAATGTAACACAGCGACCTGCGTCACTCAGCGTTTGGCCGACTACTTGGTGAGATCCAGCAACAACCATGGTCCTATCTATGCGCCTACAAATGTGGGGTCCTACACTTACGGCAAAAGGGACATTGTGGGTCTTCTACAGCGGAAATTCTTTGATTATCTCCAGCATTAGACAATCACGTTGCTCCCAGGAAGTTCTTCTTAGGAACGATCACGAAACTTTAACTCAAATATTGTAACATCTGCTCAGTTATTACAGGCGGTCAGTGCCCCCTCCCCCATGTGCGGCCACTTTCTAAAGGACTTAGAGAGGTTTCTTCAAGCTGCTGAGACCCATGATATCTTCTGGGTGTGGCCTGCAAGTTCTTCACTGTCAGTATGTAATGTATAGAAAAATAATAATATTAACAAGGACAGGTGCACTCTGCGGTCTCCTAAACACTCAAACTGATGTTAAAATTGAGAGATTAGCCAACATATCCTACTATGGAGGACATGTCTGAGCCCGAGCACCGCACCAAGGTTTCTCAAGTAGCTCGGGTCCTAACACTCACTTACCTGTGCCGTATGGGCAATACCAGGAGCCAGTGGGCGAATTACAGGAGCATGAGGCCGACTCACAAACAACTCACCAGTTACCTCCAGCATGTAGCCATGCTAGCAATGGGAGGAGGGAGGAGTCTGCGAGTCCCACTCAAGACTGGCTGGTATGGCCCAGGCCTCACAGGTGCACCTAAATGTAGCCTGTCTTTGTTAACCAATATAGCAAAATAATAATATTATCACATCCACATAATTGCTATCTTATGTAGGATGTCTATTGTGGTACTTGTGGTTCGCTGCGGGCATCCTCCACTGTATGCATTTTTTGCTGGGGATCGCCATTAGCAACGGGCCACAAGTGCAGGATTTGCTCCCCTGTATATATATATATATATATATATATATATGCACAACTGCATGTGGGTTTAAGCACTTCCTGCCTGTGTAACACCATGCCATTTTTTTTATTTATATGTAATGTATAGAAGCTACTGTACAATTAAAGGGCAAAATGAAGGGAGGAACAAGGGGCCAAAGCGGCTCTCATTTCTGTGACCCCAACTGATTCCTGGCTTTCATTTCCCTGGAGGGAGCATGTATAGTTGTCATCTGAAATGGGAGCCAGGACATGTTAGGGGATCCTGAAACCCCAAATGATGTGACCTACTGACATGTCTGAATGATTAGAATCTAGGCATCCCTTGAAGTGTCAGAGGTGGCCCTACACATAGATTCAACTGAAATCCATCCATTTGACCAACAGAGGGGACAATGCTAAAGTGCAAAAGTTTAAGGCTATGTAAACCTTTGGAGGAGATTTATTTTATTATTATTGCATTCTACAACTGACAGGAAGTCAGTTACTTCTCTATTCATTCCTATGAGCTGACATTGAGGCTCCCATAGGGATACATAGGGAAACTGAGAAGATTACATTCACCACAGATTACATCATGTACCTTTCTAGCAGATCAGAGAATACATTTTTTTTGTCAGAGTTCTTCTTAAAAGGCCAATTGAAATAATGGAATTTAGCCAAAAATTTGTAAAATGCAATCATAAACAAAAACTGCCTCCGAAGGTGTACATAGCCTTTTAAGACCCTCTCCACTATTTTTAACCGCCATGTTACAATTTACGTATAAATGAATCTCTACAAAAAAGTGAGTCACTGTGTGTATGTATTATATTATCGTGCACTGTATTATACTCCAGAGCTGCACTCACTATTCTGCTGGTGGAGTCACTGTGTACATACATTATATTATTTATCTTGTAGTAATCCAGAGTTACATCCTGTATTATACTCCAGAGCTGCACTCAATATTCTGCTGGTGGAGTCACTGTGTACATACATTACTTATCCTGTACTGATCCTGAGTTACATCCTGTATTATACTCCAGAGCTGCACTCACTATTCTGCTGGTGGAGTCACTGTGTACATACATTATATTATTTATCTTGTAGTAATCCAGAGTTACATCCTGTATTATACTCCAGAGCTGAACTCCCTATTCTGTTACATTACTTATCCTGTATTATACTGCAGAGTTGCACTCACTATTCTGTTACATTACTTATCCTGTATTATACTCCAGAGCTGAACTCACTAGTCTGTTACATTACTTATTCTGTATTATACTGCAGAGCTGCACTCACTATTCTGTTACATTACTTATCCTGTATTATACTCCAGAGCTGAACTCACTAGTCTGTTACATTACTTATCCTGTATTATACTGCAGAGCTGCACTCACTATGCTGCTGGTGAAGTCACTATGTACATGACTTATCCTGTATGGACCCTGAGTTATATCCAGTACAGCTCTGGAGTATTAAGGGAGTATTAAAAAATGATGTATCTCCGGATCAGTACAGTATAAGTAATGTAATGTATACCCACAGTGACTCCACCAGCAGAATAGTGAGTGCAGCTCTGGAGTATAATACAGGATATAACTCAGGATCAGTATAGTATAATTAATGTAATGCATCTACACAATGACCTCACAGCAGAATAGTGAGTGCAGCTCTGGAAGTTAATACATGATATAACTCAGGATCAGTACAGGATAAGTTATGTATGTACACAGTGACTCCCAGAGCAGAATAGTGAGTACAGCTCTGGAATATAATAGAGGATGTAACTCAGGATCAGTGACTCCACCAGCAGAATAGTGAGTACAGCTCTGGCGTATAACTCAGGCTTTGTTATGGATACATACATTGACTATTCCGTTTATGAAAATTCATTCTGTATGTCACCTGTAATATAGGGTTCAAATGTAACAGGGCTTTAAAGCCTGCTTTACACCAGGCAATTTTTAGGCCAATCATCGCTATCGAGCGTTCGTATGACAGGTTTAAAAATAAGCGTTTGTTGGCAATGATGGTATAATGATTGCGCCTCTCAATGCTGTGGAGAAGATCGCTTCCCGACAATTGCCGGCAGAATCGGGCTGTCTAATACAGTCTTTATATACCTGATGGCATGGTGACTTCCTCTGATGCTGATGGGATGGTTTACTATCTGTCTGGATCCTCCTATTGGTGGCTGATAAAGTCTCCTTCATATCCTTTACATATAATGTCTGGAGAAGGGGAGGAGAAGATGATGAATGTCACAGAATGCAGCATATTTCAGTTAAAGATTTTGTATCGCTCCCCTTGTCCCCACAATACGTGTTCTCATCTACATTGCCCCCTCGGTACCATCTGACAGTGCCTTCTCCTGCCCGTGTGAACCTTCTTGTCCTCTGTCCCACTCAGTTCAGCATGTAGAGTAACAGTCTCAGTGTTTTCTAAAGAGATTCTCAATATTGTAAAGACTGAAAATGTCAAAAACGATGAAAAATAAACTGGTCGATTGCTGCAATTTCTTTTTTATTAAAAAAAAAATAATAATAATAAAAATATAACACGATAAGTCGGCTCCGCAGTCAATGAATACATGTCTGACAACAAATCTGAGCTTTGTGAAATTCCTGACATACTCTGTGCTGCTCATTGGACCCTGCTCCTTCCACTATGTAAGGCCACCCACAGGTCCCCCACCTTACAAAGCGTGTGTGATGGGGGATAGCTGTGAGATTGCAGCAGGAGAAATACTTAATGTATATGTCACCCAAGGAAAGCTGAATTAAACAAAAAAATCCATTACATTTATTTTGTAAGGCCTCATGCACACGACAGTATTTTTTCACGGTCAGCAAAACGGGGTTCCGTTGGTCTGTGATCCGTGACCGTTTTTTCATCCGTGGGTCTTCCTTGATTTTTGCAGGATCCACGGACATGAAAAAAAAGTCGTTTTGGTGTCGGCCTGGCCGTGCGGAGCCAAACGGATCCGTCCTGACTTACAATGCAAGTCAATGGGGACGGATCCGTTTGACGTTGACACAATATGGTGCAATTGCAAACGGATCCGTCCCCCATTGACTTTCAATGTAAAGTCAGGAGTTAATATACCATAGGATCAGAGTTTTCTCCAATCCGATGGTATATTTTAACTTGAAGCATCCCCATCACCATGGGAATGCCTCTATGTTAGAATATACCATCGGATTTGAGTTACATTGTGAAAACTCATATCCGACAGTATATTCTAACACAGAGGCGTTCCCATGGTGATAGGGACGCTTCAAGTTAGAATATACTACGAACTGTGTACATGACTGCCCCCTGCTGCCTGGCAGCACCCGATCTCTTACAGGGGGCTGTGATCAGCACAATTAACCCCTTAGGTGCTGCACCTGAAGGGGTTAATTGTGCGTATCATAGCCCCCTGTAAGAATATCAGGGGCTGCCAGGCAGCAGGGGGCAGACCCCCCTCCCTCCCCAGTTTGAATATCATTGGTTGCCAGTGTGCACCTCCCCCCCCCCCCGGCCCCCCTCCCTCCCTCTATTGTATTATCATTGGTGGGCAGTGTGCGGCCCCCCTCCCTCCCTCTATTGTATTATCATTGGTGGCCAGTGTGCGCCCCCCCCCCGGCCCCTCCTCCCTCCCTCTATTGTATTATCATTGGTGGCCAGTGTGCGCCCCCCCCGGCCCTCCCTCTATTGTATTAATATCATTGGTGGCCAGTGTGCGGCCTCCCCTCCCCCCCCCCCCCGATCATTGGTGGCAGCGGAGAGTTCCGATCGGAGTCCCAGTTTAATCGCTGGGGCTCCGATCGGTAACCATGGCAACCAGGACGCTACTGCAGTCCTGGTTGCCATGGTTACTTAGCAATATTAGAAGCATCATACTTACCTGCTGCGCTGTCTGTGACCGGCCGGGAGCTCCACCTACTGGTAAGTGACAGGTCTGTGCGGCGCATTGCTTAATGATCTGTCACTTACCAGTAGGAGGAGCTCCTGGCCGGTCACAGACAGCGCAGCAGGTAAGTATGATGCTTCTAATATTGCTAAGTAACCATGGCAACCAGGACTGCAGTAGCGTCCTGCTTGCCATGGTTACCGATTGGAGCCCCAGCGATTAAACTGGGACTCCGATCGGAACTCTCCGCTGCCACCAATGATCGGGGGGGGGGGGGAGAGGGGAGGCCGCACACTGGCCACCAATGATATTAATACAATAGAGGAGGGGCCGGGGGGGTGCGCACACTGGCCACCAATGATAATACAATAGAGGGAGGGAGGGGGGGACCGGGGGGGGGGGGGGCGCACACTGGCTACCAATGATAATACAATAAATGGAGGGAGGGGGGCCGCACTGGCCACCAATGATATTAATACAATAGAGGGAAGGGGGTCGGGGGGGGGCCGCACTGGCCACCAATGAAATTAAAACTGGGGAGGAAGGGGGGTCTGCCCCCTCCTGCCTGGCAGCCCCTGATCTCTTACAGGGGGCTATGATACGCACAATTAACCCCTTCAGGTGCAGCACCTGAGGGGTTAATTGTGTGGATCACAGCACCCTGTAAGAGATCGGGTGCTGCCAGGCAGCAGGGGGCAGTCATGTACACAGTTCGTAGTATATTCTAACTAGAAGCGTCCCCATCACTATGGGAGCGCCTCTGTGTTAGTATATACTGTCAGATTTGAGTTTTCACGAAGTGAAAACTCAGCTCTGAAAAAGCTTTTATGCAGACGGATCTTCGGATCCGTCTGTATGAAAGTAGCCTACGGACACGGATGCCAATCTTGTGTGCATCCGTGTTTTTTCACGGACCCGTTGACTTGAATGAGTCCGTGAACCGTTGTCCGTCAAAAAAATAGGACAGGTCATATTTTTTTGACGGACAGGATACACGGATCACGGAGGCGGATGACAAACGGTGCATTTTCCGAGTTTTCAACTGACCCATTGAAAGTCAATGGGTCCGCAGAAAATTACGGAAAACGGAACAACGGCCACGGGTGCACACAACGGTCGTGTGCATGAGGCCTTAGTTGGGATTATCTCCTCTTCTGCCGATTATCTCCTCTACCCTCTAAGGCCTCATGCACACGACCATATGTGTTTTGCGGTCTGCAAATTGCAGATCCGCAAAAAAAAAAGGATAACGTCCGTATGGCATCCGTTTTTTCTGCGGATCCATTATTTTTGAGGATCCATACTGATGCGGACAGCACATGGTGTGCTGTCCACATTTTTTGCGGACCTATTGAAATGAACGGGTCCGCATCCTATCAGCAAAAAAAACGGAAAGGACAAGGAAACAAAATACGGTTGTGTGCATGAGGCCTAAAGGAACAGCTTTTAGCAAATGAAGCAGTGGAAAAACGGCCCAAAGGTCATTGAAAAGGGTTTAGGCACAAACCCTTCTGTCCTGTGTGGGGGGCCTGGTTTGATCCTTGCTGTGGGGCCCTTACTTCTCTATGTACGCCACTGCTTCTACAGCAAGGATGCTCCACCTGCAGCTTTTGCAAAACTACAACAACCCAAAATGCCCTAATAGCTGTAGGCTGTCCAGGCATACTGGGAGTTGTAGTTTTGCAACAGCTGGAGGGCTGCAGGTTGGGCATCCCTGCTATAGATTCGGGTGCAGACTGACCATAGACCCTGCTGAGAAACCTCCCTGTGGACCAATGCCTAGGGGCTACACAAGCCCTCCATTACACAGCTATTCCCAACATTAGGCTACTTTCACACTTGCGTTCAGAGCGGGTCCGTCTGGTATCTGCACAGACGGATCCGCTCCTATAATGCTAACGCTTAGATCCGTTCAGAACGGATCCGTTTGCATTACCATGAACAAAAAAAAATAAAAAAATTTTTTTATTTTTTTTTGTTCATGATAATGCAAACGGATCCGTTTTGACTTTACATTGAAAGTCAATGGGGGACGGATCCGTTTGAAAATTGAGCCATACTGTGTCAACTTCAAACGGATCCGTCCCCATTGACTTACATTGTAAGTCTGGACGGATCCGTTTGCCTCCGCACGGCCAGGCGGACAACCGAACGCTGCAAGCAGCGTTCAGGTGTCCGCTTGCTGAGCGGAGCGAAGGCTGAACGCTGCCAGACTGATGCATTCTGAGCCTTCACTCAGAATGCATTAGGACTGGACGGATCCGTTTGGGGCCGCTTGTGAGAGCCTTCAAACGGAGCTCACAAACGGACACCCGAACGCTAGTGTGAAAGTAGCCTTAAAGGGGTTGTCCGGGTTCCGAGCTGAACCCGGACATACCCTTATTTTCACCCCGGCAGCATCCCTGAGGGCTAGATCGCGCAGGGCAAGGGCTCTTTTGTTTATCATAACACACTGCCGGGTGGAAACTTCCGCCCGGCAATGTGTTCGGTTACGTCACTGGCTCTGATGGGCGGGCTTTAGCGCTGCCCTAGCTGTTTTACTGGCTAGGGCAGCGCTAAAACCTGCCCATCAGTGCCCGTTACGTCACCGGGCTTCCTGGCAGCCCCATGTAGAGCCCCGGTACGTCACCGGAATTCCTAAAAATGCTTTTGCCCTGCGCGATTTAGCGCAGGGCAAAGGAGAGCATTGCAGCATTAACTGCTCCGATGCTCAAGTCAGGGGGGCTGCCTGGGTGAAAATGGAGGTATGTCCGGGTTCAGCTCTGAACCCGGACAACCCCGTTAAAGGGGTTGCCCCACAAAAATATTCTACATTTTTCTAACCAGCACCTGGATCTGAATACTGTTGTAATTGCATGTAATTACAAATTCAGTATAGCCACTGAGTTATTCAATAAAATCTATATGTATAGCGCCACCTGCTGTTTGCTATCTTTTTAATTTCTCTGTCCACGTCACTAAGCTTCCATCCTTTAACTGCCACAAGCTGCAGCAGGCATGATTAAGGTATTGGTTGATACTCCGGGTCTTTACCAACACTTAGCCCCCACCATTCCCATACCCGTCTACCCACCATTATCCCCCCAAAATAACCACACCACTCATCAAATGGATTTAATTGGCCACAGCAGCCATTTATTATTAATATAAATACATAACATATATATAACATAACCGCAGATGAAGGAGGTCCTGGAAGCCCCAAATTGTCCACTTACAAACCACACGGCAAATCCACCTTGCCTCCAGCCGCAGTATACAAGCTCGGAGACACCCGGTGGTGGACGCCTCGCCAAACCGAACAGGTAAGCCCCACCATGAGAGTCCAGCCCCCACCATAAGGGGCCCTCTCAACCTCAAATCCCGATCCGTAGTCCCAGCTTCCAGTACCTCCTACCGCCTCGACTGCCATGACATACTTTTTTCCCCACCACAACAAACAACCCACATAACCGCCTCTTATTGCCTTATATCCAATAAAATTAATATCCCCGTTATCAAACCAACACGCCTTTTTCCATCCACGAACCTGGCTCGTTCACTCCCTTATCTCACCCCCTCACTACTTCCAAATATATAGGAGGGTGGGTGGGAGTTTTCTTTTTCCACAAAATGGCACCCCTCACCTCAGTACACCCCCATAAATAGCCCCCCAAACTCCTCCCACTATAGCAACGCCCCCCACCCCACCATTCAATTCAAATCCCTTAACCCCTTAACCCCCCTGACCCTACAACCAAACCTAATCATGCTGGCCTACCCTTAGCTGCGCCCTAGTCCGGCCAAACTTGATTAAGGTATTGGTTGATACTCCGGGTCTTTACCAACACTTAGCCCCCATCATTCCCATACCCGTCTACCCACCATTATCCCCCCAAAATAACCACACCACTCATCAAATGGATTTAATTGGCCACAGCAGCCATTTATTATTAATATAAATACATAACATATATATAACATAACCGCAGACGAAGGAGGTCCTGGAAGCCCCAAATTGTCCACTTACAAACCACACGGCAAATCCACCTTGCCTCCAGCCGCAGTATACAAGCTCGGAGACACCCGGTGGTCGACGCCTCGCCAAACCGAACAGGTAAGCCCCACCATGAGAGTCCAGCCCCCACCATAAGGGGCCCTCTCAACCTCAAATCCCGATCCGTAGTCCCAGCTTCCAGTACCTCCTACCGCCAACAACGCGCAACTTGACCCCCCGCACCCCTCAAGCTTGCGCGTTCCGCCACACCCCCAACGCTCTCTCAATGCCATCCTGCAACCCTAGTGACCACAAATCAATGCCCACCGCATTTAAATGCACTCCATCCCTTCTCCAGAACTCCCCCACACCATTTTCTAACTCCCTATGCCTCACATCCACTGCACCATGCTTCGCCACAAACTTCCCTATCGCTCTATTCACTTTAATCCTCGCCTTATTTATCCTCTCGACCGACCGTGCATCCCGCCATCTCTTACGACGCACAATGTAAGACCATACCACCACTATCCCTGGAAACAACGACCACATCCTCAACAAATCAAATTTCACATCCCGAATCAAGTTACGCACCGGCGTAACCCCCAAATCATTCCCCCCACAATGCACCACCAACACATCTGGAGCACGATCCAAACGCACAAATTTATGCACCTCTCGTAACACCCACCCCCCCCCATAACATGCCCCTAAAGCCCAACCACCTCACTACCGCAACCTCCTCCGACAACCCCAACTGCCGACCCTGCTTCCTGACGTCCGCCCTAAGCGCTCCCCACCAAACAAAGGAGTGGCCCAGGATCCAGACGAGAGCCGTCGAGTAACCTGAAACAACAAAAAACACATTAAGCATCAAAAATCCACCAACCCCACTCACATCAAACTATCCAGCCTGACATACGACCTGAACCTAACCGATTCCCATCTCCCCAATCTCATAATCTGCTCATCGCTCAACCCCAGCCTAGCTGCCTCAGTAGCCGCCCCAATCCTAAATGAATGACCAGAATACCTTGCCGACTCCAAACCCAAAGCTGACAGACACTTTTTCAACACTTCCACAAATTGGTACCTCGACAAAAACGAGCCATCCTCGTGCCTGAGCAACGGTCCCTCCACAAAGTCTGCATACCTTCTAAAATCCCCCAGGGTGTAGACCGGACACAACCCGCACCCAGGAACCGGAAATAAAGTAATCCTACAACCCCTGCCTTCCAAATCCGTCTTGGACCCCCGCAACCTGATCCAGACCCTGTCACCACCCAACTCTACGTCCTCCGCAGACAAACCCCCCGAACACCTCACACTCCTGCCTACCAATTCGCCCACCCTAAACGCACCAAAAAATGCGAACGAGAAGGGCAACTTAAACAAACGCCGTTCCCATGCCGAAGAACACACAACCTCCACCTGCCTCCCAATGCCCAGCAATAACTCGAACGATATTGGCTTCCTGCCGTCCTGGTACCGCCTACCCCGCCTCCAACCCCTCAAAACCCGCTTAACCAAAAAAGTCTTAGTCACATCCGCTAAACCTCGGAACTGGAACCCAAAAGCCAAACCAGCCATACACCTGTTAACCTGAGCAACCGACCACCCTTCCTCCTTCATCTGCCCCAAAAATAACAACAAAGGAACTTCACCCCCGTCGACTCCCAACCCCAAGCCTGCACACCAACGCTCCCAACCAGCCCAAGCCCTCCCATAAGCCGCCCATGTTCCATCACTGAGAGATGCCCTAAACAGTCCCGCTACAGTACCTCCAAGATCTCCCACATTGACGCCGGACAAACCAAACCTTCCCGATCCACCTCCGGTGCCAACTGCCGGAACCGCTCCCACTGCAAACGAGAAAGAGCATCGGCAATGGAATTAGACACCCCCGGGACATGACACGCAACCACCCAAACATTCCTAGACAAACATTGTAACACCATGTGCTGCAACAAACGCACTACAGGAGGGGATGAGGCGGTCAAGGAATTGATCGCCTGCACCACCCCCAAATTGTCACAATGAAAACAAATTTTCTTATCCCGAAAAACCTCGCCCCACAACACCACTGCTAACACTATCGGGAAAAGCTCCAATAACGCCAAGTTCCGCACCCAGCCCTTGCTTACCCATGACTCAGGCCACCTACCCGCACACCAACTCCCCTGACAATACACCCTGAAACCCACCCCCCCAGCGGCATCCGAAAAAAGCTCAAAATCAAACGTATCAATCACCTCCTGCATGACTAACGTCCTCCCATTAAAATGCTGCAAAAACCCATCCCACACCTCTAAATCCGTCTTCAGCTCTCTCCCTAACCTAATAAAATGATGCGGAGCCGTCACCCCCGCCGTCGCCGCTGCCAACCGTCTACAAAATATTCTGCCCATCGGCATAATGCGACAGGCAAAATTCAACTTCCCCAACAGCGATTGAAGGTCCTTCAACCTTATCTTCTTAGCCCTCCCCGCCCTAGCCACCGTCTCCCGCAAATCCTGAACTTTTTCCACAGGGAGTCTACACTCCATCCTAACCGTATCGATGATGATCCCCAAAAAACTCAGTTCGGTCGTCGGACCAACCGTCTTTTCCTCCGCTAACGGAACCCCAAACGATGCAAAAACTGCCTGCAACGAACCTAACAACAACGCACACACCCGTGAGTTCGCCAGACCCAAACATAAAAAATCATCCAAATAGTGTATGATGGACGAACAACCCGCCACGTCCATCACTACCCATTCCAAAAACGAGCTAAACCTCTCAAAAAACGTGCAAGAAACCGAACACCCCATAGGTAAACACCGATCCACGAAAAACTTCCCTTCCCAACAGCATCCCAACAAATGCAAGCTATCTGGATTAACCGGCATCAGGCGAAACGCAGCCTCAATGTCCGTTTTTGCCAATAGCGTCCCGGGCCCCAACTTCCTCACCCAACCCACAGCCGCATCAAATAATGTATATACCACCGAACAAATATCGGGGTCAATACCATCATTGACCGACGCCCCTTTCGGAAAGGAAAGATGGTGTATCAACCAAAATTTATTCGGCTCTTTTTTAGGCACCACCCCCAAGGGCAAAATTCTCAACTTCGCCAACGGGGGTGTATCAAACGGCCCATCCATCCTCCCCAACCGAACCTCACCTGCCAATTTCTCCGCCACCACGCGACCATGCTCAAATGCCGATCGCAAATTCTTACCCCCCCAAACCGCCGGCAGAGGATCTGACGGAATCACAAACCCAACAGTAAAACCCTCTTTCAACCATTCCGCCACCTCCCTATTAGGATATCTATCTAGGAACGGGCCCATCTTTTCCACCCGCACCGGCGTCCGACCCTTTTCCAGCCCCATCTGCACCCCCCCCGTGCTTTGACCCCTTAAAACATCTGTTCGCCCCGTGATTCCCCCCGCAACTGGCACATTCATGTTTGAATCTGCACTTCGGGCCAAACTTACATCCCCCCTCATTAAACAAAAAACACTGTCCCTTTGCGGATGCGGACGCCAATTGCCCAGCCCCCCCTGCCTCACTCCGAAAGGGCTGCCCCTGTCTCCCTGGCGCCGTCACCCTCATCCATAAACCTATATCCTTATGGTCCCACCGCATATTAGGGCGGACCGCTTTTCTCTGCCTAAACTGTTCATCATACCTTAACCAACCAACACCCCCGTACACACGGTAAGCCTCCCCTATCGCATCCATATAACAGAATAACGGCGAGCAACACTCCGGATTCTTCTCCCCTATAACACTTGCCAAGATTGCAAACGCCTGCAACCAATTCCTGAACGTACGCGGTATCAATCTGTACCGCCGTTTCTCATCCTCATCTTTCCTCTTCTCATCCTTCCTCTCCCTATCCAGATTAAAACGCTCCAGCGGGAGAAGCGAAAAAATCTCCACGTATTCCCCTTTCCAAATCCTATTGCAGCATACGGGTAGGTTACCCGACACTGCTAGGTTTTATGTGTATTCCCCTTTAAGCCAGTTAGGCCTGTTGCAGGCAATCCTTGGTACAGTCAGCAGAGGGAGCTCCCAGTTCTGTATAAATAGGCAGGGCCTAGCCTAGGAAGGGAGTTCAGAAGTTTCTAGAGCCTGAGGAAGCTGAGAGAGAGACAGGGGCAAGTCCAGAAAAGCAAGAGGTACTCAAGACAACAGAGGAGGTACTTGATAAAACCAAGGATATACGCCAGAGCTAGGGCATTGGACCTTGGAGAAGAGTTTCTATGTTCCAGGATCAGTCAGGAATAGAGTGCAAGCTGCCTGTACTGCAAGTCCTGTGTTTAACACTCTAAAGTCACCTTGCTATATATATATATATTGCCTGCATCAACTGTATTGAAAATCAACTGTCTTCAAAGGAACTGCGCTTCCATCTATGTCCATGCATGATGACTACTAAAGTTTGAGTTCTGTTTTAACATCACGTGGTTCCTCAGTTATTCCTGCTATCAGCAAACGGCGTGCCACCGTTTAATTGGCACTGGCGTCACGAACATTATTTATCATCACCTGCCCTTGCAGAGAGTCAGCTGTCTCAGGTTAGTGTCACTATTGCACTACAATACCCAGGAACACTTTTTAAACCTAACTTGAGTACGCTGCACCTCCCCGCACCTCCTGCCTCAAATGCACCCCCAACGGCCCTTCAAAACAAACGTATACCTCCCCTTGAGCCGCATCACCCACCTTATCCCCTACCGCTTCCCCCCCCGCCTGCGTCTGCACAGAAACCGACCCGCCATCCTGCGTCACCGCCTCACCATTCCCCCCGACGTTCCCCGCCCGGACTCCCCCAGCCTGCACCGGAACCCTGCCCGCACTCCCCAACCCCGCTACTAATCCCGCCAGAGTACTCAACAACTGACCTAAACCCCCGGCTAACTCCCCCTGACCACCCCCCAGCCCGCTCCCCCCTTGGGCACTCAACATAGAATTAAGGGATCCCCACGGGTTCTCACCTTGCTGCCAGGGGGCTGTGAACCCTGCAGCGGAAAATCCTGCATCCTGACGAACATCTTCCCTCTGGACCACCACGCTCCTTCTTGGGACTTCATTGCTGCAACTCTGCACCCCAGCAGAATCCATGCTGGGTGCGTTCCTCTCAGAGGCCACCAGAGGGCGCTGAAGCGACACCGATCTTCCCGGCACATCTTCTTCCTGAGGCCTGCGCTCCCCACCATCTTGCAGCTGCGCAGCCTCGTGTGCCCCATTGCTCCTGCCATTCCCACGCTGAGCAGGCCTCCCAACCAGCGTACCAGTAAGGGATACCGCCGCACCTGTTCCCGCTCCACCGTCGCTTGCAGGAGAGGGCAGAGGGAGGGACCTCCTGCCCTGCGCTGGGTTCCGCCTTGTTCTCGGATTCCTCCCACGCCGGGAGGACACAGAAGCAGGCTGCCCTGATGACTCCCGGGGTGAAGGGTCCCTGGAGGGGCTCCTAACGCGGCGCCGAACCCGGGGGGTCTCTGTGGGACTCAGGCGCACCGGCGGCCGTACCCGCCGCGTCCGTCTGCCTTCCGGCGGTGAGCTGACAGTACTCACCGCCTCCCCCCTCAACATGCCAGCCATTTGCTCGCTCAGCCATTCGTGTCCCCGCTCCGCCGCCGCCTCCCGCAGCCTGGACAGCATGTCTTCCACGGTAAGTGTCTGTGACATCATGAGTTTTCTTTTTCCACAAAATGGCACCCCTCACCTTAGTACACCCCCATAAATAGCCCCCAAACTCCTCCCACTATAGCAACGCCCCCCACCCCACCATTCAATTCAAATCCCTTAACCCCTTAACCCCCCTGACCCTACAACCAAACCTAATCATGCTGGCCTACCCTTAGCTGCGCCCTAGTCCGGCCAAACTGGACTTGCAGCCTGAGAAAGGACCCCCACACCAGCTTAAAATAAATCTAGCTTAGCAGTTAAAGAAAGCAATGAATGAGGAGTGCGCTGGATCCATATGAGATACAGGGCTGGTTCTAGCTTTGTGAGAAAGAGGTTGCCACGTACTATTATTGTGTATGGTTTTTATTAATGATGGGAGTTTCAGGCACTTATGTACCTGGCCGGTAGCTGCAGGTGTCCCCGGGATGGTGAAACAGTTGAATTTTGTAGCAGTGCATGGTGTTAATAGCTCTTGAAGACACTATTGTGACAATTTTATTACTGGGGGGCATTAATGCGGGCACTATGGTGACATTATTATTGCTGGCGGCACTATAGGGTGCATTATTATCACTAAGGGCATAATATGGGGCATTATTATTGCTGGGGGCATTATACGGGCATTTCTACTAGTTGGGCCACCATAGGAGGGCATATTTACTGCTAGGCAACTATAGGGAGCTTGATTATTACTGGGGGAACCATAGGGGGACTTTCTGACTGCTGTGGGCACTAAGGAGGCTTTATTTCTAAGGAGTATGGGAGTGGGGGGGGGCACAATTTTTTTTAAACATAACAGTATCTACACTGCGTGCAGAATTATTAGGCAAATGAGTATTTTGACCACATCATCCTCTTTATGCATGTTGTCTTACTCCAAGCTGTATAGGCTCGAAAGCCTACTACCAATTAAGCATATTAGGTGATGTGCATCTCTGTAATGAGAAGGGGTGTGGTCTAATGACATCAACACCCTATATTAGGTGTGCATAATTATTAGGCAACTTCCTTTCCTTTGGCAAAATGGGTCAAAAGAAGGACTTGACAGGCTCAGAAAAGTCAAAAATAGTGAGATATCTTGCAGAGGGATGCAGCACTCTTAAAATTGCAAAGCTTCTGAAGCGTGATCATCGAACAATCAAGCGTTTCATTCAAAATAGTCAACAGGGTCGCAAGAAGCGTGTGGAAAAACCAAGGCGCAAAATAACTGCCCATGAACTGAGAAAAGTCAAGCGTGCAGCTGCCAAGATGCCACTTGCCACCAGTTTGGCCATATTTCAGAGCTGCAACATCACTGGAGTGCCCAAAAGCACAAGGTGTGCAATACTAAGAGACATGGCCAAGGTAAGAAAGGCTGAAAGACGACCACCACTGAACAAGACACACAAGCTGAAACGTCAAGACTGGGCCAAGAAATATCTCAAGACTGATTTTTCTAAGGTTTTATGGACTGATGAAATGAGAGTGAGTCTTGATGGGCCAGATGGATGGGCCCGTGGCTGGATTGGTAAAGGGCAGAGAGCTCCAGTCCGACTCAGACGCCAGCAAGGTGGAGGTGGAGTACTGGTTTGGGCTGGTATCATCAAAGATGAGCTTGTGGGGCCTTTGAGGATGGAGTCAAGCTCAACTCCCAGTCCTACTGCCAGTTTCTGGAAGACACCTTCTTCAAGCAGTGGTACAGGAAGAAGTCTGCATCCTTCAAGAAAAACATGATTTTCATGCAGGACAATGCTCCATCACACGCGTCCAAGTACTCCACAGCGTGGCTGGCAAGAAAGGGTATAAAAGAAGAAAATCTAATGACATGGCCTCCTTGTTCACCTGATCTGAACCCCATTGAGAACCTGTGGTCCATCATCAAATGTGAGATTTACAAGGAGGGAAAACAGTACACCTCTCTGAACAGTGTCTGGGAGGCTGTGGTTGCTGCTGCACGCAATGTTGATCGTGAACAGATCAAAACACTGACAGAATCCATGGATGGCAGGCTTTTGAGTGTCCTTGCAAAGAAAGGTGGCTATATTGGTCACTGATTTGTTTTTGTTTTGTTTTTGAATGTCAGAAATGTATATTTGTGAATGTCGAGATGTTATATTGGTTTCACTGGTAAAAATAAATAATTGAAATGGGTATATATTTGTTTTTTGTTAAGTTGCCTAATAATTCTGCACAGTAATAGTCACCTGCACACACAGATATCCCCCTAAAATAGCTAAAACTAAAAACAAACTAAAAACTACTTCCAAAAATATTCAGCTTTGATATTAATGAGTTTTTTGGGTTCATTGAGAACATGGTTGTTGTTCAATAATAAAATTAATCCTCAAAAATACAACTTGCCTAATAATTCTGCACTACCTGTAGTCATATTTACTGGCCTGTGCGATCCCCAGCAGCAGGCATGATGCAGTGACATCATCACACCTGCAGAGCTCAACTGGAGAGTGCATAGGCCGTGGAGCTTTACTTTTTTTTATTCTATTAACACTAAGAGGCTTTACTAAGGGGGCACCATTATTGTAAAGGGACACTAGGGGGGACGAACTACTGTGTGGGGGCATTAAGGAGGCATAACTAGTGTTAGATCAATAAAGGGGCACAACTACTGTGTGGGTGCACTAATGGGAAAAAACTATTGTGTGGGGACACTAAGGGGGCATTACTACTGTATAGTGTCATTATGGGGCATAACTACTGCATAGAGGCACAAAGGAGGTATAACTTCTGTTTGCGGGCACTAAGAGGGAATTATACTGTGGAGGGGGCACTAATGGGGCATAACTATAAGGGTAATAACAGGGCATTCTTACTGTGAGGAGTAACCAAGGGGACATGTACTGTGAGGGGGCATGACTACTCTGTGGGGGCATAAAAGAGGCATAACTACAGTGTGGGGGCACTAAGGAGGTATAACTACTGTGTGGGAGCACTAAGGGAGCCCTCTATTATGTGGGGGCAGTAAGGGGAAATAACTACTGTGTAGGGTCAATATGGGGCATAACTACTGTGTGGAGGCACCAAGGGAGTATAACTTCTGTGTGCGGGCACTAGGAAGGAATTATACTATGGAGGGGACACTAATGGGGCATAACTATAAGGGCAATAACAGGACATTCTTACTGTGAGGAGTAACCAAGGGGACATGTACTGTGAGGGGGGATTAAGGGGGCATGACTACTCTGTGGGGGCATAAAAGAGGGATAACTACTGTGTGGGGGCACTAAGGAGGCATAACTACTGTGTGGGAGCACTAAGGGAGCCCTCTATTGTGTGGGGGCAGTAAGGGGAAATAACTACTGTGTAGGGTCATTATGGGACATAACTACTATGTGGAGGCAAAAGGGGGTATAACTTCTGTGTGCGGGCACTAAGAGGGAACTATACTATGAAGGGGGCACTAATAAGGCATAACTCTGAGGGAAATTACGGCATTCTTACTGTAAGGGGGCACTAAGAGGATATAACTTCTTTGTGGGGGCACAAAGGGGGCATAACTGTTGTGTTAGGGAGCAAAGGAGGTATAACTACTGTGTGGGTGCACTAAGGGGCAAAACTACTGACTGGGGGCACTAAGGGAGTACTCTATTGGAGAAACAAGTACTGTGTGTCGGCACTAATGGGGCTAGGTGGAATTGGGCATATATACTGAGGCACACGTTTAGACTGTAAACTTTATAGGTATTTACAATGTCTACACTGTCCCCTGCGCCACAGTCAGGACACCGAAGCCTCACAGATAAATGAGGGGTATAAGTGTCGCTTGTAAGATTTTAGTCATGGAGATCCTGGTAATGGTTGTAATTGGCGGTGACTATTACTTATGCATCATATGTGCTAAAGGCCGCAGTAACCTTCCAGTCATTAGGATGTAGCTTAGTATCACATCTGGACCCCACTGCTTACTAATGCACCGTCCTACTAGGGGGGATTCAGCACCCCCCGTCCCCCATCAACAGACATGTAAAGAGCTCAGATAAATCAAGCACTTTCAGAGATCAAAGCCCATTAGTGGAGCTGGAGGAGCTGCAAAGATTCCTGAGAGGTTTTACACGGTCTCCAGAACCGCTGGCACTAAGGAAAGCAGCTGACGTTCTCACACAATAAACTTTTGGGCAGATTTACTAATGAAATTGCGGCAGAATCCTGGCTCAAACTGAAAAGTGTCTTAGATAACTTTTGTGCCTTGCTCAGCGACTGGGTGTGACTTAAAGGGGTTGACTCATCATGGACAATGGGGGCATATCGCTAGGATATGCCCCCATTGTCTTATAGATGAGGGTCCCACCGCTGGGACCCGCACCTATATCGAGAACGGAGCCCGCAAGTGAAGGAGGGCGAACTGCGCATGTGCAGCCGTCCTACATTTATTTTCTATGGTGGCGGCGAAAATAGCCATAGAAATTAATGGGAGCGAGGGCCACACATGCGCAGTGCACCCTCATTCACTTCTATGGGGAGCTGGCTTGGTGGTGGCCGGAGTCCGCCAGCCACCACTTTACGGGGCTCCGTTCTCGATATAGGTACTGGGACCCGCACCTATAAGACAATGGGGGCATATCCTAGCGATATGCCCCCATGGTCCATGATGAGACAACCCCTTTAAGTTGTGACACTGGCAGAGAGTTACTAATCAAAATGCACCAGAATTCCTGCATAATTCACCCCCCCCAAAAATAAAAAAATACATTGTGCACATGCTTTGTACTATATTTATTAAAGGATTGTTTGTTTGTTTTTTCAAACTGCAGGGGGGCTGTTAAAATAATAAAAAAAATTAAAGGGGTTATCCATACTATAAAACATGCCCCCCAATGCCCGGGCCCCTCATATAGATGATACTTACCCCACACCCCAGCACCCACGTTGCTCCTAATCCCTGCACGGCTGGATCAAAACATCCGGCAACGGGGGGAGCAGCTAATAGGAGGCTGCGACAGAATCATTATTTGCCAGCAGCAGACCGTGATTAGACAGTCTGATCTGCTGCCTGCAAATGATTTTTTTGCCTGCTTAAATAGTGATTGTGCGATAAACGAGCGTTTGCTCGTTCATCGGGTAATTGGCAGTTCTTTTACACAGGCAGATCATAGTCAACGTCTGCCTGACCATCTCCAGGTCTAATACAGCCCCTACTCTCCCCTAGTTTAAATACTCCTCCACCCGCTAGAATTCTCTCTCCCAGCACAGCAAACTCCCTTCCATTCAGGTGCAGATTATCTGCCGAATACAGTTTGTACCCAAATGAAAAGTCGGCCAATGCTCTAAGAACCCAAATCCTTCTGCCCTACATCAGGACTGACAGGGAATCTGTCAGCAAACCTAACTACAGTGATCCTGCGACGACCGGGCCGCAGAGGCAGTATGCGAGTGCACTTTTCTGTAGCTCCCTGGGCCGGCGTGCAGTGGAGGGGAAGACAGCACTAAATCCTCCGGGGAACTCTCTGATGCAGGGAACACCAGCCAGATAAAAGTCGAGGTGCCCTTGATGGTAGTGGGGATCCTTAGGGTGCTTTGGAGGTTGGGCCCCTGTGTTTGTGACGCCAGCACCGTGAGGTGCAATTTGGAGATAGAGTTGAATGATGAGATAGGCAGTAGTTGAGCCAAACATGAACTTTACTTCTAAGTTGTAGTCTTGCAATAAGTAGCATTCAATAAAAGTACTTTGTCTTACATGAAGTTGGTAAAGATGATAAAGCTGCAAAACCCAATTAGCAGGCTCTGTGAGGTGATGTATATAGGTTTGAGGTTAACTTATGCAGGAGTGATGATGATACTTTACTTGGCTCCTGATCTTGCTCTGGCTATGTAGTCTTGCAATTAATATGGATACTCTGGAACTAATAGTATACAACCCAAGGGCGGTCACCCTCATGGCAGGCAAACTCTCTGCTCCATTCTTTAAAAAGGTTGTCTGAACTATAGTCCAAGTAGTGTCTGGCCTTGACTCCACAATGTAGAATTACTAAATCCTGCTTCTGGATTCTAAAAGTTCAAGTAGCTTACCTCCTGGGCAAGGCCCAGGAGAACAGAGACAAGTCTGTCTCCTCTTCTCCTCCTAACTCCTAATCTAACTCTCACTTCATGTGGCTGACCTATATAAAATGGTGTTATAGTGACCTCTAGTGTTGGTAGTGTGTAATGCATTTCACCAGCCTGTAATAGGAATTTAGCAGCATTGACCAAGGAAAATACAACGATTAGTGCAAGATGACCTGAAAGGGCATATAGCAATTTAGAGTGGCTCATACACACATAAGTGGGACACTACAATCCCTCAAGATACAATATTTTCAACATACAACTGTGTTTTCTGACCCACCGTAAGTTGAAACTAGACTCAACATACAATCCCTCAGCCTCAAATCCAACCAATCATGGCCACTTCTCTGGTACAATAGCTGTATTAGTTGTGAGGACTGTTATATGTGAGGATTTGTTTTACCTGACTTAGTTATCTGCTTATTTTTCTTAAATATTTATTTTCTCTTATCTTGAAAGACATGTTGGGGCTTTGGAACCGATTACTCAACTTACAATGGCTTTTAACATACAATCCTGATCAAAAGTTTAAGACCACTTGAAAAATGGCTAAAAAAATCATATTTTACATTGTTGGATCTTAACAAGGTTCCAAGTAGAGCTTCAACATGCAACAAGAAGCAATGAGAGTGAGACAAAACATTTTTTGAGCATTCAATTAATTGAAAATACCGATTAAACTGAAACAGGCTGTTTTTCAGCTGATCAAAATTTTAGGACCACATGCCTTTAAAAGGCTAAATCTGTGCAAAGATGTGGATTCATTTTCATTTTCTGTCAGGTAGTCACACGTTGTGATGGCAAAGGCAAAAAAACTCTCCCTTTTTGAACGTGGTCGGGTTGTTGAACTGCATAAGCAGGGTCTCTCACAGCGCGCCATCGCTGCTGAGGTGGGACGCAGTAAGACAGTCATTTGGAATTTCTTAAATGATCCTGAGGGTTATGGAACAAAAAAGTCAAGTGGAAGACCCAAAAAAATTTCATCAGCACTGAGCCGGAGGATCCAATTGGCTGTCCGTCAAGACACTGGATGATCCTCGACCCAAATTAAGGCCCTTACTGGTGCTGACTGCAGCCCCATAACCATCAGATGGCATCTGAGACTGAAGGGCTTCAAAAACAAAAAACGTCTTCAAAGACCTCGTCTCCTTGAACGCCACAGAACTGCTCGTTTGGACTTTGCAAGAGAGCACCAAACATGGGACATTCAAAGGTGGAAGAAAGTTTTATTCTCTGATGAGAAAAAATTTAACCTTAATGGTCCTGATGGTTTCCAACGTTACTGGCATGACAAGCAGATCCCACCTGAGATGTTTTCTACGCGCCACAGTGGAGGGGGCGCCATAATGGTCTGGGGTGCTTTTTCCTTCAGTGGAACAATGGAGCTTCAGGAAGTGCAGGGGCGTCAAATGGCCGCTGGCTATGTCCAGATGTTGCATTCCTCATGGCTGAGGGCCCTCATCTGTGTGGTAACGACTGGGTTTTTCAACAGGACAACACTACAGTACACAATGCCCGCAGGACAAGGGACTTCTTCCAGGAGAATGACATCACTCTTTTGGCCCATCCTGCGTGTTCCCCTGATCTAAATTCAATTGAGAACCTTTGAGGATGGATGGCAAGGGAAGTTTACAAAAATGGACAACAGTTCCAGACAATAGATGGCCTTCGTCCAGCCATCTTCATCCCTTGGAGAAATGTTCCCACTCACCTCATGGAAACGCTTGCATCAAGCATGCCGAAAACGAATTTTTGAAGTGATAAACAATAACAGCGGCAGGGGCGTAGCTAGAAATGCATGGGCCCCATAGCAAAAAAAATTTATGGGCCCTCCCCCCCATAACAGTGTCCCTGACAGTGACTGACCCCCAACAGGGGGTGGAGGCCGACAACTATTGTAAGACGGACCCCGCGTTCCTTATGTAAGTGAGCTTAAAGGGAACCTGTCACCAAAAAATCACTTATTAAGCTGTTAATAGTACCTTTTAGTGCTGCATAGTAGTTTCCTAATGCACTTTTTCTTCATTCAGCCTCCTTGAGAAATCAATGTTTTATTCAGCCGCTGCCCCGTGCTTCAAGTCAGGTTTGAAGTCAAGGGGGCAGCGGCCTAGGCGTCTCCAATCCTGCTCTCCCCGCCTCCCGCCGCCTTTATTGACACGCCGGATCTCAGTGCCGGGACCGCGCTCCCAGCCCGCATGCGCAGTAAAGGGCTGCTGTAGCCTGTAGCGCGATCCCGGCTCCTGCTCGTACACTCAGCCGGCTTCAGTTTCGCTACTGCGCATGCGCCCGCCAGCCTTACATACTAGCACAGTTACAGAAGATGCTGGGCGCATGCGCAGTAGCGAAACTGAAGCCGGGATCGCGCTACAGGCTACAGCAGCCCTTTACTGCGCATGCGGGCTGGGAGCGCGGTCCCGGCACTGAGATCCGGTGTGTCAATAAAGGCGGCGGGGAGAGCAGCATTGGAGATGCCTAGGCCGCTGCCCCCTTGACTTCAAACCTGACTTGAAGCAAGGGGCAGCTGCTGAATAAAACATCGATTTCTCAAGGAGGCTAGATGCGGCTAAATGAAGAAAAAGTGCATTAGGAAACTACTACGCACCACTATAAGGTACTACATACTAGTAACATACTTTGCACAAGTTTATTATTTACAACTTAAAGGGAACCTGTCACCAAAAAAATCGCTTATTAAGCTGTTAATAGTATTTTTTGGTGACAGCCAGGTTCCCTTTAAGTTGTAAATAATAAACTTGTGCAAAGTATGTACTAGTATGTATACTACTATCTAATAATCCTTATCTATCACTTGACACTTCACTAACTTACTGGGGACAGTCAGGACTCCTCTCCACTCCAGACTTTTTCTTTTTACTGTGGCAGACTGCTGGCAGTGCACAAAAGATCAGAATCCATTCACTTCTGTATTGATGACTGATCCTGAAGATCAATTAGGCACACTGGGCGCGGGGGGGCGGGCAGGCAGGCTCCCGCTCTTCACATTCAAAATAGGCAGCCGGCGGCAGCGTAACGTGACGTCACTTCACTCCGTCACGCCGCACGTGCATGGCTGGCAGTGCAGGAGGCGGAGCACAGGGGTGTGATTAGGCTGTGCCCAGGCACACCTCGTGCGCACGCCTATGGGTACGCCCCTGTTCCGGCCCCCTCCACCACCTACCTCATCTTCTGCCCCGGGCCCGCCTGCTCCAGTCCTGAGTCCTGACTTGACGCGGCTTCCCCCCAGCCAGGCCTGAGCCGCGGACCGCCCACGCCCCACCCACTACACTGGGCGGGCGGTCGGGCCTGGCTGTCAGTGCCTGTGTGTGTGTTAATAAAAAAAATAAATGAATGCGATCCGGACGGGCCCCCAGTGGCGTAGGGCCCCATAGCCACTGCTATGGTTGCTATGGCGATCCCTACGCCACTGAACAGCGGAGCTACTCATTACTGAGTTCATGTTTAGAAGTTGGATTTTTGTTTTGGGGGGGTTTAGCTTTTTTTGGAGGTGTGGTTCTAAACTTTTGATCAGCTGAAAAACAGCCTGTTTCAGTTTATTCGTTGTTTTCATTAAATTGAATGCTCAAAAAATGTTTTGTCTCACTCCCATTTCTTCTTGTTGCATGTTGAAGCTCTACTTGGAACCTTGTTAAGATCCAGCCATGCTAAATATGATTTTTTGCCATTTTTCAAGTGGTCTTAAACTTTTGATCAGGACTGTACAATGGTCGTCCTGGAACCAATTAATTTTGTAACTTGAGGGACCACTGTATATGTAACCCAGTCCAGGGCTACATAGTGCTGCCTGACACAATGCAAAACATACCTTTCTTAGGATTATGTGTATTTCCGAAGAGCAGAAAATGAACTTTGATTCATATGCAAATGCAGACTCAAGGTGCCTAGTGGGCGTGCATAACTGTTATAGGAGCCCAGGCACGCCTCAAGCCCTCCTCTTTGCTTGTTCCCTGTGCAGTGTACTCAAGTTGTGTGCAGTAGGTGTTTCTGGGTGATGTAGTGCAATATACACTAACCTGGTACAGCTGACTCTCTGCAAGGGCAGGTATAGGTAAGGAATAGTTCGTGACGCCAGTGCCAAGTAAACGGTGGCACGCCGTTTGCGGATGCAGGAATAATTTGAGGAAACGTGGTGTTAAAACAGAACTTGAACTTTAGTAGTTTGCAGGCAGAGACAATATTGGAAACGCAGTTCCTCAGCATACAGTCGATTTTGCAATTCGGTCGATGCAGGCAATTCAGTACAGCAGGGTGATTACAGAGTGTTGAACACAGGACTTGCAGCAAAGGAGCTTGCACTCTAACTCTGTCTGATCCTGGAGTGTAGCAATTCTTCACCAAGGCCCATTAACCTAAGTCTGGCTTTATATCCTTGATTATGGCTTAAATAAGTACCTCCTCTGTTTCTCTTTGTACCTCTGGCTCCTCTGATCTTTGCCTCAGTCTCTCCTAGCTTCTGAATGGTTCCTCAGGCCCTTAGGCTAAGATGTTCCTGCTTCTGCATATGGGTATTCAGGAGGGAATCTTCTCCTGAACAGCAGGCTTCAGGCCTGGACTTGTCTCAGACATTGTCTAATCTCCAACTGTAGCTTACTGAAACTAGACTCCGTCTCCCTTGCACTTCCCTGACTGGCCTTTATATAAACTAGGGCTCCCTAGCTCCCTCTATGGACTAGAAGTAGGAATGACACCCCTAGCAGGCCTGTAAGTGCAAGTTTCAGTGACAGGGAAATACACACATTACATTACATTTTATAAAACTGACATATAGCAACTCCCCAATATTAAGGAGGGACGACAGCACACCAAGTGACCTTTGGTAGTGACGGGTATTACAGTTCCCGTACACTACACCTGTACCTCCTCTTGCTCCATCCAGTCCACCGCCTCCACTGTGACGTCCTGATCCTTCCTCAGCTCCGGCCGGCTGGTGAGCATTGTCGGCAGTTGCGCATTGAATGCCCTGCGGTGGGCATCGGCCTCACCATACTTAGCGCACATGCGCCGAGCCGAGTTGAAGGAGGATCGGGACGTCACAGTGGAGGGGGCGTGCTTGATGGAGCAAGGGGTGGTACAGGGAAAATCTACAGTCCTGCTAGCCATTATCCCAGAACAGTAAAGTACCTACATGGACTTTAACGCCTGCTTTTAGCCACTTAGCAAACAGCAGACACTCTGCACAGCAGCCCTCAGAGGAGCAAGCTCACTGGGAGCTTAGATAACAATCAGACCACATTTTCTTAAGGTACCTTTAGATGGGACTTCAGCAGGGTATTGTTTGGAAGAAAATGTTCCCTCCAGGCAATCGCCTGCTCGCCAGTGAAGGAGAGCGCTGCATTTACAGTATGGGGAGGAATGATCGCTAATGCCATCGCTCATCCCCATACTGACTCATTGTTTGCTGACAACAGAACAATCTGTGCCGGCAAATTACAACTTAGGTGCCTGCAAAAACTATCAAATTACCTGAAGAATGAGCTTTTCGCTCATTCATCAATCGGCGACACCTTTAAACCACCAGATAATCACTAACGAGCGTTCCTATGAACGCTCCTCTGCGATTATCTGGTGGACTCCCTGCCTGTGTAAAGGGCCCTTTAGTAATCAATGCAAAAATCCAAGTAATTCTAAAAGGTTACTTGCAACTGTATGTATGTAAGTGCATGTCTATGTAGACGTATGTATGTGGACATGTAATATGTGTGCATGTGTGACATGTGTATGTATATACTGTATGTGTGTTTGTATCTTTATATGAGTGCATTGACAAAAAAAAAAAAAACGCACCTAGAAGCAGTTGGAATGGTTCTTATGTGTGAATGTAATGATAATACATATATGTAAGTGATTACAATATTAGAGAGAAAGGATATGTTTATTAGGGAATCCTGTACAATTGGATGGAGGCTCTAGTATCCTGGCTCTATTTGCCCACAGAGGTTGCAGCTGGGCCTGTAGATCCTGCACACTCGTAGGTTAATGAAGCTGGTGTCCCAGCTCGTCCCATAAATGCTCAATTAGTGATAACTCTGGCCACCAGGCAGGCCAGGAAGTGTTGTAATCTGGTGGACATTCCTTGCTGTGTGTGGGTGAGCATTATCCTGCTGAAAAAAGCTAGTTGGAAGCCCTGCCATGACAGATAACACATGGGGCTGTAGGATGTCCGGTACATATCACTGAGCTGTAAGTGTCCCTCGTATCACCACTAGGGGTGCCTGTCTGTCGTATGCACTGGCTCCTTGTTGGGGCAGTGTGTCGCTCCACAGCAAAGGCAGGTTTGAAGCCCTCACCACAAGGCCTTCATACTTGTACCTGACCATAATCATATATTCCAAACAGAACTTGGATTCATTGCTAAACACAATAAGGTTCCAGTCTGTAGAAGTCCAGGTTTCTCGTTCATAGCTAGCTGTTAATGGGTGTCAGGATGGTGGACAACGAAACTGTGGGAGCTGCTTATGCTTGCTGGCTGATCAAACAATCCTCTCTGTCTGGGCCATCAAGAGCTTCCTCGCTGTGTGTGTGTGTGCCCTCAGATAACCACTGCTCCCAACATCTCCTAACAGCAAGGCCAGAAAGGCATAGGTTGGCAATTCGTCGAAACGGCCATCCTGCTTCTCGTAATCCAATGATGCGCCCACTCTCATAAAGGAATGTCTAGCACTCAATGATCTCTCACCAAGAGGTACACTACCCAAAAGTAGCCTCTGAGAACCTTTTTATAGTGCAGAATGGGAAGCACATTTACGCCCTCTTGTGGCAAGACCCAGTGTCTAATGAGACCACACCTGTAATCATTCACATATATGTCTGCCAGACATACCGTAACTGACATTTCTATCTGTATATGAGACTGTGAACCCCTCACTGTACTCCTCTACACCCTCTCCTCCCCCACATTCCAGTATTGGACTTTCAGAAATGTGCAATGATGAGGGTTTTGATGTGAGCGCTGTGTGCGGCTCCTCGTTAATATCAATTAGAACTGGCTTGACATTTACCTGAGGCCTCAGGGTGACATTAATGGGGTTAAGTAATTCTGGTGTCTGCATTTATTCACATCTCAAGGAGGGACAGCAGCATCTTGTGTGTGCTATGTGCACGATGAAATGTCAGTAAAGTGCCGGCAAAAGGGGCAAACTAACTAATCTTACTTTCACATCTGCACTTTTTTATTCAGAGGATCAAAAAACCTGAATAAAACAGATCCATTTGTATGCGGATCCGATTTGTTTCCGTTTCGCCGACCGGACACAAAACTTAACTGATGCATCCTGATCAGTTTTGTCCCCATTGACAATGAATAGGGACAAAGTGAACCGTTTTGGCCTGGTTTTGAGATCCTCTGCCGGATCTCAAAACCAGGAAGCCAAAGTGCTGATGTGAAAGTCGCCCAATAAAGGAGGAGAAGCTCTCTCCTTCAAGACTGTAGCTGTAACACCCACTAAAACAGCCCCCCCAAAATGGCAAAGAGTATACAGGACAGCTCAACACCCCTCTGTCATCAGTGGTATGGCTCCACATGTGGGCATCCCATGAGCACTTTATCCCCTTATTGGAGCAGTGAGGGTATCAGACAGCTGCACTACTATAAAGAGTTCCAGCTCTGACTGCCTGTAATAATAGGTAATGCGGATTCGGTCAGGAGGACTTATTACACAAATATTTTGGCCATGAGAACATTGCAGCAGTAGCAGCGCATGGAAGGAGATGGGGACAGAACATGCAGCCTCCAGTAAAGACCTGTATTAATCCCCTGAGGTATTCTGACATCCAAACAGCAGAATTATTAACCCCATCCTGCCCTGCATGTCACAGATATGTGTAACGCTACTGTCTTTATTGGTTAACCTCATGTCATCATATGTATTTATTCCAAGTCCTTCACTATGTGCATTCCTATTTCTACACAACTGTTATGTTCAATTGTAATGTACCTGGTTCACCAGTAGGTGGCAGAAAACATGGCAGAGCTACGGGTACATAGAATGGAGCTTTCCATTCCATTCTAACCCCCCTCTGTGGAGGAGTGGTCGATTCCCACTTCCTGCAGGGGGGAGGGGACTAGTTAGTTAGAGGTCAGTTTAGCTTACCCCCAGCTAGGGGAGAGTCTAGCTTACCCCAGGGGAGTAACTACCATAGCGGCAGACCAGGCGACTGCTATGGGGCCCAGGGCAAGAGGTGGCCCAGTCTTAGTAGGGATTATCTGCTCTTCTACTCGAGGTGAAAATTTGGTCAGGACTTTACCCTCTAAAGTAAGAACTTTTAACAAAAAAGGCAGTGGAAAAATGGCCCAAGGGTCATTGAAAAGGGTTTAGGCAGAAACCCGTCTGTCTTGCGTGGGGGGCCTGGTTTGACCCTTGCTATGGGCCCTTACTTCTCTATGTACGCCACTGGCTTACCCCCGTCTAGGGGAGGGAGGCAAGGGCTGGGCATGTCGCCGTTGGACATGCCCCAGCTAAGCAAAGCAAGCCAGCTAGAGCACCTTTAGCTCTGCTGGATATAGAGGCCAGAGCTTAAAGCCTCAGAAGCCAGGAGGAGTTTTCCCTGGACAAATCTAGAGACAGACCAGACTACAAAGTGAAGTACAGCCTGTCAGTACAGCAGAGCCAGAGATCAAGAGAGCAGAGAGGAGTTTGCCTGCCACAGTTTTAATGCTAAAGCCTGCTGGAACCAAGATAAAGTTTGTAAACCATTTGGAAAAACGTTTATGCAAAGTAAAGTTGTTATTGAACTTCATTACAAGGTCTGGACTCAATTTGTTTCTTTCATCCCTCAATTACTACCCCTTATTTGTCTGCTTCGGAGCCAAGGCTTGGGGCCCAGCGTATCCAGGTTGGAGCACCGTGACACGAGTACACTTAAAGGGACATTTTAGGCCACCCTATACCACTCGGCCATTCCTACACCTGGGTATAATCACCATTACCAACAGGAGACCTGAGTACCAAGTCTGCTCCGCTGCATATGCACCATACTCCAGAGCTGCATATATAGCATATATCCTAGTATTCCCTGCCTGTTCAGGGTTTCTTGACCATTTCCAATTATAATTATCAGAATTGTAGTAATTTAATAACTGTACACATTATGGTTCTAGCGGGTATCGAATTATCGATACCCAATCGATACTTTTGTACAGGTATCGATTCGATACCGGGATTTGACATTTACCGATACTAGGCTGTGCTACTGCACAGCCTAGTATCAGAGAACATGGCGCACGCTGCTCTCAGCACGCGCCATGTTCTCCTCAGCAGCACAGGGGAGAAGGAGTCTCTCCCCCCTGTGCCGCTGCCAATAAGAAGAGAGAGGGGCGGAGGAGGGGCTGTGGCCACTGCGCCACCAATGATGATAACTCACCCAATAATATAAATATAGGCAGCGGATGCCGGCGGCAAAATCACATATCCGGCACCTGACCTCTATGACAGGGCACTGCGAAACGTGGCAGTTAACCCCCTTAACTGACGCAGATCGCGGCGCCCTGTCATAGATTTTGGGTGCCATCACCCGCCTTCTGTATTTGTATTAAAAGGTTACTTATCTTCATTGGTGGCCCAGTGCGCACACCCCCCTTCCCCCAGTACTAAAAACATTGGTGGCGCAGTGCGGCCCCCCCAACCCCCCAGTATTATAATCATTGGTGGCAGTGGCCACAGGGTCCCCTCCCATTCTCTTTATTGGTGGTGCAGTGGCAGCTTCTGATCGGAGCCCCAGCAGTGTAATCCTGGGGCTCCAATCGGTTACCATGGCAGCCAGGACGCCACTGAAGCCCTGGCTGCCATAGTAATCTCCATGCTGCTGTGTGCACTATACACAGGGCAGCAGGGAGAGTGTCCTATTCATGCTAATAGAGCTCTGTCAGGGTGAATAGGACGAGGGATGAAGAGATCCCAGGTTCTAGCTCCTAAGGGGGCTAAAAGTTATTAAATAAAAAGTTTAAAAAAAAATGTAAAAAAAAAATAAACACCAAAATATTAAGTATAAATCACCCCCTTTCCCAATTTTACATATAAAATATATAAACAATAGATAAATAAATAAACATATTCTAAAATATAAAATAAAATCTCCTATGTAGCGAACGCCGAAACAGAAAAAAAAAAAAAAAGCAAACAAACAATTTTTTAGTCACCTTGTCCCTCCAAAAAATAGGATCGGACTGTTCGATTATGGGCCAGATGTTCATAAAATGCGGAATGCACGCTGCTTTTTTGGTGTTTTATTTTTTTCGCGTGGTATTGAGTATCACAATACTTTTTTATGGTATTGAAATCTAATCAAAATTTTGGTATCGCAAGTTCGCAACAACCCTAGTACACAATAACACCATTGTATATGGAGATTGATTCTTAATAGGGATGAGCTACCCCTTGGAACCGAACCTGAGTTCGGGAATTTTTTTTTTTTTTTACAGTAGAAATTAATTTCTGAAGTTATTAACCGAAGTCTCGCTAGACTTCGTGAAGTAATAACTTCAGCTCATAGGAGCCAATACATTCTAATACTGTACGGAGTGCTTGCTCCGTACAGTATTCAAACGAAGTACAAACCGGATTCCAAAAAAGTTGGGACACTATACAAATCATGAATAAAAACTGAATGCAATGATGTGGAGGTGCCAACTTCTAATATTTTATTCAGAATAGAACATAAATCACGGAACAAAAGTTTAAACTGAGAAAATGTACCATTTTAAGGGAAAAATATGTTGAATCAGAATTTCATAGTGTCAACAAATCCCCAAAAAGTTGGGACAAGGCCATTTTCACCACTGTGTGGCATCTCCCCTTCTTCTTAGAACACTCAACAGACGTCTGGGGACCGAGGAGACCAGTTTCTCAAGTTTAGAAATAGGAATGCTCTCCCATTCTTGTCTAATACAGGCCTCTAACTGTTCAATCGTCTTGGGCCTTCTTTGTTGCACCTTCCTCTTTATGATGCGCCAAATGTTCTCTATAGGTGAAAGATCTGGACTGCAGACTGGCCATTTCAGTACCCGGATCCTTCTCCTACGCAGCCATGATGTTGTGATTGATGCAGAATGTGGTCTGGCATTATCTTGTTGAAAAATGCAGGGTCTTCCCTGAAAGAGATGACATCTGGATGGGAGCATATGTTGTTCTAGAACCTGAATATATTTTTCTGCATTGATGGTGCCTTTCCAGACATGCAAGCTGCCCATGCCACACGCACTCATGCAACCCCATACCATCAGAGATGCAGGCTTCTGAACTGAGCGTTGATAACAACTTGGGTTGTCCTTGTCCTCTTTGGTCCGGATGACATGGCGTCCCAGATTTCCAAAAAGAACTTCGAATCGTGACTCGTCTGACCACAGAACAGTCTTCCATTTTGCCACACTCCATTTTAAATGATCCCTGGCCCAGTGAAAACGCCTGAGCTTGTGGATCTTGCTTAGAAATGGCTTCTTCTTTGCACTGTAGAGTTTCAGCTGGCAACGGCGGATGGCAAAGTGGATTGTGTTCACTGACAATGGTTTCTGGAAGTATTCCTGAGCCCATTCTGTGATTTCCTTTACAGTAGCATTCCTGTTTGTGGTGCAGTGTCGTTTAAGGGCCCGGAGATCATGGGCATCCAGTATGGTTTTACGGCCTTGACCCTTACGCACAGAGATTGTTCCAGATTCTCTGAATCTTCGGATGATGTTATGCACAGTTGATGATGATAGATGCAAAGTCTTTGCAATTTTTCGCTGGGTAACACCTTTCTGATATTGCTCCACTATCTTTCTGCGCAACATTGTGGGAATTGGTGATCCTCTACCCATCTTGGCTTCTGAGAGACACTGCCACTCTGAGAAGCTCTTTTTATACCCAATCATGTTGCCAATTGACCTAATTAGTGTTAATTGGTCTTCCAGCTCTTCGTTATGCTCAAAATTTACTTTTTCCAGCCTCTTATTGCTACTTGTCCCAACTTTTTTGGGATTTGTTGACACCGTGAAATTTTGAATCAACATATTTTTCCTTTAAAATGATACATTTACTCGGATTAAACGTTTGATCTGTCATCTACGTTCTATTACAAATAAAATATTGACATTTGCCATCTCCACATCATTGCATTCAGTTTTTATTCACAATTTGTTTAGTGTCCAAACTTATTTGGAATCCGGTTTGTATAATGCAAATAGATTTTTCATCCGAAGTCAATTTGCTCATCCCTAATTCCCAATGTAAATTGTGAACTGTTCCATGTCATATCATCCTCCCATAGTAGTATTACTATAGAAAAGGATACAAAACTACAAAGAGGCATCAGACAGCAACATATAGAGTGCCCACGGGTCCAAAATACTCTAAACATGGTCCATGAGGTTAGAGAGCTGCATTTCATATATTAGTCATTCACTATCCACTGCCCTCACTGACTGACCTATCAGCCATGGGGCCAGCTTCAGTATCTTGCACTGGAGATCAGTAGAGACATTTAGTTCCCCTTCATACCCACTGTAAGGCCTCCTGCACACGAACGTGTGCTGCCCGTTGTCGTATTGCGGACCGCATTTGCGGATCCGCAATACACGGGCGCCGTTCCGTGGGCATTCCGCATCAGGGATGCGGACCCATTCACTTCAATGGGTCCGCAAATCCGGTGATGCGAAATGGTGCGGAACAGAAGCACGGAATGGAACCCTACGGAAGCACTACAGAGGGCTTCCGTGGGGTTTCGTCCCGTACTTCCGTTCCACAAAAAGATAGAACATGTTCTATCTTTTTGCAGAACGGGCGGATCGCATTAAAGTGAATGGGTCCGCGATCCGCTGCGGCTGCCCCGCGGTCAGTGTTCGTGCATTGCGGCCTGCAATTTGTGGGCCGCAGCACGGCCACAGGGCGCACACGTTCATGTGCAGGAGGCCTAAGGCTAGGGATACTCGGAAACATGTGTCACATGACTTCTTGTCTCTAAAAAGTCGCGCAACATTTTTATAATGATATTCAATGATGTCACGCTGCGACATGCTGCAAATGTGGCACGACAAAATAGTTGGATTTCTGTGCGACTGTCGCATCGCAGCATGACTCGCAGTGCGACACCATTGACTGTCATTGCAAAAAATGTTGCACGACACGTTGCTCAGTATAGTTGTTCCCTTTTTGTCGTGCGACACCAGCCCTAGCCATAGGCTACATTCACACGACCGTGTTTTGCGGTTTGCAAATTACGGATATACAAAACACGGATACCAGCCGTGTATGTTACGCATTTTGCAGACTGCACATGGCCGGCGCTATATAGAAAATGCCTATTCTTGTCGACGACTACGAAAAGAATAGGACATACTCTATGTTTTTGTGGGGCTGCGAAACTGAACTATGAATGCGGACAGCATACGCATCTTTTGAGACCCCATTGAAAGGAATGGGTCCACACCCTTTCCTCAAAATTACGAAACGGATGAAGACCCAGAAATACAGTCGTGTGAATGAAGCAATGAAAAGATGAAAAGCAATGGAGCGGAGCGCAGCCGTAGCGAAATGCGGCCTGACTAAGGTGGAAGGTTGTGGCACAAAGGGTTAATATTAGGATAGTGTGAGGTTGCAGGGGTGGAGTTGGGGGGGGGGGGGGGCGAAGCGGTAGTTTCGCGCCAGGGACTTAAGGCTGGGAGGGGAGGAGTTGTAGGTTAGTTTGAAGCGTGGAGAGAAGTTGGCAGACTGACATGTCCTCCCTGGACCAACTGATTGAGCAGGGCCGCGGCGGCTAGCAATGGTGCGCAGTCGATCCAGGAGACCATGCGGGCAGCATCACAAGGGGGCAGGCAGGCGGAGATGGCCCCAGGCGTTAGGGAGAGGGCGAGGAGATCTAGGCCCCCTGAGCGTTTAGGCCCCGATAATACGCAATTTTTGTCTCAGTACAATGGAAGGTCAGTGTGGATGGGAGGGCAGATTTCTAATGTCGACTTGGAACTTTTCTCTGATGCGTCAGGATCTTGCGGATATGGTGCGTTTTGTCAGGGAGAATGGAGCGCTGGGGCGTGGCCTGAAGAATGGTGGCGGGCATGCTTCCTTTCTAATCTGCCACTACTGGAACGGTTTCCTATTGTTTTGGCGGTTAAATTATGGGGGATTTGCAACGGAATAAGCGGGTGCGATTTTGCTGTGACATGGGTGTAGTTCAGGCTATTAATTCACAATCTGTAGTTCACCGCCGGTGATTCGCTTGTTGCGGCATTTGGTTTTGCAAGGTTTATTTTTAAATGCGTGCTTTGTGGCGGTCCATGTGCCGGGTGTGGATAATTCGGTAGCTGACGCTCTCTCTCGTTTTCAGTGGGATCGTCTTCACCGATTGGTGCCGGA
Source organism: Bufo bufo (assembly GCF_905171765.1). Classification (NCBI taxonomy): domain Eukaryota; kingdom Metazoa; phylum Chordata; class Amphibia; order Anura; family Bufonidae; genus Bufo; species Bufo bufo. Next base: position 240,861,147 of record NC_053389.1, on the reverse strand, counting down.
GGCGGTAGAGCAAGGGTGTCCTTGTCCTCAGTGGCTCTAGAGCGTGGCCTTGGGGTCTCCACAGCGTTGATTAGGGAATCCGTGAGTACCGGTACGTGGTCGGCTTACGCCTCTGTGTGGTCCTTATGGGAGCGATTGATAGAGCAGGTTGGGGGTTGCAGTACGGCAGATGACTTCCGGATGCTACTGATTTATTTGGTGGGTTTGGCATTCAGTGAGGGTTTGTCTTATACTGTAGTGGCTAAGAGGGTGTCAGCGGTTGCTTTCAGCTACGCATGCAGGGTTTGATGGACGTTTCAAAATGCTTCTTGACGCGACAAGCGTTAAAAGGTTACCAGCGGAGCACCCTTACCAGGGATAAGCATTGCCCGGTATCACACAAATTATTGCAACGTTTATGGAGTCAGGTGGGCGTGATCTGTGTATCCGGTTATGAAGTGTGCTTATTTTGGTTAATTGTGCTGCATTTTCGTTAGCGTTTTTTTGGCGCGTTTAGAGTGTCGGAATTGGTTGCGCTGAGTAAATTTGGGTCAGGCGGTTTGCAGCGCGGCGACGTTTTGTGGTGTGTGGATGTGTTATGGTGTTTCTTGCGGCAATCAAAAACGGATCCGGAGGGTAAAGGGACGCACTTTGTGTTGTGGTCGCTTGGGGGGGGTCGGTTGTTTGTCCGGTCCGATGTGTTGATGATTTCTTGGCGGTAAGGCCGGATATTGCTGGGCCGTGGTTAATACATCAGAATGGGGCAGCCTTGTCTCGCTTTCAGTTTGTTGCAATATTTCGGAAATGCTTGGCGGCCGAAGGGCTGGCGGCAGATGAGTTTGCTTCTCATTCATTCAGGATAGGGGCGGCCACTAAAGCATCCAGGTGGGGTCTGGGAGAAGATGTGATTCGGCGAATAGGTAGATGGGAGTCTGCAAGCTTTCGGTCATACATCCGCCCGCATTTGTTGTCTTATGGGGAGACGAGGGATAGCGGCTAGTAGTTGTTTGAGTTATTGTTGGAGTTCAAGGTATTGGTTAATGTGGTATGTTGCTGAATCGTTTTCTATTTTATATTTCTTTCAGGGCCCGTTCCGTGTTTATGAAATCCCAAAGCTAATTCCCATATAAATATCACAAATCCATATATAACATAGTCAACCAAAAAAAAGATATGGATACCCACTAGATCATACGAAATAATATCCCAACGCAAAATATAATGAAAACATACATAACTTTATTATCATCACATAAATACTCACGATTGACATGACACAAGATTAAAAACACAATAAAAAAAGCACTGGGGCTGGTGGTGCATGCCCGGCGGGTCAGGAAATAAAGTGCAAGTGCAGAGTGCGGTCAGCAGCAAAAGTTGATGAAAAGGATCCGTATATTCATCAACAATGATGCAGTCACTGATTTAGTCAATAAAAAACAGAGAAAAAAAATATATATACACCAAAACAGTGTATACCACTGGCGCCACAATATGGCACACAGAGGGTATATGGTCATACAGCGTGAAAAAAAGCAAAAGTTAGGTGAAACTGATATGAGTCACTAGTAATCAGTGACATATAGAGAAAGGAAAGACCAGTGAAAGCAATGTACAGGTCCTTCTCAAAAAATTAGCATATTGTGATAAAGTTCATTATTTTCTGTAATGTACTGATAAACATTAGACTTTCATATATTTTAGATTCATTACACACAACTGAAGTAGTTCAAGCCTTTTCTTGTTTTAATATTGATGATTTTGGCATACAGCTCATGAAAACCCAAAATTCTTATCTAAAAAAATTAGCATATCATGAAAAGGTTCTCTAAACGAGCTATTAACCTAATCATCTGAATCAACTAATTAACTCTAAACACCTGCAAAAGATTCCTGAGGCTTTTAAAAACTCCCAGCCTGGTTCATTACTCAAAACCACAATCATGGGTAAGACTGCCGACCTGACTGCTGTCCAGAAGGCCATCATTGACACCCTCAAGCAAGAGGGTAAGACACAGAAAGAAATTTCTGAACGAATAGGCTGTTCCCAGAGTGCTGTATCAAGTTACCTCAGTGGGAAGTCTGTGGGAAAGAAAAACTGTGGCATAAAAAGCTGCACAACGAGAAGAGGTGACCGGACCCTGAGGAAGATTGTGGAGAAGGACCGATTCCAGACCTTGGGGTACCTGCGGAAGCAGTGGACTGAGTCTGGAGTAGAAACATCCAGAGCCACCGTGTACAGGCGTGTGCAGGAAATGGGCTACAGGTGCCGCATTCCCCAGGTCAAGCCACTTTTGAACCAGAAACAGCGGCAGAAGCGCCTGACCTGGGCTACAGAGAAGCAGCACTGGACTGTTGCTCAGTGGTCCAAAGTACTTTTTTCGGATGAAAGCAAATTTTGCATGTCATCCGGAAATCAAGGTGCCAGAGTCTGGAGGAAGACTAGGGAGAGGGAAATGCCAAAATGCCTGAAGTCCAGTGTCACGTACCCACAGTCAGTGATGGTCTGGGGTGCCATGTCAGCTGCTGGTGTTGGTCCACTGTGTTTTATCAAGGGCAGGGTCAATGCAGCTAGCTATCAGGAGATTTTGGAGCACTTCATGCTTCCATCTGCTGAAAAGCTTTATGGAGATGAAGATTTCATTTTTCAGCACGACCTGGCACCTGCTCACAGTGCCAAAACCACTGGTAAATGGTTTACTGACCATGGTATTACTGTGCTCAATTGGCCTGCCAACTCTCCTGACCTGAACCCCATAGAGAATCTGTGGGATATTGGGAAGAGAAAGTTGAGAGACGCAAGACCCAACACTATGGATGAGCTTAAGGCCGCTATCGAAGCATCCTGGGCCTCTATAACACCTCAGCAGTGCCACAGGCTGATTGCCTCCATGCCACGCCGCATTGAAGCAGTCATTTCTGCAAAAGGATTCCTGACCAAGTATTGAGTGCATAACTGAACTTAATTATTTGAAGGTTGACTTTTTTTGTATTAAAAACACTTTTCTTATATTGGTCGGATGAAATATGCTAATTTTTTGAGATAGGAATTTTGGGTTTTCATGAGCTATATGCCAAAATCATCAATATTAAAACAAGAAAAGGCTTGAACTACTTCAGTTGTGTGTAATGAATCTAAAATATATGAAAGTCTAATGTTTATCAGTACATTACAGAAAATAATGAACTTTATCACAATATGCTAATTTTTTGAGAAGGACCTGTATACTGACCACAATTTTGACCTCAAACCATCCAGGCACCACCAGTCCACTCCCCGACGCGCGTTTCGCGTACTGCTTTCTCAAGGGAAGTGGCAACCACCAGCCCCAGTGCTTTTTTTAATTGTGTTTTTAATCTTGTGTCATGTCAATCGTAAGTATTTATGTGATGATAATAAAGTTATGTATGTTTTCATTATATTTTGCGTTGGGATATTATTTCGTATGATCTAGTGAGTATCTATATATTTTTTTTCCGTTCCGTGTTTAGCCTGGATTTTTGGTCACTCCTATGTGTACTGGGGGCCCCATAGAGCGGACGTGCGCAGGAACGGAAGGCAGTTGGGGTTTGATGTTGGAGACTTACAGGTTCGTTGAATAGGTTTGCGTGGTTTGATGTGGGGACAAGTGCTCCCGGAATTTTGTTTCTATGCATCTTTGGATCGTCCCCAGATATAGTGGTTTTGCATGCAGGAGGGAACGACTTGGCCATCCGTCGTTCCAGGGATGTTATTAGGGACAACAAGTTGGATTTGCTGACGTTGTTGGCGGATTTTCCGGGATTGTTAGTGGTATGGTCGGACATTGCTGCGCGGCGGGCGTGGAGGTTGGCGAGGTCAGTGGATAAGTTGAACAGGGCTCGGGCAAAAGTTAACAGGGAAGTCAGTCATTTTGTGAGGAGACAGGGCGGTTTCGTGGTGTGTCATAAGGAATTGGAAGGGGCGTCCACTATGTTTTTACGGCGGGATCGGGTTCATTTGAATGAGATTGGGATTGACATGTGGACCTTGGGCTTACATGTGGACCTTGGGCTTACAGTAGGGCTTGGAAGTGTCATTCAAGGTTTGGAGGGACGAACATAGGTGAGGTGACTCCTATGTTTGTCTGGTGGCAGGTAAAAGAGGGATCCTGGGAGTCAAAACTTGGAATAGGTGCATGGCTCTATCTCTTTGTGGTGAAGGGAAAGCTGAGGGATCCTGTTTGGGCTAATAGCCTGGCAGGGGTTTAATTTCCAGGAGTTGGTGCCCTTGGTTCAGAGAGTGCGGCCGAGGGTAAAGTTGGATTAAATCTGGATCGTATGCACACGACCGATCCGTTTTTTGAGGTCCGTGGATCCGCACTCGGACAAGACTAGAATAGGACATGTGATATATTTTTTGCGGGGCTACGGAACGGAGCAACGGATGCGGACAGCACACGGAGTGCTGTCTGCATCTTTTGCTGCCCCATTGAAGTGAATGGGTCCGCATCCGAGCCGAAAAAACTGCGGCTCGGATGCGGACCAAAACAACGGTCGTTTGCATGAGGGCTAAGAGGATGTTCGCGATGGGCGAATATGGTTTACTTGGATTGCCTTCTAGGATCCCTTCATGTTTTGAAAAGTTACATGTTGGTTTGATGTGGGAGTAATGTTTTGATTAATATTGGACTAGTTTTACAATGTTACTAAGTATATGTACAACACATGGTAAGTTTATTATGGTTAATAAACTTAAGCTATGGTCTTTTTATACCAAGTCACATGGTCGAGTCTTTTCTTTGCCCCCTCAAAGTGTACCCGTAAATGCTCCCCTCAAAGTGATGCACCTTAAATGTCCCCCACAGTATGATGTACCCTTAAGTAGACTTCACGCAGTATGATGCCCCGTTAAGTTGCCCCCCACACAGTGCTGCCCCCTTAAGTTCTCCCCACATAGTATGATGCCCCTTTAAGTAGCCCCACGCACAGTGATACCCCTTCATAGATTATACCCCTTTAGATGGCCCCAACATTGATACCCGCCTAATAATTATGCACCCTTTGGTGATCCTCCTCACAGAGCTATGCCCAGCTCTCCACCCCTGTATGCCCCCTAGATGCCCCCCCACACAGTTATGCCCCCTTTAGTGGACCCCCACAGAGTTATACACCTTTAGACCCCTTCCCACAAAGTTATTCCCCCACAGTGCCTCCACACATAGTGATGCCCCTTTAGGTGGCCCCCCAAACACAGTGATAGCCCCTCAAATTATGACCCCTTAGATGGCCCCCAAAGTTATGCCCCTTTTAGTGCCCCATCAGTTATGTACCTTAGGTGGCCCCCCCACCCAGTTATGCCTGGTTAGATGTCCCCCCAAAACAGTTAAGTGCCCCCCCCCCTTTACTGGCTCCCTCACAGTTTTGCCACTGAGATGTCCACCTTTAAAGGTTTATGCCACCTTATATGCCCCCCCCCCCCCCCCACACACACACAGTTATGCCCCTTTTACTGTCTTCCCCTCCAGGGTTATGTAGCTCTCCCCTCACAGAGTATTGGTGTAAAAACTCACCTATCATATCCCTGACCAACAGAGCCGCTCCGCTCTGTGCTCTGCTGTTTGTGGCAGAGCGCAGCAGGCGTAATGATGTCAATACACCGCACCTGCATGCACTGGACTACGAGCAGCACGGGAATGGTGAAGCAGTAAGCTGACTGCTCTCTGCTTCATTATTCTATTCAACTGGATCTGTGTCCTCAGGACACAGGATATAGTTGAAAGTGGGACATGCAGGCAGTGGCGTGCCTAGGTTGTTTGGCAGTTGGCACCCGGGGCGGGTCCTTTCTTTGGCATCCCCCCCAATACTTTAAAAAAAAATCGTACCCCCTGACAGTACAACCTTCACAGTAGTTTTGTACAGATGTGTACCCCTAACAGTAGTTATGCCCACATTGTGCCACCTTAAAGTACTTATCCCTTAATTGTGCCCCCTTCACAGTAGTTATGCCATCATTGTGCCCCCCTCACAGTAGTTATTCCCTCTCTATGCCCCTTTCACAGTAGTAATGCCCTATATGTGCCCCTTCACAGTTAATCCCCATTGTGCCCCCTTCATAGTAATAATCCCCATTGTGCCTTCTTCACAGTAATAATGACCTTTAATAGTAGCAATGCCCATTGTATCCCCTTCACAGTAATAATGCCCATTGTGTCTCCTTAATAGTAATAATGCCCAATGTGCCCCCTTAATAGTAGTAATGCCCTCTGTGCTAGTAATGCCCATTGTGCCCACTTCCCAGTAATAATGTCCTCTGTGCCCCCTTCAGAGTAGTAATGCCCTCTGTGCCCCTCCATAGTAGAAATGCCCATTGTGCCCCTCCATAGTAGAAATGCTTATTGTTTCCCCTTCACATTAGCAATGCCTTCTGTGCCCCCTCAAGAGTAGAAATGCCCATTGTGCCCCCTCCATAGTAGAAATTCCCTTTGGGCTCCCTTCACATTTGCAATGCCCATTGTGCCCCCTCCAGAGTAGAAATGCCCATTGTGTCCCCTCCATAGTAGAGATTCCCTTTGTGCTCCCTTCACATTTGCAATGACCATTGTGCCCCCTCCATAGTAGAAATGCCCATTGTGCCCCCGCCATAGTAGAAATTCCCTTTGTGCTCCCTTCACATTTGCAATACCCATTGTGCCCCCTCCATAGTAGAAATGCCCATTGTGCCCCCTCCATAGTAGAAATGCCCATTGTGCCCCCTCCAGAGTAGAAATACCCATTGTGCCCCCTCCAGAGTAGAAACTTCCATTGTGCCCCCTCTGTGTTAAAAAAAAACAAAAAAAACACAGTAACTACTTACCTTGTCCAGTTCCTGAAGTTCACAGTCCTCTCTCCCCCTGCAGACACAGATCGCTCTGCAGCACTGTGTGGGCGTAGCTTATGCAGATTTCCAGGCTGCAGGCTCCTCCCACACAGGCCGGCAGTGTTGCAGAAACAGAAAAGGGGACACTAATGGGGGCATTAGTCTAGATGGGGGGGGCAATATTCTAACTGGGGGCACTAATTGGGGACATTATTCTAACTGGGGGCACTAATTGGGGTCATATTTTTAACGGGGGGCAGTAATGGGGGCATTATTGTAACTGGGGGGCATTATTTTTACGGGGGGCACTAATGGGGTCATTATTCCTGGGGGCACTAATGGGGGCATTATTATTACTGGAGGGGCACTAATGGGGGCATTATTGCTACTGGAGGGAATTAATGGGCCAATTACTCTTACTAGTGGGAGCATTAATTCTGGGGTGCACTGATGGGGCATTACTATTACATGGGGAGTACTAATGTGGACAGTATTAATTCTGGGGGGCACTAATGGGGGCATTACTATTACTGGGGGCACTAATGGGGGCATTATTAATTATGGGCGGCACTAATGCGGGCATTAATATTATTGGGAGCCACAGTATGATAGCAACTTAACCCCCCGTGTTAAGCCGTGCCCACAGCCACACACCCCTTTGGGTTATGGCTTAACGTGGCTGGTATTTTTTGTTGGGAAAGGTGGCAACCCTACCAGCAGTTAGGCTCTTTTAACTCCTTCCCTCATCTATAGCCCCAGAGATACATAAGGTATGTAATGGTCCCACAATTTCCTTCTCCGATGTCTAGGGAGATACAGCTATACCGTATATGAATTTAGAAGTCGGGGTGAATGAATGAAAGCCACTGAGCTTATCAGTTCACCAGTGAATGCAGCAGAAGGTGGATCATAAGGACAAACAGCAGGGGACGATTTCAGTGACGAAAATGTACATAAAAAATATGTTTTTATTATATGTATATTACCCTATTTATTTCAAATTAATACTTTTCATGGGATAACCCCTTTAATAGAAGCATGGGCTTATGGGACAGGGGCTAAAACATTATAATTGGTAATAGGGTTGTCACAATACCAAAATTTTGATTCAATTTCGATACCATAAAAAAGTATTGCGATATTCAATACGACGCAAAAAAAGGAAACACCAAAAAAGCAGCGTACATTCCGCATTTTTTGGAACATCCAGACAATAATAGCCTATCCTATTTTTTGGAGGGATAAGGTGACTAAAAAATGTGTTACAGCGTTCACCTCATAGGAGATATTTTTTATTATTTTTATAGTTTGCACTTTTTCGGGCGTGGCGATATGTAATATGTTAATTTTTTCATTGTTTACATATTTTTATATGTAAAATTGGGAAAGGAGGTTATTTAAACTTTTAGTATTTTGGTGTTTTTGTTTTAACTTTTTACTTAACTATTAGCCCCCTCAGGGGCTAGAACCCTTGTCCTATTCACCCCAATACAGCTCTATTAAGGTGAATAGGACTTTACACTCTCTCTGCTGCCCTGTGCTTTGTACACACAGCAGCAGGGAGCTTACCATGGCAGCCAGGGCCTCAGTAGCATCCTGGCTGCCATGGTAACCGATCGAAGCCCAGCGATTTCACTGCTGGGGCTCTGATCAGAGGCTGCCACTGCCACCAATGAAGAAGGGGGGAGGGGACCCTGTGGCCACTGCCACAAATTACTTTAAATCTTAGGGGGCTGAGGGGGCGCACAATGATTATAATAGTTATAACACTGGGAGAATTGGGGAGGGGGTGCACTGCGCCACCAATTAATATAATTAACCCATTAATTCAAGTGTAGGCAGTGGGTGCTGACAGCGGTATCAGATACCTGGCCTCTATGACAGGGCATGTGATACCGCCGCCGGCACCCGCATCTTACACTTGAATTAATGTGCTTATTACATCTATTAGTGGCGCAGTGGCCACAGCCCCTCCCCTCCTCCTTAGTACTAACCTCCCATTGGTGGCAGCAGCGGCACAACGGGGAGGGAGGGACTGCCTCCTTCTCCACTGTGCTGCTGAGGAGAACATGGTGCGCACTGAGAGCAGCGAGTGCCATGTTCTCTGATACTAGGCTGCGCAGCAGCACGGCCTAGTATCGTTAAATAGTAAAACCAGGTATCGTATTGGTCTGGGTCTAAAAGTATCGATTGGGTATCGCTACCTTGATACCCGATGCAACTCTAATTGGTAACACTGTCTGGAATATGCCTCTCAGCAGCAGATGCCCTGGCGCTATTGAAGGTACAAGAAATCTGAGGGGCACAAGATCGATCTGTATAGAACAGGCCAGAAATCATACACAAAGTTATAATCAGATAATACATTGCATGAAAACACAAATAAAAGGAAGCGGCAGAACTTTCCAGGATAGAAGCATGAAGCTTTATGTACAGAAGACAGCACTTTAACCCAATGATCCTAATAACTGACATTACCAATGATGCCTCAGACCAAGGCCCAGGAAACGTAATAGCAGCGGGATCCCCCATTCCTGGCTGTCAGCAACATTGCCCTGCATGCTGCACGTTCTACAAATGGATCCTGACAGGGCTAAAGAAATTCAGTTTTGCTGGTGTATAATTAACAAGGTGATAATCACACTTTAAATCCAGAGTGTCACTAATGATTAACTAGTGCCGGGAGTACACTGACACCCCAGGAAACTGGCAGGATGGAAAAGCCATCCACCCACACCTGGAATCCTAGATCATCAGCTGCACATCATATACTCATCGTTATGGGAGACAACAAGGGGTCTGGGATCAGACTTAGGGCTCATTCAGACGGCCGTATGCTGTCTGCAAAAATGCAGGTCCGTTTTTTTGCTGTTCCATAGACTTCAATAGGGCCATGTCCTGATTTTCACTGACAAGTATAGGACATGTTTCATTTTTTTGCTGAGCCGTGCAATGGAAAAAAAGGGCCCCATAGAAATGAATGGGACAGCATCTAATCCGCAAAAAAACGGATCCGCATTTTTGCGGACAGCATACGGCCGTCTGAATGAGCCCGTATACTACAGTAACAGCTATTCCATCTATTATTGCTGACAACCAGCCTCTATATCATGTCTGAGAGGTTGTCACAGCCCCGCCCCCTGTTACTGACATCACTGAGTATAATAGTAATATAATTACACTGTGATCAGACATGAGATCACACACCTTATACTACAGTAACAGCTATTCCATCTATTACTGCTGACAACCAGCTTCTATACCATGTCTGAGAGGTTGTCACAGCCCCGCCCCCTGTTACTGACATCACTGAATATAATAGTAATATAATTACACTGTGATCAGACATGAGATCCACACACCTTATACTACAGTAACAGCTATTCCATCTATTACTGCTGACAACCAGCCTCTATATCATGTCTGAGAGGTTGTCACAGCCCCGCCCCCTGTTACTGACATCACTGAGTATAATAGTAATATAATTACATTGTGATAAGACATGAGATCCACACACCTTATACTACAGTAACAGCTATTCCATCTATTACTGCTAACAACCAGCCTCTATATCATATCTGAGAGGTTGTCACAGCCCCGCCCCCTGTTACTGACATCACTGAATATAATAGTAATATAATTACACTGTGATCAGACATGAGATCACACACCTTATACTACAGTAACAGCTATTCCATCTATTACTGCTGACAACCAGCCTCTATCATGTCTGAGAGGTTGTCACAGCCCCGCCCCCTGTTACTGACATCACTGAATATAATAGTAATATAATTACACTGTGATCAGACATGAGATCACACACCTTATACTACAGTAACATCTATCTCATCTATTACTGCTGACAACCAGCCTCTATATCATGTCTGAGAGGTTGTCACAGCCCCGCCCCCTGTTACTGACATCACTGAATATAATAGTAATATAATTACATTGTGATCAGACATGAGATCCACACACCTTATACTACAGTAACATCTATTCCATCTATTACTGCTGACAACCAGCCTCTATACCATGTCTGAGAGGTTGTCACAGCCCCGCCCCCTGTTACTGACATCACTGAGTATAATAGTAATATAATTACATTGTGATCAGACATGAGATCCACACACCTTATACTACAGTAACATCTATTCCATCTATTACTGCTGACAACCAGCCTCTATATCATGTCTGAGAGGTTGTCACAGCCCCGCCCCCTATTACTGACATCACTGAATATAATAGTAATATAATTACATTGTGATCAGACATGAGATCCATACACCTTATACTACAGTAACAGCTATTCCATCTATTACTGCTGACAACCAGCTTCTATACCATGTCTGAGAGGTTGTCACAGCCCCGCCCCCTGTTACTGACATCACTGAATATAATAGTAATATAATTACACTGTGATCAGACATGAGATCCACACACCTTATACTACAGTAACAGCTATTCCATCTATTACTGCTGACAACCAGCCTCTATATCATGTCTAAGAGGTTGTCACAGCCCCGCCCCCTGTTACTGACATCACTGAGTATAATAGTAATATAATTACATTGTGATCAGACATGAGATCCACACACCTTATACTACAGTAACAGCTATTCCATCTATTACTGCTGACAACCCGCCTCTATATCATGTCTGAGAGGTTGTCACAGCCCCGCCCCCTGTTACTGACATCACTGAGTATAATAGTAATATAATTACATTGTGATAAGACATGAGATCCACACACCTTATACTACAGTAACAGCTATTCCATCTATTACTGCTGACAACCAGCCTCAATATCATGTCTGAGAGGTTGTCACAGCCCCGCCCCCTGTTACTGACATCACTGAGTATAATAGTAATATAATTACATTGTGATCAGACATGAGATCCACACACCTTATATTACAGTAAAAGCTATTCCATCTATTACTGCTGACAACCAGCCTCTATATCATGTCTGAGAGGTTGTCACAGCCCCGCCCCTTGTTACTGACATCACTGAGTATAATAGTAATATAATTACATTGTGATCAGACATGAGATCCACACACCTTATACTACAGTAACATCTATTCCATCTATTACTGCTGACAACCAGCCTCTATACCATGTCTGAGAGGTTGTCACAGCCCCGCCCCCTGTTACTGACATCACTGAGTATAATAGTAATATAATTACATTGTGATCAGACATGAGATCCACACACCTTATACTACAGTAACATCTATTCCATCTATTACTGCTGACAACCAGCCTCTATATCATGTCTGAGAGGTTGTCACAGCCCCGCCCCCTATTACTGACATCACTGAATATAATAGTAATATAATTACACTGTGATCAGACATGAGATCCACACACCTTATACTACAGTAACAGCTATTCCATCTATTACTGCTGACAGCCAGCCTCTATATCATGTCTGAGAGGTTGTCACAGCCCCGCCCCCTATTACTAACATCACTGAATATAATAGTAATATAATTACACTGTGATCAGACATGAGATCCACACACCTTATACTACAGTAACAGCTATTCCATCTATTACTGCTGACAACCAGCCTCTATATCATGTCTGAGAGGTTGTCACAGCCCCGCCCCCTGTTACTGACATCACTGAGTATAATAGTAATATAATTACACTGTGATCAGACATGAGATCCACACACCTTATACTACAGTAACAGCTATTCCATCTATTACTGCTGACAACCAGCCTCTATACCATGTCTGAGAGGTTGTCACAGCCCCGCCCCCTGTTACTGACATCACTGAGTATAATAGTAATATAATTACATTGTGATCAGACATGAGATCACACACCTTATACTACAGTAACATCTATTCCATCTATTACTGCTGACAACCAGCCTCTATATCATGTCTGAGAGGTTGTCACAGCCCCGCCCCCTGTTACTGACATCACTGAATATAATAGTAATATAATTACATTGTGATCAGACATGAGATCCACACACCTTATACTACAGTAACAGCTATTCCATCTATTACTGCTGAAAACCAGCCTCTATATCATGTCTGAGAGGTTGTCACAGCCCCGCCCCCTGTTACTGACATCACTGAATATAATAGTAATATAATTACATTGTGATCAGACATGAGATCCACACACCTTATACTACAGTAACAGCTATTCCATCTATTACTGCTGACAACCAGCCTCTATACCATGTCTGAGAGGTTGTCACAGCCCCGCCCCCTGTTTACATGCAGCGATCACCTCCACAATGTGAGGACGAGGGATTGCTTCTGTGATCACTCGTCCTCATACAGCTGCACTGTTTCTAGGCAGCCGATCACTGTTCAGACCGAACGATCTGCTGCCCAGAAACGATAATTTAGGTGCCTGCATGAAAAACAGGATCACTTGATGAACCAGCGTTTAATTCATTGGGATCGTGGCCCCTTTTCACGGGCAGATTGTCAGGAACGACTGTTTGCAAAAACATTAGTTCCTGATAATCTGATAATTCTCCACCTTCACCGACATAACTAAATACATTGTAATCAGACATCCATTTGAGAACTAGATAGGAAAGTTGTAGAACTTCATTATACAAGGAGGAATGGAGTGCTGTATGCAAAGTCTAGATGGGGTTCGAGTCATATAGCACCACTATATAGCGGAGCAGTGAGTGTTGTGATAAAACGTGGTGCCCGGGCTGTGATCTCCTTCTCTGCCAGAACAAATTGCCGGACATGTGTGAGATTAATTGTCCTGTCACTTCATGATGGGCACACCAACCACAAAATGTATCTCGCTGCCGTGACGCAAACCGTTAAACAATTCATTATGAGAGCAGTGATGGTGGGAGTCCGTGTGAACAGTAATAACAAGTGACCGGCCGCCTCTGCTGTGATGACAAATGCCATTTACTGCTGCGGGCCACATCGCCTTGGCTATTAAGATTTCACCGACACTACCAGTTACACGCCATAGTTATTCTCCACCGGAACTGCCTGAAATAGGAAATATGTCTTCTGATTGCTGCTCGTGAGAAGCTGGAGGCCACACATAGAGATGCCTGCTGCAAGAATACAAGGACAAAATAAAATGACCGAGCACAAAGTAATGTATCAAACATATATTACAGATATAATGGGGAAGGGGATGATTGAGCCGCCAACATGGAGAAAAATAGGAATGCAGGAAAAATAAAACAAAGCCCATCCAAAATGTCCAATAAAATTTGAAATAAATACAAAAAATATTTAATAAAATATAAAAACACAATAAAGTTAAACAAAAAATGTGTTAAATGAAATAGAAAAATACACTACTGGAAAATGAAAAAAATAAATCACACCTGGAAAACTTAAAGGGCTTTTGCCACTTCAGCAAATAGCATTTATTATGCAGAGAAAGTTTCCATGGTTACGACCACCCTGCAGTCCATCAGTGGTGGTCGTGCTTGTACACTATAGAAAAAAGCACCAGCCTACGTGAGCTCCCACGGTCCCGGCCACCAGAGAGGCTGACGCTTTTTCTTATAGTGTGCAAGCACGGCCACTGCTGATAGATTGCAGAGCGGTCATAACCATGGAAACGAGCAGTTTATAATGTGATAGAAAAATGAGCCAAGCCAGCAAAAGAAGCAATATGGAGAATAACAATGTATTAGTAAGTGGCTTGTATTATCTTTCTCTACATGATAAATGCCACTTGCTGAAGTGAGACAGCCCTTTAAGACCGCTCCCGGTCAACTATCAGTGACTGAGAGCTATGTACATATGTATACACACTTAGACCTCCTGCACACGAACGTATTTACGTTTTGCATTTTTTATGGATCAAATGCGGACCCATTCATTTCTATGGGGTCGCAAAAAAATGCGGACAGCACACGAATGTTATATGTGTGCTGTCTGCACCCATTTATCATGTAGAGAAAGTTAATGCAAGGCACTTACTAATGTGTTGTTAGTATCCATATTGCTTCCTTTGCAAAACAAACCTCAATATTACCCTGATTCTGCAGGTTACAGAGACACATGTGGTCATAAAGTGCTGCATGGGCACACAGCAGGACTCAGAAGAGAAGGAGCACTAAACTATATGGCTTTTGGAAGGCAGATTTTGCTGTAATGGTTTTCAGCATCATGTCATATTTGAAGAGAACCTGAGGTACCCCAAAAAGGAAACTCCCCAAAATTGACCCAATTTTGGAAACTACAACCATCAAGGAATTTATCAAGGGGTAAAGTGAGCACTTTGACCTCATAGGCGTTTTATAGAATTTAGAATTTTTAGGTTTTGAAAATGAAAAATTACCGTATTTTTTGCCCCATAAGACGCACTTTTGGAGCGAATACTAATAGGGTGATTACTAATGAGCGCTTCCATTATGGGGTGAATACTAATGAGCGCTTCCATTATGGAAGCGCTCATTAGTACCGGAGGACCAGGAAGCGGTGAAGTCTCTGTACTCACCGCTTCCTGGTCCTCGGCTGTGCAGTGGCTGCGCACAGCGTCAGGGCGCTCTGTGACCTCACGCTGTGCGTGCCAGTTCACAGCACAGCCGACGGCAGGATGAAGAGGATCGCACTGGAGGAGATGAGTGGCAGCGTCCAGGAGCAGGAGAGGTAAGTGGTTTATTTATTTTGTGATCTGAGGCTGGGGGCTGCTGAATAATGGCTGGGGGCTGCTGAATAATGGCTGGGGGGATGCTGAATAATGGCTGGGGGGATGCTGAATAATGGCTGGGAGGCTGCTGAATAATGGCTGGGAGGCTGCTGAATAATGGCTGGGAGGCTGCTGAATAATGGCTGGGAGGCTGCTGAATAATGGCTGGGGGCTGATTATATATATGACTGTGGGCTGATTATATATATGACTGGGGGCTGATTATTTATGGCTGGGGGCTGATTACATATGGCTGGGGACTAAAATGAGGCATGGAGGACTGATATGAGGCATGGGGGTCTCATCTGAGGTATGATTGGGGGTCATTCACATTGGGGTCTAAGCTGAGGTCTTATTAAAATTGGGGATCCGATTGGGGCTGTGAGCTGAGGTCTGATTCATATTGGGGGTCCAATTGGTGGTCTGACCTGAGGTGTAATGATTTTTTTTTTTTCTTATTGTCCGCCTCTAAAACCTAGGTGCGTCTTATGGGCGAAAAAATATGGTACATTTTTTCTAATAAAATGTTGCTTCATTTTCACAAGGGGTAACAGGAAAAAAAGCACCCCAAAATATGTTGTGCATTTTTTCATGAATACATGGTTGTAAACTGCTGTACGGGCACACAGCATGGCTCAGAAGGGAAGGAGTGCTATTTGGCTTTTGTAGGGTAGATTTTGATGAAATGGTTCTCGAGTGGTTCTGAAGTGAGACAACCCCTTTAAATTGATAGACAGATTCTACTGAGTATGGACACAGCAAGGCTCAGAATGGAAGAAGCACCATTTGACTTTTGGAGAGTCAATTTTGCTGGAATGATTTTCAGGCGCCATGTCACATTTGTAGAGACCCCAAGGTACTCCTACAATAGAAACCTCCAATAAATGACCCCATTTTGGAAACGACACCCCCTTTATAAAGGGGTGAAGTGAAGATTTTGACATCACAGGTATTCTGCACAAATGAATGCACTGTGGAAAGTGAAAATTCCAAGTCTTCCACAGATATGGCATTTCAGTGCCTAATATGTTGTGCAGAGCTTGTGCCATTTCAGAATCACAATTAAGCTGTAAGGCGAGTTCTTCTGGATACGGAAATGCCATGGCAAGCATAGGCTCCAATCAATCGCATCGGACGGAGAGAGGGAGCACCCTTCCTCTGCAAACTGCTTTTGCTGACTGTTGCATCTAAGGGGTTAGGCCGCCATTGGAGTTATCCTCCATGCAGGCAGTTACACAGGTGCTTAGCTGTCAGCTACAGCAATGCCCCTGTCCTAATCGAGCGAACACAACTCCTGAGCCCTGGCGATCTGTGTGCTGTACAAGACAAGGTACATCGGTGGTCAAGATGGTCGTACTGGTCTTCTATTAGAAGGTGTACACATTGCTTATACCCTGGACCATGTCCCGCTTGCAGTTTTCATTGGATTAAGGTACTGCGGACCACCTGGTGGTAGATGGTGGTGAGAAGTTGTTTCTTCTCGGCTTTCCAGGTTGGGTCCCCTGAGGAGAATGGCTTTGAGTATCCCTAGTGGGACCCTATCAGTGAAGGGAAGGGGCTAGTTGTCCCTACCAACGCCAAACCAGTCAGAACTCTACAGAGACTGCCTGGCAGCAGTCATGGCAGCCATACTGGTTGTTACTCACCTCTCTCAGAACCAGATAAAAGTATGAAATGGCTCCCCTCCCCCATGAGCTAACAGCTGAGCTGTCTCTCATTTGAGGCTTGTCTGGGTATTCCATGGCCTCCACAGCAGGGCTGCCCAACTGTTCTAGATTGATGACCTAGCCTCAGGATAGGTCATCAGCATGTGATCAGTGGGGGTCCAACTCCCGGCACCCATTTTCCCTCCTCTTTTTCAGGCGTAAATGTTGTAAATTTGCCATCAAGCCCCCGCCACTCGCAGGTCACTACATCTTGAAAATTTCTTAAAGCCAAAATCTGGTGCAGTAAAATTAGTAAGTGACCCCCAAGGACTCCAGGACATTTAGGAGCAGTTCACATGTGGAGGCTTCCTCCACATTTCCTCTCAGCGTGTTGCAATATTTGCTTTTAACCTGTCTGCTCCTATGATTTGCATTAGCAAAAGCAGACCTGCTCTGCCTCCATCTCTGCTGCCCCGAATTCACACATTTTATGACATGAATCTCCTACACTACCAGGAACAAGTCAAGATTAGGTGTCCGCCATCTTCCCGAAGGTCACAGTTAGTGCTAGGTGCGACACGTTATATTACGGCTTTCCCTCTGGTGTCTGTAGCGTCCTCAGTGCACCTGTTACCAGGGAAACCAGAGATACACAATCAGCTGTAGACCAATGGGAGGGGTTTGACGTGAGGAGAGCGCGCCCTCTTGTGCCTGTGTCACCCGAAGACGGAAGTATGGCGGCGGCCGCTGTGAAGGGAAAGTTCGTGGTGGTGGGAGGTGGAATAGCTGGAGTCACCTGTGCAGAGCAAGTAAGACCCGAGGGGGTGTCAGCAGTTATACCTGAGACAGGGAGAGGACTGCACATAGCATTCTCAAGATATATTGTCAACTGTGACGTCACTCATTACAGTCTAGGATAATCATTCTTCTGGCCTGTCATTGTTGTATAACATAACTTGTAGAGAGGTGATTTCACCTCTTGGATAGTACAGTATATATCTGGAGAGTGATGATGTCACGACTATATAATATAACTGATATCTGGAGAGTTGTGACATCAGCACTTTTATAGTATAGCTTATATATTGAAAACAGTGGTGCCACTGATGAATTATATAACTTATCTGGAGAGCAGTGATGTTACCTAATGTATAATATACTGTAACATATCTGGACACTGGTGATGTCACCTCCTGTATAATATAACATATATCGGGAGAGCAGTGATGTCACCTCCTGTATAATATAACGTATATCTGGAGAGCGGTGATGTCACCTCCTGTCTAATATTACATGTATCTGGAGAGCGGTGATGTCACCTCCTGTATAATATTACATGTATCTGGAGAGCGGTGATGTCACCTCCTGTATAATATAACGTAGTGATGTCACCTCCTGTATAATATAACGTATATTAGACAGGAGCGGTGATGTCACCTCCTGTCTAATATTACATGTATCTGGAGAGCGGTGATGTCACCTCCTGTCTAATATTACATGTATCTGGAGAGCGGTGATGTCACCTCCTGTATAATATTACATGTATCTGGAGAGCGGTGATGTCACCTCCTGTCTAATATTACATGTATTTGGAGAGCGGTGATGTCACCTCCTGTATAATATTACATGTATCTGGAGAGCGGTGATGTCACCTCCTGTCTAATATTACATGTATCTGGAGAGCGGTGATGTCACCTCCTGTCTAATATTACATGTATCTGGAGAGCGGTGATGTCACCTCCTGTCTAATATTACATGTATCTGGAGAGTGGTGATGTCACCTCCTGTCTAATATTACATGTATCTGGAGAGCGGTGATGTCACCTCCTGTCTAATATTACATGTATCTGGAGAGCGGTGATGTCACCTCCTGTATAATATTACATGTATCTGGAGAGCGGTGATGTCACCTCCTGTATAATATTACATGTATCTGGAGAGCGGTGATGTCACCTCCTGTCTAATATTACATGTATTTGGAGAGCGGTGATGTCACCTCCTGTATAATATTACATGTATCTGGAGAGCGGTGATGTCACCTCCTGTCTAATATTACATGTATCTGGAGAGCGGTGATGTCACCTCCTGTCTAATATTACATGTATCTGGAGAGCGGTGATGTCACCTCCTGTCTAATATTACATGTATCTGGAGAGCGGTGATGTCACCTCCTGTCTAATATTACATGTATCTGGAGAGCGGTGATGTCACCTCCTGTCTAATATTACATGTATCTGGAGAGCGGTTATTACATTCCGTTTTTCAGCTGTCGCTGCAGTGTCCCGCTGAGGTGGTGTACCTCTTGACGGCAGCTCCGCTTGTTAAGGCTGTGACTAATATAAAGCAGGTAAGCAGCTCCTCTGTGTTGTATTTGATGTCACAGTTTTTATTGTGGGGGGCGGTGTGATCCCTGTACACTTGTGTCATGTCTTAGGTCACCCGGACCCTGGAGGAGTTTGATGTGGAGGAGCAGACGAGCAGCGCCCTGCAGTCTCAGTATCCAAATATCAAAGTTGTGCACTCAGTGGTGAAGGAGTTAAAGGCGGATCAACAGGTGAGCGCCATTAGCATGACCCTGAGATCGTGGTTTTTGGGTGCACTTATGTGGTAGCACGGGGACCTCGTAGCCATGAAGTTACCACACATGGGGGTAGACACCACCCTGTGGTCCTCGTGTCACCCAGCTTTCCCAGACTTCTGGCGCTGTGTGGCTACATCAGTTGTGTGAGTGGTAATGGCAGCTGCTGTGGTCGCCACCCAGCTTTCCTGAAGTCCTGTGTGATGTTCTGCAGGTGCTGATCACAGAGGATGGCACGTGGTACAGCTACGAGCAGCTGTGCGTGTGTGCTGGAGCCCGGCCCCGGCTCATTGTGGAGGAGAATCCATATGTGCTTGGTATCCGTGATACAGACAGCGCCCAAGTACGTACCTACCTTCCTGCCCCCTTCCCTCCACACCATGTTACTGGCTCACCCGGTGATCATCTCTGTCCGTCTTACAGATGTTCCAGCAGCATCTGGCCAAGGCGCGGCGGGTGCTGGTCGTGGGGAACGGCGGGATAGCGCTGGAGCTAGTGTAAGTAGAGACCACGCCTGGTGACGTATAATAACGGAATTGAGTTAGGACCAGGGGGGCGGTAAATACCATCTGTAGGAAGGTGGCCCTGACAGTGCACCAATGCAGTAGTAGTGCGGCTTTGTACTGCGCCACCACCTCTGACCATCATTTTCCATGTATCCCTCTAGAGCAGAGGTCAGCAACCTCCGGCACTCCAGCTGTGGTGAAACTACAACTCCCAGCATGCTCCATTGACTTCTATAGGAGTTCCAAGAACAGCCAAGCATGTTTGAGTCTAGAGAGGATTGTGCGCGCTGATACATTGTAACAAACCCACAGCTTTGAGGAGTATTAGATCAGGACAGGATTTCTACCCCATATGAACAAGAATGCCCAAATTCACTGACAGCCAGCAGAGATCATGAAAATGACGAGGGATAGTATATTGGAAAGCTGCAGAACTTGTCATTGTGTCCATTACTGCAGCAAGGAGATTGTATTTCGGACATTTCTCTGCGCCTTTGCCTATGTACAGAGGTAATAATGAGGTCGCCCCCCCAGTGGAGCAAGCTGCTTAGTAGAGGCTGGTAAACAGTCCTTCCCGGCTGAGCACATCAAGGCATCTTTATTGCGTCAGTCGCAGGGGGCGGGGCCTGGCATAGTCGGGGGACGGTCTCATGGCTCCCGGTCAATGTCTCCTCAGCTACGAGATGGAAGGATGCGAAGTTGTCTGGGCCATTAAAGATAAATCCATCGGAAACACCTTCTTTGACGCCGGCGCGGCAGAGTTTCTCATTCCACAACTAAATTCTGAGAAACCGCAGACCCCCCTGACTTGCAGAAGGATGAAATACACCACGGAGGGGGGCGCAGGTGAGCGTCGGAGATGTGTACGTTAGGGGCGAGGGGCCGCTCCGTGGCTGTAATCTGAACTGTTCTTGATTTCAGGGCAGGAGGACAGCTGGCGTGGCAGCGCTCTGGGTCCGGACTGGCATGAAGGGATGAATCTCAAAGCCTGTCAGGAGGTTGGTACCTGAACACTGGGGGGGGGGAACTTGCCCCCTGAGGTGTCCATCCCGTGTGGTCACCTCTAATCTCTCCTTCAGATCTCGCGCTGCGTCCACATCGAGGCAGAATGCGAGGTCCAGAGGATCCTCCTACACCAGGACTTCAAGGCCTTAAATATTCCATCATTACCTGTGTCTAGAGGCATGAAAGACGGCGCCACCTCTGACCCAGGTAAGTACTGCCTGGGGTAGGGGGAGGGTGCTGTCTGTACTCTGTTAGCTCTACACCCACTTACGGGATCCTTTTATATAAAGTCTGTTCTCATCACATGCCTGAAATATTATACTCCAGAGCTGCATTCATAATTCTGCAGGCTTCAGGGCTGAATCCTTTTTATTCACCGGGCCTACATTCAGCCTTTACCCATGGCTTAAGATGCGTCAATGTGCACCCGAATTCTGGCGCAAAGTGAGCCCCCTGATAGGTGGTACAAAGGCATATTAGAGAGTCTAAAGGTGCTGGGATAAATCACTCTCTGAAAATTAGGATTAGTAAATCTGCCCGAGTCCGGCTGTAGAACAGGAGACTACAGTCTATTGCTCCCCGTTATCACCCATCTCCCACTAAGCCGCACCCTTTGTTTAGTAACTTGCCCCAGAATTCTGCAGCGTTTTGATAAGAAAGTCTCCCCCATAGCTGATAACAGAGAGAGATTGAATTGTGTCCCTGTTCTGCAGATCTCATCAGTCTCTGGAGCCCTCTAGTGGTGCGTCCAGGAACTGTAGATGTCGGTCACTGCAGTGTTGTTTAGTCGATGAAGCTTTTGCTGGAAGTAGAATCTTCCCGATCACCTATTTCAGTGTATGTACTGCCCCTCAGTGTGTTGCATTAGTTTACACACCCCTGTCCGATTTGTCTTTGTTTTTCAGCTGATTGGCCGGTATACGCTGAACTGACCAATGGTAAAATCTACGGTTGTGACTTCATCGTCAGCGCCACTGGGGTGTTCCCCAACGTTGAGGCGTTTGTCAGTGGAAATAATGTGAGAATGGAGATTATTAGGGTTTTACGCAATCTTCGCTGTTGGGTTTCTGAATCACAGTGTGGCGATGTCGCAGGGCACTGGTGGCAGCAGAATACAAGATGTCCGCCAGCAGTGAGACTGTAAATATTTCATGGCTGTAACAATGGCTGCTTTGCAGTTTGATTTAGGAGACGATGGAGGACTGAGGGTCGATGATCACATGAGGACATCGGTGAAGAACGTGTATGCAGCTGGGGATGTATGTACCGCTGGCTGGACGCCCAGCCCCCACTGGCAGCAGGTACAGCACCATCTGCATCCATTAGGGAAATGTGTCACCCAGAGGCACAATGTGATCACTGCCATCCAGTGTGACCGCGGCCACAGTGTTAGGGCTCATGCACATGACCGTTTTTTGCGTTCCATATACGGGCCAAATTTTGATTCCGTATACGGAACCATTCATTTCAACGGGTCCACAAAAGATGCGGACAGCACTCTGTGTGCTGTCCGCATCCGTTGCTCCGTTCCGGAAGGCACACATGCTGCATCCGTTTTTTGCGGATCCGCAATTTGCAGACCCCAAAAAAACATCACGGTTGTGTGCATGAGGCCTTAGGCTGTATTCACATGTTGCGGTGTGATTTTTGCAGCATTTTTCTGCAAAATAGCATTGAAATCCTTTAGATGTGTGAACACAGCCTGAATAACGGATCATAGGATTGGTTTCTGACAGATGAGGCTCTGGACTCAGGCGCGGCAGATGGGCTGGTATGCCGCAAAGTGCATGGCGGCTGACCGACTGGACGAAGCTATCGAAATGGATTTCTGCTTTGAACTCTTCGCCCACGTCACAAAATTCTTCAACTATAAGGTGCGTATTATCCACCGTGCACGACAGCTAGCAGCGATAGGTCCCTGCAGAGCCTCACATAGCGCTGACATTTACTGATTACTAGGGCCCCCCCATAGACACAGCATTGCTGATTATATCATATCCTCATATGTGCACACCGATCCTAAGGCGTGGTGGTCCTATAGAAATGAATGGAATCACTGTGCGACGGTTGCAAGAAATCCAGTCGTGTTGTATTTCTTGCGACTGTCTCAGCGACTAAATTCATTTCTATAGGACTGCCGCCA
Organism: Bufo bufo; assembly: GCF_905171765.1. Lineage (NCBI taxonomy): Eukaryota > Metazoa > Chordata > Amphibia > Anura > Bufonidae > Bufo > Bufo bufo. The sequence continues at coordinate 240,837,815 of NC_053389.1, read as the reverse complement.
CTCTGTGATCCTGGCCGCGACAAGTGTCGTCGTTGAGCCCTAGCCTAATAATCCGCATGTGACACATTTTATTGTTCAGATTGGTGCGGATTGAGGTGCCAAATAATGCTGTCAGTACAATGCTGTACAGCCAAGGTCAGGCTGGAACACGCAGCATTAGAAATCATTATAATGCTGTGTGTTCAGTCCAGGAAATACCGCTCTCACATGGAACACACTTCAGGCTGAAATTGCCCTTAGGGCTCATGTACGTAAACAAATTAATTTTTTTCCCTGCATCTGTTCCAGTTTCTTTTTTTTTTTCTTTTGTGGGGCTGCAAAAAAAAATATATTGAAATGACATGTCCATTCTGCAAAACAATAGAACATGTCCTATTATTGTCCACGTTACGGACAAGGATAGGACTGTTATATTAGGGGCCAGAAGTTCCGTTTCACAAAATGCGGAATGCACATTGATGGAGTTTGTGTTTTGCGGATAGCAAAACGCATACGGTCGTATGAATGCACCATTAAAGGAAATCTGTCACCTGGATCATCGCTATTCATGTAAAAATATTGCCCAATTGTGCACAGAACCCCATTTCCAAATGTACCTTTGTTTCTATGATTCTTGTTTTTTATCTTGAGAAAAGCCACTTTGTTCGGTATGCAAATCGGCTAGTAAGGTGCCCAGAGGGGCGTTATTTTCTCTTGAAGGAGCCCAGGTACGCCTCCATCTAGCGCCCAAGCACACCTTCACTTTACTCAGATATGACACCCCTGCTGCACCATATCCACCCCGCCGCTCAGTCACAATCCTATAACTGCGCCCACCGTCTCCTTGCATCATCTCTAACATATCTTGCGGATTTGCAGTGGCGAACACTTCCTGCACCTGCATTCCTCGTCTCCAACTGAGGGCATCTGCCTCAACTACGGAACTGGGCATGTGCCGAGCAAGGAGATGGTAGGTCTGGTTGTGACATAGTAGCGGGGTGGGCGGGCATGGTACAGCAGGGGCGTCATATCTGAGTGAGGAGAAGGTGTGCTTGGGCACTAGATGGAGGCATATCTGGGCACCTTACTAGCTGATTTGCATACCAAACGAAGTGGCTTTTCTGAAGATAGATAGAAAGGTACATCTGGAAATGGGGTTCTGTGCACTATTAGGCAATATCTTTACATGAATAGCGATGATCCAGGTGACAGATTTCCTTTAAAGTGAAAACTGACAAATACCGTACACAGGCTGAATGTGATATGCCGATCAGTAAGGCTACTTTCACACCTGCGTTTGGTGAGGATTCGTCTTGTATCTGCACAGACGGATCTGCACCGATAATGCAAACGCTTGAATCCGTTCAGAACGGATCCGTTTGCATTATTCTTTAAAAAAAAAGTAAGTCCAAAACAGATCCGTTGCACAATATTGTGTCAGTGAAAACAGATCCATCACCATTTACTTATATTATAAGTCAGGACGGATCCGTTTGGCTCCGTATCGTCAGGCGGACACCAAAACGCTGTAAGCAACGTTTTGGTGTCCGCCTCCAGAGCGGAATACAGGCGCAACGGAGCCAAACTGATGCATTCTGAACGGATCCTTATCTATTCAGAATGCATTGGGGCTGAACTGATCCGTTTTGGACCGCTTGTGAGATCCCTGAAACAGATCTCACAAGCGGACCCAGAAACGCCAGTGTGAAAGTAGCTTAAGCCATTCAGGGTCTGTGGGAAGCTGGGGGATTCCTCCTCTTGGAGGAGAGGCGTATAGCTGCTGTCCTCTTGTGGGTCCAGTTATCAGTTTTCATTAGGCTCCATTCACACGTCTGCATCTGCTCCGCAAATTTGCGGAACGGGTGCGGACCCATTCATTCTCTATGGGGACGGAATGGATGCGGACAGCACACAGTGTGCTGTCCGCAATTGCAGAGCGCGGCCCCGATCTTCGGGTCCGCAGCTCTGCAAAAGATAGAACATGTCCTATTCTTGTCCGCAGCTGCGGACAAGAATAGGCATTTCTATAGGGGTGCCGGGCGGGTGTGTTGCGGATCCGCAACACACCACGGACGTGTGAATGGAGCCTTACACAGGTATATTCTTAGTATTTGCGGATACTGATGACTTTTTCCCTCGCAGGTGATCTTGTTAGGCAAGTACAATGCGCAGGGCCTGGGCACCGATCACGAGCTGCTGCTGCGCTGCACCAAGGGCCAGGAGTATGTGAAGGTGGTAATGCAGAACGGACGCATGATGGGAGCAGTGTTAATTGGAGATACCGACCTGGAGGAAACGTTTGAGAACTTGATTCTGAATCAGATGGATCTGTCAGCGTACGGAGAGGATCTGCTGGATCCCAACATTGACATTGAAGACTACTTTGATTAGAAGAGACAGTGATGACACAGTCCATTGTTTACAGGTGTCCATTTGGGCGGAAGGGGAGGTTCATGTTTGTACTCCCCGTTCCTGGAGGGGGCGCCACTGCTCTCGTGATCTATAGACTGAGCCATATCAGCAGAGATTGATCACCCAGGCTCCGGAGACCTGTACAGCCCCGATTTCTTCTTTCCCCGGCTGTGGTTCCTCCTTCATGTTTTATCCCGAGTGTACAATGCCATCTCTCCTGGGAGGGAGAAGCTGTGAGCATCAGGGGTTCAAATGATGTGGCTAAACTGCGCAGGAATTACTGCAGGTTTATGCTGTGGTTACGTTTTTAGTTTTAACCGTGTACCTGATAAATACATCACAAAACGGAGGCGTTGTGTGGTTTTTCCACATGAGGTGAGAGCCCAGCCTTCCATGTAAAACGCTGATAATATACATACATTTGAACCATGCGTTGATCTTAAAGGGAACCTGTCATCACCTTCATGCTGCCCATACTAACGGCAGTATAAAGTAGAGACAGGTGAGTTGATTTCAGCGGTCTGTCATTTATAAGTTAAAAGTAAGTGGTTGCCGACAACCAACATCACAATCATTGCAGACTGGGCCTGGAAAAGAGTCCGGCCACCTGAGAAGAGTCCTGGTTATTCATGACTTCCTGCTCTCCCGCCCACCTGCTGGTGACTGACAGTCTTATACCTAGTTTTCTTCCATTCTCTCTAGGAGAGAACTGCCAATCATCAGCAGATGGGCGGGAGAGCAGGAGATTATGAATAACCAGGACTCTTCTCAGGTAGATGTGACTCTTCTCAAGGCCTGGGCTGTAATGATTATGATGCTGGTTCTCAGCAACCACTTACTTTAAGCTGATGTGTGGCACACCACTGTCACTATTTTATGCTGCCCTCAGTGAGATCAGCATAAAGTTGATGACAGGTTCCCTTTAAAGCAGTTCTCCGCTTTTGCTATATTGATGACTTATTCTCAGAATACGTCATCAGTATTGGAACACCAGGGGTCTGACTGCGGCCACACCTGCTGATCAGCTGTATGAAGAGAACACTGTTTACCTGCTTGCCATGAACACGGAGCAATGTAATAACAGCTCTACCGTGCCATTCACTTCAATGGGCACTCGTACGAGCACTGCATTCTCTTCATACAGCTGATCGGCAGGGGTGTCGGAACCCTCCTTCTCCATAACTGCCAAGGTAAAGGATCCTTTTAGGGTTCATACAGAGAATTTTTTGCCCGGATGTTACTCTGTATCCGCACGTGTTACTATAGATTTTCCCTATATCTTTGCATTGCAAAGGGTAAAATTGCACTGAAAATCAGTACGAACAAGAGACATGATGCGGCTATGAAAATTTGAACCGCAGATCACTTCTTCTTAGCCGGTATTGTATTATGCCGCGGATTATCCGCCCTGTGAGCAGGTGGTTTTAGGTTTCCCTCATACATAATTTTTGTGTCAGTTTACCCCTTTCGCTACCAGCGCCGTACAGCGATGTGCAAACATGGCGCCCACTCACGTGCAGCGGGTATCATGGCCAGCAAGTCTCTGCTGTTTCAAACAGCAGAGACCTGCGGCTAATTACGGTGACTGGAAATCATGACGATCGCGGTAATTAAAGGCTATAGATGCCATGATCAAGTCAGATCACGGCATCAAAATGCGCAAAAACCCGGAAGCTTTAACGACACCCCCTGCGGCCAATGGGGCTGTCGGTAGTTGTTCTGAATGCTATCAACCTCGCTGATGTGAGGGATGGGAATCCATTTTGTCTCTGAGTACAAAGTGTCTTGGTGGAAAAATAAAGAATGCTGACATGGCACTCACATGCCCCAAACTATCTGTGTCCTGTTCCCTGAAAATAACATTTTGTTTCAATTTCATGACCTTGTATAATAACTTTTCTTGAATTTGGTTTTGCTGACAAGATACCAGGGCTGTGGAGTCGGAGTCGGCAAACAATGCACCGACTCCTACTAAATTTAGATTGGAATTGAAAAAAAAGCAAGTTTAAATGTCCCAATTCACAAAAAGTTTTATAATTAATGACTTCTCTACTGTAAGAATAAAGACCAATGCATGCAGGGCCTCACGTAACCGCAAAACGAACACGTTAAGTGACCGTGAAGAAGCATGCTTTTCATGTGCTTCACTATATGGCACGCAACGCACAATTAGGAGCTGCAATACTTATACTTTCCATAGTGTTGTGTTCTGCTTTTACAGGGAACACAGCGTCCATGTGTAACCTAGCCTCTCACTGATAAGGGATTAAATAAATATGTTTTTTGCAGGACTAGAGAGTGAGACACTTGTATAAGTGAAGAGAATGGAGGGCCAATAGTTCAAGACTGAAGCTGTAAACCATTGGAAAAACTGCTGTCATTTAGCTAAGGCTATAAAAACTTGTAAACTCAGATTTTTAGCTTAAACTTTAAACATGACTATGGGATTCTCCTAGGAAAATCATGTTTTAGAATAAATGCCCCTTCCTGGATCCTCCCACTGCCCTATCTTCAGCAGCAGATAAATTCCTGTAAAGATCCTGTTCCTGATGTTTATGCCTGCTGCTACTATCCAGCCACTTGATTGAATAATAAAAAAAAATTAATAAAAAAACTTTGTTTTCATTGTGTTTGTCTTTTGCTTAAACTGTGCAATACAGTAGACTGTTGGCTTCCCAGCCAGTAGTCCTGTGGTAGGTTGCGTTTCTTTCCCTCAAGGAATGTATAAAATACATTTGCATATTAATACAGAGGAGTGGGAGTCGGAAGTACATAAAACTGAGTAGTCGGAACATTTATCTACCGACTCGACAGCCCTGCAAGATATGCAAGCTGTCTTGTGCCTTTGGATGACAGCCAATAAACTTGCTATAAGGAGTGTGTTTTGAAACAATAAACAGATTACTTGATTCAGCCATTGTGTCAGTTTTCTCTGTGCGCACATAAAACTCTGCAGTCTAATTTGGACCCCGGCAATCATAGAGAAGGGCCGATTGCCCTAACAATTCTTGGCGCCCAACGTGGGGCTCGACTAGTGGACTCTTCCCCGAGGCATTGAAACCATGCGGAGGCTTGGACAAGGACGCACAAATAACAAACAGCGCTATAAAAGGTAAGAAGCTTATTCTTACAATCATCTGTGTCTCCTGTTGTCTGAAAATCAGCCTTCGAGGTTGAGGGGAAGTTATAAAAGTCTACTCACAGTCGAGCCTGTTTTGTAGGCAAGAACCTCATGATTCCTATGATTGTTGGTCAATGAGACATGGACGTTGGAATTGACTGGGAAAGCTTTGGTCTTGTGCTGGGTATCTGCATTAATGTAGCTGTTGTTATTTGGATTATATATATATATATATATATATATATATATATATACTACTGAGAATGCAATGAAAAAGAACCAGGAACCTTGGAACCCTATTAGACATTGTTGAGTAGGGGTAAAAGCTTGTCCTGGGGGAATCTTGTTTTGTTCAGTATACACTAACAGGGTGCAGTGAGGAAGTACCGATGATATAAACAAGGGAAATACAGACATCTGAATTTATTAAGCTAGGTAAGTCAGGGAGTGTACCTAAAGGGGTACAAGTCGGCCAAACAATTGGTGGAGAATATAGGAGGTAAAGAAGGTTTGAAGAATGTCGATAAAGTGTTGGAAAAAGCAGGTATGAAATATGGGAATCTTGACCCAGGGATATGGGAAAGATTCAAGAGGACCCATGATGGAAGGATAAAGGATCATGAATGTGAAGAAGTAGTTGATACATGGTGTAGAGTGGTAGAACAGGTGTGTAAAGAAGGATGGAAATCTGTAGTGTATAAAGGGCGACTGTACTATGACACCAAGACTGACTCTGGTGCGACTAATCCTCCTCTCTATCCCAAGACAGTGTCCGGCCATACACTCTCTGGTAATGGACCGGAGGGCTGGGCATGCCGAGTCTGTGGTAACCAAAACCCAGACTGGGCTGAAGCTTGTAGGGTCTGTGGGACTATATCTGGTCCTAACCAGAACCAAGGTTGTTCCCACTCCCCAGCGGCTCACGTACAGGATGGTGTGCCAGGTCAGCCTGGTGCTGCTGCTACGGTAGGATGAGGAGAAGGGGCAGCCAGTCACCTACCGTATGGTGCATGATCTCCGGACAGTGAACAAGGTGACTGTCCTTCAGACCCCCATCGTGCCAAACCCTCACTTTGTTGTCACAAGTACCGCACAATTCTACATGTTTCACTGTTACTGATCTAGCTAATGCCTTCTTCAGTGTTCCCCTACACCCAGATTGCCAGTACTTGTGTGCATTTACATTTAAGGGCAATCAATATACCTGGACAGTGTTACCACAGGGTGAACAGAATTCACCCGCACTGCACACCCAAGCCCTGCAGTCTGTATTAGTTAACTGGGAACCTCCTCAGACTGTGGTACTGTTATAATATGTTAAAGATTTGCTTCTTTGCGCAGAGTCTCGCCCGGTGTGTGAGCAGGCTACTTTGTCCCTGCTGACATTTCTGGCAGACAACGGGTGCAAATCTTCTTGTGACAAACTACAGTATTGTAAAGATAAAGTGGTATTTTTAGGTCATTGTGTTTCACATGAGGCTCGCCACCTCACAGAAGACAGGAAAGAAGTGGTGGCCAAGATCCAGGTCCCCAGAGGAGCACAAGGATTAAGGGTGTTCCTAGGTCTAGTATCATATTGCCGTCCCTGGATCAGAAATGCTTTTATGTTCATGCAGCCATTATATGATTGCCTGTCCACATAGCACTTTAATCTCACTTAGGAAGCTGTAAATCATTTCAATACGAGTATTTTATTCGCCCCTGCCCTGGGTATTCCAAAATATGACAAAGAATTTAATTTGTTCTGTTCTGAGATGCAAGGCCACAGCACTGCTATCCTAACCCAAAAACATGGTGACCGTCAACGCCCTGTGGCATATTTTTCAGCCCGCCTTGACCCCGTCGCTAGAGGCGCTCCTTCTTGCGTCAGGGCGGTGGCAGCAGTGCAGACAATGATTGAAAAAGCTTCAGAGATTGTACAATGACTGGATAGTCTAACACTAACTTCTCATGATATCCAGGGCATTCTTACACAGGTACAGCCAAAACACACTTCCATGGCCAGACAACTTAGGCTAGTTTCACACTAGTGGCAGGGGAGTCCGGCAGGCTGTTCCGGCGGGTGAACAGCCTGTCGGATACGTCCTGCCGCTAGTTCACGTGTGCCCCCCGACTGCCGCTCGGTCCCCATTGACTCTAATGGGGGCGGAGTTCCGGCGGCAGCACGGCGAGAGGCAGCTGTACTAAAAGTACTGCATGTCGTAGTTTTAGTCCGGCTGCCTCTCGCCGTGCGCTGCCACCGGAACTCCACCATCGCCCCCCCAATATAGGCAATGGGGACAGAGCGGCAGTCCAGGGGCACACGTGAACCAGCCGCAGGATGGATCCGACAGGCTATTCACTTGCCGGAACAGCCTGCCGCTAATGTGAAAGTACCCTTAGGCTACAATGTGCCCTCCTCTTGCTGGATAATATTTATTTTAAAAGGTGTACTACTCTGAATCCTGCTACTTTGTTATCAATTACAGATTCAGAAATGGCAACGGGTAGTGGGACTAGTAAATTTTAGCAAGATTTGTTTGAAAAAGATCCACATGACTGTGTGCAGTTAATGCAACAAGAAACATCTGGTTTTCATCATGTGCATGAGAAACCCCTTGATAACCCTGATTTTGAGTATTTTGTAGATGGAAGCAGGTTTAATGGGAGAGGACGGCCGGTTCCACACTGGATATGCAGTGGTCACACAACATAAGGTAGCCATTGCTGAACCACTCCCTCCACACATGTCTGCACAGGAGGCAGAGTTGAAGGCACTCAATGAGGCGTGTAAATTGGCTCTGGGGAAGAAGGCGAACATCTACACGGATTCCAGGTATGCTTTTGGTATTGCGCATGATTATGGACCAATATGGCGAGACAGAAACTTTTTGACATCAGCAGGCCAGCCAATTAGGAACAAAGACTCTTTGTTACTACCTGAAGAAGTTGATATCATAAAGGTAAAGGCTCATACCAACCACATCACGACAGAGGCAAGATGCAACGATCGGGCAGAAAAGGCAGCCAAGCAAGCTGCATTCCAGCCATCGAATGCCGAAGCCACCCTGGTAAGAGCCTTGAAACCAGTGGAAGTGTCCAGAGAGACTCTTATCAAGTTCTTTGAGCAAGACTCACCTGAGGAAAAAGACTTGTAAACTAAGCAAAGAGCTAGCCCTGCTGGTGAGGGTCTGTGGGGAAATAAGGACAGAGCGTGTCTGCCCCGCCCCATGTATCCAGCTATGGCACAGGAGGCCCATGGGCCTACCCATCTCTCAAAAGGTGCTATGGTAAGTGCAGGGTGGATTGCTCCAGGGTTCTCCACAACAGCTGCTCGATTTGTGCAAGGATGTATGGTCTGTGCATTGAACAATCCCAGCCAGGTGGTGAAGACTCCAAGCAAGCACACCCCCAGACCACTTTACCCATTCCAGGGACTGCAGATAGATTATATACAGCTGCCTAAGATATGAGAATATGAATTTGTTCTTGTGTGTGTTGATCTCTTTTCAGGATGGCCAGAAGCCTTTCCCATAGCAAAAGCAAGTGCTAAGAATACTGCAAAAAACTGGTCAGTAAACTGATATGCAGGTATGGTGTTCCTGAGGTCATTGAGTCAGACAGAGGTTCTTAATTTACAGGAGAAGTTATGAAGGAGGTCATGCAGGCATTAGGGGTGACCCAAGCCTTTCACACGGCCTACCATTCCCAAATCAGCAGCCGAGTTGAGCACCTGAATGGCACCTTGAAACTGAAGATCCAGAAAGCCATGCAGGAGACTCGCCGACCCTGGCCAGAATGCCTACCCCTAGCATTGTATTCAGTTAGAACACCACCAAACAGAAAGACAGGATTGTCCCCCTTTGGGATACTGTTTGGCAGTGCCCCGAAGCTAGGGTTGTACTTCCCTCAACAGCTGCAGATGAATAATGATAGTCTGACCAGTTACATGCAGGCCCTCACAAAAAGGTTAGAACACACGCATAAACAAGTGTTTGCTTCACTTCCAGATGCTGACTCAGTAGAAGGAACTCAGTCTGCAACCAGGTGACTGGGTGGTGATAAATAGGCATGTGAGAAAAGGCCTGGATCCCAGATTTGATGGTCCTTTCCAAGTTCTGCTGACTACACACACACCAGTGAAAGTAGAGGGAAAACCCAACTGTTTTCATGCCTCACACTGCAAGAAAGGGCCGAGTCCTGAAGATGAGGACCCTTGTACTGGTAGTCCTGTCTCTGAGCATCCAAGCTCTGCATGTAAACCTGAAAAATGACTGGGACAATGCCCTTATCAAGCATCATCAGGTCATGTTGAAGAACATGACAGGTGCGGATAAATATAAAAAACTGTTGGATCTGCACTCACAGTCCTGTGAGTTCAAAGACTATGCCTTATCTGGCCATTGCAGTACTGTGGTCAGAGCTAGCCGATATGAACTGCAAAAACGTCCTATCGATCAGGAGGCCAGAAAGTGATAGCCTCAACTTTAGTTCTATAGCAGTCACTGCGGCTGCCTGTATTCTCCTCTATCATTTGAGCTTATAACTATACTCTTCCTGGTGATCTTTATTTTGCTTGTGGAGTGGCAACATATAAGTGGATTCCACCTGGAGCCTGTACTCTTGTCCGGTTGACCTCAGCCACATTTATACTGTCACATGATAAGTTTAACATAAATGCTGTGCCTAAACATACACTATATAGACTAGCTGCAGCTAACAATCCCAGACCTAATGGAAGACCTCATGTAGTGGAGATGAGTATTTAAAACAAGTTCCTTAGTACTCCGTTTATCTATCCAATGATAATGCAGATGTGGGACAAGTTGGTGGCGGCCACAGATTATATGGGATGGGATGTGTTGGGATGCTAAACCAGACCAATGATGTTCAGTCCCAGCTAATTGTGGTAACCAACCAGCACACCCTAGTTTTGGATTATCTTACTGCCAAGGAAGGAGGAATGTGCCAGGTAATAGTTCCCGCCTGCTGCCATTATATAGACCCCCAAAGTAATCTCCGGGTAAAAGCAGGAATAGAGAAAATGAAGGAGATGCGCGAGAAGTGGCTAGAAGCACACAGTATCAAGAATGCTAATTGGTGGGGTGACACATTTTCATTCCTAAATCCTGGAAATTGGTTCAAAGGTCTTGGCGGTTGGTTCAAGTAGTTATTTATATATATATATATATATATTTATATATATTATTAAAGTTGTTTTAATGTGTCAATAAAATGTATACAAGAAAGGGACAGTATCGAGATTATTGAGACAATCCGGATGACCACATCACCCTCAGGGAATCCAGGATTTACACTGGCAGGTGGGATTAGTCCATCTGAAGTACCTGAGCTGAGGCTGGTGGTCCCTCAAAACCTTGCATAATAACTTTTCTTGAATTTGGTTTTGCTAACAAGACACGCAAGCTGTATTGTGCCTTTGGATGACAGCCAATAAACTTGCTATAAGGAGTACGTTTTGAAACAATAAACAGGTTACTTGATTCAGCCATTGTGTCTGTATCAGTTTTCTCTGTGCACACATAAAACGCTGCAGTCTGATTTAGACCCCAGCAATCATAGAGAAAGGCCGATTGCCCTAACACTGACGAGGCTGAGAGTATTCATGCTGCAATTCTTATTGTGGCCACCAGGTAGCAGGCCAACATAAGAAATTAGCAATTCACAGTAATAATCATATAAAAAAAAAACCCTATTAGTACAAAATGAAAAAACAAAACAAATTTATAGGCTCATATGAGCTTCAAAATTCCATAATTAAAAAAAAGTTATATATATAAAAAAATATATAAGTTTAAATCACCCCCCTTTCCATATAATAAAAAAAATACCTAAATAACAATAAATATAAACATCATGGGTATCACCGTGACCTAAAATTCCCGTACTATTAAAATATAAAAACAAATTTTCAAATACGGTGAATGGCATAACGCAAAAAAGGATCAAAATGGTCAATTTGCAATTTCATTGCTTCTCTTACCCCCAAAAAATGTAATAAAATGCGATCAAAAAGTAACACACTCCAAAATGGTATCAATAAAAACTACAGATTCTCCCGCAAAAAACGAGCCCCAACACAGCTCAGTAGATATAAGTATAAAAAAAAAGTTTTGGGGGTCAGAATATGGTGATGTAAAAAAAAAAAATTACATTTTTTTTTCTTCAAAGTTTAATTTTTTTTACACTATTTAGACATACCCCATATGTATAGGTTTTGTATAGTTGTAATCGTACTGACCCAGAGAATGAAGGGCATGGGTCAGTTTTGCCGCAAACGAAACGCCATGGGAACAAAACGGTGGAGAAATTGTGTTTTTTTCCAATTCGACCCCATTTGGAATTTTTGTACTGCTTCCCACTACATTGTATGCCATAATTAAAAGGGGTTCTGCACTTTGTCTAAACTGATGATCTATCCTCTGGATAGATCATCAGCATCGGATCGGTGGGGGTCTGACACCCGGGACCCCCACCAATCAGCTGTTTGAGAAGGCAGCAGCGCCGTGGCCTTCTCACCATTTACCGCAGGCCCAGTGACGTCACTACTAGTATCAACTGGCCTGGGCGAGGCTAAGCTCCATTCAAGTGAACGGAGCTTAGCTGCGCCCAGGCCAGTGATACAAGTCGTGACGTCACTGGGCCAGCGGTAAACAGTGAGAAGGCTGGAGCGCTGCTGCCTTCTCAAACAGCTGATTGGCGGGGGTCCCGGGTGTCAGATCCCCACCGATCAGATGCTGATGATCTATCAGTTTAAACAAAGTGCAGAAGCCCTTTAATGGTGGCAATAGAAAGTACAACTTGTCCTGCAAAAAATAAGCCCTCATACAGCTATGTGAACAGAAACATAAAAATGTTATGGCTCAAGGAAGATGGGGAATAAAAATTAAACCGAGAAAATAAAACTCCAGTAGTGAAAGGGTTAAGTGTTTTATCTAGCCACATATTTTTACAGACTTTTTCCCCCCTCTAAGGCCTCATGCACACGACCGTTTTTCGGGTCCGCATCCAAGCCGCAGTTTTTGCGGCTCGGGTGTGGACCCATTCACTTCAATGGGGACGCAAAAGATGTGGACAGCACTCCGTGTGCTGTCCGCATCCGTTGCTCCGTTCCGAGGCCCCGCAAAAAGAATATAACATGTCCTATTCTTGACAAGAATAGGCATTTCTACAATGGGCCGCCCGTTCCGTAAATTGCGGAAGGCACACTGGCGGCCTCCGTTTTTTGCGGATCCGAGGACCGCAAAAAACGGAATGGTCGTGTGCATGAGGCCTAAGGCTTCATGCACACGACAGTGTGCCCCCCGTGGCTATATTGCGGCCCACATGCTGCGGGTCCGCAATTCACGGGAACCGGCCGTGTGCATTCCGCTTCAAGTGAATGGGTCCGCAATCACGGAGATGCAGAACGGAGGCACGGCTCAGAACCGTGCCTCCGCACCGCAAAAATCTCTTGGGACATACAGTCCCTAGGACTCCTAAATTCTGTCTTTTTGGTATTACTGACGAAGAAACCTGTGACCATTATGTCAGAATATTCTTGAGAGAAACCTTATTTTTGGCCGGCAAAGAAGTTCCAATTAGATGGGGGAGAGAGGCCCTTCGCTAAATCAATCGAAGACACTGGAGAACACTGTTAGTCCATATGAAAATATAGTACACTGCTAAAAAAAATAAAGGGAACACTTAAACAACACAATGTAACTCCAAGTCAATCATACTTCTGTGAAATCAAACTGTCCACTTAGGAAGCAACACTGAGTGACAATCAATTTCACATGCTGTTGTGCAAATGGGATAGACAACAGGTGGAAATTATAGGCAATTAGCAAGACACCCCCAATAAAGGAGTGGTTCTGCAGGTGGTGACCACAGACCACTTCTCAGTTCCTATGCTTCCTTGCGGATGTTTTGGTCACTTTTGAATGCTGGCGGTGCTTTCTAGTGGTAGCATGAGACGGAGTCTACAACCCACACACTCAGGTAGTGCAGCTTATCCAGGATGGCACATCAATGCGAGCTGTGGCAAGAAGGTTTGCTGTGTCTGTCAGCATAGTGTACAGAGCATGGAGGCGCTACCAGGAGACAGGCCAGTACATCAGGAGACGTGGAGGAGGCCAACAACCCAGCAGCAGGACCGCTACCTCCGCCTTTGTGCAAGGAGGAACACTGCCAGAGCCCTGCAAAATGACCTCCAACAGGCCACAAATATGCATGTGTCTGCTCAAACGGTCAGAAACAGACTCCATGAGGGCCCAACGTCCACAGGTGGGGGTTGTGCTTACAGCCCAACACCGTGCAGGACGTTTGGCATTTGCCAGAGAACACCAAGATTGGCAAATTCGCCACTGGCGCCCTGTGCTCTTCACAGATGAAAGCAGGTTCACACTGAGCACATGTGACAGACGTGACAGAGTCTGGAGACGCCGTGGAGAACGTTCTGCTGCCTGCAACATCCTCCAGCATGACCGGTTTGGCATTGGGTCAGTAATGGTGTGGGGTGGCATTTCTTTGGAGGGCCGCACAGCCCTCCATGTGCTCGCCAGAGGTAGCCTGACTGCCATTAGGTACCGAGATGAGATCCTCAGACCCCTTGTGAGACCATATGCTGGTGCGGTTGGCCCTGGGTTCCTCCTAATGCAAGATAATGCTAGCCCTCATGTGGCTGGAGTGTGTCAGCAGTTCCTGCAAGACGAAGGCATTGATGCTATGGACTGGCCCGCCCGTTCCCCAGACCTGAATCCAATTGAGCACATCTGGGACATCATGTCTCGCTCTATCCACCAACGTCACGTTGCACCACAGACTGTCCAGGAGTTGGCAGATGCTTTAGTCCAGGTCTGGGAGGAGATCCCTCAGGAGACCGTCCGCCACCTCATCAGGAGCATGCACAGGCGTTGTAGGGAGGTCATACAGGCACGTGGAGGCCACACACACTACTGAGCCTCATTTTGACTTGTTTTAAGGACATTACATCAAAGTTGGATCAGCCTGTAGTGTGTTTTTCCACTTTGATTTTGAGTGACTCCAAATCCAGACCTCAATGGGTTAAAAAATTTGATTTCCATTTTTTAATTTTTGTGTGATTTTGTTGTCAGCACATTCAACTATGTAAAGAACAAAGTATTTCAGAAGAATATTTAATTAACTCAGATCTAGGATGTGTTATTTTTGTGTTCCCTTTATTTTTTTGAGCAGTGTATATAAGAATAGGGGTTGTGCCTCCAAGTTCTTGCAAATATGGGGAATGTGGTGCTCTTCCCCGCAGTCCATTGTTAACTGACTCTCTTGCTGCCATATCTCAGCGATTATGATCTTGTATAATACAATGATACAAATATTATGTAGAAACATTGTTTAACTATAATGTGAACATATCTTGACATAGTACGACTTGTTTTGGTTGTGCATGCTATTTCGTGTGTACTTTGTATAACTTGTGTACTTCATTCGTTCAATAAAACGAATTAAAAACATTGGAAGGACCCTGAGATGGCAGCTGAATCCGTAGAGGACCATTACAAATACAAATCATCATACAGCGTGGTTTGTGTGTTCATCCATCAGGGGACTGTGCCCTCTCCTCCTCCATGTGCCAGTCACGGGCTGAAAGTTCTGCTGGACTGAGCACAGGATCGTGCGGTGATTCCTAAGATAAGATGCAGCATGTACAGAGCCCCACAGCGCCTCACGTGACTGCAAGCTCCTGACCGGCACTTTGGGCTATTTAGTAAGTATAAATGTACTCACTATGTCATTAGAGATCATGGTGACACCAGCTGAACCCCCATAGTGAAGAGGGGTGCCTTGTTACAAAGGCATTAGTCTATGACAATGGAAGCGTCAGGGGACCTGCGACTCTTCTTGGCCTTGGGGCTGCTTGGTGGAGGAGGACGCTTGAGCTCGCCGCCTCCCTTTTTCGGCTGTGACTTTGTGGTACTTGCCGGGCTATTGTGCGTCGAGTTAGACTCCTTCAATGATGAAAACTTGGGAGATTTTACCTTTTGAGGACACAAAATACAAAATGAATGATACAGACGATAAACTTCTAAAATCATACGTGATATATCACTATATAGAAGATGCAGACACAAACAGCTGGTCAGCCTGAACCACGCTCCAGCAGTGTTACCCAACCATTCCATCTTAAATATGTTAATTACAGTCAACGCATTTCGATCATAGCTCCAATATTAGTGCCAAGGTCGAAACATACTGCAGTAAAGTGGCAGAAGCCACTGGAATTTTTAACATCATTAAGATGGAACGAGTTTGATCCGTACGCTGGACAAAATCACTCCCATCATCCTTGAGCTCATGCTTGGATCTCCCAATCTCACACACTGGAGTTCATCCAGTTATTTTCAGTCGGGAGAATACATGCTCTACATACCAGTGTGACCCCTGGTAGATTTGACCTCACCAAGAGAACGTAATAGCGCGGGCAGAGGGATAGCACAATGCTTGTCACCTTAGTCGCGGCGTTTCCTGCACTTCTCATGTGGATGAGGATTGAGTGTTCCTCGCTCTGCAGTGCGCTCGCTTTGGGGCCCTCTTTGATGTAGGATATCGTGGCATAAGCAGTGAAGCTGAAATCTTCCCTGAGGAGAGAATATATTGACCATCCTGATACAACAGAATTAAAGGGCCAGTCCAATAGAAATAACATTGATGGATAACGCTGTAGCTTTGTGTTTTAATTCCCCACTATGTTCATGAACTCTGCTTGCTGTTGTAGTTTACATTCTACTTCTCACAGCTGAGGGTTTGCTACAGTGACTAAGTAAACACAGCAGCGGACTGAGCCTATGCACACTGGTAGGGTTTTCCTTACCTGATGTATTTCTGAAGCAGCAAGTGGGAAATGATTCTCTCCAGCTCGGTGCGGGGCAGTTTTGGGGGTAGGACTTGGGCAACACGCAGCTTGGAGGCACCTTTTCCAGTCCATGCGTCGATGAGCTTCAGCGGTGTCAGCTTTTCATCCATCTGATCAGCTTGCCGCAGGATTTTCACAATGTCTCTGCCATAATCCAAGATGTCAACTTTTTCCCAGCCTGGAAACGTAATGTACGGAAGGTGAGATCAGACCCGCTGGCGACATACAAACCTCGCTGGTGGTGATGAAACAAGCTCATTCACATCCTTGGGGTATAAGTGGCCCGCACAGACTTACTCTTCTTGCTGTGGCAGTTATCGCACATCTGATTACACTGCGTTGAATCCCAGACTTCATCAAAATGCTTAGCGATGAGGACACGTCGGCACCTGCACACGACATGAGAACACGCCTCACATGAAACATTGACTGTGACTCTTATATGACTGCTGGCAAATCATAGAAGTCTACAGTAGGCGACAATAACTTTGGGAGCAAGGATGGAAGCCATATTGGTTGTCTTCTTATTTAAGAAGCAATGATGTCACTGTGATGGGTGAGCCAATACTTCCCCCCACCTCTAATACATTCCCATCCCTTACTGCAAGAACTGACCTTTCTAAGTCCTGGCAGTATCGGACCATCTCATAGAGCTTCTGCTGCCCAACGTTCTCCATAATGACCATCGAACTTATCCGGAAAATATCGCTGAACCCCGAATATAATATACAGTCTGCCCGCTGGTCATTCCGGCCTGTGAAAATATATACACTCACTGTGTGCGGGTAACAACCATATGAGGGACTATGTAACTATATTACTATTATACTCAGTGATGTCAGTAACAGGGGGCGGGGTTGTGACAACCTCTTAGACATGATATAGAGGCTGGTTGTCAGCAGTAATAGATGGAATAGATGTTACTGTAGTATAAGGTGTGTGGATCTCATGTCTGATCACAGTGTATTTATATTACTATTATATTCAGTGATGTCAGTAACAGGGGGCGGGGCTGTGACAACCTCTCAGACGTGATATAGAGGCTGGTTGTCAGCAGTAATAGATGGAATAGCTGTTACTGTAGTATAAGGTGTGGATCTCATGTCTGATCACAGTGTAATTATATTACTATTATATTCAGTGATGTCAGTAACAGGGGGCGGGGCTGTGACAACCTCTCAGACATGATATAGAGGCTGGTTGTCAGCAGTAATAGATGGAATAGATGTTACTGTAGTATAAGGTGTGTGGATCTCATGTCTGATCACAATGTAATTATATTACTATTATATTCAGTGATGTCAGTAACAGGGGGCGGGGCTGTGACAACCTCTCAGACATGATATAGAGGCTGGTTGTCAGCAGTAATAGATGGAATAGCTGTTACTGTAGTATAAGGTGTGTGGATCTCATGTCTGATCACAATGTAATTATATTACTATTATACTCAGTGATGTCAGTAACAGGGGGCGGGGCTGTGACAACCTCTCAGACATGATATAGAGGCTGGTTGTCAGCAGTAATAGATATAAGCATCAGGTTTGTTACCTGCTCGTCCACTCTCCTGGTAATAGTTTTCCATTGATTTACTCATTGTGTGATGAATTACAAATCGTACGTCTGGTTTATCGATTCCCATACCAAACGCCACAGTGGCCACAACAACCTGAGGAAGACACAGCATCACGGTCAGTGAGGACATTATTTTACGCACCCCCCGACATGACATCAGTCGTCAGCAGTTCTAGGACTACAGTAAGTAATGATGCGCAGACAACAGCGCCACCTACAAGTCATAAAGCAAAAATCACAAACTATATAGAACTGACTCTGGAAAAACTGTGTGACAACCAATTGCTTCAGAAGGAACTGCCATCCAGCTTTCCCAGACTGCCAGTTCTGCCACCATCACCCAGCTTTTCTAGAGGCAGATAATGTAACGAGAGTCCAGATATATGAAAGTGAGCCCACCTGGATCTTGTTTTCAGTCCAGAGCGTGTGGACTTTGGTCTTGTCCCGTGCTTCCATGTTGGCATGATAGGTTCCAGCTTGAATGCCTAATTTTTGCAAACTAATTGTAACTTGTTCCGAGTCTTTCTGAGAAAAACAGTAAATAATTCCTGAAAAAGAATAAAAATCGTCAATCAGGGAATTGTGTGTGAGGCTGCAGACTGTATGAGGGGCCACTGGGACCTGCACACATCACCTGACTGCCCCTTGTATCTGCCATTAATCAGCTTCACGATGTCCTCTATAAAGTCGCTGGAGGAGGACGGTTTCTGACGAACCTGGAGGACAAAGCCCCGTGGTCAGTGATCTGAGAGCAGTATATTGAGCAGGGCTATTCACACCCGAACTGCAGCTCACCGATTTCCGAGTTACCAGAATTTCACTAGTGCAGCCTCAGGCCTTGCGCCTGTAACTTCCTATTTGTTGTACAGGAGATGATGGATATTTAGGGAGTACAATATCTGTGTTAGGCTGCTTTGATATCTGCGCTTATTATTTCCGTTCTGCTGCTGCGTTATAGGAGCAGAGGAACAAAAAGAAGTGAAGTGTTAGATTTGGCCTATAACTGAAGTAAACTAAGCCTGACAGAACCCAAAGGGTCCATTCACACGTCCGTAAGTGTTTTGTGGATTCGCAAATTGCGGACAAGAATAGGACATCTATTTTTTTGAGGAAACGGAAGCACGGATGCAGAAGTGCGGATCCGCAAATGCGGACAGCACATTCCTTGCCCATTGAAAATTAATGGGTCTGCACCCATTCCACAAAATTGCGGAACGAATGCGGACCCATTTTGCGGACGTGTGAATGGACCCTAATAGAATGACTATAGTTAGTCCTCTGTTCAGGAGAACATGCATGCAGCACTTCTCTCCACTATTTTAATGAATTCTGAGACGAATCCCCGAAAGCAGCTTTCGATGGAGATGTGAAAGGAGACTTCGGGTTCATTCACATGTCCGCAATTCTGTTCCGCATTTTTGCGGAACTGAATTGCGGACCCATTCATTTCAATGGGGCTGCACGATGTGCTGCCCAGATACGGAATTGCGGATCCGCACTTCCGGGTCCGCAATTCCGTTCCCGAAAAAAAAAAAAAACATGTCCTATTCTTGTCCGCAATTGCGGACAAGATTAGGCATTTTCTATTAAGTGCCGGCGATGTGCGGTCCGCAAAATGCGGAACGCACATTGCTGGTGTCCGTGTTTTGCAAAACACACACGGACGTGTGAATGGACCCTTATAGTGACTGCATCCTCACTTATTGGTAGCTGGTGTATGGAGCAAACAGCAGGGGAGGGGTCCCTGATCTATTTAACAGAGGAGAAGACTCTGGAGGACTTTGTGTATCCATATATTACACCCATTGACATCAGCAATGATGAGAAGTTCCGCAATATCCTGGCACGGACGATTGATCTTCAAGACAACCTGTAGCTAATAAACCTGACATACCTCATAGAACAGGTTGGGTCTATTGAAGGAGGCAGTGAATGTCAGTGGCCTTTGCACACAGAGGATTTTCTGAGCGTCCTTCAGAACATGACTGGTGGCTGTGGCGGTCAGTCCAATCAGCGGAGCATTGGGGAACTGGCGCTTCAGGATGCCCAATGTCTTATAATCTGGAGAGAGACAGTCACATGCTGATCATCATCATCAATCCTGAGCTCCAGGGAGCTTATAGTGTGCTCACCAGGTCTGAAGTCATGTCCCCACTGGCTGCAGCAGTGAACCTCGTCAATGGCGATACGAGCCAGCCGCCCTGCCTGATACGCCTTTTCCAGCCGAGACATGAACAGTTTGCTCTTTGCAATTTTTTCCGGAGTTACGTAGAGTAATTTCAGTTGGGAATTCTTGTCAATCATCTCCCCATGCACCCACTTGACATGATCCTGCAGCGCAGACACAGAGGTAATGAGATATGCAGTGCTCTGCATGGATGATGTCCTCCCAGGGACCTGTGCACTCAGACAAACCCATATCTTGGATACAGACCTTACCACTCGCAGCATTGAGGTTGGTGCCCGAGACTCCCAGGCGCTTGAGAACCATGAGCTGATCCTCCATAAGAGACACCAGGGGACAGATCACCAGTGTGAACCCTGAAAGAGAAATGGGGGACAATGTACAGGGAGTGCAGAATTATTAGGCAAGTTGTATTTTTGAGGATTAATTTTATTATTGAACAACAACCATGTTCTCCATGAACCCAAAAAACTCATTAATATCAAAGCTGAATATTTTTGGAAGTAGTTTTTAGTTTGTTTTTAGTTTTAGCTATTTTAGGGGGATATCTGTGTGTGCAGGTGACTATTACTGTGCATAATTATTAGGCAACTTAACAAAAAACTAATATATACCCATTTCAATTATTTATTTTTACCAGTGAAACCAATATAACATCTCAACATTCACAAATATACATTTCTGACATTCAAAAACAAAACAAAAACAAATCAGTGACCAATATAGCCACCTTTCTTTGCAAGGACACTCAAAAGCCTGCCATCCATGGATTCTGTCAGTGTTTTGATCTGTTCACCATCAAAATTGCGTGCAGCAGCAACCACAGCCTCCCAGACACTGTTCAGAGAGGTGTACTGTTTTCCCTCCTTGTAAATCTCACATTTGATGATGGACCACAGGTTCTCAATGGGGTTCAGATCAGGTGAACAAGGAGGCCATGTCATTAGATTTTCTTCTTTTATACCCTTTCTTGACAGCCACGCTGTGGAGTACTTGGACGCGTGTGATGGAGCATTGTCCTGCATGAAAATCATGTTTTTCTTGAAGGATGCAGACTTCTTCCTGTACCACTGCTTGAAGAAGGTGTCTTCCAGAAACTGGCAGTAGGACTGGGAGTTGAGCTTGACTCCATCCTCAACCTGAAAAGGCCCCACAAGCTCATCTTTGATGATACCAGCCCAAACCAGTACTCCACCTCCACCTTGCTGGCGTCTGAGTCGGACTGGAGCTCTCTGCCCTTTTTCCAATCCAGCCACGGGCCCATCCATCTGGCCCATCAAGACTCACTCTCATTTCATCAGTCCATAAAACCTTAGAAAAATCAGTCTTGAGATATTTCTTGGCCCAGTCTTGACGTTTCAGCTTGTGTGTCTTGTTCAGTGGTGGTCGTCTTTCAGCCTTTCTTACCTTGGCCATGTCTCTGGGTATTGCACACCTTGTGATGTTGCACACCAGTGATGTTGCAGCTCTGAAATATGGCCAAACTGGTGGCAAGTGGCATCTTGGCAGCTGCACGCTTGACTTTTCTCAGTTCATGGGCAGTTATTTTGCGCCTTGGTTTTTCCACACGCTTCTTGCGACCCTGTTGACTATTTTGAATGAAACGCTTGATTGTTCGATGATCACGCTTCAGAAGCTTTGCAATTTTAAGAGTGCTGCATCCCTCTGCAAGATATCTCACTATTTTTGACTTTTCTGAGCCTGTCAAGTCCTTCTTTTGACCCATTTTGCCAAAGGAAAGGAAGTTGCCTAATAATTATGCACACCTAATATAGGGTGTTGATGTCATTAGACCACACCCCTTCTCATTACAGAGATGCACATCACCTAATATGCTTAATTGGTAGTAGGCTTTCGAGCCTATACAGCTTGGAGTAAGACAACATGCATAAAGAGGATGATGTGGTCAAAATACTCATTTGCCTAATAATTCTGCACGCAGTGTAGGTGACAAAAAGACCCTCACCCAATACTTTCCTGATTAAGCCCACTAAATACGAATGTCGAATTGCTGCAAAACTTAGCATGCAGTTAGGTCTCAGACAGATATGTAAATGATTACAGGTGTGGTCCGATTAGAGAGGAACAAGTGCTTCCCCCGCTGCCCTATAAAAAGACTCTCAGAAGCCTCTTTTGGGTAGTGTACCTCTTGCTGAGAGATCACCAACTGTTAGACACGCCTGTATGATGCACTCAAAAAGATTTTGCCTAGTTGTAGACTTTGAGAGGAAACACATCATTGGACTGAGAGAAGCAGGATGATCATTTCAACAAACTGCTAGCCATCTAGGCTGTTAAGAGGTGTAGGGGGCATTGGTTCTGTGTGGGCATGCACACATGATGAACAAACAAACCAGACAGACCACCAGTAGAGAGGATTGTTTGAGTCACTGACAAGCATGAGTAGCTCCTACAGTTTCATTGTCCACCATCCCGACACAGGTGACACTTTCCTTACACGTCCTTGTCTCTGCCTGTACCCTTCTCAGATGCTCAACAGAAGGAAGGAAGTTTGGTGTCAGGTTCTGTTTGGGAGATGATGATCGGGTTCAAGTATGGAGGCCTTGTACTGAGTGCTCAAATCCTGCCTTGCTGTGGAGCAACACACTGCCCCACCTGCTGGTGTGATGATCAGAGGAGCGATCGCATATGACAGTCGGTCACCCCTAGTAGTGCTATGAGGGACACTAAGGCCAGACACGCACGAGTGAGTTGTATGCGAGGAACAGAATGTGTCAATGAGGGGTCCTGTTCTGACCTGTGCTCCTCTGACAGGATCACACAGCATTATACTGATTTATAATGCTGTGTGATCCAGAGAAAGTCCAGAAATCTATTGTATTGCACTGACAGCATTATGCCAGTGTAATTCAGTAGATTTCAGATCTGTAATTTTGTAATCTCTTATATATAGCATTACATTCACATATAGAATGTTTAATTCCATTCCAACAGCGCCTTCTTGGTGCATTACATTTTTGACAATGAGTGTACATACAGGTCTGGACCTCCCACAAAATTATATTATGTATTCACTGTAACAGAGGGCGGGGCTGTGACAACCTCCCAGACATGATATAGAGGCTGGTTGTCAGCAGTAATAGATGGAATAGATGTTACTGTAGTATAAGGTGTGTGGATCTCATGTCTGATCACAATGTAATTATATTACTATTATATTCAGTGATGTCAGTAATAGGAGGCGGGGCTGTGACAACCTCTCAGACATGATATAGAGGCTGGTTGTCAGCAGTAATAGATGGAATAGCTGTTACTGTAGTATAAGGTGTGTGGATCTCATGTCTGATCATAGTGTAATTATATTACTATTATACTCAGTGATGTCAGTAACGGGGGCGGGGCTGTGACAACCTCTCAGACATGATATAGAGGCTGGTTGTCAGCAGTAATAGATGGAATAGCTGTTACTGTAGTATAAGGTGTGTGGATCTCATGTCTGATCACAATGTAATTATATTACTATTATACTCAGTGATGTCAGTAACAGGGGGCGGGGCTGTGACAACCTCTCAGACATGATATAGAAGCTGGTTGTCAGCAGTAATAGATGGAATAGCTGTTACTGTAGTATAAGGTGTGTGGATCTCATGTCTGATCACAATGTAATTATATTACTATTATATTCAGTGATGTCATTAACAGGGGGCGGGGCTGTGACAACCTCTCAGACATGATATAGAGGCTGGTTGTCAGCAGTAATAGATGGAATAGCTGTTACTGTAGTATAAGGTGTGTCGATCTCATGTCTGATCACAATGTAATTATATTACTATTATATTCAGTGATGTCATTAACAGGGGGCGGGGCTGTGACAACCTCTCAGACATGATATAGAGGCTGGTTGTCAGCAGTAATAGATGGAATAGCTGTTACTGTAGTATAAGGTGTGTGGTCTCATGTCGGATCATAATGTAAGGGCTGTTTTACACCAACAGATTATCTGACCAATATCTGTCCAATCAGACCAACAGTTGATGTGTGTAATTGGCCATCTGACCAATGATTGTCTGATGATCTGGTGTAATACAGGCCTTATTGTGTTATGTCAGTGACATCTCAGACATGATGGAGAGGCTCATTTTCATCAGTAAGCAGCAGGACTTTGGGGTCTCACCTTTCGAGGATACCGCCGGTAACTGGTAGCAGAGACTCTTTCCACCACCCGTTGGCATAATCAGGAAAACATCTTTGCCAGCCATTGTGGCATTGATAGTTTCGAGCTGTAAGTTCCGGAAGGTATCAAGCTGGAAGGAATTCTGCAGCTCCTCCTTCACCTTCTGTGACCATGAGAAGTCTAGAAGACGACAATAACAAAAGAAAAGCACTAGCAACTCCACAATATAAAGGTTCAGGATGCATGTACACGTCCTCTGGTGTGCAGAAGTTATGGTAGGGACCATGAGCAATACAATTATCTCTTTAACCCCTTCAGGACACGGACATATTTCACCTTCCTGCCCAGGCCATTTTTTGCAAATCTGACCAGTGTCACTTTAAGTGGTGATAACTTAAAACGCTTTTACTTATCCAGGCCATTCTGAGATTGTTTTTTCGTCACATATTGTACTTCATGACACTGGTAAAATGGAGTCAAAAACATTCATTTTTATTAATAAAAATTTACCTTTTTTTTAAAAAAAAAATTAGCAAATTTTAATTTCTTTTTTATAATAGATAGTAATACCTCCAAAAATAGTTATTACTTTACATTTCCCATATGTCTGTCTACTTCATGCTTGGATCATTTTTGGAATGACATTTTATTTTTTGGGGACGTGACAAGGCTTAGAAGTTTCGAAGCAAATCTTGAAATTTTTCAGAAAATTTCTAAAACCCACTTTTTCAGGACCAGTTCAGGTCTGAAGTCACTTTGTGAGGCTTACATAATAGAAACCACCCAAAAATGACACTATTTTACAAACTACACCCCTCAAGGTATTCAAAACCGATTTTACAAACTTTGTTAACCCTTTAGGTGTTCCACAAGAATTAATGGAAAATAGAGATCACATTTCAACATTTCACTTTTTTGGAAGATTTTCCATTTGAATCCATTTTTTCCAGTTACAAAGCAAGGGTTAACAGCCAAACCAAACTCAATATTTATGGCCCTGATTCTGTAGTTTACAGAAACACCCCATATGTGGTCGTAAACTGCTGTACGGGCACACGGCAGGGCGCAGAAGGAAAGGAATGCCATACGGTTTCTGGAAAGTAGATTTTGATAGACGGTTTTTTTGACACCATGTCCTATTTGAAGCCCCCCTGATGCACCCCTAGAGTAGAAACTCCAAAAAAGTGACCCCATTTTGGAAACTACGGGATAGGGTGGCAGTTTTGTTGGTACTATTTTACAGTATATATGTTTTTGGTTGCTCTATATTACACTTTTTGTGAGGCAAGGTAACAAGAAATAGCTGTTTTGGCACAGTTATGACAACTTTTTTTTGGTTATTTGTTTCAGTTTTACATAACAAAGCATTTAAAAAAATAATAATTATTCTTTAGTGTCTCCACATTCTGAAAGCCATAGTTTTATTTATTTTTTGGGCGACTGTCTTGTGTTGGGGCTCAATTGTTTCGGTATGAGATAAAGATTTGATTGGCACTATTTTAGTGTGCGTATGACTTTTTGATCGCTTGCTATTACACTTTTTGTGATGTAAGGCGACAAAAAAAATTTGCTTTTTTAACTGTTTTTATAAAAAAAAAAAATTACAGTGTTCATCTGAGGGGTTAGGTCATGTGATATTTTTATAGAGCAGGTATGTGTATTATTTTTATTTACTTAAAGGGGTTGTCCCATATGCCCCCATTGTCTGATAGGTGCGGGTCCCACCTCTGGGACTCGCACCTACAAGGAGAACGGAGCCGGGAAGAGTTGTGGGTGGAGGACCTCGGGTTTCCCGGGGTCCGTCCACCACCAGGCACCGCGCATGCGCGGCTGCCGCTCCAAATCATTTCTATGGGGCCGATGGAAATAGCCGAGCCAGCGCTCGGCTATTTTCGGCGGCTCCATAGAAATGGAGGGCGGTTGCGCATGCGCAGTGCGCTCTCCTCCACTTTCTCCTTGTAGGTGCAGGTCCCAGCGGTGGGACCCGCACCTATCAGACAATGGGGGCATATCCTAGCGATATGCCCCCATTGTCTAAGATGGGATAACCCCTTTAAGTTTTACACAATACCAGCATTTTTGAAACACAAAAAAAATGATGTTTTAGTGTCTCCATATTCTGAGCCATAGTTTATTTTTTGGGCGATTGTCTTAGGTAGGGGCTCATTTTTTGCGGGATGAGGTGACGGTTAGACTAGTACTATTTTGGGGGGCATACGCTTTTTTGATCACTTGGTATTGCACTTTTTGTGATGTAACGTGACACAGTTTTTTCAATTTTTTTATATTTATAGAGCCGGTCATTACGAACGCGGGGATACCTAATATGTGTGTGTTTGTTTTTTCCGTTTTTTTATTATAAAATAAGGGGAAAGGGGCGTTTTTTTCCTTCTTTTTTTACTTTATTAATTTGATTACTTTAATAATTTTATTTAAAACATTTTGTTTTTCTTTACTTTATTTCTGATGTTCACTTTTAGGGGTCTGATCCCCTATGCAATGCATTACAATACATCTGTATTTTAATGCATTGCCTGTTCGTATACTACAGTGAGTAGGGGGTGGGGTCACAGGACTCCCCCTCGGCATTGACCCAGGGTGCCTGCTGATTGATTTCAGCAGGCACCCAGTTCAGATCACCGTCATGTGTCCTTAAGTACCAGGGCATCATGACATACCGGTACGTCATATGTCCCTAAGAGGTTAAAGAGGACCTCTCACCACAAGATGCAGTGCAATCTTAAAGCACCATGTTATAGCGCAGGAGGAGCGGCGTAGTTTGATATATATTTTACTAGGAAAAGATTCAGTAAAACTTGCAATGTATATCTTTTTATTTACTTCTTGTGAATACCTACTGGTACAGGAGGGAGGGTTTATCAGTGATTGATAGCACTGTGTGTATAAGTGTGCATAGAGATAGCTGTCAGTCACTGATACTGCCTATGTGTACCGATGGCTTTTCACAGGGCTGCAAAAAAAAAAAAAAAAAAGCAGTGATTTACGTGTATAAATTCCAGGCTTTACTGAATCTTTTTCCACAAACCCACGGCCCTGATTTATCGTAACTTCACTCCAGAAGTCAAAAAGCCGCAAAATAGAGCTTTTGTGACTTTTTTGCACTCACATTTGCAACTTTCTACACTCGCTTGGGCAAATTTTTTTTTTTTTACACCACTCACTCCAGTTCTGTAATCTGGGTGGCAAAGTGGGTGTGGTTAGCTATGTTAATGAGTTTCACTCCAGAGTTCTCATTGAGACTTTTTTTTTTAAAAGTCGCAATCTCACTCTAGGAGGGAAAAATAGGAAAACTGGAGGAGCTTCTCTAGAAGAAGTGTTGGGTGTAAGAACAAGCCACATTTATCAGACAACCTGTGACATGTGATGAATATGGAATAAAGTTCTCCAACACAGACTCAAGCAAAACGGACTTCAATATTCTCCTCATGATAAATGCCCCCCTATATATCTGCTCTGCTTCTCCTGCTCTATAACCTGCTTCTTTTATGTTACGTTGCATTTTGCAGTGACAAGTGCACAACTTTTTCTTGTCCGATTCACCGTCAGATTATACAACTCCCTAGGGCAAAAATAAATATGTCCTATAAATACTAGGTCACACATCTTCAGGGATTTCCACCTATTAGGTGAATGGGGGGTCCACTACTTCCATGTTTGGCCCCTCATAGAGGAGGAGAGTGTGCATGTAGTTCAGAGACAGCTCCCTTGGGGACTGAATAGGGAACCAGGGACCCACATTCTCCTGGTCTATCCTGAGAATACACCATCAATTTCTTAGACTGGAATACCCAAGGGGTGGAGCATGACAAAGGAATTCACAGATCACCACACAGAATCTCTCCCCCCTCTCAGGACTACACCCGGCAGGTAACAGTTTGGTCTGGAGCTTTCACCGCCATGCCTTTCGGGACACAGACCGCAGTACAGGTTGTGTACCCCTGGTGTATAGGAATACTGCCATGCTGAAAAATCATGATCTGGGACAAGACATCACATGACAACTGGCGCCCCGTAGGACTGTAGACTTTGTGTAGCCATCGACTCCCATCACATTCAGATCAGCATCACTCAGTCTCCGTGCTCTAGGGTAAAGCTGGTGCTCTTTCATGTCTATGTATCACGAGGGCTTTATCGACATAGCAAATACGTCAAAACTATATGAAATATGATCTGTGATCAATAAGGGTTAACAAGCTCAGGCAACAGCATATATCCCTATCAAGCATAACTTCCTGACAATGAGACAGCAACCTGTGCCATGTGGTGCCACAAATTACAGGGCATGGCGGCTGATCTCGTCTTCCTGAGTAGCTACTACAGGTGCCAGCAACTGGTGCTCCCAGGCTGTGGGCACAGACCTGCCCTACCTCCTGTGTTCTCTATGGTGCAGAGGTGAGGAGACCGCTGACCAGCATCCTAGTGTGTCAGGCCAGTATAAACCAATGCTTCTTCACTGCAAAGGAACGCGCCTGCAGAGGCTGGCACCAGCCATCTTTATACTAAGACACAGCTGACTGCACAGGTGTGAGATCAACGTGCCAGCCCAGGAGGAGCCCGTGGGCTGTGCAACCTTGCTCTAAGGGCTATAGCTAGGCGACAGCTCCATAGTCATTACCCAGTTTTCTTAGATCAGTAAACCAGTCATGTTATACAGTCAGGGCTCTCCTATTCTGATGCATAACAAGCAGCATTGCCCTTCAGTAGTGTAAGACAGCTGGGTTACGACCAACATGGCTGCCATCACGGCTTTTACAGGGATTGTCACCCAGCACATAATACTGCCTGTACAGACCCCGCACCCACCAATATGTGACTACAGGACGCACCTTGTCTGTTCCAGTTCTCAGAGGACGACTCTGCCTCAGCGCTGGTTCCGGCCTCTGCGTCCTCCGACAGCCTCTGGATTTTCTTCTTCAGCGCGCTCTTCCTCTGGATCAGCTCCTGCTGTCTTTCCAGCAGCTCCTGGACCTGGACCTCTATGGCCTGCAGCTCTGTGGTCACATTCTCCAGTTCATCCACAAGCGCTGGAGCGGGAACAAGCAAGGAAATTCACCAACTGTCTAGTCATCCATTCCATAAGTGAATCTGCTTTAGGCCTCATGCACTTGAATGGGTCTGCAACCCGGAAGTTGCGGTGCGGAACCCCGTGGAAGCACTACGGAGTGCCTCAGTGGGTTTCCTGTCCGTGCCTCCACACCGCAAAAAAGTAGTGCATGCACTACTTTTTTTTGGTGCGGATCATCGGATGCGGATAGCGGACCCCATTCAAGTGGCAGGCACATGGACAGTGCCGGTGCATTGTGGACCACAATTTGCGGTCTGCAGCACGGGCACAGGCCAACGACGGCAGTGTGTATGAGGCCTTAAAGAAATCTTCACATCTACATAAAATGCGTAGTGCACTGCGCTCTATGAGGCTTTCTTCTATGTTTATACCTAAAGTGAAAGTCAAAACTGCGCTGGCTTATTCTTTGATTCAGTCATGTGAGGAGATGGCGACACAACGGGCGGGTAAAATCCTGAACACCTGCCGGAATGCCGGATCCGGCATTAATTTCCATTGAAATGTATTAGTGCCGGATCTGGCATTAAAATTGCCGCGTTGACGGATCCGTTCTTCCGGTCCGTGCATGCGCAGACCTTTAAAAATGTGAGAAAAAAATATATTGGATCCGTTTCTCCGGATGACAGCGGAGAGACAGCGGTATTGCAATGCATTTATCAGACAGATCGGCCTCACAAATGCATCCGTTTGCCGGGTCCGGCAGGCAGTTCCGGCGATGGAACTGCCTGCCGGAATCCTCTGCCGCAAGTGTGAAAGTAGCCTCAGAAGACTCTGGAATTTTCTATAAAAAAAAAAAAAGCCTTTAAAGGTCTGTCTCACTTCAGCAAATAGCATTTATCATGTAGAGAAAGTTAACACAAGGCAATTACTAATATATTGTTATTATCCATATTGCTGCCTTTGCTGGCTGGATTCATTTTTCCATCACATAATACACTGAGTTTCCATGGTTACGACCACCCTGCAATCTATCAGTGGTGGTTGTGCTTGCACAATATAGGAAAAAGCATCAGCCTCTCTGGTGGCCGGGACCATGGGAGCGAACATAGGCTACTGCTTTTTCCTATATTGTGCAAGCACGACCACTGATGGATTGCAGGGTGGTCGTAACCATAGAAACAAGCAGTGTATAATGTGATAGAAAAATGAATCCAGTCGTGAAAGGAAGCAATATGGATAATCACAATACATTAGTAAGGGGCTTGTATTAGCTTTCTCTACATGATATATGGCACTTACTGAAGGGAGACCACCGCTATAACTTTCATAACGCACTGCTCTACGGAGACAGGACACCAGCAGGACGGTGACTTTAGTTCTGTGTGTGAATGGAGAACAAGACCAACAACATTCTCATGAGGAGTGGTACAAACCTGACAGGTCTCCAGTCGCCATGTTCACCTATACGTCACTAGGAAATCAGAAAAGAAGCAGTCAGCAAACCGTGCCCGAAAGCAGCTGCTCTGCCCCCATTGTCACTGGCAGGGTGGGGGTCCAGGAGCACTCCTGGGTGACGGGGAATGTGCTCAACCAGTGGTCCTACCTAGTTACCAGGAGATTCCCATCAGGTCGATGATGCAACCATTACTAAAGGGCACAATGTATGATAGGACCCAGACAACGAAGCCTAATCTGCACCGGCCGTTAGCAGGAGAATATGACAGCCCTTCCCCGCAGGTTCCAGCAGCCGCGGGCAGCCGGCATCTTTTCTAATACTGACCAATCACAACACAAAGCGCGCTCTATTTACGCGTCACGAAAACCGCCGCTCCTGATTGGTCAGTCTGACAGAGCCGCTCCAATCTCCAATTGGCTGCTGCGACGCATTCTCTCTTCCCGCCGATGGGAGGGGTTTGTGACGAAGAGTCCTGATTGGTTGGCGGCTCGGCGCTGCTGTGCGTGTTTCCGGAAGACGTGGCTGTTGTGTCCAGCCGGTTTTTTCCCCTGGTTCCCGGTCACCCCTCAGGACTCCGCCATCATGATCTCCCTTACCGACACCCAGAGTAAGAGATGCTTATCGTTCTGTTTGTATAGCGCCGCCCGATGGGCAGCATGGGGCTGACAGGCACTGCATCTTAGATGGAAAGAGGGTTCTTTTCCCCAGAACTCCCCATTATCTCTGTCTGTACTGTGATGGGGACCTGCGGCTCTACAGTAGCTCCCAGCATGCAGTGATAGCCTTCAGCTCTGAGAACTTGCTGGGAATTGTAGTTCTACCCCAGCAGCCAAGCAGATCACCAATAAATGCACTCTGATCAGACCCAGGAGCTGACCCTCTAAACTGGTTATCGACGTATGATGAGAGTCATAAATCCTATTGGCTGGGAGTCATCATCAGACAAGTATGGCAGGAACCCTTACACTGCGCCTGTCACCAGGGATTGTGTGCGCGAGCGGATAAGAGAAACTGGATATGATCAGCAGGTCCAGGGGCCACATATAAGTGTCAGGGGCCCATACACAATATCTGGGACCCCTCCACCACATCACATGACACAAGGTGTGTTTACTACGCCTGAGCGATAAGGTGTGAGACTGTAGTGACGGTGTGACAGGTGTGAGTGGAACGCCCCTGACACAAACACCTGTCCAGGGAATATGGACCTGTCACTGTAAAAGGAAAAGCTCTGCTGACTTCTAATAGACTTTGGGGGAGATTTTTCAAAACTGGTGTAAAGTAGAACTGGATTAGTTGCCAAAAGGAACCAATCAGATTCCACCTTTCATTTTCCAAATGAGCTCTGAAAAAATGGAATCTGATTGGTTGCTGTGGGCGCCTGCTTTCCTTTACACGCATCTTGAAAATGGTGAGGAATAGAAATCAAAAGTTTAGTCAGCCGGGAAAAAGAATATGGCAATAACAAATTGGCGCTAAAATAACGTTGACAACCTCATAAGTTGTAGCCATTGACTGGTGTAAACGTTGGGGGGGGTCAGTATGTGATGTCACACACTGACCCGTCATATTGATGACATCACAAATCCCTGTCCCATAGGGATTCCAACGACGCTCGTGCTCAAGGTCCACCCCCTTCCCAATTCATTCAACTTGGCCCCCTTGGACTGATTCTCATGGACTTCTCTGGGTCACACCCCTAATGACTGGTGCCTGCTCTGCAAGTGATTGCTGCCGGCTTTGCTCAGAAGGCGGCGCCCACTAGTGATCAGCAGCGGGAGCACAGCCTGCATCATCATCATCCTCACACAAGAAGTCAGAAACTAACCCCCGCTCGTTTTTCCCTCTTTCTGCAGAGATCGGGATGGGCCTAACCGGCTTCGGCGTCTTCTTCCTCTTCTTCGGGATGCTGCTCTTCTTTGACAAGGCTCTGCTTGCCATAGGAAACGTGAGTGTGGGGGAGGGGGCACATGTTGCAGTGCAGGAGACCGGACCGGAACCATTGAGAACGACACAGAACAAGATTTTGATCTGCTACACCAGAGATCAGAAACTACAACTCCCAGAGTCCTTTATTCTCTTCTATGGGAGTTAGAACAACCATGCATGTTTGCATGCTGGGAGTTGTAGTTTCACAGCAGCTGGAGTGCTGATCCCCGTGCTACACATATAAATAGACGTCATTCTGCCTAGAGCTTTCTCTCTGCAGCACTGCATTGTGGGTGAATTCATGTTTAACCCTCTCGCCAAATGCCCCACCCCCCGTACCGACATATTTTCTGAAAGTAGACACCCGGCACAATGCCAAAATGCCACTCAGTACTGTATACACATAGACACGTTCATGCAATTTTGCGTCAAATTCGTAATTTTCATAGAATGTGCATAAAAGTTGATATTTGTGGGTAAAAGTGAGACCCAAGCGGAACGTTATATGGAGCACACCTCCTATAACATTTCAGCCTGTGCAGAGTTTATATACACCACTTGGGTCTAAAGTTACATGCACAAATCTTCATAAAATCACCAGAACTGGAGGACCAAAAATCTAGTTTTAAGCTGGAAATTATTTTTTTTTTAAAAAGGAACAGCTTGTAAAATACAGGGATTACAGTCCTTGAAAAGTAAGTGCACCCCAAGACCTATGTACTTCCTGGAAGCAGACAACCTGATGATTGCAGGGACCTTGATGGACTATTGACAACTATGTCTACCTTCATGTAACTTTGCGTAAAGGAATTATTATTATTATTATATTTTTTTTTAATGCATTGAACATTTTCATCTAAAACTAAAATCCAGGCAGAAGTTTACACGTAAACACAATGTAAAAATAATAGGTGCACAGACCTCATGTGTACCACAAGCATGTACATGCTTAAAAAAACTGGAACAGCGGCCTTGTCATATATGGTCATCATGCACACCTAATAATATATATATATATATATACTGTACATGGCAAACACCTTCTATGTTACCAAAATCTACATTTTCTGAGAGCAGAAAACACGGCATGTATAAAAATATAAAATCTTTGCAGTGAACAATAATTAGGAAAAATTGGAGAATAATTCTAATTTGCAACTACAATACATACTGTAGCAGAGTTCTTGTGCAAATAAAATATAGTCTGTAAAAAACTGTAAGATGTGAGGAGGTCATGCATGTCGCACTGTAAGATGTGAGGAGGTCATACATGTCGCACTGTAGGATGTGAGGAGGTCATACATGTCGCACTGTAAGATGTGAGGAGGTCATACATGTCGCACTGTAAAATGTGAGGAGGTCATGCATGTCGCACTGTAAGATGTGAGGAGGTCATGTATGTCGCACTGTAAGATGTGGGGAGGTCATGCATGTCGCACTGTGAGATGTGAGGAGGTCATACATGTCGCACTGTGAGATGTGAGGAGGTCATGCATGTCGCACTGTAAGATGTGAGGAGGTCATGCATGTCGCACTGTAAGATGTGAGGAGGTCATGCATGTCGCACTGTAAGATGTAAGGAGGTCATGCATGTCGCACTGTGAGATGTGAGGAGGTCATGCATGTCGCACTGTAAGATGTGAGGAGGTCATGCATGTCGCACTGTAAGATGTGAGGAGGTCATACATGTCGCACTGTGAGATGTGAGGAGGTCATGTGTGTCGCACTGTAAGATGTAAGGAGGTCATACATGTCGCACTGTAAGATGTGAGGAGGTCATGCATGTCGCACTGTAAGATGTGAGGAGGTCATGTATGTCGCACTGTAAGATGTGGGGAGGTCATGCATGTCGCACTGTGAGATGTGAGGAGGTCATACATGTCGCACTGTAAGATGTAAGGAGGTCATGCATGTCGCACTGTGAGATGTGAGGAGGTCATGCATGTCGCACTGTAAGATGTGGGGAGGTCATGTATGTCGCACTGTAAGATGTAAGGAGGTCATGCATGTCGCACTGTGAGATGTGAGGAGGTCATGCATGTCGCACTGTAAGATGTGGGGAGGTCATACATGTCGCACTGTAAGATGTGAGGAGGTCATGCATGTCGCACTGTAAGATGTGAGGAGGTCATGCATGTCGCACTGTAAGATGTAAGGAGGTCATGCATGTCGCACTGTGAGATGTGAGGAGGTCATGCGTGTCGCACTGTAAGATGTGAGGAGGTCATGCATGTCGCACTGTAAGATGTGAGGAGGTCATGCATGTCGCACTGTAAAATGTGAGGAGGTCATGCATGTCGCACTGTAAGATGTGAGGAGGTCATGTATGTCGCACTGTAAGATGTGGGGAGGTCATGCATGTCGCACTGTGAGATGTGAGGAGGTCATACATGTCGCACTGTAGGATGTGAGGAGGTCATACATGTCGCACTGTAGGATGTGAGGAGGTCATACATGTCGCACTGTAAGATGTGAGGAGGTCATACATGTCGCACTGTAGGATGTGAGGAGGTCATACATGTCGCACTGTAAGATGTGGGGAGGTCATGTATGTCGCACTGTAAGATGTAAGGAGGTCATACATGTCGCACTGTGAGATGTGAGGAGGTCATGCATGTCGCACTGTAGGATGTGGGGAGGTCATGCATGTCGCACTGTAGGATGTGAGGAGGTCATACATGTCGCACTGTAAGATGTGGGGAGGTCATGTATGTCGCACTGTAGGATGTGAGGAGGTCATACATGTCGCACTGTAAGATGTGAGGAGGTCATACATGTCGCACTGTAAGATGTGGGGAGGTCATGTATGTCGCACTGTAAGATGTGGGGAGGTCATGTATGTCGCACTGTAAGATGTGGGGAGGTCATGTATGTCGCACTGTAGGATGTGAGGAGGTCATGTATGTCGCACTGTAAGATGTGGGGAGGTCATGCATGTCGCACTGTGAGATGTGAGGAGGTCATACATGTCGCACTGTAGGATGTGAGGAGGTCATACATGTCGCACTGTAGGATGTGAGGAGGTCATGTATGTCGCACTGTAAGATGTAAGGAGGTCATACATGTCGCACTGTGAGATGTGAGGAGGTCATGCATGTCGCACTGTAGGATGTGGGGAGGTCATGCATGTCGCACTGTAGGATGTGAGGAGGTCATACATGTCGCACTGTAAGATGTGGGGAGGTCATGTATGTCGCACTGTAGGATGTGAGGAGGTCATACATGTCGCACTGTAAGATGTAAGGAGGTCATACATGTCGCACTGTAAGATGTGGGGAGGTCATGTATGTCGCACTGTAAGATGTGGGGAGGTCATGTATGTCGCACTGTAAGATGTGGGGAGGTCATGTATGTCGCACTGTAGGATGTGAGGAGGTCATACATGTCGCACTGTAAGATGTGAGGAGGTCATACATGTCGCACTGTAGGATGTGAGGAGGTCATGCATGTCGCACTGTGAGATGTGAGGAGGTCATGCATGTCGCACTGTAAGATGTGAGGAGGTCATGCATGTCGCACTGTAGGATGTGAGGAGGTCATGCATGTCGCACTGTAAGATGTAAGGAGGTCATACATGTCGCACTGTAGGATGTGAGGAGGTCATACATGTCGCACTGTAGGATGTGAGGAGGTCATGCATGTCGCACTGTAAGATGTGAGGAGGTCATACATGTCGCACTGTAGGATGTGAGGAGGTCATGCATGTCGCACTGTAAGATGTGGGGAGGTCATGTATGTCGCACTGTAGGATGTGAGGAGGTCATGTATGTCGCACTGTAAGATGTGGGGAGGTCATGTATGTCGCACTGTAGGATGTGAGGAGGTCATGCATGTCGCACTGTAAGATGTGGGGAGGTCATGTATGTCGCACTGTAGGATGTGAGGAGGTCATGCATGTCGCACTGTAGGATGTGAGGAGGTCATGCATGTCGCACTGTAAGATGTGGGGAGGTCATGTATGTCGCACTGTAAGATGTGAGGAGGTCATACATGTCGCACTGTGAGATGTGAGGAGGTCATGCATGTCGCACTGTAGGATGTGAGGAGGTCATACATGTCGCACTGTGAGATGTGAGGAGGTCATACATGTCGCACTGTAGGATGTGAGGAGGTCATACATGTCGCACTGTGAGATGTGAGGAGGTCATGCATGTCGCACTGTGAGATGTGAGGAGGTCATACATGTCGCACTGTGAGATGTGAGGAGGTCATGCATGTCGCACTGTGAGATGTGGGGAGGTCATGTATGTCGCACTGTAGGATGTGAGGAGGTCATACATGTCGCACTGTAAGATGTGAGGAGGTCATGCATGTCGCACTGTAGGATGTGAGGAGGTCATACATGTCGCACTGTGAGATGTGAGGAGGTCATGCATGTCGCACTGTAGGATGTGAGGAGGTCATACATGTCGCACTGTAGGATGTGAGGAGGTCATGCATGTCGCACTGTAAGATGTAAGGAGGTCATGCATGTCGCACTGTAAGATGTGAGGAGGTCATGCATGTCGCACTGTAAGATGTGGGGAGGTCATGCATGTCGCACTGTAAGATGTGAGGAGGTCATGCATGTCGCACTGTAGGATGTGAGGAGGTCATACATGTCGCATTGTGAAGATAGCTGCCATACAGCCAGAGACACAACCTGTCAGAATCCTGCTGTATAGCTATAAGCACCACCATCCCAGTATTGTTTTATAGCTTAGAGTTTCAGCTTTAAAGGGGTTGTCTAGGATTTTGACACTTGGCACCCCCGCCGAATAGTGTTTACCTTGTAGTGTAGGTGCCGGAATACAGTGTACGGATCTGGTGATTGCAGTGCTGGGGTTACCATCTCCGTCCAGTGCACAGAGCTGTGTAGTTCAGGTGCCAGCGCTACAAAATAACAGCCTGCAGGGTGGCGGATGACCGCCGATCTGATATTGATGGCTTATCTGAAGAGTAGGCCATCAATATAAAAATTCTGGACTGCCCCATTAAAACGAGACCTGCTATGCAACCTGAGATAGTCATCAACAGCAAGGATGTTCTTGGCTATTGACGTGGCACCTTGCAAGGATGTACGAAAAATGTCCCTGGCAGGGAAAGAGTTAAACCAAGGACTGTTCATTACTCTGATCCAGATGCACTTACAGTGTTTTGTGGTTACCTGTCAGCACAGTGCAGGTGCAGCCTAATAGGACATGTCACAATGTAAATGTAAGTGCAGCTCTAGATGTGACAGGAGTATGACAGGAAGGAACATCAGAACTGTGAGAGAATCTCTGGTTGTGACTGACGTATAACTGACGTGATAGGGACAGGAACTCTCATGTGCCATCTTGTTCCAGGTTCTGTTTGTGGCTGGTCTGGCGTTTGTCATCGGGCTAGAGAGGACGTTCCGCTTCTTCTTCCAGAAACATAAAGTAAAAGCCACTGCGTTCTTCCTCGGGGGAGTGTTTGTGGTGCTTATTGGCTGGCCCCTCATTGGGATGGTCCTGGAGATCTACGGCTTCTTCCTGCTCTTCAGGTAACACTGAAGGGGTTGCCTCTCGGATGGTAGATGGGGAAGGGTCTGCTCTCTGGGAAATAATATCTGCTCTCTTGTTTGTACAGGGGATTCTTCCCGGTGGTGATCGGCTTCATACGGAGAGTCCCCATCCTAGGATCCATCCTGAATCTACCTGGGATCAGCTCGGTGAGATCTCGTATTCCTATGTCTCTATTGTGATAATAGTGATTTGCGGTTTATAAGAAGAGCGGCTATATCAGTCAGCATATAGTGGCTGATAACAGGGAGCAACAGTTTATCTGCCAGCCTTTTTCAAGACTGAAATGACTGCCTCCAAGGAGCAATAGATTGTATTCATCTGTCCTACAGTCGGCTTCTCAACAGCCGGAATGGCTGATAACTGGGAGCAATAGATTGTATTCTCCTGTCCTACAGTCGGCTTCTCTACAGCCGGAATAGCTGATAACTGGGAGCAATAGATTGTATTCATCTGTCCTACAGTCGGCTTCTCTACAGCCGGAATAGCTGATAACTGGGAGCAATAGATTGTATTCTCCTGTCCTACAGTCGGCTTCTCTACAGCCGGAATGGCTGATAACTGGGAGCAATAGATTGTATTCTCCTGTCCTACAGTCGGCTTCTCAACAGCCGGAATGGCTGATAACTGGGAGCAATAGATTGTATTCTCCTGTCCTACAGTCGGCTTCTCTACAGCCGGAATGGCTGATAACTGGGAGCAATAGATTGTATTCATCTGTCCTACAGTCGGCTTCTCTACAGCCGGAATGGCTGATAACTGGGAGCAGTAGATTGTATTCATCTGTCCTACAGTCGGCTTCTCTACAGCCGGAATGGCTGATAACTGGGAGCAATAGATTGTATTCTCCTGTCCTACAGTCGGCTTCTCTACAGCCGGAATGGCTGATAACTGGGAGGAATAGATTGTATTCTCCTGTCCTACAGTCGGCTTCTCTACAGCCGGAATGGCTGATAACTAGGAGCAATAGATTGTATTCTCCTGTCCTACAGTCGGCTTCTCTACAGCCGGAATGGCTGATAACTGGGAGCAGTAGATTTTATTCATCTGTCTAACACATCAAGAGAAGGTGCTCGGCTATTTCTAGAACTCCTGTAGAGATAAATGGGACTGCAGTGCATGTTTCCGACTTGCTGCTCTGCATTGCAGAGGGCCCTGAGGGTTATGGGGTCCCTGTTCTTGTGATTGGGGGATCATAAAGGTAGGACCCCCACCGATGGCCCCTAACCTGTGGATAGGGGATAACTGGTCACAACCAGTATGCCCTTTTAAGTTGGCTTCAGGACCACACGGCTGAGTTTTCAGTTTCTGGATGTAAATAATGAATGTTTCCAGTCAATGACAGCAAGCAGAGATCTTAAAGGGGCTCTGTTACCCTGATCAACCCTAAACAACCAGGCCTTGTAGGGTTGCGGACGCTGATTAAAACCATACCTATCTTTTATCTGTAGGTAGTAGTGTGGTGGAGAAATGTGAACTTTCATAAATATGCTAATGAGCTATTGGAGCACCAGGGGGCAGGCTTGAAGCTGACCATGTCGCCACTTCCGGGTTCAGTGATGTGAACAGCGCATGCGTTGTATGCATCTTCTCTCATCGGGATGAAGCAGAAGATGATGTGCACATGCTCCGTTCTAGACAGCGGTTGTGCAGGCATGAGATCTCAATCTAAAGGGAGGGGGGTGTGAGTTGAAGGAGAGGGGCATCAGGATGAAGCACCAGGGGCGTCGCTGGAGCGGTGCTCGAACCGCATAAGCCCGCCTCCTGGTGCTCCAGGTATTGTTTTAATCAGCGTCAGCAACCCTACCAGGCTATAGGTTGGATAGGGTTGATCCAGGTGAAAGAGCCGCTTTAAATGTTGAGGAATTGACGAATCTATTACAATGTCTAGAGCAGGGATGGCCAACCTGCGGCTCTCCAGCTATTGTAAAACTACAATTCCCACCATGCCCTGCTGTAAGCTGATAGCTGTAGGTTAGGCATACCTGCTGTAGGTAGTCTGGGCATGCTGGGAGTTGTAGTTTTGCAACAGCTGTGTGGTTGCTACCCATGTGATGATGCGGGAGTTGTCCTGTAGTTGAGCTCCTCCCACCCCTGGTAGTCAGGACAGTGTGTATAATATTAAATGGAGGGAAAGATGAGGGGTCCCCCCACCCCATGGCTGGGGGTGTGTTGCCTGTTGACCGTACTAAGAGCGATGTAACACCGTTCTGCATATGGAGGAATTCTCAAAAAAAAAAATGTTTCTTTCTCCCCTCGTAAAGCCCACCTAGAGTGATCCGGAGCGCAGTGCTGGTCAGTAACGTCATCTTCTATTATTGCTGCTGCATGGGAGCTGTGTACGTGTCATCACTATCTTGTCACTGGCTGAGGCTACAGTGAGGAGGCGACTTCTGCTGCGCAGCACCGCGTTCCACCGTCACGTACTGACCCTCACACCGGAAGCTACGATAGCTGCACATCTAGAAAGTGATGAAAATTACGCAGTCATAACTTATATGGAGCTCGGTTTAAATGACTAATTCTGTCATATGCAGACCGTTGCTGGTACTGGCGGCTGCTACATTGCGCAGCGTCACGTCTGGTACCTTCCCATGGAATATAGTGTTGCACAATGGCTCCTGCCGCTTAACTGTCCACAGCAGAAGCCGTCCCAGACTGTAGCCCAGATCCCACCATTTTTTATGAGCTGCTGGATTAGAAATCTTTCTATTAGATGATGGCGGAATCATCGGATGGCGATTTCTATCACCTGATCTGTTTCTTCTCTTTTCTTTCAGCTTGCAGATAAAGCCGGAGAGAGTAACAACATGGTGTGAGTGAGCGGCGCTGAAGGCGGAGTCATCTGGACACCACACTAAATAGCCTGTTACGCTCGCTCGTAGCCATTTCTGAACTTTATTCATCATGTCCGGTGGGCGGAGCCAAAAAAGTCATTGAAGTTCATGGACAAATCTTTATTTACAAGATGCTGTGTTTTTTTTTTATTATTCGTACATGAGTCTGTCTGAGGCCGCAGAATCCGTGGCGCCTGCGCCGTCTGCTGTATCCTGCACGGAGGACCGAAAAGGAAAAAAAAAAGGAATTTTTATTTATGGAAGAGCAGAAAAAAATCAGCGACACTCCTGTTACTGCTGCTTCCCATGAAATGCAAGGACGCTGCGTTGTATTTGGACATTTTTAAGACTCGAAAGAAAATGGATTTATAGAAAAAAAAAAATCAGGTCATTACTGTGGGAATAAACCGTTTTGTAAATATAATCCTAATCTAACGCTCTGGTCATAAGGAATATATATATATACAGTGTGTGTGTGTACATATTATATTATATGAACATAGTTATAAGGCTGAAAAAGGACATCTGTCCTTCCAGTTCGGCCTGTTATCCTGCAAGTTGATCCAGAGGAAGGCAAAAAAAAACTGTGAGGTAGAAGCCAATTTTCCCCACTTAAGGGGAAAAAAATTCCTTCCCGACTCCAATCAGGCAATCAGAATAACTCCCTGGATCAACGACCCCTCTCTAGTAGCCATAGCCTGTAATATTATTACACTCCAGAAATACATCCAGGCCCCTCTTGAATTCCTTTATTGTACTCGCCATCACCACCTCCTCAGGCAGAGAGTTCCATAGTCTCACTGCTCTTACCGTAAAGAATCCTTTTCTATGTTTGTGTAGAATCCTTCTTTCCTCGAGTCCGTTCGTTACAGTCCTGGGGATAAATAGCTGATGGGATAGATCTCTGTACTGACCCCTGATATATTTATACATATTAATTAGATCTCCCCTGAGTCGTCTTTTTTTCTAAAGTGAATAACCCTAATTTTGATAATCTTTCAGGGTACTGTAGTTGCCCCATTCCAGTTATTACTTCAGTTGCCCTCCTCTGAACCCTCTCCAGCTCTGCTATGTCTGCCTTGTTCACAGGAGCCCAGAACTGTACACAGTATTCCATGTGTGGTCTGGCTAGTGCTTTGTAAAGTGGTAGGACTATGTTCTCATCACGGGCATCTATGCCCCTTTTGATGCAACCCATTATCTTATTGGCCTTGGCAGCAGCTGCCTGACACTGGTTTCTACAGCTTTGTCTGCTGTTCACTAAAATTCCTAAGTCCTTTTCCATGTCAGTGTTACCCAGTGTTTTACCATTTAGTATGTATGGGTGACTTGCATTATTTCTTCCCATGTGCATAACCTTACATTTGTCAGTGTTAAACCTCATCTGCCACTTATCTGCCCAAGCCTCTAATCTATCCAGATCCCTCTGTAGTAGTATACTGTCCTCTTCAGTGTTAGTTATGTTACACAGTTTAGTGTCATCTGCAAAAATTGATATTTTACTATGCAAGATCATTAATAAATATATTGAAGAGAATAGGGCCCAATACTGACCCCCGAGGTACTCCACTAGTGACAGTGACCCAATCTGAGTGTGTACCGTTAATAACCACCCTCTGTTTTCTATCATTGAGCCAGTTACTTACCCACATACAGACGTTTTCTCCCAGTCCAAGCGTTATCATTTTATATACTAACCTTTTATGTGGTACAGTGTCAAATGCTTTGGAGAAGTCCAGATATACGACATCCATTGATTCGCCGCTGTCAAGTCTAGAACTTACCTCCTCATAGAAACTGATTAAATTAGTATGACATGACCGATCCCTCATGAAGCCATGCTGATATGGCGTTATTTGCTTACTTTCATTGAGGTACTCCATGATAGCATCTCTTAGCAAACCTTAAAACAGTTTACCCATGGCAGATGTTAAACTTACCGGCCTATAGTTTCCGGGCTCTGTTTTTGGACCCTTTTTAAATATTGGCACCACATTTGCTATGCGCCAATCCTGTGGAACACTCCCTGTCAGTATAGAGTCCTTAAACATCAGAAAGAAGGGTCTGGCTATGACATTACTTAATTCTCTTAGGATACGGGGGTGTATGCCATCTGGTTCCTGGGATTTGTCTATTTTAATCTTTTTAAGACGCCGCTGTACACGCACACACTGACAAGAAAAATAACGCACCAAGAAGGACTTGTTGGAATGAAACTTTAAAAGGTTAATTATCTTCATTAGTGGCCCCCCAGTATTATAGTCATTGGTGGCAGTGGCCACAGGCGCCCCCCCCTTCTCATTGGTGGCAGTGGTAGCCTCCGATCAGAGCCCCAGCAGTGTAATCGTGGGGCTCCGATCGGTCACCATGGCAGCCAGTATACTACTGAAGCCCTGGCTGCCATGGTGAGCTCCCTGCTGCTGTGTGCCCAAGGCCCAGGGACAGTGTAGAGTCCTATTCACCCTAATAGAACTCTATAAGGGTGAATAGGACAAGGAATTTAAATATCCCAGGTTCTAGCCCCTAAGGGGGCTAATAGGGATTAAAAGATCCCAAGTTCTAGCCCCTAAGGTGGCTAATGGTTATTAAATAAAAAGTAAAAAGTTTAAGAAAAACACCAAAATCTTAGGTTTAAATCACACCCTTTCCCAATTTTAGATGTAAAATATATAAGCAATAAAAAATAAACATATTCCATCTCGCCACGTCCAAAAAAGTCTATTCGCTATTTTTTAGTCGCTCCCCCCCCCCCCAAAAAAAATAGATGCTGATGATCTATCCAGAGGACATTCTTGTACATAGGAGGTAGTAATATAGTAGTTATATTCTTGTACATAGAAGGCAGTATTATAGTAATAACATTCTTGTATATAGGAAGCACCATTACAGTAGTTATATTCTTGTACATAGGAGGCAGTATTATAGTAGTTATATTCTTGTACATAGGAAGTAGTGTTATAGTAGTTATATTCTTGTACATAGAAGGCAGTATTCTAATAGTTATATTCTTGTATATAGGAAGCAGCATACAGTAGTTATATTCTTGTA
The DNA here is from genome assembly GCF_905171765.1 of Bufo bufo. Classification (NCBI taxonomy): domain Eukaryota; kingdom Metazoa; phylum Chordata; class Amphibia; order Anura; family Bufonidae; genus Bufo; species Bufo bufo. Next base: position 240,793,714 of record NC_053389.1, on the reverse strand, counting down.
CATAGTGGGCAGTATTATAGTAATTATATATCAGACAGGAGGCTCATATCTTATGCATTAATCCTTCTTTATTAATGCTCACAGCAGAAAAAAAAAGTATTGTTCAATTTTAACGTAAATAAACAGAAAAGAAAAGAAAACTGTAGGGACTACACTTCCCAGCAGCCCTTGGTCGTAGCCACTCCCATCCTAGGCTCTATAAAAGGACTGCTCTCACTTATCTCTTCCTCTTTCTTTCTGCTCACGGCATAGGACAGATAAGTACTACTATTCCCGTTTAACACTACTGTTTATACTGTATGCTGGTAGACATCGTTCTACTTGCTATGCTTTATCCTTAATTTATTCCTAATTTCGGGATTCGCAGGCGGAGCCCCCCGCCCCCCTTATTTTCGTTTCCCCCCCCCCCCTCCCGTTTGCTGCTACTTCTTAGCCGCCTCACACTGATCGCGGAATTAGGACGGATGCTGTCACCAGCGACCGTTCATCCCCCCCCTCACAGTTGTCCTAACCTTTGATGGATACCCGGACCGTGCGGACGTTTTTCTTCCCCCCGGGGTTCCGATCCTATATCCCCTCACGGAACCCGCATTCTCGCGAGATGACGCCATCTTGCTAAGCGTCATCTCGCTCGGGCATTCGACTGCTGTACTCGGGCGCGGCTTCTTCTTCTCAGGAGCCGCGCCTACTACATGCGCGCGCGCTCCTGCTCCCTTCGCGCCCTTTTCTCAGACAGACGGGAAGGGCGGACCTCCGGACCGCCCCCTCTCAGCCAACAACCAATAAGAAATCCATCTCACTAGCTTCACCTCCCACCGCAGGCCAGTCAACGCCAGTGGTCGGAGGTAGGAGCCTGATCTAGATAGCTAGTGAGCTGCTTATCTTTTCAGTTAGCCAGTTAGCGATCGCTAGGAATTTTCCAAACCATCACAAGTTTAATAGAGTTAGGTAACTTAAGATATATACCTAACTATTTCCTCACCTGACACTCTGTATCATTATGGCAGAAGGGGGCCCCATCACTACCCATGAGGATGAGTTGACGCTGGGCTCAACTCAACTTCTGAGCCCTGTCCAATTGCAGGACATTATTAATAGATCAGTGCAAGCGGCACTGGCTGCAGCTATCACAAAATCCGATACGCAGCAGGCCGTTATCCCTGCCCCGTTACCGCCGCCACTAGACGGTGAGCAGCGCATGAAAGGCGGCAAATCCTTGCATAAGAGGAAACATGCATTGCTGGCACATGACTCCCTGGCAAGGGAAGCAAACAATATGCATAGAGCAGCTCCCCTCACGGACTGCCACCCCAAGCACCCTGCAGACTCTCTTCAACCCCTGGGCCTCAGGGAGTCAACTAAGAGGCACGGCTCCGCTAAACGGGCCAAACCAGACTCTTACGTCATAGAGTCAGACGAGGATTCATCCGATGAGTCGGACGGGTCCGGAGTCCCCGAGTCTGAATATGACGAAGTAGAGGATGCTGGGGCACTGGCGATCCTACACGACGCCACCCCTGATAATCAGGGCAAAGAAATTATTGATGCTCTGGGAGAACCTTTGTTCAACCCAGATGCCATCTCCCACCCCCGTTCTGGAGAGTGGTCCCCGTTACCCCACGTGTCCCAGTACGTGGAGTTCTGGGCACGTAGGTCACTTGAGCGGTCAAACCGTAACAAATTACGGGCGGAATGCCCTCGACCGCATATCCCAAGGAAAGTGGTCATGACACCTGACATTGACCCTATTCTTTCCAAGTATTTAATGAAGACGGGAAAATTCCCCAAAAAGGGGATAGACCGATCGTTTAAGTCCATACAGGATCGGATCCTCGACCTATTTGGACCACTAACTAAGATCCTCAACTTGTCAGAACAGGCTGTGACAAACGACCAGACGATCGACTTAACACAGTTACGTGGGTGGGCCCAAAGGGCCATCTGCTTAGTGGGCAGCGCCAACACCGCCTGCTCCATCGAACGCAGACGTTCCATCCTAATGCGGCTTGACCCGCAATTAGCACATTTAGCCGAAACAGAGCCAGGCCCCGCGGCCGAGGGGATGCTGTTTGGGGAGTCCCTAGCCAAGGACATAAACAAGTTTGTGGGGCTTTTCAACAGCCTCGACAAGGCTCAGACATCACTTAAGAGAACCGGAAATTCTAGAGTTTTTCCCCGGGCCGGTAGAGGTAGGGGTCGTTCTACCGGCCGCAATAACAACGGCAAACCGTTCCACAGACCGACCCAACCACAATATGCTCAGGCTCCCCCTCCATATACCACAACGGCGCAACCAGCACCTTTTTTTCCCACCCCGTGGTAGACCGTGGAGAGGACGCGGCCACAGAGGATACCCTCGCTCCCGCCCATACTCCGGTGAGTACCGCATACACTCCACTACCTCACACACCTATTGGGGGACGTCTAATGTTTTTTATCCACGCTTGGTCTGCGATTACGGCAGATACATGGATATTAAACACAGTTGCAGGGTTCCACATAGAACTTATGTCACCACCAAATCTAGGTATCCTACCAACCCCGATTCGATTTGCGGAAGAAAACGTTGCTCTGATAGACAACGAACTCCGGGAATTGATATCCAAACGAGCAGTGATCGAAGTCGACCCTTCCTCCCCAGGCTTTATCAGCAACCTCTTCTTAGTCAAGAAGAAGGGAGGGGGCTACCGCCCCGTCATAAATCTGCGGGATTTAAACCAACATGTCGCTTATCGACATTTCAAAATGGAGGGGATACATTGCCTCCGAGATCTCCTCCAGCCGGGGGACTGGCTGGTAAAGGTGGACCTGAAGGACGCTTACCTCACCGTTCCCATGCATCAGGACTCCCAACACCTACTCCGTTTCAGATGGTGGGGGCGCACTTGGCAATTCTCATGCCTACCGTTCGGCCTATCATCCGCCCCATGGTGTTTCACAAAAATCCTGAAGCCAGTAGTGGCATCACTGAGGAGCAGGGGCGTACGGCTGATTATTTACTTAGACGATATTCTCGTCATAGCATGCTCCAAAACTCTAGCTTATCGCCACATGGATTGGACGATCAACCTATTACAGAGTCTAGGCTTCTTGATCAATCAGGAAAAGTCGGTTCTTATTCCGGCGCAAGAGATGGAATTCCTAGGCTTCCTGGTAGACACCAACCAGGCTGTTCTCCGCCTGCCCAACGCAAAGTTAGCTCTGATCCGCAAAGAGATCAGAGCGATACTACGCAAGGGTTACTTATCGTTACGCATCCTGGCACGTCTGGTAGGCCTGCTGGCGGCCTCCATTCAAGCCATCTTTCCGGCCCCTCTCCATTACAGAGCCCTCCAGAGACTGAAGATCCTCCATCTGCGTCAGGGTCTCCGGTACGCGGACGTGATACGGCTCTCTACAGAGGCCAAAGTCGAACTGCAATGGTGGCTTCGACACGCCGTCGAGTGGAATGGCAAAACGATTTTCAATTCCCGCCCGGACATCATCATAGAGTCGGACGCGAGTCGCCGAGGCTGGGGAGCTCGCTTGGGAGAGACCTCGACGGGAGGGACCTGGTCCAGGGACGAAACCCTCTTACACATCAACGCGCTGGAACTTTCAGCGGCCTTATTTGCTGTACAGAGCTTTCTGGCGGAAAGATCAAATTGTTGCGTCTTACTACGCGTGGACAATATTGCAGCGGTACAATACATCAACCGCTTGGGAGGCACCAGATCCAAAATTCTAGCAGATATTGCCTCAGAGATTTGGCACTTCTGTCTGTCTCGCAACATCACCCCCATGGCGGAGTACATTCCGGGCATTTCCAACTCTGTAGCAGACTGGAATTCCCACTACCTCAGCGACTCCAGCGATTGGCGCTTGCACCGCCCAACCTTCGTCAGGTTGAACTTACTTTGGGGTCCCCTGGGCATAGATCTGTTCGCTTCTCGCCTCAATCACCAACTACCCCGATTCTTCAGTTGGAGGCCGGACCCAGGGTCAGCAGCGGTGGACGCTTTCCGACACTCCTGGACGGGGGAGACGCATTACGCGTTTCCCCCATTCTCCATGATCCCCAAAGTACTGCTGCAGATTGCGAACCAGAGGGCGACGGTCGTATTGATCACCCCATGGTGGCCAACGCAACCATGGTTCCCTCTCCTGCTGGAACTAGCCTTGGACTACCCCAGGCTTCTGCCTCCGCTCCCACACATTCTCTCCCATCCGACCAAAGGCTCACATCCTCTGGTAGAGGAGGGCACACTGATTCTCCTGGCGTGGTTGGTTTCGGGGTGCCAAGAGCACACGATGACCTTTCAAACTCGGCTAGAGATCTCCTCGCCCTGGCCTGGGCCCCCGGGACTCGATCGGCATATCGATCAGCCTGGAGGCTCTGGGTACGTTGGTGTGATCAACGGCAGGTTGATCCCATACATGCCCCTGTGACTGTCATAGTGAACTACTTGGCGGATTCTTTCGGATCCGGCAAATCATATAGCTCGCTAAATATTTACAGGTCAGCCATATCAGCTTACCACTACCCTGTAAATTCTCTCCCAATCGGCAGACATCCGCTGATTTGTAGACTCTTACGAGGCATTAGATTCAAACGACCCCCTCGCCCTAAGTACCAGTCTACCTGGGATGTCTCCAAGGTTTTAGACATGTTCTCAGGCTGGGAGGACAATGATACCTTGCCCCTCAAATTATTGTCGTTTAAGCTAACGGTCCTTCTATGCCTAATATCCATCAAACGCGTCTCTGACGTTAGGGCATTGGACATTTCCAGACGCCAGTTCTCACCGCAGGGCGTGAAATTCACGGTGGTCCGTAGAACCAAGACGGGCCTACAGTCGGTGTTTTATCCCTATTTTCCTGCACACCCACGGCTCTGCGTGGTTAGATGCCTACAGGCCTACGAGACTCGCACTACGGAACTACGACCCCAGGGGCTGTCTCAACTTCTGATATCCTACGTAAGACCTCATCACCCAGTCACCCCCGCCACTCTGGCGCGGTGGGTTAGGTCGGCCATGGCAATGGCGGGCATAGACATTACCCTGTTTGGGGCACACTCCTCCAGAGGTGCCATGGCTACTAAGGTGGTCACGACAGGGGGCTCTCTCACAGACCTTTTAATAGCGGCCGACTGGTCTTCCGAGACAGTCTTTCGCCTCTTCTATTTCAGACCGGAGGACCATGTCTCCATGTCAGTCTTAGGATGATTACATTTATTTATTATTATAATCTTGTTAAGATGCTAAGGTGTTAAGCTTTGAACTTGCATAAGATATGAGCCTCCTGTCTGATATATAATTTGAGATTTTCCTAGCCTGTGACGGAAAATATTGATTATATGAAGACAGGAGGCGAGTATCTTCCCTCCCTACCCAACCCTTTTCACGATTCTACATTTTATTTCAGGTTATTGAACAAGGTCACGACAGCGGCATGCAGACGACCTGTTAATCGAATGATGCTCAACCTTCCGGACGACCAGTGGTCGAATTGGTTCTGTTGGTTTGTCCCCGTTGGGACCAGTTGCTGTCGACACAGCCATTTTCCGATACGGAGATGTTAGGCCGGCTGGCCGAAGAGTTGTCAGATAACGACGAAGTTCAGAGATAGACCTAGTTTCGATATCTGGGACTTACACGAAGAAAGAGGAAGAGATAAGTGAGAGCAGTCCTTTTATAGAGCCTAGGATGGGAGTGGCTACGACCAAGGGCTGCTGGGAAGTGTAGTCCCTACAGTTTTCTTTTCTTTTCTATTTATTTACGTTAAAATTGAACAATACTTTTTTTTTCTGCTGTGAGCATTAATAAAGAAGGATTATCACAAGCATACAAAAACTAGTCAAATGGAACAGAGAAGACAAAACGAGACTTTATATAACATAATCAAACACGAAAAACATAATCCTGGACAAACGGGGAAGATAAACTGTGGCACCAGGTTCACATGATGGGGTGGTTACGTGGCATAAGTTTGTTGCTTGGACTCCTTGCGACGCCCACATTACATTGAACGCAGTTATTAATGTGATAAGTAGGTGAGTTATACCAGAGATTAGTTTTTTCTTTTTCTTTTTTTTTTCTTTTTTAAAAGTTTATGTATGATATGTTCTCCTCATCTTCTGGTATTTCAGTTGAAAAGCACCTAGACTCCTGCTGTGGGAGGTGCCATGCAGTCTAGGTGCGCATTTTCATATGGCACCACGAAACATCTTCATTACCAGTTGCAAAGGGCAATTTCTAAGGGCTCATTCACACAACCGTATGAATGTGTCCACATCCTTTCCACAGTTTGCGGAACGGGTGCGGACCCATTAATTTCAATGGGGCAGCAGAAGATGCGGACAGCACACCGTGTGCTGTCTGCATCCGTTATTCCGTGGCCTGCAAATAATATAGAGCATGTCCTATTCTTGTCCATAATCGCGGACAAGAATAGGCATTTTCTATATAGCGCCGGCCATGGGCGGTACAAAATATATTTTTGTACATAGAGGCAGTACTATAGTGGTTATATTCTTGTACATAGAGGCAGTATTGTAGTAGTTATATTCTTGTATATAGGAGACAGTATTGTAGTAGTTATATTGTTGTATATAGGAGGAAGTATTATAGTAGTTATATTCTTGTACATAGGAGGCAGTATTATAGTAGTTATATTCTTATAGATAGGAGACAATATTATAGTAGTTATATTCTTATAGATAGGAGACAATATTATAGTAGTTATATTCTTGTATATAGGAGACAGTATTGTAGTAGTTATATTGTTGTATATAGGAGGAAGTATTATAGTAGTTATATTCTTGTATATAGGAGGAAGTATTATAGTGCAGTGGTCCCCCAAGTTACAATATGAATTGGTTCCAGTTTGGGAGTACATAGAAATCATTGGCCCCATAGCAAGAATTAGAATTGTGCGTCCATGCCCCATCTTGGCCCCTCCCTTTGCTCTATGAATTGTGCTTGCTGCTGCTTATTATATAGTGAGCCATCAGGGCTGGTCTGGGATTACAAAACAGCCATGGCACAGAAACCCCACCAGCCCACATATGATATTGCATAAAAATAATGGTGCGCAATGCACCCTGCAGAGGTGACTTTTGCTTTACTTGGTCATGCCTCTATGTAAACCATCAATACAAGAAAGGAAATAAAAGTGGAACACAAAAACACCTAATTAGGTGGTCAGGGACATAAGTTACCCTCCCCAACAACAGCACATACCATGATAAAGTTCAAAATACCTCCCCAGCAGCATCTGATACCAGCGTGCTTTCCAAAATCCCTTCCAAACTTCGCCATATAAATACCACGTTGCAGCACAAAATATCTCCCCAACAGCGGCAAATAAATATCCCCATAAAGTACAAAATACCCAGCATAATCGTTCCCCCACTGGCAGCATGTCTCACTTCTGTTTGGGACTTGAAGGACAGGAGCAGTGAGGCTGGTGTTGGATGGAGAGAGCCTTCTGGCGGAAGGTAAAATGGAGTATTTAAAGGAGGTGTGACGTCTAAAGACTGTAAACGGTTCATGTGTCCACTATTAGAATTTGTGGAATACAGTGTCCACTATCAGAAATACACTGAAAGATGTTTATGGAAGGACAGCGCAAAGAAAGCCTCTGCTGTCCAAAAAACAAGACCACCTGGAAGCTCCACAATACTATTGAATGCTATGTTCTTTGGACAGATGAGACAAAAGTGGAACTTTTTAGCACAATGTTATGCTTGAAGAAAAAAACAAAACAAAAAAACCTCATCCCAACTGAGAAGCATGCTTTAGGGTCATCATGGTTTGGGGCTACTTTGCTTCCTCAGGGCCTGGACATCTTGTGATCATTGTGGGAGCAATGACTTTTAAGGTGTATGAAAATATTTTACAGGAGAATGTAAGTGTCCATGACCAGAAGCTGAAGAAACATTGAGTGATGCAACAAGCTAACGAAAGTAGACAAGTAAATCAATTAATAAATGGTTGAATAAGAAGAAGATTTGATGGACAAAACAAGACTGGCTCCAGCGATTGTAGTCTTAATGACATTTGTTGTATTTTGGCATGTATTAACCCGTAGGGGACCTCCGCCGTACATGTACGGTGCTGGTGGACGTGACTTAAGGACCAGTGCCGTACATCAACATGCAGCTCCTGCACCCACCCAATCAGCCGGGTCCCGGCAGTCACCGAACAGCCGAGCCCCTGCTGCATACGCCGGCATCAGTGAAAACACCGATGCCGGCGTATTAACCCCTTGTATTCAGCGGTCAAAGCTGACCGTGGCACGCAGAGGGTTCGCTGAGGGTATGGGTGTCCTCCACTTCCCCATCGGGACCCCACGCTGCAGTAGCGAGGACTCGATGGCAGAGAAGGCAAGCCCGATGCCTTCCATAGGCATCGGGGCTTTCCTTTTACGGAAGCCTGTGAGATCTAGCCCCTTAGGCTAGGTCTCACAGGCAGGCTGTCAGCATAAAAGCTGACAGCCAATGCATTAAAATACAGGTTGTATTGTAATGCATTGCAAAGGGGATCAGACCCCAGAAGTTGAAGTCCCAGAGTGGGACAAAAAAAAAAGCATTTTCATTATAAAAAAAATATAAAGTTTCAAGTAAAAAAATAAATAAAAATTTCCCAAAATAAAACACATAAAAATTGTAACAAAAAAAACAAGAAAACCAGACATATTGGGTATTGCAGCATCCGTAACAACTGACTCTAGATCACATGACCCACCCCCTCACCTAAATGCCGTAGAAAATAAAAACTGCTAAAACAAAAAAAAATTTGTCACCTTACATGACAAAAAGTGCAACACCAAGCAATCAAAAAGGCATATGCCCAAAATAGTACCAATCAAACCATCACCTCATCCCACAAAAAATTAGACCCTACCTAAGACAATCGCCCAAAAAAAAAAAAAAAAAATATGGCTCTCAGAATATGGAGACACTAAAACATGATTTTTTTTGTTTCATAAATGCTTTTATTGTGTAAAACTTAAATAAAATAAAAAAGTACACATATTAGGTATGTATCACCACGTCCATAACGACCTGCTGTATAAAAATATCACATGATCTAACCCCTCAGGTAAAGGCTATAAAAAAAATTACAAAGAAATCGGTGTAAAAAAAGCCATTTTTTGTCACCTTACATCATAAAAAGTGTAAAACCGGGGGGCGGAGCATGACCGCAGAGTGAGATGGCTGCTTAGACTTGCAGTTCTGCACAGACACAGCACAACTCCTCGTCAGAAGCGTTTACAGTGAGACTAAGGCCTCCTGCACACGGACGTTTTTTTTCACGGTCCGCAAAAACGGGGTCCGTAGGTCCGTGATCCGTGACCGTTTTTTCGTCCGTGGGTCTTCCTTGATTTTTGGAGGATCCACGGACATGAAAAAAAAGTCGTTTTGGTGTCCGCCTGGCCGTGCGGAGCCAAACGGATCCGTCCTGAATTACAATGCAAGTCAATGGGGACGGATCCGTTTGACGTTGACACAATATGGTGCCATTTCAAACGGATCCGTCCCCATTGACTTTCAATGTAAAGTCTGGAGTCCCTTTTATACCATCGGATCGGAGTTTTCTCCAATCCGATGGTATATTTTAACTTGAAGCGTCCCCATCACCATGGGAACGCCTCTATGTTAGAATATACTGTCGGATATGAGTTAGATCGTGAAACCTCATTTCCGACAGTATATTCTAACACAGAGGCGTTCCCATGGTGATGGGGGCGCTTCTAGTTAGAATATACTACAAACTGTGTACATGACTGCCCCCTGCTGCCTAGCAGCATCCGATCTCTTACAGGGGGCCGTGATCAGCACAATTAACCGCACCTGAAGGGGTTAATTGTACTAGCATATCCCCCTGTAAGAGATCAGGGCTGCCAGGCAGCAGGGGGCAGACCCCCCCCCCCCCCTCCCCAGTTTGAATATCATTGGTGGCCAGTGCGGCCCCCCCCCCCCATTCCTCCCTCTATTGTAATAATTCGTTGGTGGCACAGTGTGCGCCCCCCCGCCCCCCCCCCTTCCTCCCTCTATTGTAATAATTTGTTGGTGGCACAGTGTGCGCCCCCCCCTTCCTCCCTCTATTGTAATAAATCGTTGGTGGCACAGTGTGCGCCCCCCCCCCCTTCCTCCCTCTATTGTAATAAATCGTTGGTGGCACAGTGTGCGCCCCCCCCCCCTTCCTCCCTCTATTGTAATAAATCGTTGGTGGCACAGTGTGCGCCCCCCATCGGCCCCCCCCTTCCTCTATAGCATTAACAACATTGGTGGCCAGTGTGCGGCCTCCCATCTCTCCCCCCCCCCCCCCCGAACATTGGTGGCAGCGGGTTACTAGCAATAGTACAATAGTAAAAGATTCATACTTACCTGGGAGCTGCGATGTCTGTGTCCGGCCGGGAGCTCCTCCTACTGGTAAGTGACAGTTCATTTAGCAATGCGCCGCACAGACCTGTCACTTAGGTGGAGCTCCCGGCCGGACAAGAACATCGCAGCAGCCAGGAGCAGGTAAGTATGAATCTTCTACTATTGTACTATTGCTAAGTAACCATGGCAACCAGGACTGTAGTAGCGTCCTGGTTGCCATGGTTACCGATCGGAGCCCCAGCGATTAAACTGGGACTCCGATCGGAACTCCGCTGCCACCAATGATGGGGGGGGGGGGGGCGATGGGAGGCCGCACACTGGCCACCAATGTTGTTAATTCTATAGAGGGAGGGGGGGCCGATGGGGGGCGCACATGCGGTACGCCAGACCTGCAGGGTATTGCGATGTGAGATCACGGTAATGGTAAGCGAGGGTTACTCACAGTTGTATAAGGAAACCCTGGGCAGGCATACAGCAGTGAAGGAGAGGCTGGCACAAGAGTCCTCTGGGGCACGCTCTGTATTTAGGGACCAGGCCTGGTGATGGATGAGGTGCCCTGGGTGTTGCAGGTGTTTTATGTGCCTGGGGCAAGGTCCCTTTGAGGTACGTGACACCAGTGCCAATAACGGTGGCACACCGGTGGAAGATCTTAATAAGCAAGGAACACAGATGGCAGGGTGAACCAAACTTTGCTTTACTGTAATAAATTCCACTTTGTACAGTTAGACGGCAACTCAGTTCTATATGTCAAGTACATTTCACAAGCAGGGTTTCACAATTATGGCAGGTATATGGTTCTTTGGCAAGATACACAGAGGGTAAACATCCACACGCACAGAATCAGGCTGTACAGACTCCTCGGAGATAGTGTACACTGTTCCCTAGAACTCCTGTCTGGCTTTGATCCCAAGGCCCGGATACCTTATTGTAGGCTTTTATCCTTGGTAAATAATCCTCCTCAGGTACTCGTTCTTGCTTTCCACTTCTATTCTCTCTGCCCTTCAGCTTACTTGTATTAGCTGGACATGTTGACTCTGCTTGGCTTGGTAGGAACTACAGAGTTGCTTCCAGGAGGTAACCTCTTCCCCTGGGGTAGACCTTCCGCGCTAACCATGGCTCTCTTGATCAGAAGGTGGACTAGGATCCCTCTACTAGTCCCCTGTTGGCAACTAGAAGCCTGGACTGTCTAGTTGCATGTCAGGAGAAAGCTCTGGCTTGAGCCTTCTAGCTTGTCTCAGCAGACTCCTGACCTTCCAACTCCCTTCTCCCTGTCTGGGCCTGAATACTTATACCAGGGCTGCACTAACTCCCTCTAGCGTCTGGGATGACTAACTACAGAGACTAGGCCTGATAATGCATATTACAGGGAAAAACATTGCATAACAACAATACCTTATAAATTACATAAAATGCACAATTAGAGATAACATTCCTGTCCCTAGTGAGGAGAATTAACGCACACACCAATTGACCCTTGTGTAGTGCCCACGCTTATCTAGTGGGGACACTACACACACTGTGCCACCAACTAATTATTACAATAGAGGGAGGGAGGGGGGGGGGGGCGCACACTGTGCCACCAACAAATTATTACAATAGAGGGAGGGGGGGGGCCGCACTGGCCACCAACCTATTATTACAATAGAGGGGGGGGGGCCGCACTGGCCACCAATGATATTCAAACTGGGGAGGGGGGGAGGGTCTGCCCCCTGCTGCCTGGCAGCCCTGATCTCTTACAGGGGGATATGATAGTACAATTAACCCCTTCAGGTGCCGCACCTGAAGGGGTTAATTGTGCTGATCACGGCCCCCTGTAAGAGATCGGGTGCTGCCAGGCAGCAGGGGGCAGTCTTGTACACAGTTTGTAGTGTATTTTAACTAGAAGCGTCCCCATCACCATGGGAACGCTTCTGTGTTAGAATATACTGTCGGATCTGAGTTTTCACGAAGTGAAAACTTAGATCTGAAAAAGCTTTTATGCAGACGGATCTTTGGATCCATCTGTATTAAAGTAACCTACGGCCACGGATCACGGACACGGATGCCAATCTTGTGTGCATCCGTGTTCTTTCACGGACCCATTGACTTGAATGGGTCCGTGAACCGCTGTCCGTCAAAAAAATAGGACAGGTCATATTTTTGGACAGGATACACGGATCACGGTCTCGGCTGCAAAACGGTGCATTTTCCGATTTTTCCACGGACCCATTGAAAGTCAATAGGTCCGCGAAAAAAAACGGAAAACGGCACAACGGCCATGGATGCACACAACGGTCGTGTGCATGAGGCCTAAGTTGGTCAAAATCGTCAAAGAAAAGACCAAGGATGCTCTCTACTCCACTGGGAACTGCTAAACAACAAGCAGACATGGAGAAATTCCTACACAGAGCGACGGCTCCTAGTCCCAGACGATTGCCCAAGATGGCGCAGCTTCCCGCCACAGACGCCCACGGCGATTCAGAAACTGATGCAGACAGCTTGACTCTGCAGGCAAGTGATTCTGAGCCTATTACTAAGGCATTCTTAAAGAAAACAATACTCCATGCTTTAAGCCCTATGCTACAAGAGCAGGAGATTCAAACAATCGGCCATAGAGTGGATCATGTAGAGAAAGTAGTCTCAGATTTCCTGAACTTTTGTGATATGGTGGGTCATATGATAAGAGCACAAGACACGCAACTCAATAAAGCTTTCACTCTGATAGAGGACATGGAAAATGGAAGCTGCCGTAAAAACATAAGAATAAGAGGCTTACCGGAAGCACATTCAAATGACACACTAGGAGCTGTGGAGCAGAACATATTCACTTCCCTCCTAAGCGCTGAAAGAGCGGCAATAATCACTATAGAACGGATACATAGAGCGCTTCGCCTATCTCCTAGAGATAACGAGACAGCCAGAAATGTTATATGTGGCCTGCTAAGTTTTGTGGATACAGCGGCCATCTTAAAAGCCAGCAGGAAAAAAAAACACATTATACTATGAGGACCATCAAATCCATCTATATCAAGATGTGTCGCCCACAACACTGTCCAAAAGGAGGATTCTTCGACCTCTCTTACAGAAATTGAGAGATCTACACCTTCCTTATACATGGCTCTATCCATTTGGCATAGCAATAAACAAAGAGGGTCGCCGGATCGTCATACACACACCTGAAGATCTTTCAGCAGTCTGGTACCGCCTGGGGATCCTGGATGCGACATCAGCAGATGTTACTTTACCGGATTTGCCTCATATGGCGCCATGGTCGTTGGTAAAACGGGACCGAACCTCAAGGAGAAAAGGAGCGACTATCAAGAACTCCAGAAATGACTCCCGCGGATCAATATATCCTTACTCATTGGTAGATTTTATCTCTCTGGTTTTTTTTCTGTGTGGGGCAGATAAGACTGGTGTTTTTCATGGGGTTTTGACTTGAGGCCTCAGATAGGAGAGAGGGTTGCACGATCTTGGTACAATTATAAGCCTGTCACAGATGATGTTGCAGATAGCTGTAACTTATGAATAAACGTCCGACTGGCTTGATCCCAAACTAAGGAGCATATAGGTGAGCCCTATAAAACCCTAAGAGCTCTCCCTGACTGCTATGCCCATGCAAGGGTCTCAATGATAGACGATTGCATGCCCACGTACCAAAGACACCTAAAAACCCTATAATAGTGAGGGGACACGACCACCGGCTCCCTGCACTTAATATGGACGGAGTCAGGGTCACCTAGAATCAAGCCAGCAAGGAAACACAATACATAAAAAGACTTATCTGAGCAAACCGCAGCAGCAGCCTCCAGCAGTGAACACTTCATCCAGGAAGTAGTATAAACCACAAAGTGAGGCAGTATGGGAGGGAATATAAAGGGAGACGATTAGTCTAAATAGGTGACACCTGGGAGAAGGAAAGGAGATGACAAAGTGAAACCAAAACAAAGAACGTCATGCAAGAGGTAGAGAAGGACGTCTGCCAGACCTTCTCACAGAACTGGCGGTGACAAAGCCTTAAACGCCTTCCACTAGGTGACTGTAACACTCATTCATGCCGGAGGCTTTGTTTACCTGTCTCTTTGCATCCTACCCCGTTTAGAAGGGCATTTTCGTAATGAGAGTACACCATGTCTGCAACACATAGAAGTAATTTGCCTATACATAACTACAGGTTCAAGACAAAATCAAATACACTGTGAACCTACATATTCTTTCACAATAAGTAGGAGGAGTGATTGTGCTGGGTCATGGCTGAGGATGCTCTTCCTCCCCCATTCCTCTTCTTCTTTTTCCCATTTTCTTACTGTCTATCCTTCTACGTCTCACACACTTTGTAGTACACCCATATGGGATCAATGGGAACATATCCCATTTCAAAACTTACCTCATGTAAAACATGTTCACAATCCCACTTCTGTTTGCTCTGTTATAGGTGACATGAGACAGCACTGTTTTAAATGTCTGCTCCTGTCGCCCTTGTTATGTCATCCCACTAAGTTTGGGTTGCCTTTTGCCAAGCCGGCAGACTTCCTGGGTAAGAAGCATTGTTTTTTCACTTTCTCTGTTAAAATGGCAGACCTAGTAATCTGTACTTATAATGTTAGGGGGCTAAACTCCCCCACTAAACGTAGTCACCTATTATCATTGCTAAAAAGAGACAAAGTCTCAATCCTGATGTTACAAGAAACCCATTTCAAAACGGATAAACTGCCAAAACTGCCCACCTATTATTTCTTTTCTGGTTCCATCACACTAATGATACATCTGCATCAAAAGGGGTATCCATTGCCCTTCACAGGGATATACCTTTTAATTAGCTTGCAAGATACCAAGACTCAGATGGCAGGGCTTTATTTCTGAATTTTTATTCATGATAGTATTCTCCCAGCTCTCCAACAAGCCCACATAGGACCATCCACGTTCTCTGATCACTCACCAGTGTTAATACACGTTTCAAGCAAAGATTTACCCAGGAGAGATTGGACTTGGCGTCTAAATGAAACCCAATTGGATAACAAAAATAATGTAGAATATCTAGTGAAACAACTCCAGTATTTCTTTGAGTCTAATACCACGCCCGAAGTCTCGGTGCCTATAGTATGGGAAACTTATAAATTGTACATGAGGGGTATTTTGATAGCACTAGGTACAAGAGTTAAAAAAGAAAGAGAAAAAGACATCCTAGATCTCCTTTCCAAGATTAGGAATCAGAAAAAATTGCATAAAAAAACTCCTACACCACAAATCTTAGCGGAATTATCCAAAATTCGGGAACACTTAAGCCCAGGCTCCGATGGGTACACCCTATGTTATTATAAAAAGTTCCAAGATATTTTATTACCATGTTTGCCCCCTCTATGTAACCACCTTCTTTCAGGAGGTATCCTCCCACGTCAAGCACTTGAAGCCCATATTACAATATTACCCAAAGAAGGTAAAGACCCAGATCTTTGCTCCAGCTACAGGCCTATATCATTATTAAATATTGACATCAAGATCTGGGCCAAACTCTTAGCTAGAAGACTAACCAAAATACTTCACACTATAGTTAAACCAGACCAGATGGGCTTTGTTAAGGGCAGGGAGGGTAGGTTTAATGTCATTTGACTCTTAAACTCCATATCTCTAGCTCATTCACACAACTTACCACTTGTACTAGTTAGTACTGATGCCAAAAAGGCTTTTGACAGGGTCGTCTGTGACTTCATGAGACACACACTGACACAGTTACATTTTCTTGATTTATAACTTGTTTATATAAGAAATCTTCTCACTATATACAACACCAAACGCCCGCGTGAAAGTCAATGGCTGTTATGCAAGCGGGTGTGGACCCACTGCACCACTGACTGGGTATACTCCGGAGGGGCGTAACTAAGCAGCTACCTGGTATTCACTAGAGCCCCTGATGCTGGGGATAGGCTTGGGCCATAGGGTAGCTGCCAGGTGCCACTCCAGAGTAGTCCCCAAGTTAGTGGAGGCTGACCAGGGGGTCAGGTGCAAGCACCAAGGGGACATGCGAGGCCTGGAGGTATGGGTCAGGACAGGCGGCAATCAAGCGAAGTCAGCAAACAAGACCCGAGGTATGGGGCAGGCAGCAAACAGGCAAAGTCCATAAACGAAGTCCGAGGTCAGAGGCAGGTGGCAGAAAGCAAAGTCCAGGAGTACAATAGCAGGATTCGGTAGAGACACACCCATGCAAGCTTCAACACTAATGCAAGTCTCCAGCAGCAAGGATACACTGGCATGGATCATATGTAGCAGAGTTAAGCAAGTTGCTGCCCATGTTTGTCAGCAGGACGACATGAGGAAAAAGAGGGAGCCCGCCCCCCTTACGCCCCCCCCCCGCCCCCCTCTCCTCAGGGCTGGTCCTGGACAAGATTTTTTTCAGAAGGAGAGGGGCATTGATGTTCTCTCTGGGTTCCCAAGATATCTCCTCAGGGCCAAACCCCTTTCAATCCACCAGAAACAGGGTCTTCCCTCTACTCTTCTTCATCCCCAGAATGGCCTTTACCTCGTAGACATTTTCATCACTGACCGCAACAGGAGCAGAGACAGGTTTCTTAAAAAAACTATTCAGGACGACGGGCTTCAGAAGGGAGACATGGAAGGAATTCGGAGGGATGCTGGCAGCTTAAGTTTTGTAGGAAACATCATTGATTTGTTTGAGAATCTCAAATGGACCAATGAAGCGTGGGCCCAATTTGTAGGAGGGTATTTTGAGCCGGATGTATTTGGAGGCGAGCCACACTTTATCACCAGGACGGAACTTAGGAGAATCTCTACGTTTTTTTTCCGCGGACTCCTTCTTGCGCACAGAAGCCTCTTTCAGAGCTCCCCTGGTCTCCTCCCAGATTTTTGAGAATTCTCTTGAGGTAGCATCTGCAGCAGGGACACCGGAAGTGGAATATTCGGCTGTTGGCCAAAAACAATAAAAAATAGCGATTTCTTGGAGGATTCACTAACATGATTGTTGTATGAAAACTCAGCCCAAGGCAATAGCTCGGCCTAGTTGTCTTGATGACTGTTAGTGAAGTGGCACAAAAAATTTGTCAGAATTTGGTTAACACGTTCCACCTGACCGTTGGACTGAGGGTGATACGGTGAAAAGAAGCCCAGAGATACATTTAATAGCTTGCAGAGAGCTCTCCAGAATTTGGACGTGAACTGTACACCCCTATCGGACATAATACGGAGGGGAAAACCATGGAGGCGAAAAATGTGTTCAATAAATTTTTTCACCAGCTGAGGAGCAGAAGGAAGACCAGGCAAAGGGACAAAGTGTGCCATTTTGGAAAAACGACCCACCACTACCCAGATCACAGAACACCCAGAGGACAAGGGTAGATCAGTGATAAAGTCCATGGCTATCTGTTGCCAAGGAGCCTCAGGAACAGGTAGAGAAAGCAAGAGGCCCGCAGGACGTTGCTTGGAGGTTTTAGACTGTGCGCATGACGGACAGGCAGCGACAAACTCCTGGATGTCTTGCCACATGGATGGCCACCAGTACCGTTGAGCAATAAATTTGAAAGTCTTTTGTTGTCCGGCATGACCTGCAATTTTAGAGGAATGACCCCAGACTAGAACTTGCTTCCTGAGCTTCTGTGCCACAAAATATTTTCCGGGCGGAATCTCAGACAACTTGACAGGACAAACAGCAATTTTTGCGGGTTCAATAATGTGTTGAGGCTCCTCCTCTCGATCAGTAGCATCAAAGGACCTCGAGACAGCATCTGCTTTGATGTTCTTCTCTGCAGCACGGAAATGAAAAACAAAATCAAAACGTGCAAAGAATAAGGACCATCTGGCTCGACAAGGATTTAGTCTTTGTGCGGACTGCAAATAGGTAAGATTTTTGTGGTCAGTGTAAATCACCACAGGATGAGATGCTCCCTCTAGAAGGTAACGCCATTCTTCCAGTGCCATTTTTATGGCCAATAGCTCCCTGTCCCCAATAGAATAGTTGCGCTCAGGAGCAGAGAAGGCCCTGGAGAAGAAACCACAGGTTACCATCTTACCGGAAGGAGCTTTTTGTGAAAGCACCACCCCCACTCCAAGAGACGATGCATCCACCTCCAGGTAGAATTGCTTGTTAGCATCAGGGCGATGGAGAGCCGGAGCAGTAGAAAAGGCTTGCTTCAAGGCTTGAAAGGCTGATTCAGCCTCAGCTGTCCAATTCTTAGGATTTGCTCCCTTATGGGTCAAGGCAGAGATCGGAGCAGTCAAGGGCGAGAAGTGCGGCACGAACTGGCGATAGTAGTTGGCGAATCCCAGAAACCGCTGGATTGCTTTTAAAGCTGAAGGACGCTGCAACTTTAAAACTGCTGACAGCTTCTCGGGATCCATCTGCAGGCCAGTATCGGATATTATGTATTCTAGGAATGGAAGGGAGGACTTCTCAAAGGTACATTTCTCGAACTTGGCGTACAGACGATTTTGTCTTAGTCTTTGAAGAACCAGACGAACCTGCTTCCGATGAGTAGCCAAATCTTGAGAAAAAAACAAGGAAATCATCTAGATACACCACAACACAAGAATATAGCAAGTCTCTAAAGATGTCGTTGACGAATTCTTGGAACACTGTAGGGGCATTGCTTAATCCAAGGGGCATCACCAGATATTCGTAGTGACCGTCACGAGTGTTGAATGCGGTCTTCCACTCGTCCCCTTGACAAATTCGAATCAAGTTGTAGACCCCACGCAGATCGAGTTTGGAGAAGATCTTAGCTCCTCTGAGGCGATCAAACAACTCTGGGATAAGGGGAAGAGGATATTTATTCTTGACTGTGATTTTATTTATTCCCCTGTAATCGATACATGGCTGGAGAGAGACGTCTTTTTTCTTGACAAAGAAGCCAGCGCCAGCCGGAGAGGATGATTTCCGGATAAATCCTCTGTCAAGATTTTCTTTAATATAATCAGACATGGCTTTAGTCTGTTCAGGTGACAGAGGATAAATGCGACCACGGGGAGGTGAAGAATCAGGAACCAGGTTAATAGAACAATCATAGGGCCTGTGTGGAGGTAACGTCTCAGCCTCCTTCTTATCAAAGACATCGGCATAGGCATGGTATGCTGTAGGCAGATTTTTTCAAGATTTGGTGGTACCTGGGGTAACCGAGCAGGCCGAACAGGAGAAAGACACTTTCCAAGGCAGTACTGTCCCCAACGAAGCACCTCTCCAGACTTCCAATCAAGAACAGGTTCATGGGTACGGAGCCATGGAAGCCCCAAAAGGAGAGAGTGAGAAAGACTTTGAAGAATCAGGAACGAAATCTCTTCTGTATGAAGAGCTCCCACCTGTAGTCTTCAGGTTTAGTACAAAATTGTACAGACTCAGATAGAGCCCTTCCATCGACAGATGACACCATCAATGGTCTCTGCAGGCGTCAGACTGGAATACGATATTGATCCACTATGGCTTGCTGCAGGAAGTTTCCTGCCAATCCAGAATCTAGAAGAGCCGTCTTCGTGAACCGATTATCTCCAAATGACAAGGTTGCCGGCAGAGTCAGGGGTGGAGAGGAATTATCTTCACCTAGAGCCACCTCTCCAACGGACCCTAGGCTCTGGAGTTTTCCCGGCTTCAGGGGACCACCACGAAGCACATGATCAGGGGTTCAGGAACTGGAGACAACATGGAAGGCAGAGGGTTAGGAGCTTGCTGAAGAGAAGATGCCAGATGACAAGGCTTCCTTTCACGTGCCACTTCTCTGGCACGTTCCTGGAACCGTAAGTCAATTCGAGAAGCCAGGTAGATGAGGTCATCCAGAGTGGAAGGAACATCCCGTCCGGCCAATTCATCTTTAATTCTCCCACAGAGGCCTTCCCAAAAAATGGTGCCTCATTATTCCAGCCGAGTTCAGAGGCTAGCGTACGGAACTGGACTGCATACTGGCTCACGGATTGGTTCCCTTGACGCAACCGCAGTAGGGAGGATGTGACAGAAGTGATGCGTCCGGGCTCATCGTACACCTTACGGAAGGTCTCTAGGAAGACCCGAAGATCCATTATGACTGGGTCGTTCCTTTCCCAGAGGGGATGGATCCAGGCCAGTGCCTCCCCTGTGAGGTGTGACATAAGAAAAACCACTTTGGTACGTGGGAAGTGGGCGAAGCAGAAGTCGCGTTAAGAGAAGCTTGATGACGCTGGGTTAGCAGATGTCAGGTCATTTAGACCCATATTCACATTGCATAAGTAGGATAATATTTGATCCTGACGCTCACGCTGCTGAGCCAACTCCTGGTGTAACTCGGTGTTACTTGGAGGGTTCGGATCAGCGGGGTCCATGGCCTGAGCAAACTGTTATGCAAGCGGGTGTGGACCCACTGCGCCACTGACTGGGTATACTCTGGAGGGGCGTAACTAAGCAGCTACCTGGTATTCACTAGAGCCCCTGATGGTAGGGATAGGCTTGGGCCGTAGGGTAGCTGCCAGGTGCCACTCCAGAGTAGTCCCCAAGTCAGTGGCAGCTGACCAGGGGGTCAGAGTGCTAGGTGCAAGCACCAAGGTGACGTACGAGGCCTGGAGGTACGGGTTAGGACAGGCGGCAATCAAGCGAAGTCAGCAAACAAGATCCGAGGTCAGGGGCAGGCAGCAAACAGGCAAAGTCCATAAACGAAGTCCAAAGTCAGAGGCAGGTGGCAGAAAGTAAAGTCCAGGAGTACAATAGCAGGATTCGGTACACAGGAAGGCAGACAAGATAAACACCTTTGCACAGGGACTAGACAGGCTAGACACTGAGGATGCTCAGGCAACTTCCTGTAGTAGGAAGTGCCTTTAAATATCTGCTGCAATCCAGCCATAGGCTGCTGAGACAGAGGGCGTGTGTGTGTGTTGCCTCTTAGGCGAAGAGAGACACACCCATGCAAGCTTTAACACTAATGCAAGTCTCCAGCAGCAAGGAAACACTGGCATGGATCATATGTAGCAGAGTTAAGCAAGTTGCTGCCCATGTTTGTCAGCAGGATGACAGGAGGAAAAAGAGGGAGCCCGCCACCCGTGCCTGCGCTTAGGGGCAGCGGCGCCGGCACTGACTGCTGGCCTAACAATGGCATATTATCCCCTAGCTTCACAATCACCAATGGTACTAGGCAGGGGGGGCCCCTGTCCCCCTCCTTGTTTATATTGACCATGGAAGTCCTCCTACAAAAACTCAGACAGGGCGACATCATAAAAGGCTTCACCAGAAACTCAAACACACACCTCATATCAGCTTTCGCAGATGACCTACTTCTACTAATTCCAAATCTGAACACAGCACTATCCAGACTATTAGAACTTTTCCAGCAATATGGCATAATTTCAAACTTCAAAATAAATTACACCAAATCTGATCTGTTAAACATCTCCCTCACTCAATCCCAAGCGACCCTGTTGCGCAACTCATCTTCCTTTCATTGGGCTGAAAGCTCCATCACCTATTTGGGAGTTCAGATCCCATGTAAACCAGAGAATCTATACACATTGAACTTCCATCCCCTACTACTTAAACTATCCCGTCTGTTAAAGGAATATAATTACCCATATCTGTCATGGGTGGGATGTAAAAATCTGTTACAGACTTACAGTATATACTTCCTTTGATTCTCTACTATATGCAGATGCTGCCTATGCATTTACCTGGATCCTTTTTTACTACTGTCTAATCTACTAATTTTTTTCCCCTTGTTTTTATGGAAGGGTAGCAAACCTAGATTATCTTACGAGATACTCAGGAGGAAAAAAAATAGAGGCGTTTCTTGGACTTCCTGATGTTAAACAGTATTATACGGCAATCCACCTGCAGAGGTGGCTCGATCTAGTTACACTTCCCAATTCTGACTCGTATCAGAGCTTGGACCTTATGATCTTGGCTCTGACTATAGGAGAATCTTATGGCTACCAGAAAATAAGGACATACAGAACTTATCAAACACCCTGGTAGGCGGCACAGTAGGGTTTTGGAAATTTATCAGCGGGTCTGGTGTATTGTTTGAGGGCATCTCTCCCTTGTTGCCAGCTTCTCTTTTGCCTCATTTAGTACAGCAAGACACTGTCTCTACGAGATCATTCTGAATAAAACTGCAAAATATTAATATCGCAACATGCATGCCTTCTGATAGGATATCAGATTACAAAACCCTATAGTTTCAGGTGAAGTCACTGAACATCAATTTCCTACAATATGAACACTTTAGTGCAACATGCTCACTTTTCTTATAATCAAAAACAGTATGCAATTTGTCTTGGTTTGAACAGCTGATTCTGCTCCATAAAAATACTAATCCATTCTGGATGCATCAGGATGTCTTCAGTTCAGTCTTTTTGAATGATCAGGTTTTTCAGAAAAACGTAGCATGTTGTATTTTTACCTCCGGCCAAAAATCCTGAACACTTTGACTGAACGCCGGATCCGGTCTTTTTCCCATTGACTTGCATTAACTGCGTTTGACTGTGTGTTCAGTCAAACCGGATCCGGCTTTTGCATGTTAAACCCGAAAAATGTGAAAAAAAAGTTAAAGTCCATAAATGGCGGATCCGTTTTTTCCAATGCATTTTTTAATTGTGAACAAAATCCTGATCAGGATTCAAATGTAATCCGTTTTCACACGTTTTTCCGGATCCGGCGGGCAGTTCCGGTGTCGGAATTGAACGCCGGATTAAAACAACGCTAGTGTGAAAGTAGCCTAAACAAAGATTATCATCGGTGTACTCCCAACTATTGTTAACCTCATCTGATGAACCTCCTCACTTCCTACAGGCGTTGGAGAAAGAGTTGGACATGAAGCTCTCAGACCAAGACAAGAAGTTTATTCTGCCTCACTCACATGGCTTCTAGCCACGTATTAAAATACAAGAAAACCATTATAAGCTCTTATCTCGATAGTACAAGACGATTGAACTTCTATTTAAAATGGGCCTCTCAGATACAAACCTATGTTGGAGATGCCACAAGCATGTAGGATCTTTGAGACACATATGGTGGTCTTGCCCGGTGGTTGGCTTCTTCTGGACAATAGTTCAGAAACACATGAGTGCTTTAAATTCTCCAGATTTCATTCTCATGGAGGGTTTGGTGCTTTTGGCCCAACCCAACAAACAGTACTGGCCATCTCGCAGCTTGCTGCTGACACACTTACTAGCTGCGGCCAAATGTTTAATCCCCCTATTATGGTTGCAACCACTCCCCACCATATTACTATGGCTCTCAGAATATGGAAACACTAAAACATGATTTTACTTGTTTCAAAAATGCATTTATTATGTAAAACTTAAATAAATAAAAAAAGGAAACATCTTAGGTATTGCCGCGTTCAAAACAACCTGCTGTATAAAAATATCACATGAACTAACCCCTCAGGTTTTTTGTCACCTTACATCACAAAAAGTGTAATACCAAGCGATCAAAAAGTCATATGCACCCTAAAATCAAACCACCACCTCATACCAAAAAAAATAAGACAGTTGCCTAAAAAAAATAAAAAAAATATGACTTTCAGAATATGGAGACACTAAAAAAATATTTTTTTTCACAAATGCTTTATTATGTATAACTGAAACAAAAAAACAGAAAAAGTAGTCATATTTGGTATTGTCGCATCCGTAACAACCTGCTCTATAAAAATAGCACATGATCTAACTCAGTGGTTCTCAACCTTTCTAAAGCAGTGACCCCTTAATACAGTTCCTCATGTTGTGGTGACCCCCAACCATTACATTTTTTCCCTTGCTACGTCATAACTAATTTTGCTACTGTTATGAATTGTAATGTAAATATCTGATATGCAGGATGTATTTTTATTGCTACAAATTGAACATAATTAAAGCAGAGTAATTAATCACAAAGACATCCACAGATCCCCCCTAAACAGTGCCATCCACAGATCCCCCTAAACAGTGCCATCCACAGATCCCCCTCCCCTAAACAGTGCCATCCACAGATCTCCCCCCTAAATAGTGCCATCCACAGATCCCTCCTCCCCTAAACAGTGCCATCCACAGATCCCCCCTCCCCTAAACAGTGCCATCCACAGATCCCCCCTAAACAGTGCCATCCACAGATCCCCCCCTAAACAGTGCCATCCACAGATCTCCCCCCTAAACAGTGCCATCCACAGATCTCCCCCCTAAACAGTGCCATCCACAGATCCCCCCTAAACAGTGTCATCCACAGATCCCCCTAAACAGTGCCATCCACAGATCCCCCCTCCCCTAAACAGTGCCATCCACAGATCTCCCCCCTAAACAGTGCCATCCACAGATCCCCCCTAAACAGTGCCATCCACAGATCCCCCCTAAACAGTGCCATCCACAGATCCCCCTAAACAGTGCCATCCACAGATCCCCCCTAAGCAGTGCCATCCACAGATCCCCCTCCCCTAAACAGTTCCATGATGGCACTGTTTAGGGGAGGGGGGATCTGTGGATGGCACTGTTTAGGGGGGGGATCTGTGGATGGCACTGTTTAGGGGGGATCTGTGGATGGCACTGTTTATGGGGGAGATCTGTGGATGGCACTGTTTAGGGAAGGAGGGATCTGTGGATGGCACTGTAGGCGGATCTGTGGATGGCACTGCCATCCACAGATCCCCCTACAGTGCCATCCACAGATCTCCCTCCCCGACGCTCACAGCAGTATATTTATAAACTAATCAGTAACTACTTTAACTTTAATCATTGCTCATTGCTGATCTCTTTACTTGGATTATTTGGATATCTTACTTTGTCTTAGCTCCGGTAATAGCAGACAGTGCGGGGGGCGGCGCTCACTCACTGACGTCACGCGCCTGCTCCTCCCACTAGGCGTCAGTGAGTGAGTGCCGCCCCCCGCACTGCCTGCTATTACCGGAGCTAAGACAAAGTAAGATATCCCAAATCCAAATAAATTATAATCCAAGTAAAGAGCTCAGCAATGAGCAATGATTAAAGTTAAAGTAGTTACTGATTAGTTTATAAATATACTGCTGTGAGCGGCGTGGCCCTGTATATTCTAACCCCCAGGCAAGCGTCCCTGTCACCATGGGAACGCCTGGGGGTTAGAATATACCATCGGATTTGAGTTTTTACGATCTCACTGAGCTCGTAAAACTCAGATCCGATGGTATATTCTAACCCCCAGGCAAGCGTCCCCGTCACCATGGGAACGCCTGGGGGTTAGAATATACCATCGGATCTTCTGAGTTACTCAGCCGCAAAACAAGCACCGGCTCTGCTTGGCCCCGGGCCAGCTCGGGGCCCCAACCAGCTCGGGGCCCCAAGCAATTGCTTGTTTTGCCTGTCTGTTAGCAACGGGCCTGGACCCACAATAGGAAGCCTCAGACGACCCCCCGGAAAGGGCCGATCGACTCCCAAAGGGGTCGCGACCCCTAGGTTGAGAACCGCTGATCTAACTGGTCATATGAACATTGTAAAAAAATAAAAACAGTGTCAAAACAACATTTTTTGTTACCTTGCCTCACAAAAAGTGTAATATAGAGCAACCAAAAATCACATTTACCCTAAAATAGTACCAACAAAACTGCCATCTTATTCCGTAGTTTCCAAAATGGGGTCACTTTTTTGGAGTTTCTACTCTAGGGGTGCATCAGGGGGTCTTCAAATGTGACATGGCAACTTAAAATGATCCCAGTGAAATCTGCCTTCCAAAAACCATATGGTGTTCCTTTCCTTCTGCGTCCTGCTATGTGCCCGTACAGCAGTTTATGACCACATATCGGGTGTTTCTGTAAACTACAGAATCAGGGTTAGGCCTATTGCACACGACCGTATGGCTTTTTCAGTGTTTTGCGGTCCGTTTTTCACGGATCCGTTGTTCCGTTTTTTGTTTCCGTTGTGTTTCCCTTTTTGTTCTGTTTTTCCGTTCCGTTTTTCCGTATGGCATATACAGTATACAGTAATTACATAGATAAAATTGGGCTGGGCATAACATTTTCAATAGATGGTTCAGCAAAAAACGGAACGGAAACGGAAGACATACGGATGCATTTCCGTATGAGTTCCGTTTTTTTTTGCGGACCCATTGACTTGAATGGAGCCACGGAACGTGATTTGCGGGCAATAATAGGACATGTTCTATGTTAAAACGGAACGAAAAACGGAAATACGGAAACGGAATGCATACGGAGTACATTCCGGTTTTTTTGCGGAACCATTGAAATGAATGGTTCCGTATACGGACCGTATACGGAACGCAAAAAACGGCCAGTAAACGGGGGGAAAAAACGGCCGTGTGCAGGAGGCCTTATAAATATAGAGTTTTGTTTGGCTGTTAACCCTTGCTTCGTTACTGGAAAAAAAATTATAAAAATTGAAAATCTGCCAAAAAAGTGAAATTCTGAAATTTCATCTACATTTTCCTTTAATTATTGTGGAACACCTAAAGGGTTAACAAAGTTTATAAAATCAGTTTTGAATACCTTGAGCGGTGTAGTTTCTAAAATGAGGCCATTTTTGGGTGGTTTATACTATGTAAGCCCCACAAAGTGACTTCAGACCCGAACTGGTCCTTAAAAATTGGGTTTTGGAAATTTTCTTAAAAATATTAAGATTTGCTTCTAAACTTCTAAGCCTTCTAACGTCCCAAAAAAAGAAAATGTCTTTTACAAAATAATCCAAACATGAAGTAGACATATGGGAAATGTAAAGTAATAACTATTTTAGGAGGTATAACTATCTGTTTTAAAAGCAGAGAAATTGAAATTTTGAACATTGCAAATTTTTCAAAATTTTTGGTAAATAAAAATAAAATATTTGGACTCAAATTCACCACTGTCATGAAGTACAATATGTGACGAGAAAACAATCTCAGAATGGCTTGGTAAGTAAAAGCGTTTTAAAGTTATCACCACGTAAAGTGACACGTCAGATTTGCAAAAAATGGCCTGGTCCTTAAGGTGAAAAATGGCAGGGTCCTGAAGGGGTTAAAGACATGCACATATAAATAAAAATATATAATGAAAAAAATAAAAACATTCTCGGTCCCTCTGGATAGCCGCATGTGGGGCCCACACTTTTATGGCTCCATCTTTCTGATTATGTACTTATATAGTGTGACTGCTGTAATCAGCCTATGGCTATAACAGTGCATTCCAGATAATTAAAAATATCCATCCAACTTCAGGCTTATTTGTGTTCCCACACGTATTGTAACTTTCCCCCTTTGTGTTAGATCAGGCCACAAACTTATTGGTCAAATGGTGGTATTTTGTATGCTTAAAAATAGTTCTGTCATATACACATTAGTCAGAGGTGCACCTAGCCTTTCTGCTTCCTAAGGCGAAAACTGAAACGGTGCCCCCCCCCCAATGCCAATTTCGTAACCTAAACCCTTTACCACAGTGAAAGCACTCATTGCCCATGCCCATTCCGATGCCCCCCTCTTGCCCCTGCCTGGTGCTGCCTGAAGCCTCACCTGGCCTCATTGGTGGTGCACCCCTGATATAAATTTTATGTAAGGAAATGCTTTGTTGTATTTTGTGTTCATTTGGCAATGTCGTTTTAAGGTCCTATTCACACACAGTCTAGTTTTCTATGGTGGTCAAGGAGTTTATTTGGAAGTGGCTAGTATTCCTATATGCCAATCACACCCACTGGGTGTGTCCTCTCCCTCCTTTCCACCATAAAACCTGACTGGTGTAGTCATCTAGTGACTCTATGACTAATGGTGCTACAAGTGTGTACCCGAAACGCGTCAGAAAGATGTGAGGCCTGTTTTGTATTTACCTTTTGTAACTGCTTTTATTGGAGAAAAAATTAAATTGAATGGATTTTACCAATACCGGCTGGAAATCGCTTACATTTATCACCCCTGACATTAGTTATAGTGCTAGGAAGCCCATCTCACCCTCCTCAAAGGTCTTCAGGCGATGCTGCACCCTGTACTACCACATAGCACTGTTCTTGAGATCGATCTTTCTAGCGCTTGCACTGTGCAGGAACACAAATGGCTGCGACTGCCTTTCCGCAAGCAAATGGATGAGGTGAGTATTTTTTTTTATTTTTTTTTAAAGCGATTCGCTACCACGAAGCGCGAGTAAATTCGACTTCGTGGCAAATCGAATTTTTCCTGAAAATTCGGATCAAAGTCCATTAGTTTGACTTCAGTTCGCTCTACACTACATACAGCAATACAATAAATGTAATTTAGACTACAATCTCTGGAGCCAGCCTTGTGTTCATATATAGATGTTATTAGGGATAGGGTAGTGGCTGACTGCTCGTGGTTGTAGTTGTGCTCGGATCGGCTCATGCTGAGAGGGTCCCCTACCTACGCCTATACTCCACCCCCCCAACCTAGAAGCAGCAGAGTTATGCCGGAACTGCTTATCGAAGGGTAGCCTAAAGGGGGCTACCCCAATAATGAGACCTGAAAGAAGGGAGGGCTCCTGGGTGGGTTGAAATCGTTCGAACCGACAAGTGGGGGGAGGAGGGCCAGGTTTAAATAGTGAACGCCCCGCCTCCCCTCACACAAATACGGCACTCTTAATTGCCTACCACTTGTGCTCGGATCGGCTCATGCTGAGAGGGTCCCCTACCTACGCCTATACTCCACCCCCCCAACCTAGAAGCAGCAGAGTTATGCCGGAACTGCTTATCGAAGGGTAGCCTAAAGGGGCCAAAAGAACCATGCATAGGAGTTAGAAAACTTGATAACAGAAACTACAGACCAAAACTCGAAAGCCAATGATATTTCGTATAAGGATCCGGGATATTACGTATGGAACACACGGAACTGCGACGACCCAACCGTTTGATGACATGTACTGGCACCTTATGCATGGACGCCGCCGCTGCCGCGCCCATGCGGCAGGAATGTCCTGTGATCCAGCGAGGACCGACCCCTGGACCTGTCAACTAACCTGAAAGTACGTAAGAAAGGCCGCGGTGGTTAGCCGGGCATTGACTAGTTCGAGTACGGGAGAACATGCCGCTTGGACTAAATACTACGCAGCCAAGCCTCCAAGGCCTGCACCGGACACCATCTGCTGTCCGTGGGAAAGTATCTGACCGCCACTGGTTGCCCCGGCCGTGACGTCTTGGACGAGGCCAAGGTGAGGACATAGATGGACCCGCGCCGGATGAGCTGACCTTTCCGCAGGCACCCAGCCAGCGTATTGGTGCCCATGAGCTCGCCTGACCTGAGGAATCCATGGAAAGCCAGGTACAAGGCTGTTTCTACCAGAGCGCTAACCTGCGGCCCGAACGGTTTGCCCCTGCAGTTTGCCTGTCACGGCCTGAACAAGCTACCGGTAAATGGCTGACGCCCATGTCGTTTCACAACAGACATCTTGCGCAAACCCTTCAACGCCGCTTTGATCGGGTGGGCGGAGAAGAGTGACGGTAGGTCCGGATGTAGCCTGCACCAATGGTGCTGAATACCTGCCATGTATAGTTAACAATGCTATAGGACAGGTTTAATTGAGAGTGGCAAAAACCCTGACAAAGCCCAATAGGTGAGTGATAGGTCCCCGGCCAGCGGCCGGGTAGGTGTTCTCATATCTCTGAAACAGGTGCCAAGCTGTCTTGTAAGCCCTCAGAGTATTACTGGCCAAGGAATTGGCCATCAGTCTCTTAGCTATGGTGAGATGGGAGACTAGTCCCAGCGCAGCTGGGCCTGGTGAGGAAATTTATTTTTATTTTTTTATTTTTATTTTTTTAATCTCCATGCGTGAGAGACTCTAATGGCGGAGTCATATGTGTAAAACTAAAATGGAGAAGCTCTGCGTGAGGGACTCTAATGGCGGAGTCATATGTGTAAAACTAAAACGGAGAAGCCATGCGTGAGAGACTCAGATGGCGGAGTCATATGTGTAACCTAAAACGGAGAAACCATGCGTGAGAGACTCTAATGGTGGAGTCATATGTGTAACCTAAAACGGAGAAGCCATGCGTGAGAGACTCTAATGGCGGAGTCCTATGTGTAAAACTAAAACGGAGAAGCTCTGCGTGAGGGACTCTAATGGCGGAGTCATATGTGTAAAACTAAAACGGAGAAGCCATGCGTGAGAGACTCAGATGGCGGAGTCATATGTGTAACCTAAAACGGAGAAACCATGCGTTTGAGACTCTAATGGCGAAGTCATATGTGTAACCTAAAACGGAGAAGCCATGCGTGAGAGACTCTAATGGCGGAGTCCTATGTGTAAAACTAAAACGGAGAAGCTCTGCGTGAGAGACTCAGATGGCGGAGTCATATGTGTAACCTAAAACGGAGAAACCATGCGTGAGAGACTCTAATGGCGGAGTCTTATGTGTAAACCTAAAACGGAGAAGCCATGCGTGAGAGACTCTAATGGCGGAGTCATATGTGTAAAACTAACACGGAGAAGCCATGCGTGAGAGACTCAAAAATGTATATATTATTTTTTTTTTTTTATATATATATATATATATATATATATATATATATATATATATATATATACACACATACTTTTTTTTTTTTTTTTTTCACTATCAACCACTTAAGCAGCTCCCGTATGGGCACAGCTCTGAGTACGAGCATGAAGAGCATGGTATAACGCAGATCACCTGCACGGACTAACTAACATCTTGTGCCTAAATAACCCCCTTGGAACCTAATGTACGGCCGGCAGCAGGAAGCCAGCCACCGCCTATGATCTGCTCCCCCTGACCGAGCCTAGTACTCCTTCCCCTGATCCCTGCCTACCTAACGGCACGGCGGCCCGTGCCAGACTTTATTGAAGATGAGGAGCCTTACCCCCCAGCCGCGTGGGGAGCTCACGCTGCTCCCTGGCAGAATGCACCAGTGCGGGAGGGCCGACCCACCGCCGGCTGGACACTCGTACCGCGTGGGGAGCAGCGCCACTCCCTGGCAATGTGCACCGGATCAGAGGGAGCCCTTCCTTTACCATGGGCCCCGGCCCCCGCTGGTTTGAACCGTGTGCCGCGTGAGGAGCCGCACAGCTCCCTGGCATTGTGCGCCGGTGCGGGAGTGCCCCCCCTCACCTAGGGGCTGGTTATTGTGACTGGAACCCGCTGGGAGACTGAAGCCTAACTGGACCTACCTGTGACTGTGAAGGCTGACCTCCCAGGCCGTGGCTGACCCACGTGCGTAGTCGTGACGCAACTACCCGTAGATGCCCACCCAGTGCCTGTAGTTAACGGGAGTGCGACCGAGTCTGTGGATGTGACCGACTAGCCCCTATAGTCGTGAGGGGACCCTACATCGAGAGTAGCGGTAACGGACCATCGCCTGTAGACGTGGTAGTATTACCTCATGAGTCTGTTGACATGAGACTAATGCCTGCAGTCGTGGCCGGTCTTAATAATGAGTCTGCAGTCGTAACGGATTTGTGCCTGCAGTCGTGGCAGGGCTTTAGAGCGGGTCTGTAGTCGTGACAGACTGATGCCTGCAGTCGTGGCAGGACTTTATAACGAGTCTGTAGTCGTGACAGACTGATGCCTGCAGTCGTGGCAGGACTTTATAACGAGTCTGTAGTCGTGACAGACTGATGCCTGCAGTCGTGGCAGGACTTTATAACGAGTCTGTAGTCGTGACAGACTGATGCCTGCAGTCGTGGCAGGGCTTTATAACGGGTCTGTAGTCGTGACAGACTGTTGCCTGCAGTCGTGGCAGGGCTTTAGAGCGGGTCTGTAGTCGTGACAGACTGATGCCTGCAGTCGTGGCAGGGCTTTATAAGGAGTCTGTAGTCGTGACAGACCTGGCAAAGCAACATTCCTATCTATACCATTATTATAATTTTTTCCTTTTTTTTTTTTTTTTTCTTTTCCCCCCCACCAAAGGCCACGACTGTAGGCGCCACCCTGTAAGAGATGCGCCAGAGGCCTGGACATAATAGACCACCATCCCCTGTCCCCAAAGCCTATGCAGGAGAAAAGAGGGGGTTGGCCCCCGCATGCACCACCCCTGACTCACCTGGTGGCCATGACAGCCACGAACCCCACAGTATCGTAAGTTAGCCCACCACCTGTGGACCTGAATAACCAAGGACAGACGTGTGAGTGAGCGCACGCCAGCTGGGCGACACTTCACTCATGCCACCGCTCCCTAGCTAACCACCGGATTATTGTGACTGCGCCCGAACCAACCCCCTGACTGACCGTATGGGCTTATGGGCGGCCCGGCTGCGTGCGCAAAGTGACGTGGCCAGCCCCCCTCCTTGAAGCCCTCTTTATATTTGATCCTTGAACATATTCCAAATTTTTTTAAATATTTTTTTTTTTTTTTTTACTCCTGCCTTAGTACCTAGCCACTGTGCCTGAGCAGAGGATCCCTGCACCAAGACTGCAGTACCAGTATGGGCCTGTAGGTGTCGACCATCCCCCGCCCTCTCTCAAGCCAGGACCTGCTGGAGCGCAGCAAGCCAGTGATTCCCTTCTAGGTTAGAATTAACCATTGAAATCATAACTTGTTATACATGAATAAGCATGTCCACCTTCACAGCCTCGCTAATTGTAATTACCAGGAGAACGTGCATCAGGATCGGCTGCGAGGGATTTGCGCTCCGCCATGTGGAACATTGCATCCCGTGCCCACCGCTATCGACTATTTGTACAGGGAAAGCCGCGGCGTATTAATCGCCTATAGGTTTCGGCTTCCGTCCCCTGATCCTGCAGCTGAACCTCCGCTTACTGATTGCAGCTAATGAATAGATCCCTGTGTGAGCGGACGGCGTTTTCCTCTACGGCGGAACGTTCTGATACGGGAGTGAGTGATATATAACGCTGCGTCGTGGAGCCGACGGCCGGCGTGACCGATGCTCAGGGTATGCGAGCGGACGTCGTGACCCGTCGCTGCTGAGCCACAGGTGAGGGGTGCCTGCCTGGGGGACACTGCATGTGGGAGCGGGGGTGCTTAGCGCAGGGCCTGGAGCGGATCGGGGTGCCTGTCTCGGGGTGCCGGAAGCGATCGGGAGTGCGGGCAGTCTCCAGCGCAGCTGGGGACCGGCGGCACGCTCGGCAGCCCCACATGTTATACATAGCGAGACGGGTGTGCAAGCCACCCTGCCTACCTAATCACCGTAGCGACGAGCTCGACGCAGCCGATCCCCCGATCCTCCAGTGACGCATGCCCTTCTCTGGCACCAACCCACAAGCCGATTCGAAATCGTTCGAACCGACAAGTGGGGGGAGGAGGGCCAGGTTTAAATAGTGAACGCCCCGCCTCCCCTCACACAAATACGGCACTCTTAATTGCCTACCACCTATACTGTAGTGGTTCTTATTTTAGAATAGCCAAGTGAGAATCCTGAACTTAAGGGCTCATGCATATGACTGGGTTTTTTTTGCGGTCCGCAAATTACAGATCCACAAAAGACGGATACCGGCTGTGCATTCAGTATTTGGAGGAACGGAACAGCTGGCCCCTAATAGAACAATCTTTGTCCATAATGCGGACAATAATAGGACATGTTCTATTTTTTTGTGGAACGGACATACAGACACGGAATGCACATGGAATCAATTCCGCAAAAGAACTGAACGGACACGGACAAAAATTACGTTCGTGTGCATGAGCCCTAACCCTTATTATCTGAAGCCTGATTTTAGGCTTCAGATAATAAGAACCTGTGCCTAAGGCCTCTTGCACACGAACTTATTTTCTTTCCGTGTCCGTTCCGTTTTTTTTTGTTTCGTTTTTTGCGGACCGTATGCGGAACCATTCATTTCAATGGGTCTGACAAAAAAATGGAAGTTACTACGTGTGCATTCAGTTTCCGTATGTCCGTTCCGCAAAAAGGAAAAAAAAGAACAGGTCCTATTATTGTCGGCATTACGGACAATAATAGGATAGTACTGTTCTATTAGGGGCCAGCTGTTCCGTTCCGCAAAATACGGAATGCACCCGAATGTCATCCGTATTTTTTTGTAGATCGCAAAATACATACGGTCGTGTGCATGAGCCCTAACTGTGATGGTGTAAAGATTTATAGGCTCCATGAATATCTGTATTTGGGGAGCAGATCATTCCATCTCCAGGTCTGAATCACACTTGGGGAACGTCAGGGCATCTCCTGCATCTCTACTGATTATCCTTGACATCTTGATATACAATCACTGACCATGTCGACCCTCATTACAGCTGTCACCTTTAGCTTCCAGCTGTGGATATTGATCCCCGCACTCAGCAGTGACGTGATGATCGGAGAGACGATGAGGTTGATCTCTTCAAAATATGGAACATTTCCTCCTGTCCATCCCTCAATTACTTCTCGCAGTGCGGTGAGAACCCCCGAGGAGGCTCCGTCCCAACGTCGAGTCCATCACCGTAGCTGACAAGATCAATCCCTGGCACAGTGGACAGGAGGAGACTCCACCCACAGGACATTTAAAACCCCGACCGAAGTAGCGGTGTCACACAGAAAGAGTGGTCACACTGCCAGGGAACATGAAGGTGAGTGTCCTCTAAGATCCTAAACTCTGCTCCATCTGCACAAGATGCACAGAGACGGCGACCTTTAGACTTCTAATTTCTAGGACACAATGTGACAACGTACAGCAGGAAACAGAGGAAGAGGAGGAAAGTCACAGAATGTTCACCCAGATCTTATGTATTTTTTCTGCCTTTTTCTTTTCGTTGATCTGGACTCATTCCCATCAGAATATGGATGCTTTCACACAGTGTTTGGTCAGTGATCTCCATCAGTGATTTTAAACCAGGAGTGAAGACTATACATAGATAAAATATTTTCTCCTGTTCTGTATTTTTTAACATGGTTTTGGCTCACAATCGCTAATGGAAATCACTGACCAAACACTGATCAAACCCTGACTGTGTGAAGTCAGCCTAAGGCTACATGCACACGAACGTTGTTTGTTTCCGTGTCCGTTCTGTTCTTTTTTTTTGTGGATAGGATGCGCACCCATTCATTTCAATGGGTCCTCAAAAAATGCGGACAGCAACACCGTGTGCTGTCCGCATCAGTATGTCTGTTCCGTAGCCCCGGAAAAAAAATAGAACATGTCCTATTGTTGTCCGTTTAAGGCATTGTTACAATGGATCCTCAAAAAAACGGATGGCATACGGATGCGGACCACAAAACACATACGGTCATGTGCATGTAGCCTAACTCTGCAGGTGGAGATGGATGTCTTGTCACATTAGTTTATAATATCACAATTTCTTTTTGGTCTTGGTCAGGACTCTCAGGAGCTGAAGGTGACGCAGAGTGAACGCTGTGTGCAGGAGGCG
Organism: Bufo bufo; assembly: GCF_905171765.1. Classification (NCBI taxonomy): domain Eukaryota; kingdom Metazoa; phylum Chordata; class Amphibia; order Anura; family Bufonidae; genus Bufo; species Bufo bufo. The sequence continues at coordinate 240,758,204 of NC_053389.1, read as the reverse complement.
ATAAGAGTGTATTTGGAGTCATTTATATGTCTCACTGATTTGCGCTGGGTACATTGGTTTACTTTATTTGGTGAAGGTGGATTCATTGGGGGAGATTTATCAAGCTGGTGTGAAGTAGAACTGGCTTAGTTGCCCATAGCAACCAATCAGATTCCACCTTTCATTTTTCAGAGATCCTTTGGAGAATGAAAGGTGGAATCTGATTGGTTTCTATGGGCAACTAAGCCAGCCATTGTATATTTATGACTTTATAAAGCTGCTCTATATTTTACTTCAGATATTTCGCAGCAATAAAATTGGTTGTACAGATGGAGATCACCACAGTGACTTGACCTCTGTGATATTCTAGAGGTTGCGGGTTGGGTGACCTGTCAGGGGGGTTAGTTAGAGTAGACCAGAGGACCAAGATTTGGCTTCCTTCTTTATAATTACAGCTGTCAACAATTTAATAGACATATTGATTAACCCCTCGTCTCCTGTTGCATGAGATGTTCTTCCCTTTGTCAATGATTCTGTCATTGCAGGACATAAAGTTAATTACCTGAAATGACTGACAACAGAGAGCAATATACTGTACTTACCTGACTTAGGGCCCATTTACACGGGCGTATTATAGGGACAATGGTCATGAATGAATCTTCGCTCGTTCCTGATAATTGCCCCATGTAATGCCTCATTCACACGTCAGTGTTCAGTCAGTGATTTCCATCAGTGGTTTTGAACCAAAATCAGGAGCGACTCTAAACACAGAACAGGAGCAGAACTTTCCCTTATACCTTATGTCTGTGGAGGCGCCAATCCTGGTTTTGGCTCACACCAAAACACTGACGTGTAAATTAGACTAAGGGCTGTTTCACACGAGCGGATGCCGTGCGTGACATCCACTCCGTGAATGACAGCCAAGACCCGATGCAGACTGCAGAAGCACGGAGCATTAACATGATTGATAATGCTCCGTGCCTCTCTGTGATCTCTTTACTACGAAATCACAGTGACAACTTTATCTCACTGTGATTTCGTAGTAAAGAGATCACAGAGAGGCACTGAGCATTATCAGTCATGTTACTGCTCCGTGCTTCTGCAGTCTGCATCGGGTCTTGGCTGTCATTCACGGAGCGGATGTCACGCACGGCATCCGCTCGTGTGAAACAGCCCTAAGGCTACATGCACACGACTGTATGTATTTTGCGGTACACAAATTGCGGATCCGAAAAAAAAAGGGATGACGTCCGTATGGCATCCGTTTTTTTGTTTGCGGATCCGTTTTTTTATTTCGCTGAGCTCTGGAATGGACATACTGATGCGGACAGCACACGTGCATTTTTTTGCGGACCCATTGAAATGAATGGGTCCGCATCCTATCCGGCAAAAAAAATGGAACGGACACGGAAACAAACAATGTTTGTGTGCATGTAGCCTTAGGGTCATGCACACGACCGTATACATTTTGTGGTACTCAAAACACGGATCCCCAAAAGATGCGGATGACGTCTGTGTGCATTACGTATTTTGCGGAACGGCCAGCCCCTAATAGAACAGTACTATTCTTGTCCGTAATGCGGACAATAATAGGACATGTTTTTTATTCGTGCTGAACAGACATACAAAAAACGGAATATACACGTAGAGACTACAGTTTTTTTTTTTTGCGGACCCATTGAAATTAATGGTTCTGCATATAGTCTGCAAAAAAAAACAAAACGGAACGGACACGGATAGAAAATACGTGCCACCAATCACCCGACAAATGGACAAAAGGCTGGTTTGTTGGGCGATCTGTCCTTTACACATCACATAAAATCCTCGTTCGTCGTCGGTAATATATTGTCCTGTGTAAAGAGGAATGTGCTACTGGCCAACAATAAATGTTCATTTCCATGCAGAGAGGAAGATTAATGCATGTTAATGCCGTTCACAGGGAGATTAGATGGTGAACTTCTGAGGTCAGGTACCGTAGGAATAACGGTCAGCCGCCCCCCTGTACTGATGCATGCTCAGCTTGGCCAAGTGTGTATGTGTTTTCAATGGTGAGAGAAAAGAAAGCATGAGCTTCAGCTGCCAGGCAGCTCTTATCCCCTGAGAGAACAAAAAGATCAGACGAAAAAAAATCAGTTTGTCCGATCTCCTTCTCTTCCCCGACATCATCTGTCAGGGGAGAGTCGGGAGCTCCCCACACACATTCGTTTGATAGCCAATGATACTGAGATGATACGGACTAATAACACAATATATCATATCCTTGGCTTGCATTGCTTATTCATCTCATCTGTGATTCTTCCAGGACTCTGGTCCCATCACTGCCTGCACCCTGATCCTGCTGATGAGCAGCTCCGTCATCCCCTGCTCCGGGGGTCTCCCGCAGGTAGGAGGACACTCTACATCCATTGCTCAGCTCCTTCTGCCACTGCCACTTCCTAATCTCTTTCCATATTTCTTTTCTCTGTGACAAGAGTCATTTCCAGAGACGAAATTGGACCCCGCAGGCCATGCTGTACTTAAAGGGGGCACGTGAGTGACGCTTCTCCCCTTATAATAGAGAGCACTTATCTACTACAATAGGGAGACAGAAAATGCATAACAGGGGCCCCGGGCCCTCACACTCACAACTGTGTGTTAGTGATGTATGAAGAGTGGGCAGGTGCTGTTACCTATCCCAGATAGTCCTTTATACCAGATTTCTACATAACAATATTTTTGTCTAGAGGTGTTACTCCAGTTTTTGTCACACTGCCACCTTTTTTGTAAGTTTTTAAAAAGTCGCAGTTGATAAATCTGGAATAGCCTAATTGATATAGTTATGCACAACCACTTTTCAAAAGTGTCGAGATTGGGGTATTTGCCTAAAAATGGTGTACACTAAAATGTGCAACCTTTTTCTGCCAGAATTCTGGTAGAAAGGGAATGATCATTTCCCCCTGAATATATGCAGTTCACTTTAAATCGCCCTGATCATCATCACCACCATCATCATAATCATACAGTACATGGACGATCCTTGCACAGCTCCCAGGTTTCTGGAAGAAGATAGGAGATTAGGTTACTTGTGCTGCACAGTGCCCAGAGTACCATGGTATGCCCAAGTGGATTCCTAACCACTTTGTCTGGATCAGTAATGGGATCGAAGTTCTAAGAGTACGGCTGGTGCTACATGGCGATTTTGGCTGTAGCACCTGTCACATGACCAAAGATCACTGTGTACATTCACGCGATCATACGTATTTTGCAGTCTGCAAAATATGGATGGCGTCCGTGTTGCATCTGTTTGTTTTTTTGTTGCACACCAATTGATCTCAGTGGGTCAGCGAACCGCATTTTGCAGCCAAGTATAGGACAGGCTCTATCTTTTTTCTTTTGCAGAATGGACATATGGATGCGGAAAGCACACGAGTGATCACAGATCACTGGTCCACAGGAAAAACAGATGCCACACGGACAGCATTTTGCGGATCCAGGTTTTGTGGACCGCAAAATGCATACGTTGTGTGAATGTACCGTAACAGTGCAGCCATTGAACTGAACGGGTTCGCAGAGCGACTCGCAAGTTGCCGCAATCCCAGTATCCAGCAGTGTTGGATATTTTGTGGTTCTAGGGTTGCAGTTGTTACAATCTGTGAGTGAGGCTACATGCACACGACCGTTGTGTGTTTTGCGGTCCGCAAAACACGGATGGTGTCCGTGTGCGTTCTGCAACTTTCGGAACGGCACGGACAGCCTTTAATATAACTGCCTATTCTTGTCCGCAAAGCGCGGACAAGAATAGGACAGGTTATATTTTTTTTTGCGGACCACGGAACGGAGCAACGGATGCGGACATCACACGGAGTGCTGTCCGCATCTTTTGCGGCCCCATTGAAGTGAATGGGTCTGCATCCGAGACACCAAAACTGCGGCTCGGAAGCGGACCAAAACAACGGCCGTGTGCATGAGGCCTAACTATGCGACCCCGTTCATTTCAGTGGCTGCACTGCTACACATCAATCTTTGGTCATGGAATGGGTGTTGTGGCCAAGATACTCGTGTAGCCCTGGTTTTACCCCTCTCTGACATTTATCCATGTGCTCTCCCCTGCTTGAATTTAATGAGCACATGCCTCCACCATACTACAGTAGGTAAGTGAACAATATCAGTTTTGTGCCAAACAGTGTCATATAGAGCAAATATATACAGGGAGTGCAGAATTATTAGGCAAGTTGTATTTTTGAGGATTAATTTTATTATTGAACAACAACCATGTTCTCAATGAACCCAAAAAACTCATTAATATCAAAGCTGAATATTTTTGGAAGTAGTTTTTAGTTTGTTTTTAGTTTTAGCTATTTTAGGGGGATATCTGTGTGTGCAGGTGACTATTACTGTGCATAATTATTAGGCAACTTAACAAAAAACAAATATATACCCATTTCAATTATTTATTTTTACCAGTGAAACCAATATAACATCTCAACATTCACAAATATACATTTCTGACATTCAAAAACAAAACAAAAACAAATCAGTGACCAATATAGCCACCTTTCTTTGCAAGGACACTCAAAAGCCTGCCATCCATGGATTCTGTCAGTGTTTTGATCTGTTCACCATCAACATTGCGTGCAGCAGCAACCACAGCCTCCCAGACACTGTTCAGAGAGGTGTACTGTTTTCCCTCCTTGTAAATCTCACATTTGATGATGGACCACAGGTTCTCAATGGGGTTCAGATCAGGTGAACAAGGAGGCCATGTCATTAGATTTTCTTCTTTTATACCCTTTCTTGCCAGCCACGCTGTGGAGTACTTGGACGCGTGTGATGGAGCATTGTCCTGCATGAAAATCATGTTTTTCTTGAAGGATGCAGACTTCTTCCTGTACCACTGCTTGAAGAAGGTCTTCCAGAAACTGGCAGTAGGACTGGGAGTTGAGCTTGACTCCATCCTCAACCCGAAAAGGCCCCACAAGCTCATCTTTGATGATACCAGCCCAAACCAGTACTCCACCTCCACCTTGCTGGCGTCTGAGTTGGACTGGAGCTCTCTGCCCTTTACCAATCCAGCCATGGGCCCATCCATCTGGCCCATCAAGACTCACTCTCATTTCATCAGTCCATAAAACCTTAGAAAAATCAGTCTTGAGATATTTCTTGGCCCAGTCTTGACGTTTCAGCTTGTGTGTCTTGTTCAGTGGTGGTCGTCTTTCAGCCTTTCTTACCTTGGCCATGTCTCTGAGTATTGCACACCTTGTGCTTTTGGGCACTCCAGTGATGTTGCAGCTCTGAAATATGGCCAAACTGGTGGCAAGTGGCATCTTGGCAGCTGCACGCTTGACTTTTCTCAGTTCATGGGCAGTTATTTTGCGCCTTGGTTTTTCCACATGCTTCTTGCGACCCTGTTGACTATTTTGAATGAAACGCTTGATTGTTCGATGATCACGCTTCAAAAGCTTTGCAATTTTAAGAGTGCTGCATCCCTCTGCAAGATATCTCACTATTTTTGACTTTTCTGAGCCTGTCAAGTCCTTCTTTTGACCCATTTTGCCAAAGGAAAGGAAGTTGCCTAATAATCATGCACACCTGATATAGGGTGTTGATGTCATTGGACCACACCCCTTCTCATTACAGAGATGCACATCACCTAATATGCTTAATTGGTAGTAGGCTTTCGAGCCTATACAGCTTGGAGTAAGACAACATGCATAAAGTGGATGATGTGGTCAAAATACTCATTTGCCTAATAATTCTGTACAGGGTGTAGACATACTGTGCTCCCATATAGCCATAGAGTGCCATTCAGTGTCCACACATAAAGTGCTAATATGGTGCTAATAACAAATGTTATAGTGTGATATAAATGTTATAAAGTGATATAAATGTTATAAAGTGATATAAATGTTATAGTGTGATATAAATGTTATAAAGTGATATAAATGTTATAATGTGATATAAATGTTATAAAGTGATATAAATGTTATAAAGTGATATAAATGTTATAATGTGATATAAATGTTATAAAGTGATATAAATGTTATAATGTGATATAAATGTTATAAAGTGATATAAATGTTATAAAGTGATATAAATGTTATAATGTGATATAAATGTTATAAAGTGATATAAATGTTATAATGTGATATAAATGTTATAATTCACTCCTTGTGTTCTGCAGAAGGTCGCCGCTTCATCTCAGATGAGAGTCAGAGGAAAGACTTGTACGACCGGCTGCAGCTCGGTAATAAGCGGGTCTTCTACATTTTGTTCCAGAAAGCTCCCTAAAGGAATAAAATATCCGTAGCAATCATTTCTGCCACTCAGTGTTGTCTTCTTCTAGAGGCGGACCACCAAACAGTAGTACAAATAATAATGTGTGGTAACAATGTATACCGCACCAAACTAACAAAACCACACATATAGTTGAAATGCATACTACGTCGGGGGGTGGCCCCCCCCGGGCACTCGGTCTGTATTTTACTTATCCAGTATGTATCTGGTTACCCACTTTTCCGCCTGTGTTTGGTGAACATACTATGGCTGTGCACTTTTATGCCCCTGTTGGTTCATATTTTTATGTGTATTTTTATGTGATTGAATCCATTACAGGGGCTGCATATAAGATCCCATATCAGGATCAGGTGGATATGATATCGATTGTTATCTGCATAACTTATTGCCCATGTGTATCACTACCCCATTAATGTATGCAAGGGGATTTCGTTTTTTGGCTTGTACAGACCTAGAGTCTGGTTGGGGCACCATTTTACATAGCGCTCATCTGCATGCAATTTGTAATTGATTTTATCTAATCACTGTATGTCTAATTTTGATATAATACATTAAAGTATGCATTTCAACTATATGTGTGGTTTTGTTCGTTTCTTCTAGAGGTGGCAAATACTGGGCAGTATAGGGTGATTATTGTACTTGTGATTCTCTATATATTCAGCTGATATTCTATAAACCATGTTGTTTTCCAGAGACCCGGAGCCGGAACTCCAGCCCAATCACAATATCGGAGGCAGCTGCCATGTTCCTCAGCTCTCTGCAAAAAGCTCAGGAGGAAGGTATAGTGATTTCTGTACTGTATGTCATGTGACTACCTCACCTGGAGGGGGGAGCAGTGCAAGTTTTGGGAGTAGTTAGAGACATATTGAGTAAATATTAGCATATTAGTGACACTCCAACACATGTGATAAAAGAGTTTTCACAGCCTGTAGTATACTCCAGAGCTGCACTCACTATTCTACTGGTGGAGTCCCTGTACATACATTATTGATAATGTACTCATCCTAAGTTGCATCTGGTATTATACTCTAGAGCTGCACTCACTGTTCTGCTGATGGAGTCACTGTGCACATACATTACATTACTTATCTTGTACTGATCCTGAGTTACATCAGTATGTGCTGATCCTAGGTTACATTAGCATTATAATCCAGAACTGCAATCACTATTCTACATTTTATTACTGGCCCTGAGTTACATCCTGTATTGTACTCCAGAGCTGCCCTCACTATTCTGCTGGTGAAGACAATTATATATCCTATACTAATCCTGAGTTACACCTGTACTGTACTCCAGAGCTGCACTCACTGTTTGGCTGGTGGAGTTTGTTAGTAGTTAGATTACATTACTTACTTATTCTGTACTGATCCGGGGATATATCTTGTAATACACTCAATAACTCAATAACATACAGTACAGACCAAAAGTTTGGACACACCTTCTCATTCAAAGAGTTTTCTTTATTTTCATGACTATGAAGGCATCAAAACTATGAATTAACACATGTGGAATTATATACATAACAAACAAGTGTGAAACAACTGAAAATATGTCATATTCTAGGTGCTTTAAAGTAGACACCTTTTCTTTTGAATACTGCTTTGCACACTCTTGGCATTCTCTTGATGAGCTTCAAGAGGTAGTCCCCTGAAATGGTCTTCCAACAGTCTTGAAGGAGTTCCCAGAGATGCTTAGCACTTGTTGGCCCTTTTGCCTTCACTCTGCGGTCCAGCTCACCCCAAACCATCTCGAAACCAGCTCACCCCAAACCATCACTCTCCTTCATGGTCAAATAGCCCTTACTTTCAAAGTTTTCCCAATTTTTCGGCTGACTGACTGACCTTCATTTCTTAAAGTAATGATGGCCACTCGTTTTTCTTTACTTAGCTGCTTTTTTCTTGCCATTATACAAATTCTAACAGTCTATTCAGTAGGACTATCAGCTGTGTGTCCACCTGACTTCTCCTCAACGCAACTGATGGTCCCAACCCCATTTATAAGGCAAGAAATCCCACTTATTAAACCTTACAGGGCACACCTGTGAAGTGAAAACCATTTCAGGGGACTACCTCTTGAAGCTCATCAAGAGAATGCCAAGAGTGTGCAAAGCAGTAATCAAAGCAAAAGGTGGCTACTTTGAAGAACCTAGAATATGATATATTTTCAGTTGTTTCACACTTGTTTGTTATGTATATAATTCCACATGTGTTAATTCATAGTTTTGATGCCTTCAGTGTGAATCTACAATTTTCATAGTCATGAAAATAAAGAAAACTCTTTCAATGAGAAGGTGTGTCCAAACTTTTGGTCTGTACTGTATGTAACATGTGTACACAGTGACTCCACCAGCAGAATAGTGAGTGCAGCTCTGCAGTATAATACAGGATGTAACTAGAGATCAGTACAGGATAAGTAATGTATGTACACAGTGACTTCACCAGCAGAATAGTGAGTGAAGCTCTGGAGTATAATACAGGATGTAACTCAGGATCAGTACATGATAAGGCCGCATTCACACATACATGGATTTTCGCGGACCACGGTGCATGAAAACCTGGCCTGCTGTCCTGCTGAGTGCAGGAGCGCATGGCATCATTGGTTGCTATGACGCTGTGCGCTGTCGCTGTACAAGTAATACACTCGTATAGATCATATGAGTAAATTACTGTACAGCGGCGGCACGAAGCACACAGCGTCATAGTAATCAATGACGCCGTGCGCTCCTGCACTCGGCAGGATGGGTTTTCATGGACCGTGGTCCGTGAAAATCCACGTATGTGTGAATGCTGCCTTAGGAAGTCAACCAGAAGAATAGTGAGTGCAGCTCTAGAGTATAATGCAGAATGTAACTTAGGATAAGTGATGTAATATATGTTCACAATGACTCCACCAGCAGAATAGTGAGTGCAGCTCTGGAGTATTAACATGTTAACAATTTCTCTATAAGTTAGCACAAGGAAGCTGCTGATACATTGTTATGGATGTGAATCATATCCGGATAATTAAGCCATGTTACATTTACTGGTGTTTCTCTTTAGCTGAAGATGGCGCCATGGACCATGAGGGATACCTGCCAGAGCCTTTATTCAGCTGGTGATTGTGCCACTTGTCCTCTTCTCTGGTGACAGGCAGTTCCCATATGTTATCTGTTTTATCATGGTCCTCGCATGCCAGGATCGAGGCAACATTACCGCTCTGCCATGATCATGTCACTGGACTCTGCAGTCTTTCGTTTTGTTCATTGATACTTTGCTTCCTTTTTACTTTCTCTGAAGATCAGCAAACAGCAACAATATAATAAGGACAATGTACAAAGTGTAATATTTTCTATCCACAGATCTCAAACAATAAAGTTCATGTGAAATATTTTGGTTACATTTTGGGGACTCATTGTTACTAATATGTGAGACACCTATAGATAGGACCCTGCTGGAAACCAGTAGATAGGACCCTGCCGATAACCAGTTGATAGGACCCTGCCGGAAACCAGTAGATTAGGACCATGCCACACACCTGTAGATAGGACCCTGCCGCACACCTGTAGACAGGACCCTGCCGATCACTTGTAGATAGTACTCTGCCGGAAACTAGTAGATAGGACCCTGCTGGAAACCAGTAGATAGGACCCTGCCGATAACCAGTAGATAGGACCCTCCCGGAAACCAGTAGATTAGGACCATGCCACACACCTGTAGATAGGACCCTGCCGCACACCTGCAAATAGGACCCTGCTGCACACCTGTAGATAGTACCTTGACGGACACCAGTAGATAGGACCCTGCCAGACACCAGTAGATAGGACCCTGCCGGTCACTTGTACATAGGACCCTGCAGGACACCAGTAGATAGGACCCTGCCGCTCACCTGTAGATAGGACACTGCCAAACACCTGTACATAGGACACTGCCGAACACCTGTACATAGGACACTGACGAACACCTGTACATAGGACACTGCCGATCACCTGTAGATAGGACCTTGCCACACACCTGTAGATAGGACCCTGCCGCACACCTGTAGACAGGACCCTGCCGATCACTTGTAGATAGTACTCTGCCGGAAACTAGTAGATAGGACCCTGCCGGACACCAGTAGACAGGACCCTGCCACACACCTGTAGAAAGGACCCTGCCGATCACTTGTAGATAGGACTCTGCTGGAAACTAGTAGATAGGACCCTGCCTGACACCAGTAGATAGGACCCTGACGGACACCAGTAGATAGGACCCTGACGAACGCCTGTAGACAGGACCCTGTTGCACACCTATAGACAGGACCCTGCCGATCACTTGTAGACAGGACTCTGCCGGACACCAGTACATAGGACCCTTCCGGTCACCAGTAGATAGGACCATGGCGGACACCAGTAGATAGGACCCTGCTGGTCACTTGTACGTAGGACCCTGCCGGACGCCTGTAGACAGGACCCTGCCGGACGCCTGTAGACAGGACCCTGCCGGACGCCTGTAGACAGGACCCTGCCGGACACCAGTAGACAGGACCCTGCCGCACACCTGTAGAAAGGACCCTGCCGATCACTTGTAGATAGGACTCTGCTGGAAACTAGTAGATAGGACCCTGCCGGACACCAGTAGATAGGACCCTGACGGACACCAGTAGATAGGACCCTGACGAACGCCTGTAGACAGGACCCTGCCGGACACCTGTAGACAGGAACCTGCAGGACACCTGTAGAAAGGACCCTGCCGATCACTTGTAGATAGGACTCTGCTGGAAACTAGTAGATAGGACCCTGCCGGACACCTGTAGATAGGACCCTGCCGGACACCTGTAGACAGGACCCTGCAGGACACCAGTAGATAGGACACTGCCGGACACCTGTACATAGGACACTGCCGATCACCTGTAGATAGGACACTGCCGGACACCTGTACATAGGACACTGCCGGACACCTGTAGATAGGACACTGCTGGACACCTGTACATAGGACACTGCCGATCACCTGTAGATAGGACACTGCCGGACACCAGTAGATAGGACCCTGTTGCACACCTATAGACAGGACCCTGCCGATCACTTGTAGACAGGACTCTGCCGGACACCAGTACATAGGACCCTTCCGGACACCAGTAGATAGGACCATGGCGGACACCAGTAGATAGGACCCTGCTGGTCACTTGTACGTAGGACCCTGCCAGACGCCTGTAGACAGGACCCTGCCGGACGCCTGTAGATAGGACCCTGCCGGACGCCTGTAGACAGGACCCTGCCGCACACCTGTAGAAAGGACCCTGCCGATCACTTGTAGATAGGACTCTGCTGGAAACTAGTAGATAGGACCCTGCAGGACACCAGTAGATAGGATCCTACTGCGCACCTGTAGACAGGACACTGCCGGACACCTGTACATAGGACACTGCCAATCACCTGTACATAGGGCCTCGCCACACACCTGTAGATAGGACCCTGCCGCACACCTGCAGATAGGACCCTGCCGCACACCTGTAGACAGGACCCTGCCGATTACTTGTAGATAGGACTCTTCCGGACACCAGTAGATAGGACCATGGCGGACACCAGTAGATAGGACCCTGCTGGTCACTTGTACGTAGGACACTGCCGGACGCCTGTAGACAGGACCCTGCCGCACACCTGTAGAAAGGACCCTGCCGGGCACATGTAGACAGGACCCTGCAGGACACCAGTAGAAAGGACCCTGCCGCACACCTGTAGATAGGACACTGCCGGACACCTGTACATAGGACCTTGCCGCACACCTGCAGATTGGACCCTGCCAGACACCTGTAGATAGGACCCTGCCGATCACTTGTAGATAGGAGTCTGCCGGACACCATTAGATAGGACCCTGACTGTCACCTGTAGATAGGGCACTGCCGGACACCTGTAGATAGGACAGTGCAGACACCTGTTGATAGGACGCTGCCACATACCTGTAGATATCTGGAAACCTGTATATAGTAGACCTCTGCTAGACAATTGTAGATAGAACCCTGCCAGAAACCTGTAGATTGTACTGTGCTAGACACTTGTACATAGGATCCTGCCTAACACCTGTAGACAGAATAAGCCAGACATATGTAGATGAGGACATCTATAGAGAAGACCTTACCAGAAACCTATAAATAGGACCCTACTTAATACTTGTATATAACACCCTGCCATACATCTGTTACCTAGCCAGCAGGGGTGTAACTACGACTACTATGGGGCCCAGGGCAAGAGGGGTCCCAGTCTTAGTTGGGATTATCTCCTCTTCTACTGGAGGTGAAAACTTGGTCAGAACTGTACCCTAAAGGAACAGCTTTTAGCAAATGAAGCAATGAAAAAATGGCCCAAAGTTCATTG